>NC_045561.1:97318528-97918528 GCF_009819795.1 Aythya fuligula | reverse complement strand
CCTGGGAACCCAAAGAATGTGTGAAGGCTTACATTCTGACTACAGTGTCAAAATGAAAGACAAAATCTTGCTTCACTGCTTGCAAGATTAGTGCTACAAGTAAAGATTGCCACATTAACATTTCTGCTTTTCTGCACTTCTTAATGTTGAAATTTATAAGCCCCAGGGGTCACATATTAGAGCAAGCCCATGTTAATGTTGGAAAGGTAGTCAAAAGGAAAGGTGCCACGGAGGGGTTTGGGAAAGCATTGTGATATGGCTTGGGTCCAGAAGAAAAGGAGGCAAATGATCAAGGATATAGGTGGAAGTATATGTATGTAACAGGAAAACTGGTGAAAAGATCCTAATAGGGCAGTGCAGGGGAAGACTATTTTTGTTGTCTTTTTCTGGTTAAATGTAGTGGGCTAAGAATAGGGGAAAGGAACAAGCTGCGTAAACAGGAACAAGCTGCATAACACCTCTTCTCTGAGATACCATACACTTTTCACAAACTGCATCATGAAAGACTTAAATATTTCCATGTTGCAAAGCTGCACAGATAATAGAAACCTTCATCAGCACTGGGTGCGTGTATGCATCTTGATATTGAAGGGGCTCAGCTGATCACAAAGTAGCTGTCAGGCTGTGTTGCTGCTGTTCTTTACTTGAAAAAGATGACCCATAAAATAGGGTAATTGGTCAAAAAAAAAAAAAAAAAAAAAACACGGTAGGAATACATTTTCTGCAAGTAAGCATTATGCTGTTCTTAATTCCAGTTGCATAATTCCATATTACCTTGAATAAAACTTGTCTCTCTTTTTCAACACATTTCATGAGGTTGGCCCAAGTTACCCTGAAGAAACATCTTACCCATCATTACCATGACTTACCACACAAGCTACATTCCTCCTGACCAACGGAATGAAATTTCCTATGTTTCTGATTTTGGAGCACAAGGAACAAAGTATTCTTGGCAGCCACGCTGTTCCTGTACAAATTCTCTTCTGAAAGACATCAGTGTGATCATTAGTCTTCATTTTTTTCAGAGCAAGACTTAAAATTGTC
This sequence comes from Aythya fuligula, assembly GCF_009819795.1. Taxonomy (NCBI): domain Eukaryota; kingdom Metazoa; phylum Chordata; class Aves; order Anseriformes; family Anatidae; genus Aythya; species Aythya fuligula. Next base: position 97,917,484 of record NC_045561.1, on the reverse strand, counting down.
TTCTCCAGCCTTGCCCTCCCTTTGTAAATATGTCTGGCTCTTGTAATCGCTACCACCGGTGAGATCTCAGTTGAAAGGTTTTCATGAAGTACCAAAATAAACAGCAATGTCCGTGCATGCAGGATGTTCTGGTTATGAAGGAATGGTGGATACACTAAAATATTACTCAGTAAAAGCCTCTGGATGAATTTATTTAAAAACTTTATCTATGAAAATTTACATTGCCATTCAGTACAACTATTTTTTTGGGGCCTATAATTACGTGTATTGTGCAATTGATCTAGACGGTTTTATGGTGTTCTTCTAAATTACTTGATTTTTCATATCTTGTTTTAACACAAATCTATGCAAGCCTATATACCATAAACCTATTAGAAAAATAGACTCTTTATGTAAGTAATGGATTGTTACTATACCTAAGCATCAATATACTTTCCACGCAGAAGAGCAGAGAAAGAATTTAGATTGCAGCCTTAACAGTGACTTTTTAACATCTTTAGTATCTTTAGACTTCACAGAATTTAAGAGTAATTAAAATATTCCTGCAGAAAAAAAAAAAAAAAAAAAAAAAAAAAAAAAAAAAAAATCCAAACACCCCTCCTCCCAACAAATTCTAAAACAAATTACTAAAGTGTAATAAAATAGACTGGAAAATCACAAGACAGTATAGAATTAACAATGCTGAGCAATAGGTAATTAGTATTCATATAGTCATTATGAAGATGAAACTAGTAATAATTTTATCCATATGGATGAAGGCAGTTAATAGTTCCTAAGTCTGTGGAAAAAAATATGAACTGTAAGAGAACAAAATTGATTCCTGTTAAAAATGAAATAGGATATAATATAGTTTAGGGATTATTTATGGGATTTTTTTGTTTCAGATGCATGACTTGAAACTTTGATTTTTATTCAGAAGTCAATTGAATGATTTTCCAGGACTTTTGCATGTGTCAACAGGAAACAACCATATCTTGCTGAACTTCCTTGATAAGTAAATACAATTTTAATATATATTTTTTTCCCTACAGCCATTTTCACCAGACTTTTGAGAAATTTCAGCTGGTGCTGAAGTGATATATTTCATATTTCACTTAAAAATATCCTACACTCATGTTTGTGCATGAACCTGGGCCTTCACTTAGTGTCTTGTTGCAGTAACGCAGGCTGAGTGAAATCTCTATTTCCATTTGTGGCTTGGTCCCTACAAACTCTGCAGGCTTCCTCTTGCACATCATTGGTTTATTTGCTTTACCAGTGCTTGTTTCTATGTCATTTGGATGGCTTGGGGGTGAAAGAGAAAGCAGAATCCTCATATTCGACAGGAGGAAATACTGTGATAGCACTAGCTTGTGCCAAGCAGCTGGGTGCAGTTGGGCTCTCATCAAGGCCCCGCATGATTTAAGGTACCTTAGCACCTCCAAGATGCCTGTGTAGACCTGGCTGGTGCAGCAGAGACCAGCTATGGCCTGGACCAGGGGAGCCCAGCACCTCTCGAGGAGTATCAGCTGCCCAGGACTGGCCAGCAGGAGCAGGACAGGCCTTTGCTGCCACCATCAAGGAGTTCTGGGCCATATTGGGTGCCCTGGGATCACCCTTCTGCCCCTCAGTCACTGTTCCTAAGTATCCCACATAACCTGTGGGCCGTATCTACCAGCTCAGTGTGTATCTGCTGACCTCAGGTATCTCACAGCTTCCCAAATAACACCAGGCACCGATTCGCAAGCAGCCAACTCTTGCCCTAGGCATGCATTTCCATCTCAACACAGGGAGCTGTTCAAGAGGCTGTACCTAATTCTAAGCATTTGATGGAAAGAACTTCACGGGGAAAACAAATCTAAAATGAATGGATCCTAGAGATTTATGTGCGTTTGTGTTTATTATTTGATATAATAAATGAGCCCACATAAAAGTGCTTTCCTGATGTGCTTGGAGAACATTCTGCTGCCTGTGTGCAAATGTGAGCTGTTAGTTGCTCAGACTTCAGCTTATTTGTATTTATTTTTCACAAATTAGCCTGTTTCCCCATGAAATCTAGCCATCTCAAATACTTGAAGTGTTTGAACTCCGCCATTTCAGTTACATGTGAACGAGGAAGTTTTTGCACATGCCTCACCGTGGTGCGGGTTTTGGTTTTAGTATCATATTTGGGCTGTGTCATACTTTTCACCGTAAAAAGTATAGCTTGAATATATCATCATGAATATATTTTGAGCTAAATGTGCTTAAAAATAATCATAAAATTTGGTTGGACAGAGAAAACATGGGCATTTTTAACTGATAAGACTGCTTAAAAGAGAAACTGTATTTTCAGCTCATCTATATTGTATACCAGCAAATAGTCCATGTTCCTTCACTGAGAAACAGCATTTTCCTTCTGTTCTGGCAGTAGTCAGAAAAAAGAGCAAAATGCCCCAAAACAGCAGGCTGGGATATCAACTCAGTGGTGGCTGGAGAGAGAATATCACCAAGTTATTTTCCTGTAGCTTCATAGTCCCCTGTGTTTTGTCGCCTCCCCTGCTGTCAGTAACCACTAAAGGTGTGCCAGGTACCCAAGACTCCCCTGTACTTGGTGCCATAACAGGGCTTGCTCAGCCTCTGTGCTTTTTTTTAATGGCCATACCACCTTTGGGGCTTGCAGCAGCTGGGAAATTGTCTGCCTATTTTTCTGTGGTGTTGTTGGGTTGCCCATCTCACTGAACTTGCTGAGGGCTGCCTTGGTCGCCAACATGGTGGGAATTCCTGAAGTACTGTGGGCTGTTTGTCTGGAGTCAGGGAAACCTGAAGAAGGAGAGAGACTTTGGCTGTGGAAATGCCTGGGAGGTGGTGCCCAAAGGGTGCTGTAGTCTCCATGGAAGATACCATTTTCAGGCCATGCCAACATGGAGCACCATGTAATGTTTCACTGCCAAACCACAATTGCAAGCTCTACACCTTGCCCCATTGCACAGACACTGAACACCCTTCAGGCTGTTGTGTTTTGGGAATGTTTCAGTCAGCATTCCTCTCTGCTGATCTCAAGTAATGACTGAAAATGCAAGGGGACAGCTTTAGTGTCCACCCTGAACAGCGTTGCGTGCTTTTCCATCATTTTTACAGATTTCCTTTGAAAGAGCTGACAACGCGTGATCTATTTTAAATACTGCTTCAGGAGATAAAATTATTTTGGTCTAAATTAAATCAATAAGCAGTATTAAATACAGCGTAAGGTTTAAGTGAGCAAAAAATAAAATAAAATCCAGTGACCCTCAGTATTTATCATATGTCAGGGCTGGTATAACAACCCTTAGCTAATTGGTTTCTCCTTTCTGTAAAGCAAACAGCTTACTAAAACCAAGAAACCCTTCTCACTCTGAAGCCCTTTTGAAGGCATGAGTAGTAACAGGTGCGCTTTTGGTGTCTCCTCCTTTATTCCAGGCTTCCGTTTTTTCTCTGGGGTCCCTATTCTTCAGAAACCCTGGACCATATTCTCCTCTGATTCCACGTGTGCATTGGGAAATCTTCCCAAAGTTTTTCTGTGTAGCCCTCTGCAAAGCCAGGTGCTGGTGACACCCAGCTTTGTGCCTCCCTCACCTGTACTGCTGCTTTACAAGCTGGCATGGCACAGTTGACCTCCTGAGGCTCCTTGCCTTACAGCAGCACCTGGCAGACACCACCTTTCCCCTGCCCCTGCTCTCGTGTCCAATATTGTGGAATCGATTGGATTTTTCCAACAGAGAAGCACTTTTAAGTTCTTAATAAAAATTAACGCGGCTCTCCCTGGCTAGCTTTTTCCCCCCAATGCTCTCTCTTTGCTGTCTTCTTGCCTCTCAGTTAGAATTCTGATGTTGTTGGATCCTTGATTTGCTGTATTGAAAAATTTCTGAAATAAATAAGAACATTGCTTACATCTGTGGATAATGCCAATCCCATATGTATGGTGCTCGGAAGTGTTGCCTAGCAAAGTCTGTGAATCTTGATGAAATGTTAGTTCCTTTTCATAACTTACATCTGTTATTTCTCACACTATTTGATATATTTTACGTGCTTTTGTGATCCTGATTTTTAAAGAAAGGGAATTTGTGTCCAAATGGACTCGTGGACTCCTTTCTTTGAGACGTTTGTCACTGAACATGAGATTCATCTGATTAAACATGTGGTAGCTGCCTCCACCAGAGCAGCTACTGGTCATTCGTGGTTCGTGTGAGGTGAGTGGGGTGAGATGGGCAGCCCCGAGGGGTTCAGTCTTACCCTAAAGAAATTCAGCTGCATTGTCTCTGAAAAGTGCTACCTGTCACAACACTGGAGCCTGAGATCACAAGAAGGGGATTTCTGTCACAAGGTCATATGTTATTTGTTGGTATGGTGAGTTCCAGCTGGGAAATGTACGGGTAGTCTCTGCTTGAATACCTTCCAGGAGAACTTTGGCCACACAGTTAAACAGGTCTTGAAGGAATAACCTTTTCATATTAGCTTCTCACTGGTGATAAAGATACTTTTAAGATCAATATAAATGCATAAAGACATCAGAAATACCTATTTTTTCATTGGTATAAGACTGCACTTGAATCCACTGTTCTCATGCATTGAGCTCTACAGGAAGCTAAAACCTGCATCGTAGCCCTCTGTTAACTTCGCGTTGCATGTCCTGCATGCACACCCACTTTTCATAGCAAATCAAATCTGATCTAGAGTAGTTCCAGACAGGAGTGGGGCTAGGATTATTGCCTTTTTTTTTTTTTTTTTTTAATAATAAAAACATAAATCAGTGAATACATTTTGCTTGGTGATTCTTTTCCTTGCTGAGCAACAGGAGGCTAAGATGAAGAAAAAAAGCTTGTTTGGAGCCTATTTGGAACATGCCAATAATAGCAGTTGTTGGTAATGATTCTGTTCCGTATGAGTACATGACATGCTCCTTCTCTCTTGTGATAAAAGCTTTAAATGTGAATACCCAGGAAGTGCCAGCATTCTAATTGCTCCCTGTAGTTAAGTACATAAAAATATCAGATGCATAAAATATTTTGGCATGAGAAGTAGATGGGTAAAGAAATAGGGTACACTTAAGAATCCAGGAATATAGAGTGGAGGCAAAAGTGTCATCCTAAAATACCTGACATTGCCTTTGCCTGAAGCTGCAAATATTGGTGAGGGAGGTTTAACTGTCTTGTAAGGAATGGGCTTGAGGTCTCTTTTGAACTGGAGCCACATTTTTGTCAGCCACATTTGAACTGGAGACCTTTGATCTCAAAGCTGGTTCTTTTAACATGACTTTTCATTTCTAGTTAGTTGTAGTACTGATTTCAAAACTCTGAAAAGTGGAAAGCTTTATAAAGACCTGGAAACATAAACTCCATCCATACTGCTCTTAGGATGTATGCATCCTGTACTTACATGGCTGATATGCTATTGATTTTAAAAGAACTTAACCCAGAATTAAGACAGAAAAACAAAAAGTTTTAAAAAATGAATCATAAGTGGTAACAAAAGGCCTTTTAGAAAAAGAACTCATTTCTCATTTTAATTCTAACTGAACTTATTTTGGCATTTTGTGAATTAAAACTGCTGCTGATTGTTGTAATGTTAAAGAGAAAATTGCCATTTAAACTGTATGTTTAGTCAAAAAGTTATACTTCCATAATCCAGCTAACGTAAAAGTGATAAATTGTCAGCATACATTATACACATCATTATCCACACACCCATTATATCAGCAGATGTATCTAATGATTTTCAAGGTTTATAAAAATATTTTAATTAAATAGATATTGGTATTACTCCAACTGAAGCATCTGTAAGTCATCCCTTTCCTACTGAGTTTAGCATCTTCAAAAGGAACATGTACATTTTTAAATATAGAGTCTTCTCTGTTTTTCTGTAAGCATGAAATCAAATCAGGTTTTGTGGTTCTGTATTCAAAAGGTTTTACAATAGATCCCTAGATGTTTTTATTACTTGAAATTCAACATTTTTGTTCCTCCAGACAGCCTATGTGTTTTGTGTTTAAGCTGCTTGGGCAGCTTAATTTTTGTCTGTGTCCAGCTGATTTCTAAATTGTTTTCTGTTGCTCTTGATTATTGAGTATTTGGTTTAGCTTAGTTCTGCAGTGCAAAATGAAAAGGAAAATGAAGGTAACTTTGTAATACAATTATGACTATTCTCCCTCCAGTCCTCATCAACACTGTCATGATCAGTTGTATAATGATATTGAAGAAATATTTAAATAAAACTTTTACATTTTTTTTATTCCTAAAATGAGGTAAATAAGTAGTTTATAGATATAGTTACCATACATATATGTAGTACATATGTCTAAATTTGATCTAAGCATTGATATATAATACTTTACAGGGAGGAAAACCAAGCTTTTTTTACTTCTGCATAACTGTAGCCTGTATGCATTGTCACCACTACAGTTAAAATATTCTTGTTTTCCTGCTGAATTTTATATTGCAATCCATCACTTTCTTTCCATTTCCAATTCCATACAGAATTTTACTGAAAGAAAGTGGAAGGAAAGGTAGAAATGTTTTCATAGAATCTCAGAATGGTTTGGGTTGCAAAGGACTTTAAAGATCACAGAATCACAGAATCACAGAATTTCTAGGTTGGAAGAGACCTCAAGATCATCGAGTCCAACCTCTGACCTAACGCTAGCAGTCCCCACTAAACCATATCCCTGAGCTCTACATCTAAACGTCTTTTGAAGACTTCCAGGGATGGTGACTCCACCACTTCCCTGGGCAGCCTGTTCCAGTGCCTCACAACCCTTTCAGTGAAGAAGTTCTTCCTAACATCTAACCTAAAACTCCCCTGGCTCAACTTAAGCCCATTCCCCCTCGTCCTGTCACCAGGCACGTGGGAGAACAAACCAACCCCCACCTCGCTACAGCCTCCCTTGAGGTACCTATAGAGAGCGATAAGGTCGCCCCTGACCCTCCTCTTCTCCAGGCTGAACAAGCCCAGCTCCCTCACTTCTTCTCCAGGCTGAACAAGCCCAGCTCCCTCAGCCGCTCCTCGTAGGACTTGTTCTCCAGGCCCCTCACCAGCTTCGTCGCCCTTCTCTGCACCCGCTCAAGCACCTCGATGTCCTTCTTGTAGCGAGGGGCCCAAAACTGAACACAGTACTCGAGGTGCGGCCTCACCAGAGCTGAGTACAGGGGGACGATCACCTCCCTAGCCCTGCTGGTCACACTGTTCCTGATACAAGCCAGGATGCTGTTGGCCTTCTTGGCCACCTGAGCACACTGCTGGCTCATATTCAGCCAACTATCCACCATCACTCCCAGGTCCTTCTCTGCCTGGCAGCTCTCCAACCATTCCTCTCCTAGCCTGTAGCTCTGCTTGGGGTTATTGCGCCCCAGGTGCAGGACCCGACACTTGGCCTTGTTGAACTTCATGCAGTTGACCTCAGCCCGTCGGTGCAGCCTATCCAGATCCTCCTGCAGAGCTTTCCTACCCTCAAGCAGATCGACACACGCACCTAACTTGGTGTCATCTGCAAACTTACTGAGGGTGCACTCGATGCCCTCGTCCAGATCATCGATGAAGATATTAAAGAGGACCGGCCCCAGCACCGAGCCCTGGGGGACGCCACTAGTGACTGGCCTCCAACTGGACTTGACTCCATTCACCATGACTCTTTGGGCCCGGCTATCCAGCCAGTTTCTAACCCAACAAAGCGTATGCCAGTGCAAGCCAAGAGCAGCCAGTTTCTTGAGGAGAATGCTGTGGGAGACGGTGTCAAAAGCCTTGCTGAAGTCAAGGTAGACCACATCCACAGCCTTTCCCTCATCCACCCAGTGCGTCACTTTGTCATAGAAGGAGATCAGGTTCGTCAAGCAGGCCCTGCCTTTCATAAACCCATGCTGACTGGGCCTGATCGCCTGCTTGCCCTGCAAGTGCTGCGTGATGACTCTCAGGAGGATCTGCTCCATGAGCTTCCCTGGCACTGAGGTCAAACTGACAGGCCTGTAGTTTCCCGGGTCTGCCCTCCGGCCCTTCTTGTAGATGGGCGTCACGTTTGCTAGCCGCCAGTCAACTGGGACCTCCCCCGATCGCCAGGACTGCTGATAAATGATGGTAAGTGGCTTGGCCAGCTCCTCTGCCAGTTCTCTCAGTACCCTTGGGTGGATCCCATCCAGCCCCATCGACTTATGCACATCCAAGTGCCATAGCAGGTTCCAACCCCCTGCCACAGACGAAGATGTCTTTCCCTAGATCATGTTGCTCAAAGCCCTCTCCAACCCAGCTTTGAACATGTCCAGGGATGGGGCACAGCTTTTCTGGGCAGCCTCACCCAGAACCTCACCACCCTCATCATAAAAAGAAGTGAGGCGAGGCTCTGCACTTTTGTATAAATTCTGTATCAAAAGAATGGTGTTTTCTACTAAGTAATAAATTTCAGTGTTGTACACACCACTGTCTTTCCTTACATCAGACCCTTTTACACTTTTTCTGAGCAAAATGGTTGGTTTTGAAGAATCACATTCTGTATGTTCGATTGCTCTAATCAACTCTACCTTCTAACTCCAAATTCTGGGGGGTAGATTTCTGTCAGAATCTAAACATGATATTCAGTTCAGGATTAAGATACCTAAATTTAGTTGTCTGCCTATATGTGAGGGGATTCATCAGCATAAACTCAGACATCTGCTGCATTTTCACAAGCCCTGAGTTATTCTATGTGACTCTCAACTAGGCTAAAGGGCTTCAGTCTTTCTTAGGTCCTGTGTAATTTTTTTTTTCAGCCTTAGCAGAGCTCCTGAGTAAACAGGCAGCCTCAGAAGTTATTAGACACTTGTACTGATTGATTGAATCACTGACTTGATTCCTACATGCCTAAGCTCCCCCTGTAGTGCACAGAGATCCGGTCAGCACAGGGAAGGCAGCAGAGATTCAGTTCATCAGCCACCACATGTGCAGTAAACTTAGGCATCCCATGGTAGTTCAGGTGCTTTAGGTTATCTGGGATGTCTGCATGGGCTGGAAGGGGTGTTGTAGGACCTGTAGTGTTCTTTAGAAATGGCAGATGGAGGGTAGGCAGGATACCTGAGGGCACCTGCAGTGACACGAGACACTGATATGTGAGCAGCCGAAGTGAGCCCTCACTGCGTGGTCGCAGGCTCCATTGAGACTAAGGGAAGCACAGGCACTGTGGTAACCTTGACACCTGAATTTTGGTATTGTATATCTTTGAGCTGAATTCCACCTTACTGAGAATTTGGATACTAATTTAGCATCTTTCTCTTTGTCTATTTGTCTTTCACAACCCGAAACTTCATTGTCATATCTATGAACTACTATACTAGTCCCTCAACTGAAGAGTCCCATTCCCATAAACTAACTCTCTTTTGTTTGGCCACTAAATCATATTCAAGATGTTCACTTAACATCCAAACAACACCCTGTTATGTACATCTTCTGTGGCTGATTAAACCTTTGAACACATACCGCTAATTTTGATGAACCAGCATCCAAGTAGCTAGGACCATGATTGGCAAATCATGTCTAGAAGCTTCTAGTCAAATCCTTTACTGACCTTTTACTACTGAAATGTTGCCTCAATTTTGTGAAGTGTAAAGTGTGGAAATGTGAGGTTTATGGCAACCTTCTCATCAAAGTACTGCTAGGAAGTATGAACAGAAGTCAGAGCTGAAGTCAAACTATGTAATAACTGCAATTGCAGTACCTCACACTTCTGGATTATCTAAGGATTTCAAAGTGTTTTGCAGACGTTAATTAACACCACAACAGAGTGAAGTGTGTATTGTTAGCTTGTGCCCATGTCTTTGAGAATGAGTAGTGAATGAAAAAGAAGCTACAAACTCATTCTGAGGCCTTGGGAAAAATCATTCATACTGTTACCTTCTCCTTCAGCCAGATAGTAGTGCTTTTTCCGTATGCAGCAAGGAGCTGGGAGGGTATGCTAGTCCATCTAAAATGGCAAGTGCAGAGGTGTTGTTGCAGCCAAAAATATTGCAGGCAGTACACGCGTCTTATTTACATTAGTCACAATATGTGGAATTCATATAGTGCAGATGTCTCCATGTGAGCTTCTTGGATTTCTTTATAGTCAAGATCTAGTTATTGTAAAGTGCAATTAATCTCATTCTAAAGTAGGTGTCTGAATAGATCAGACTGACTGGAAAGGATGCCTGGGGCTGAGTAGTTCAGATGTAGGAGAACTGAATCTCCTCCTACCTATTCCGTGGGCAAAACTGCTATGATTTTGTCTTTAAAAATACACATTTAATTTTACTGAGCCACAGTTAGCACACCAGATGTGTGCTAACTCAGTGTCTCAGAATGTCTGTTCTAAGCATTTGCCACAGTGCTGTATCCGAATTTTCATTTAATTAAAAATACAAAATAATTGCTTCATCATTTTATACAAACACAAGGCCAATACCCATTATGTCTGTGTGGACATCTAGAGCAGCAAGAAAAGAAATGAACAAGGTTTTGCCTTGCAGGACTGAGGAAGATTTCTAGGACTTCTGTGCTCTTCCGTAAAGTGGTCTCTGAGCTTTGTTCAGTTTCCTCACACATCTCATGCAATCCTGTCCCCATGTATCCATGCTAATCTCCAGATGACACTTAAGGAAGGTGTGGTCTCCGAAAGGTTCTGCATCACACCTGTGATGATCACTGTGCATGTGACTTGGGTACTGGTGCCTGAGTGTTCAGGTGGCACTGGACATCCACATGTGGACAGTTGGTAAGATTTTCATCAAGATTAACATCCAGAAACTTACTTGTCTACATGTAAGTGGGTTCCAGGATGCTCAATGTTTATGTCTTCATGGTCAATTGATTGATTCAACTCATTATTGAAAGCAGTATGCATGCTCAGGAGATGGGGGAGAGGGTCATCTGCCTTGCACCTGCTGTATGGCTGAGGCATCTAAACTCAGAAAGTTCATCCACAGAGCAAGAAGTTACCGTTGTCTCCAGAAACATCTCAAGCAGTATTGGAACAGTTGCATTTAAGCAGTTGTATTAATTCCTAGATCTCACCTGAGTAGAATGGCCTTTCATCTAGCATGTCTGTAGGCATATTTGTATAAACAACTATGTTTAGGTCTCTTAAACACTGAGTTATTCTTATCTAAAGGAAAATCACATTCTATACAGCTTGCAGCAATGAGGATTTCAGAGCAAGCACAGGGCATCCACGCTGGAACTGTACAGATTTACTCATCTGAGTCCTCACTCTCATCCTAATTATGTAAAGTATCCTAGAGCCATGTTTCTTTCACAGTCATGCCTGATACTTCTACTAGGAAAATATACTAGTCTTTCAAAGCAAATGAGTAGGATTTACAGAATATTTGTTGTTATTCTCCAGAATTATAGAATCATAGAATATCCTGAGTTGGAAGGGACCCACAAGGATCATCAAGCCCAACTCCTGGATGATTCTATGATTCTGTGAATGATGACATTTTTCTGCTAGCTTTTAATGAGCTCAGAAACAATGAAACAAACAAACAAAAATACCCTCCCCCAAAAAAACAAACAAACAAACAAAAAAACACTCACGAAGCAACTTAAAACATTATGAAAGTTTTTATGTAAGATTTTAGTAAATTTGTATGTGTGGGACCCGCACCACTCAGTTACTGAAATAAATGAATAGGTTGATGCTGAATATCTTACAGTTTTGTTTTTTGAATAATATTAATATTCACATGCTGTTCACTCAATTTACTCAGAAATTCTTTGAAATTCCTCTCTGTATTCAAAGGCTAAAAAATGATTTAAATATGAAGAAGAAACAGCATGTTGCTAATTCACATTAAAGTGGATGCATATTTAAGCTTTACATTTGCTGTGAAACCACAAGTGGTGCATAGTGGAATATCCGTAGTGCTTGCAAAATTATATTAAGCGATTCACAGAGTGTTTTTCCTAAGGAATAAATATACTAAGTAAAGTCAGTATAGACAGAGAACTCAGATATCCTCAAACCTGCTCAAGTGCTGTAGCCACAAGAACCATATTTAATATCTTATATCTTAAAATTGATCATCAATTTTTAATATTTAAACTCAGGAAAGTTCAAATGTAAACTACTTAAATTGGGAAGGGCAAGTCCATTAATACCAATCAGGATTTAGTACCAACTTCCGAGCCCTTTGTCTTTGCTAGTGAAAATGCCAGGCAAGAGGAAAAGCCAGAAGTGTGAGCAGTCTGCAAGTGAATCCACACAAAAGGGAAATGGTAAATTGTGGGAGTTACACGAAGAGCATGAGTCCTGTTAAAAACCTGTGTGTATCTAAGTGGAGCAGTGGACAACTGTGTATTTACTTTACCTGCACCTACTGCACAAAGTGGAGAGGAAATAAACCAGACTGTACAGGAATATCTCTAGTCTAAAAGCTGTGAAGCTGTGTGAGGGCAATGCTCTGTACAGCGTAATAAACCCTGCTGTGTCTGTGAATGAATGTGCTAATTCTTTTCAAGTGATTTTTCTTGTCACTTTTGCTGATGAGCATAAGGGTTTGGCCATGGTGTTTCTTTGGAAAATAGCAAGTCATTGTGTATATTTGGACATGAAATGACTCGCATTTATGCTGAGATAAATATTAGAAATTAACAAATATTTCAAATTGACCATATGGAAAGGAAGCTTTCTATAACATGTAGCACCACTCCAAAATCTATTTTAAAATCAAGTGTCTGCAAACTCATCGAGGTTTATAAGACTTCATATATAACTATTTCATAATTCAGGCACTGTGATTTTCCTACAGGATGATCCTTTTTTTTGGTCTTGTACTTGTGGAGAAAATTTTGCTTGGTCAGAGGGCAAATAGGTTGGGTTGATATTGGGTTGATACTATATAATACAGTCACCTTGCCCTCACTTAGAAAAGGTGTAAGTAAATAACTAACCAGGATAAACTGAGATGTCTGGTGTGCACGCTCTGTTCAATAATTTCTTGTGCCATTGGAGTGATATCAGAAACACAATGTTGTGATGGTTTTGCTGATAAGTGAAGAGGAAAGCTGTGTTTCGGAGGTTCTGAATTGGGAATTGACACAATAGTAAAGCTGCAGTCCTGATACTAATTTCAGTGGGAGCCTTGTTAGTCCATACATGAATTTGCATTGTTATTCCAGCTCTTGAAATTTCTGTCAATCACGGTTGTCTTTCTCTAAGAAAAAAAATAATTTATATTACTCCTCTGAAATATTGTAGTGTGCCTTTATATGATTGCTTTTCAATCAAGGTGTTCCTGTCCTAAATGGAGAATGAAAAGCAGACTAGCAGCACAACCTCTTCACTTTCTATTCAGATTTTCTCTCTAAATTTACCTCAGGATAATAAGAACATAAAATGCAGCTTTTGAAATTTAGAATGGATATGTCTGTAGTAAAAAAATTACTCTGGAAGTGTTGATAGCTGTTGTAAAAAGTGAGAGTTGACAAAAGAAGCTTACAATATATGAAAGATAGGGAAGAAGTTCAAAATGTGATCACATTAATAAAAGAGCTTAATGCAACACTAAGCTTCATCAAATGAGAGCTTATATTGTCTACAAAACCTTTTATTGTATGGTTTTTGGCTCTCTTCATCTCTCCCCCGTTTTTCCATTTTTATTTGTTTTATCATACTCCAGTCACGCTCTTAATCATCCAGCCGTATTCCGTTCAGTGAAAAGAACAGAATAAATATTTCAGTTGGAAGGGGCCTACAGAGATTAACAAATCCAACTGCCTGACCACTTCAGGACTGACCAAAAGGGAAAGCATATTCATGAGGGCACTGTCCCAATGCCTCTTGAGCACTGACAGGCCTGGGGCATCAGCCACCTCTCTAGGAAGCCTGTTCCAGTGTTTGACCACCCTCAGTGTGAGGAAGTTTTTCCTAACACCCAGTCTGACCCTCTCCTGGCACAGCTCTGTGCCATTCCCTCGCGTCCTGCCATCAATGACCAGGGAGCAGACAGGGGCACCTCCCTCTGTGCGTCCCCTCCTCAGGGAGCTGCAGGGAGCAGCGAGGCTGCCTCTCGGCCTCCTCTTCTCCAGACTGGGCAACCCAAGTGTCCTCAGCGTCTCCTCACAGGACATGTCCTCATAGGACGTGCCTTCCCCTACTCTTACTGCTTCCCAGTCCTCATCACTTAGCCGTGCCTCCACTTCTGGGAATTTCTCTGTGAACAATGCATTTCAAAGCCTGCTTTGAGTTTCCTTAATCATTAATGATTTCCGTAATCATCCCAAGAGGATCTGCTATTGGAAACACAGTTCTTCCAGCCTTTAAGGAGTTATATTTTGGTCATTAATGCTCAGCTATCATAGGTCAGACCCAAAAGATGGCAAGTGAACAGTTGACTTAGGAAGGAACTGGGGAACCGGGGAACTGGGGAACCAGCGGAGCACATGGCATAATTCAGAAAGGTTCTTTGTACCAGACTAGGCTTTTACACATATAAGTAGTTTCATTCATATAGTTCTTTTTAATTGATTTCTGTGTGTTTGCTGATCAAAAATAGTTACTTTACTGAACATGAGACTAAAAAAAGAGTTCTTAGATTTTAACAGCTATTTCAAAGATCGGTCAAGATGTAACTGCTAGTCAGGAGGATCTTGGAAACCTTTGGATCAGGAAACCCTTCAATGCTGACTGTTGAAAGCCAGGAGTATACATTCAGAGAAGGATCATTTTGCTTCTTCTATTTCCTTAAGTGTCCCCTGCTAACCATTGGTGAAATGAGGACACTAGTGGTACATGGACATTGCTCTGAGCTGGTGTAGCCATTCTTGTGATAATGTCTTAAGGACGTGGACATTGGCCAAATCCTGAGTTAGTAAAATTCTTTATATTTGCATTAAAGAAATTAAAGCACTTTACATAAATCGAGTTTCTGTCTTAGCATCTCGTATTTCTTTGAAAGTATCTACCATGTGCTAGGGACTTAGAGAATTTAATCCTGGTCTTTAGGAATGACTTGCATAAAAGAGCGTCCCAGTCAATAGTTTTAAAAACTACTCATCAGCAAGGAAAGTAAATTATCAAAATTATTTTAATTAATGTATCCCATGTAAGCCTTTTGCTATCAGGCTTTGGCTTTCTAAACCTGTAATTATATATTGTTATCCCTTTACAGATTAAAAGGTTATCCTTCGAGCTTTTCAGTTTGTTTTATTGGAGAATAGAATTCATTTGATTTCCCTGGTAAATTTTAGAGACTGAAGTAATGTCTTTTTTGTTGCTGTTGTGTGTTATTTTTTTATTTTTTATTTTTCCTCTTCCTTGAGTAACATGGAAATATTTCGTTGCTTATGGTTTCAGCCCCTCATGTACTTTGCAGTTAGGGCTTGGTGAATCTCTTCTGAGCAATTCTGTATGTGGCCTAGAGGTTGGATGTTCTTGTGTTGTTTCATTTATCTTGTTCTCTGAAGTAATTTAATGTCCTCTTGGGTGTATACTTAGTGAAGTATGGCAGTTATTATCCTTAGCAACAACAGAGTTTCCTTAATCATTAACATAGCTTTCTGCAGAGTGACAATTATTTTGTACACTTAATAAATGAAATGGGAGTCCTCCCGATCATCAGTCAGTCACTGTGTAATTTCAGTTTGCATCCTAATACATATTCAGAAGTGCCCAAATAAAGGTATTTCATGTTCTCTGACTTTACAACTCTCAGGTTCCTGACTTTACAACTTTACAACAAATATTTTATTTTACTTGTCTAGATCCTTCTGTAACTAAATAAATGTTAATATTTTTAATGAATTGTGCATCAGTAGCATACACATTAGCTACCATACTCTCTGTCACTCATGCTTAAGAATTAAATTGATCCAATAGAAGCAGAAGGCATTTATTTTAGTTAGACCAGTCATGGGGAGAAGATGGGTAATAATTGGGAATGGTGGGAAATGCATCCAGCAGTATGCACAGGTATTTGGATGATTTTGAGAGACACGGTAGCTACATGGCATAGTTTTGTTGCATTTCTCTTATTTTATTTGCATTGCAGTAGAGCATATGTCTAAAGGTCCCAACTGCATTCGCTTCTTAAAATCTGCATGAGTAACACTGTCTAAAGCACAAGTGGTGAGAAAGCAAACACGCTCACAGAGAAAGGTAGTGTCTTGTTTAAGGCTGCAAAACAACAAGTGCCTTTTCCACAAAATGACACTATGCCAGATAAGACTGGCATGAGAAAAAAGAAATAAAGGATGCATCAGACACATTTGATGATTTTCTTTCCTTCCCTCCCCCCCCCCCCCTTTTTTTTTTTCTTTTGACCTGACGTGGCTGCTTCATTTTGTAATGGTGAGATACTGGAATGGGCCTGCCCCAAAAGCAAGAATTTCATTAAAAATTACCCTGTTAGGGATTCAGTATCTAGGACTGAAAAGAATCATGTGGACCACTGAGATAATATCATCATATACCTCAATGAGACTGATTTAAGTTCCTTGCCTTGCCTTGCCTTGCCTTTCCTTTCCTCCTCTTTTTCATATTTCAGAATGCTGTTCTAGATGCTTTCTATTTTAAGTGTTTAAAACAAACTAAATTTATTCATACCCATATCAGACAGCATTCACCTTTCCATTTCCTTTGAACTGAATACTGTCAGGATGCTTCAGGTGTTTCTCTATAAAGTGAAAGGGCAGCATTCAATTCTTACTGCCAATAGAATTAGTGGCTTAATTAATTTGCCTTTTCCACATCACTGGTCAGTGCTCAAGATACGGGACTATTAGCTGTTTTTCCCAGTATCACTAAAATAACTCTTAAAAAGTGTTTTCAAGAGCCAAATATTGTTCTGAGTGAAATATATATGTTATGAAATTCTTCCTAACCTATATTAATTTTAAAGCACCGTTTGCATAGTAGAAGTGAAATAGTGAGTAATAGCACTGACAGCAGTGCCCTGTGGTATCTGGGGCATGGAAGAGAAATGTCTGTGCTCTGTGATCCTCTCCAAATATATATATATATATATATATATATATATATATATATATTTTTTTTCCCCAAGGCAAGGCAAAAAGCACCCCCTTGATTTATGTACCTGCTAAATTTTGAAGTCTGAGAAAATTGTGGAGAGAACATTTCAAAGGAAATGGCAAATATTTTGTAGTGGAAATTAATATGTAATTGATTTCTAAGGGTTACTGCTTCTTCCCTGTATCTCAGAGTCTACAGAAAGATAGTACCCAATACTGCCAATAATTGTGTTTGTGGAATTACCCACTTAAATTAATTGAATTAACTCTAGTGGTTTAAGTTACTTTTATGTTTGCAGCTTGTATTGGGTTTATGTGGCAATGGTTTGGTAGCGGGACAGCTGCAGGGGTGGCTTCTGAGCAGAGCCCAGCAGCTGCCCCATGTCAGATGAGAGCCAGCTCCAACCAGCTTCAAAAGGGACCCACTGCTGGACAGAGCTGAGCCAGGGAGCGATGTGGGGTGGGCCTCTGGGAGAGCAGATTGAAGGAAGGGAAAAAAAACAAAAAAAAACAAAGAAAAAAAAAAACTGCTGCGCAATTGCAGCTGGGAGAGAGGACAGAGAAATGTGAGAGAAGCAGCCCTGCAGACCCCAGGGTCAGTGCAGAAGGGCAGGAGGTGCTCCAGGCACGCAGCAGCAGTTCCCCCGTGGCCTGTGCAGAGGCCCCTGGTGGAGCAGGCTGTCCCCCTGCAGCCCATGGGTCCCACATGGAGCAGATCTCCACATTGTAGCCCATGGAGGAGCCCCTGGTGGAGCAGGTGGATGTGGCCTGGAGGAGGCTGCAGCCCATGGAGAGTCCCCGCAGGAGCAGTCCCCGGGCCGGAGCTGCAGCCCGTGGAGAGGAGCCCACATAGGAGCAGGGGGCTGGGGGGAGCTGCCGCCTGTGGGGGACCTGTGCTGGAACAGATTGCTTCTGGGGGATGGACCCCGTGGTACGGAGCCATGTGGGAGCAGCTTTTCAAGAGCTGCTGCCTGTGGGCAGCCCCCACAGGATGAGTTTGGGAAGGATGGCATCCCGTGGGAGGGACGCCACGTGGAGCAGGGGCAGGGAGTGACTGAGAAGGAGCGTGGAGATGAAGCATCAGAGACGGACCGCAGCCCCTATTCCTTGTTCCCCTGTGCTGCTTGTGGGGAGGAGGTGGAAGAGGGTGGAATAGGGGAAAGGTTTGCTTTTAGTTCTCACTGCTGTAGTCTGCTAGTGATAGGCAATAAATTACATTAATCTCCCAGTGCTGAGTCTGTTTTGCCTGTGACTGTAATTGGTGAGCAATCTCCCTGTCCTTATCTCAACCCTTGAGCCCTTCTGCACTGTATTTTCTCCCCTTTACTTTGAGTGGGGGGAGTGAGAGAGCAGTTGTGGTGGAGTTTAGCTGCCCAGCAAGGTGAAACCACCACACAGGTTCCTAAGCACAGACTAAATGCTGCTTCAGCTTCCTCAATTTCACACTGTACCTTTATTTCTTAGCTCCCTTCAGGCCTTTCTTGCGTCAGATTTCCTCTCCTGGACCTCATGAATTATACCTTAGAGTCCTCTGTCACTTCTTATATTTTCAAGCAGTTCTGCTGATATCTTGACAAGTCTAATTGACACTCAATTCTCTTGGGCAGGATGCAGCACTGAGGAAACCCTATTCCTCATATCCAGCGTAGTGTCATGGGAACTTCCAGTGTTTCCATCATCACTTGGCTTTCCCTTTTCTCCCTTTGTAGAAATATCCTATCCCATCTATAAATTCTCCATATCAAATGGTGTTTCTGCTGCATATTACACTGCATGAAGTGTGCAGGTGGCCTGCTCACCCTGCTTGAGGCACTGCTGTGAGGCAGGTGTAGTGGCCAGTTACACTAGGATGTGGTCTAGAAAGAAGATGACACTGTGGGGTGTAGAGTATAGCTTTATTGACTCAGATTTCAAGGCTAACAGTACTACTGTGAATATCTGAACTTGTTGCCTGGATGTTGCTTGTCAGGGACCAATGGTCCTCAACACATGCTCCTCCCAAGACTGCTTCTTATTGCTCATGGAGACTTGAAACTATAAAGCCTGAAACAGGCTGACAGGGGAGATTATGACATTTACCAGAGCTGATTACCAGGCTATGATTGTTACCCATTGGTCAGCAAAGAGTGGGAGGTTCCTCCCCTTAAATTGCATCCAAGATTTCCTGCCTCAAGTCATCAACTTCTTGAAAAAAAAAAAAAAAGAAAGAAAAAGAAAATAAAAGAAATTACTGTTCTAGAAATTTCTGTTCTACAGAATAAGAGAGAAAAGGAACAGAGAAGACAGAGATGAAATGAGAGAAAATAGAGAAGGGAATTAAAGTAAGTGATTTCTTTTTCCAAACAGAAGAAATTAAAGCAGACAGTAGCAATGAAGTAGCAATAGAGGGAAGACAATACTGTTTTGGGGCAGAATAGTCAGATGAATTTCCAGTTCTGAGCTTACCACGTGACTCATACTGGTGAACTGGGTTTAATAACTCACCAGTCAGCACTTTTCCTTCACCTGTCCTACATGCCCCTTTCCTTTTAATACATAAGCTGTAATTACAGGCAATGCAACAAGTACAGCTGTGTTCTGCTTATCTCTTCTATACATTAACAGACATTAAGTGGTACTAGAGGACAGCTCATGAATTTCCCACTGCTTTTAGCATGTCCTTGTACCATAGCCTAAGAAAAGAGAGGAGAGAGGAGTTTTACAGCACACTTTGAAGGTTAACAGACCTGAGCATTCGGAAACCCTGGGGGTAAATGAATCCCAAACTGAGACCCCATCACAAAAAAAATCTTTCTCATTTATACCATAAAAATACAGTTGAACATCCCTGTGGATCTTGGCTGCAGTATGATTTCCCAGGGACAGAAGCAATTTCTCAAGTAATATGGTCCCAAATCACACAAGGCATTGTAGGTCGCAGCCAACATTTGGCTCCCACCTTGAAACATATTGTATTTTCATTATAGTATATAAGAGACTCAGGCACTTCCTTTCCTTTTATCAGAAGTTTCAAATTTAGGCCACAAGACTCTTGCTATAAACTCCTGAATGTGCCTATTTGCTTGTGACAGGAGGTGCTTGTGTAAGACTTGCTTCTGCTGGGGAAGCAGTAAAGCAGGGTATTGAGATGGCATAAAGCATTGCCAGGTATTCATCAGCCTTTTTATTCTGGGCTGCCATTTCATGCGATGATTTATAATCCCACTTCTAAATTCCCTCCTCTGCCTTTCCTGTTTTACCACACTGCCTTGGCTCTGGGTTTTAGAGGGGGACAGCTGTTGAGCCTCTGCTGCTGTAGGGCTGTTTGGTCAGGCAAAGGTGATCTCAGTTTAATTCAGTACCCTCAGCTCTGTGACCAAGATAATGAATAGTGTGTTTTCTGTGGAATTCAAAGTCTCAAGTGTAGCGTATATTGGACACAAGCTAAGTTCCTCTGACGTCAGTGCAGTCTTCCACTGATTAGGATGGCCTTTGGATGTGGCCCAGAGCTATCAACTAAAATGGATGTAGCTGTGTTTTAATAAGCAGATGATTACAGGTAAGTATTTGCAATTAAATGAAAACTAAATAGGCTAAATTATTCTCAGGGGTAATTCTGTTGTTTTCAATGGAGTTATACCAATAACTGATTTGACCCAATATTTTGTTTATAGCAGGGCTCATGAAGTGCTAATTATATTGGTCACATTAGTGAAAAACAAACAGACCTCGGCTTTGTTTGTATGGTCAAACAATGTAATTATGAATGCTGGAACTGACAGCTAAGCTTAATATGGAATACTGAGCACTAACTAAAAATGCATGTGAAACACTTTGTTGGGAGTACATACTGTACGGAAACTGGAACATATTTTTGGACAGCATCCCTGGCTTTGCAAATCAGATGCTAAGATTCAGCAAAGATGAGTCTTGAAGGTAAGGAACACTCCAGCAGAAAAAAAAAAAAAGTAATACAAGTGTTAGTCATGGATGACATTGCACTGTGAATGAAGGTTCAGCTGAAATAATTAAAGATTAACAAAGATATTTAAGCCATCTCTAACTCAGAATATTGAAACAATTTACTTGTTATTTAATTTACTGTACGAGTGACGTGAATCTGAGCAAAATTGCCCATGGTAAATGTGGAGGTGCAACTGTAATTTTGTTTGTATTAGCCAAGTTGGCCAAAGCAAAATCCTGACAGTCCTAACAGAAATCTATAGAAGAGGAGATCCCATTTAGCAATATCTTATATAACCAAACCATATTATCTTAGTTCATATCTCCTTTAAATCTGTTTTGTCGAGACTCACTGGAGAGCTTGGTGTATAATGCACTACATGTACTATCATTACACAATAAATTAACACAATATTTTAAGATAAATCACTATTTGCGTTTCAAAGGAATTCTCTTAATAGGGCAAAACATTTTTCAAGCTGCCAGTGCTTGAATGCAGGTTTACATTTAGGTCATTAAGAAGTTATTAGAAAATACTGAGAAGATAGTAATAGTTAGCTACATGAAGATCTAGATGAGAAATGTGAAGTGGAACACCAAAACTGAAAATTTTTACTCTTTCAATTCTTCTGTTCTTATGAAAATGAGAAAAATAGGATTTACTGGGAGCAGAAGTGCTACACCATCTTTTGCCATCTAACTGAATAATTGTGTTTATTGCTGATGCAGGGCTCTGCTTTACAAAAACCTACCACACTCACCAGAATTGCTATCGGAGATGAATTATGGGACTGCTGTTCTGGCTAATGTCCATTAAATGGGGGCAATGACACATTTCTCTGTATAGATTCCAATACACCCCTCCTAGGTAAGCAGCTATTATATTCACCCACCAACCCTCCTACTCTCTTATAATACACCTTTAGCTCACTGTCAAAAATACCTCTGGAGTTCAAGTGATTTATTTTTGCTCAGAAGGCTTTCAGAAACAATCGGGAGTTCTTTGTTTTTATTACACCATTTTTCTCAGTAACCAGTGGGGAAAAGATTAAAATATTAATCTGTGCCTCTTATATGAACAATTTATAGTTTTTAGAACATCTCTTTCCATAAAGGAGTATTATCTTTATTATTATTATTATACCAATGGAGAGTATTTCAAGGTGTATTACCATACCAGAAAATGGTTGGCCATGTCTTTAAGATGTAGGCAATCGTATATAGTGTATAGACAGAGGACTAGAAGAATGAGATGGGTTTGTACAGTTCTAAGAAGTTTCTGGCCATAAGTCCTTGCTTGAGACCGTTGACACAGTTATGGAATTAATAGTATCTCTGTCCCATTTCTGGTCCCTCTGGAGCCAGTCCTACTGGTGTCGGGTCTTATGCCTGTTCTGTGTCAGGATGTAAGCTCAGCCTTTAACCTACATTGCTACCAGAATCTAGGTGCTGTTCCAGCTCTGCTGTTATTCAAGTCTGCTTGAATGCTCCTGCTTCTTAATCTTGCTACTCCCCAGCTACTATGTAGGAAGCATTTAGCCAGAGAGACAAAACATTAGAGGAAAGTACTTGAAAGCCGTAGTCAATTTGTATGTTTATCTGGTTGTATGCTATTTTATCCAGACACATTAGAGTGACTTCTCTTTTCAAGGGAGGAAGCCAACTCATGTTAATTTAAGAAGGTTAGTTATTTTTAATGTAGCAGTTCCTAACATTTCTGGGCAGTTCTCAGTGATTTTGCATCCTCCTCTCCCCTTAGTACCGTGTCTGCTCCTTCCCACTAGTCACAGGTCCCCTTGGAGCCAATCCAAGCGGAGTTTGGGTTAGCACCACTCCCAGCCCCACATCTTCCCTTGCAGCTCTCCTACCCTTCCCAGACCTCTGTTGTGGAACTGAGGCTGGGAAGCTCCCCATCCCACAGCCACCCCCTGCCACACCTTGTGGTGCTGCCTGATGGTCAGATGGACACCTCTTGTGTTCCTCAAGTGCCACCACTTACGCAGTTTGTGCCCATTGCCTTTGTCCTGGCACTGGGCACCACTGAAAGGAGCCTGGTTCCACCTCTCTTCAGGTATTGATGAGCCCTGAGCCTCCTCTTCTCCAGGGTGAACAGTCCCTGCTCTCAGCCTTTCCTCATAGGAGAGTGTTTAGTGTTTTCATCGTCTTCATGGCTCTTTATTGGACCCTCTCCAGTAGCTCCATGTATCTCATACTGCGAGGCCCAGAACTGGACACAGTATAGATGTGCAGCCTCACCACTGCTGAGTGGAGGGGAAATTTTGCATCAAACTTCCTTGTTTCTTAGCTGGCTGCTTAGTCGGATAGTGCACCACTGACATGGTTGTTCAATCATTGGCCTGTTAGGCCCATTTAACATTAGAGGCATTTGGTTGCTGCTTTGTGTCTGGGACTATTAGTTGGAAGTGTTTATTACTCTCTGATGTTCTAACTCATCAACTTACAGCTACGTTTTGGGCAGGGGTCAACATCCACTGTGCTAGCAGGTGACTGTTAATACAGAACTGATTCAGTCTGTTTGGTTAGGAAATTTTAATGTTATTTCATTATTAAAATCATTTGTTCCATAGAAAGGTGACAGCTAGTCATCACACTTCTTGAAAAGTCATTTTCCAATTATTTTGATTCATAAATTGGTAGATTTTTAAATTTCACTATGGACTGCTGTTTCATTCCTCCAGCCCAGAGAGGGTCATTGCAGTATTTTAATGTTTCCTTAATAGTTTTCCTAGGCTGTATCTTTAAGACAAGAGGAAACAAAGCTTTCCCCTAACTGAAGCAACTGGCAGGGCCCCTCCATCTCTCAGTTTTCACTTCAGTAAGGTACATGAGGACAAGCTTCAACCAGTCTAAGCAATAATGCGATTTCCAAGTGATCTTGCACTCTGGTGCATTGCTTAAAATTCCTTTCAGCAATGATATTAATGTCTCAGGGGTGCCATCTCATTGCAAAAGTGCTGGTAGAAGGATAATGCTTCTTGGTGTTTTGTTCTCTCTTCTTTGTTCCTTGCGGCTCCTGTTAGTTTGTGGAAATTAATAGGCTAGAATGGAAAGTGTTGCTCTTTATTCTCCCTGTTCAGAGAAATTCATGTCCTTTCTTTCCCAAATCATTTTGAAGAAGGAGGAAGGGAAGAAAAAATCTCCATACTTTGGTGGGCTGGCTGGATTCAAATACCAGCCACTGTTGCCCTTTCATTGGTGTTCAGCAGTCTTTGTGAGATTGTTTTGGAAGCCTCTCCAGCACATGAATTTGCAATCTGCTGATACATATGCCACAGAGTTGAAAGTGTTTTTCATTCGTGAGGAACCTCTCAGAGCATCGTTAGGTTTCCTGCACTGTATCAGGCCTCTGCCAGCGTTACCCCTACATTTCATCAGTCTTTGGTAGCCGAGGTGAGTCATTGCTGCTGCTCTATAACAAACTCATTCTGCAGATGAACTTGCTGTATCTATAACATAAAACATTTTACTACTTTCATAATTACAGCATCAAACAATTATTGTATAAAAGCTTGCTATTACATCGAAACTAGATTCAAATGTACATAAAAGGTTATACTACTAATATACTCACATTTCAGTGTCAATAAAATGTTGCCTTAAATGAAGCATTTCCAAATCATACCAAGGGCATGGTCTCCTTGGAGTCTGGAGATAAAGATGTGCTTATAAAAAAACACCACAGTGTGTTTAAGAGTTCTACAACTTCTAAAAGTTGGTTTCTTTTAAGATGAAGATAAGATGATGTAAAGAATTTTATTTTTCAAAGTTTATATTTTGAAAACACCTTCCTTGCCTTCACTTCTCTTTATTAAAAATGGAGAGCATCTTTGTATTATTTTACAGAGTATTAAAATAAAATGTTGGGGTGGAGACCATACCCATTGCAGTCTGAAATCTGCACAAGAAAATGTCTCTCTTTTTGTCTCTCTTTCTCTATTTTTAGAAGTCTTACATTCACATGCTCTCCTGAATAAATTGTCCACAGATATCACTTAGCAATTATACCATATTAATAATACATAATTAAAGGTTTTCATGAAGTGTTCTACCTATGCCTAAAATAACACCAGCTAATCCTTACAAACAATTATCAAATAAGTAAACAAAGCAGGCATTTTAAAGTTTTGTTCCAGACCTGAGACACCCGTACAGAGACAATAGGTACAGATCTATAGCTACAAGGGTGAGTGTCTTCCTTGATGCATGGGGATCTCCCACAATGAAAGAAAAGAGTTGTCGTAATTATCTTGAAAATTTGTGTAATCTATTTGTGTATAAAATATATTTGTGTACATATTACATGAATATTCAAAAGAATTACCTGTATAATTTGAATAATAAGGAAATAAGCAAGGAAAGCCTAAGCTTGTAAATTCTTACATTCTTCACATATGGTCACCCAACTTATTCATCTGCAGCAGTGCTGCAAGCTCAAGGGATCTCACTTGTGAACAATAAAAAATGTGCCTTAAAGTTTCCAAGGTACTTACTAGGTCTTTTTCTAAGTTGTTCATCAATAAATCCATTGAAGTGCAAGATGGCTACTTGAGCAAATGAGAAGGTAATAACTCAGTTTCACTGTGCTCCAAAGAAAATGATTTTTTTTTTTCCAACAATTAGCAGTTTATAGCTGATTTGTTTCTCACTCCAGCATGCTCCTCTCGAGTTTGGATAACTTTTGATACCTGATTCTTCCTTAGCCTGCAGTGGATCCACACATGGGTAAATAGACAGTCAAACTACTCTGTGAAAAGAACTGAAAAACACCTTCTGTCTTCCATATTAGCAGTGGGGGCATATATTTCCTGTGTTGATGTTACCACAAGTTATATTGAGTGGAAGGAGAAAGCTTTAGTTCACAAGTTTAACATTACCATTGCCTGTTTATGCTTGTGCCTCCTGCTACGTATTATCCAAATAACCCTTCTTTTGTAATTTTGCTGTTGCTTGGGATAAAGTCTAAAATAATGCCCAAATGCAGAATCTACTTTGAAAACTAGTCCCCAGACTGCAATGTAAAGAGTGAGCTTAAAAATGTCATTTACACAAAATCTGGTAGTTGCACAACCCCATCTGATGATGAGATGCTTTCCATTCCATTTACCTCCTGTATTTCCTACTTTAAAATTCCCCAAGTTTTGTGTTAGTTCAAAGACTAGTAAACAATTGGGTAGAGCATTAGTTTCGAGTAAAAGGAAAACATTGAGCTGATGCATGCTTCACTGTCCCATTCTTAGATGCACATATCCTGTAGTCTTCATACTTCAAAGGATACTTTAGACAAATGGCCCTCTGAAATTGCATCTATATTCTCCTGAACCATCGGGGGTATAGGATCAGGCAAAGAATATACCCAGGACTGAATGAATCATAGGCTCATTTCATATAATGACTGTTTGGAGGAGTTGAGGATTGGCAATTTGGAGGAATACTCATTTAAGAACGTTGAGGATTAAGAACTGACTGTGCATATGCATATGAGAAAAAATTCCTAATAATCCTGATGGATTTTCCTAATACATGACCCAAGTATTAGTAAGTTTATAGTTAAGATAAATTTGGCCAGACTCTTCTTTGCACAAAGACACAGCATGCTGTTCAGATGACTTAGAGTAGCGCACTCACTTCTAGGCACCTTTGCCAACGAAGCACTTTGAGAGATCTCAGGAATGCCACTGTGAAAGATGTGTGCACTCATCCCCAGCGCTGCAGTTCCTTATTTCTGGTCCTATCTCCTGAGAACAGAGTCCTCAGTCCTGAGATGAAGCCCACAGAAACTTTATATGGTACCTGGGGAGAGAAGAGCATTTCAGGACTGGATGTGAAGTGGCTAGCATGTCGAACAAGACAGCTCTTCATGTAGCTCAGTGTGAAGTCTTCTCGAAGTAGCCAGAAGGGATGCTTGGTGTCCTAAATAGATGTGACCTAAATTTTAGACTTTTGCAAGATTTAGGTGCGTATGGCGGGGACCTTCCTCTACTCAGGCTCTGAAAATATTAACTTCCCTTAAGCACATACGATGGCAACCTTTCTCCCTTTAAAAAATAAATACATTATTTTGAGGTTTTGTTTTGAAACAAAGTCAACACCCTGCTGTGGTTTTGGTCCTGTTCTGAATCCTGGGGTATTCACAGGAGGCATCTTTTTGCCATGCCTGGGAGAAATGGCCTCTCACCTCCAAGTAGGATGCTTGAACCTATGGGAGCATTCTCTGGACCTCTTGTGAACATTGCATCTGTTTGCTTGGAAGCATACTTCCTCTCACTGGTCTAGTGTAGGTGAGAATAAGGGCTTGTAATGCTAGAAAGTCTTCTTACGTAGTCCTATGGTACTGGAAAGTCCTTATTCCAAAGGGAGCCTTTGGAATATTTTGGTGAATGTACTGCAGTTTATGTATGGTGAATTTATCAACAAAACTGAAGTGGTCCAAGTAAAACATTAGTTTTAGGAAACATGGACTAGATTTTTAGTGATATTCTCAGCAAGAATGTAAACTGTGATGTATGGTATTTAACATCTATGTTGTATACATCATATAGTATCATGTAAAGTAGCCATTGCACCAGGCAGCAGTGTGCTTCAAAGGCAGCAGAGTTCTAAGATGATAAAAAATTTCTGCTAGCCTTTGCTTAGCTTCAGGAGCAAGTAAATATAACCAAAGAGTCTGCTGATTTTCTGCTTGTTGCCCCTGCACAAGGCGAGGAGCAGACAGAGAAGAAGATGCCAGGAGGGTGATCAGTCTCAACCCCTCTGCACTGAGGGGTGATTTAGAAATATAAATCCAATTTAGATAAACTGATTCCATCAATCCAAACCAATCCAATCCAGTCCCATCCAAATGAATCCAGTCTGTTATTTAAAGACAGCAATTAATGATATAAACAATGATAAACACAAGTAATATTTATACTTTTTAATGGGGAATTACTAGCTTCACTAATATTGCACATCATCCTGTCTCCAAGCATGTCTCCAAAAGTGGGGGAACACAGGTGGAAGAGAAGATTTTTGAGACCTTGTGGGTTCACTCCCCTCCCATGACAGTCATGGGCCTCTGGGTAGCATGGTTAGTTAGTCCTGTTTGTATCATCTTAGTGGAGTTTGGGATAAAATTCTGAGAAAGCCAAATTACCACTTTATTCTGTAATGGTGAAATCTGTTTCCCATGTAAGCCAGCCTGTCTTTTCGCTGTGAACCAACCTACAGTGAAGCAGTGGTGAAATAAGCATTAAGCAAGAATGTAGACCACACTGTACAGATGAAAGAAAACTAGTGGGATGCAAGGATGAATTCTCCAACATCATATCGACTGACTTGGGATGTGCAAATAGTATTTGTGAGACTGAGAGAAGATGAGCTGTAATTCAGTGTTCAGTGCTGACAGGCAAGCCAAACTAACATTTCATTTCTAAAGGCTATGGAAAAAACGATTTTACTGGTTTCTGAGTAGGAATTGTTTAGATTTGATTTGATTTTGCTAAAATAAAAATGCTCCATTTCTACTGTAAATCAAACCAAAGAGCTTAGCTCAGTTTTAAATGCCAGTGTATCTAACAAAATTGTTTATGGCTGTTTCTATGCCGCTGTATGCAGCCTCAGGATGAGATGAAGGCAAATGCAGCTACACATCCACACTGCTTGCCTGCAGGAGCACCCCCTGACAGTAGCCCCGATGCAGCCCTGTATTTTGGGAGGGAACTGAGATGACCCTGCTATTAAAAGGTCACCATGTTCCTCAGGGTGCTTTTACCTTAGGAGTGAATGGTACCAGGTCTTCAGCTGTTGTATTGGTCTTTGGGGTGATGTAGCTGAGAAGGTGGCTCAGTTTTCTTTCTTGCAGGGGTTTATGGGCATCATCCAGGCTCTGTGGGATTACAGGTGTGTAAAACAGCTCTTTTCTTAATGCAGCCTGGTCTACAAAGAATTCAGATGAAGAATTAAATCTTAAAAGAACTCTAGGCGGGAGACAGGTATCCAAATCCAAAGAAAGAGGATGAAGTAACAAGTTTCTGTTAGTAAGGCTCCACCTGCTCCTACATGTAGGAGTGGCCATATTTACAGTGAGAATTCATGGGAATATTTTATGGAGCCCAGATCTTGCCACTACCAAGTCAGATCTCTCTGTTCATCTTTTATGAAAGAAAGGACATCTAAAGTTTATGAAAGAAAAAATATTTCCTAATGTGGATCTAGGGCTAAAGGCTTAGTGCATCAGTCCCCAAAGAGAATGAAATTCCTCCTCATTGTTTTCTGGAAAGTTCTTGAATTCAAGGAAAAAAAAAAAAAAAAAAAAAAAAGTGGTAGTAAAATATACCCATCTCCATAGCCTGCAGTAGGTTGCTTTGGCGTACTGCCCATGGTGGGACACATTGTTAGGTACCTCTGATTTCTTTGGATATGGTATAGGAAGCCTAAACACTGAGTACAATATAAAGGAATATTGAATTTTGGATGCTGTTGACTCGAGATGTCTGGGCAGCCAGTTGGAGTAGAGGTACTGCATTGCTTAGCATAATGGAAGAAAGCCAAAATCTTAATTCCTTGAATACTATACAAATAATGGCATCTGAGGACTTGTCCGTGTCCTTTCGGGTCCAGGTTATTAGCTTTTTCTTCCTGTCTCCTTACTTTTTAGCTCCTTTCACAGACGCTTGGAGAAATAGCTGCCAATATGTCAGTGTCCTAGCCCTCGCATCTGCGACCAGCTCCCAGGGAACCCCCTCAGGGCCACCTCAGTGAAGCTTCAGCTGGGGATAATCAAATTTTGCCATGAAATTCAGCTTCTGTTGTTTCATCAATTAGTGAACCAAGGACAGGGTGTGAGTATATAATGCAATGAGCCTGAACTGTAGCAGATTAGTAAGTTTCTGTTTGTCAGTTGAGTTGCCATGTTGTTCAAAGTGTTGCTTGGATATCCTTAGAGCTTTGAAAGGTATTGCTTGAGCTGCACTGTTATCCAAACACAATCCCTGCTCATGTGTGGGTCAGCTCTTGGGGTACACACAATAGGTCTGATGACTTTCAGATACATCAGATTCAATATATATATTTTTTTCATGTGTGTTTCTGTTTGCAAATTTCTCATCAAAAATGAAACAATCTTCCCCAAAAGTGCACCTTCATGCTTTATCTATCTATCTATCTATCTATCTATCTATCTATCTATTTTTATGCCAATATAAAAATTGTCTGACTGCACTGGTGATTTTATTGATTTGACCCAGGAGGTTCTGGGTATTAGTTAGAATCGTTATTTTAACTCATTTTTGTTAATGACATAACATTTCCTTTTTCCACGTTTTTATCACGTTTCTTGGGTTGAGTAGAGGATGGTTCAATACAGAAATACATTGCATTTTCCATTCACTGGACTTCTATTACCTGTGCTGCAATGCTGATTATCCTAAACAAGCTCAGCTCTTTCTTTGATCTTTTTAAAATATAATGTCCAACATGCTTTGTGAATGAATGATTAGATCATACAGTTCCAGATTTTTGCAGTTTTCCTGTACCTTGCATGAAAAGAGCAAAAGGATTGCTGTAAACCTTTGCAGTATATTACAGCAAAACTGAATACATCAGAAAGGTTTTCCTGTAGTATGATTGTTGCCATGCAGTATGTGTCCCTGTGCTTGCTTGTTTCATGCTACATTGCTGTGCTTAATTGAATTAAAAGCTGCTTGGGACCATGCTTTTGGTTTGCTCTGTGTGCACAGTATGAATTTAACCCCCCCCCCCTTTTTTTTTTTCCTCTTTCTCTCTCTATTTTTTTTTTTTTTTTTTTTTTTTTGGGAGGGGTGGGGTGGAGTCTTCTGCACTTTTTATTGCATTTCCCCATTCCTATTCATTCCTTATCTTAGGATTTCTCATCCTCTGAAGCACCAGAGTAGCTACCACGAGTTCACCTACTGCTGCTACGTGGGAATGCCTGCAGCAGGCACGAGACTCACACATTATGGGGACATCTCAGGTACTGCTTTAAGCTCCTAGGGCAAAAAGCCTTTATTTCTGGCAAAGACAGTGGGCTGAGAATACTGTATGAGTTTTGGGCCTCGGCATGATGGTGGGAACAGCATGGAACACTGACTGCCTCTGGGGTGGTGAGACCAAGAAGAGGTCATTGCTCCTGGGCAATGCTTATCACTCCCTTCGTGGTGACATTCCCCAAATTGCCCCAAACCCTCCTTCCTTGTCTCCCTGCCGCATAGGAACCCGCTGAGCACTTTGTTAAAACCTCCAGCTGAGATGGATTGCAGCAGAGTTCGGTTTGACAGGGCGAGCTTCATGAGGGGCTTCTGGTGGGGCTGTCTGTGGAAGCTGTAGGCCCTGCAGATGGATCAAAGTGGTTGGTGACCACTGGGCACTGACGGTGGCAACCAGAACCGCCCTGGGTGTGCTCTGAGGTGGTGGCAGCCGTGGGTTACTTGTGACACACGGGGAGGACCAGTGGCAGCTTCACAGAAGTGGCAGGTCGTGGCCCGAAGGGGTCTGGCTCATGTCTGCTCACAGCCCATGGCTGCCGGCAGCAGGCCCTGCGCAGTACAGCGCTTTCCAGAAAGCTCTTTGGCTGCTTCAGTGCAATGAAGTTTTTATGGCTAACACTTCAGTATTGCAACAGCTAACAAACAGACCAATTCTGTTAAAAGTGGAGGCAATTAACATTCAGGGGAAAAAATGCCTTGAAGTTGTCAGCTTTCGGGCTAAGAATATTGCAGCAATGCCCTCTAGTGTTGCTTTCCTTAAAGTGTGGCTGCTTCCCAGGCAAGATCCCCTTGTACACAAGGCGGCTTTATCCTTCTCTGCTTGCCCTAGACACACAACACATAAGAAAAAGATCAGATTCAGGGTATTTGACCTTTTCCTAGCAATATGGGAGTATGCGTTAGTTACCTATATTACTTTTAATTGACCGAATAATGTTACGGAATGCTCATAAATTTCTGGTGCGAGGTTTTCTTTCCCCTGAACTTAAAGCTGAAGAAATAAAAACTCGAAGCCCTAAGTACATTCTAGATGCTCATGTGCTGCTGGGATTTGATTTAGCTTTATTACATTGAAAAAATCAATATGTTACTGTAATTCTGAAAATGCTTGAACTAAGTGTAGGCTTTTGTTTTTTTTTTTCCCTGTTAATAATTAATTAAGTCATGGTCGTGTAAGTAGAAGAGTAGGACCTGAAATTGAATTTTGGGTTATGGTTGCTGATGGTAGGGTGGATATATGACCTATAAATAACATCAAGTGAGGCACAATATACATCTAGTAGATTTTATACAGCTGGATAGGTTCCATTTTCTCTGTGTGGTCATAGCTAGCTGGTTAATATTTCTATAGTCTCTATGTACTATCAAAAGTATATCTAAAAATATGGATGAAAGCTTCATCTCGAAACTCTGATCACAGAACAGTTGTTATGCGACATTTACAAAGCCTGTTTAAGCCGTCTGTTTTCTAGGCTTTGACTTCAGTTTCTAATTACACAGTAAAAATATGATGGTGAGAAATGAATAATGAAAGTGAAGAGGTGATGGATACAGTACAAAACACAGTTTAAGTTACTTGTCTCACGTACTTTAAGAATATATTTCAACATGAAAACTGTTTCTGGAGGAATTAAAGTGGCAATGCAGGAATTTCATGGAGAGAACCTTGAGTATGCAAAAGGAAATTAATCCA
Source organism: Aythya fuligula (assembly GCF_009819795.1). NCBI lineage: Eukaryota > Metazoa > Chordata > Aves > Anseriformes > Anatidae > Aythya > Aythya fuligula. Next base: position 97,884,889 of record NC_045561.1, on the reverse strand, counting down.
AACCCATCTTTTTCCAGATACATGCTTCAGATTGTTTGAGTCTTAGTATTTTCTTTATAGTATAGGTTCAATAACTGTAAAATACTGAAGGCTATTAGTTTTAACAGCTCTGTTTGTGGTCAGCTTTGCAATGTAAACTGTTGGCCATTAGTATGGGCGAACTACTTGAGATGTAAATCCATGTCATGATGAGGAGGAAGATATATGTCATCATATAAAAAGTAACCCAGTAAGAAATACATTGTGAATGAATCATAAAGATTGTGACCTTTTCCAAGCCTAGCAATTTAAAAATATTGGGTTGAATATAGGGTAGTTATAATCTTGAAAGCTATCTTCTCTATTCCATTGCCTTCTTTTTTCGTATTTATTTTATAGCCACTCTTGCTGACCTAGATGAAAATCTTAATATTTTCAGTGTTTTTTTTTTTTTTTTTTTTTTTTTTTCCTTAGATGTTTTCCTACGTAACTACCAATGTTACAGGTTCTCTGGAGAAGACCAGTTACAAACATATGATGACCTCTAAAATCATGCTTTTGATACACTATGCATATGTGACAAGCAGTGACAAGCAAAATAAGAAGCCTATGTCTTTGTAAAGGCTCAGGGTCCGGTCTGTGCTCTCTGATGCTGTAAGCTGAGTTTAAATAACTCACAGGTCTCCCACCCTCCCCTTGCTTGTAAACCATTTTGTACCAAAACCAGTGATTCTGAACCTATGTCACTCCAGGTGACTGCATATAATGACAGAGCAAGCTTTGGGGAATCTCTCCTTAAATGTTACTGCCTTTGCTAGTCTATTCCTAAAGAAAAGAAAGGGTAATTTCTCCCATCTGAAATCTTTTTGTTCTCCTTTGGTTGAAGGATGTGGAGGAAGAGAGGTATAAATTACTATGGGAATAATTCCAGTCTCAGAATTAAACAACAAAATAGTGCTGAAAACCAGATATATGTTGTAACATGGTGCTTATTTAGAAAGAAGGGCACCAATAAAACTGGGGGCAGGAAAAGCATGTTATATTTGCTTTAGGTGAGCGTGGTGCTGAAACTTCATATTACAATCAAATGAATTTACTTTGTAAGAGTAATTTTTTTGTTGCAGGGGAAGTGTATGCACATAAAAGATTAATGGGTTTTCTATTTAAATATATAAATTAAAACTGTGTGCAAAGTGCTGTTTGCACATCAATAATTGCCTTGTGCCCAAGTGCCAGCCAGGCTAAACAGCTCACCAAACACCGAAAAGGTACTTGATGGCTTTCTTTATCTGCTCTTACTCATTGGCTACAGCATGTAGTTTTTGCTTTAAAAACGTGTTTTTGCTGCAGGGTAACTCACTGACACAAGCCATCCTGAGATAAAGTCACTGTAGGAAAGCCCTGTGGGCTTTTCTCAGAGGGTAAAACATCTTAAGGATTGGATGATAGCTCTGCCTGTGGTCGACCTGGCCTAGTTTACCTCATGATGCCCCTGAAGAGCTTTTTCTTCAGTGTAGCTTTATGGCTTATTTTTTAGTTACACTCCAAGGTCAAATGATCCATTTTCTTACTGGGGAAGTAAAAGTTTACAGAAATTGTTCTACAAAAGCTGACACCATTGCCATTGAAAGTGGAGCATTAATATGTGCCTCATTTTGTTTAGGCTGCTGAACCGTGACAGTCTAAAATTCAGGCAGAAGCAGCTGATTTCCAGGACTATGGACATGGAAGTTATTTATCCCCATGGTCGATACAAAGCACTTCTTTCCCTCAGGTGTGCATGCTGCAGACTTAAGCTACAGATTTGTTTATGTACTTCTCTTGTTTTCAAATCTGGCTACACATAAATTCACCACTTATCCAAATTGTAGAGAAAACTGTAAGCCCATTAGCCACCTGTACCTTTTAAAAATAAAAATAATAAAAATAATAAATAGTAATAAATAATAAATAGTAATCAAGCTTGGAGTTACTCAAACAAGACCACAGGTCACACAGCATTGGTAAATAGTGAGCAGCCATTTCAATTTTGCCTAAGAAAGCTGGTTGCCTGATTTTATAGAACTGGAGAAGTATACACCAGAGAGGAAAGAAGATGAAGAAAATGTGAAAGAGCTTCTGAATAACCATTGGTTATATAGTTAAATAGACTGGAATGCTTCAGGTTGGGAAAGAAGCAGCTGAGAAAAGTCTACAAGTTGCAAGAAGAAAGTGAACAAGGAAAAAACATCTCTTTCTACCCACATGGGAACAAGAGGTCATCAGCTAAAACTTGCAGGCATCAGGTTCACGATATGTGAAAGGGTCTGCATACAGCACATAGGTGTGAAGCTCCTGGATGTGGGATCTTTCAGGTGACAAAAATTTCAGAGCTTTCTAATCAGACTAATTTGGGGAAGGGACGTATATGAAGGTCTATTAAACACAAAGGGCTCAATTCAGTTGCCAGAACTTGTGTTTTTTGTTGTCTTCTGAGATACTTAAGGGTGTCCATGGCATCTCGTGGGGCTGGCACTGGATCTGTGGTGGAGCTCTGTCCTTCTGCAGAGGGAGCTGGAAGCCAGGTGCACTATTGTTGGGCACCACAAATGGCTCGTGATGCCTGTGGGAGACCAACCAAGACCTCTAGCATGTCTCAGAAGAGACCATGTGCTGACAAACCTGCCATCAATGACCACCTGTAGTGGTGGAGCACCACTGGCGTGGGGTGGAGCACATTGCTGGTGACCCCACTGAGTGTCACCTTATGCCGTGAGCCTGGGGGACACAGACCCCCCCTTGCGAAGGGAGAGCCACATCCACGGCTTCGAGTGCCTCCCATGAGACTTGGCAGGTCAGCTCAGCTGGCAAGTTGTTCTCTGGAAAGGTGATACAGTTGTTCCACTGGAGCACAGATAGCAAGTAAAGAACAATGTAAATAGCCTTAAAATGAAGCAAGTGCTGTCTCGTGACACGTACGGAAGAAAAGCTATTGAGTTTTGTGTCAGAGTGGTGAAATGAGGAGAAACATAGAATCCATAGGTTTTCGTTTCCTAAGTATCTGTTGGGTTGCCAGGAGATGTCAAATCTCTGAAACGTTTTTTTTTTTTTTTATAGGATTAGCTAGTTTTGTTGACTTGGGTCAGCTGTTTCTATATTTCATTACAATTTCAGTACTATTATAGGCCTTTTTGAATGGGGCAGCATCAATGGTAAATTTTCAGTGGCTCTGTCGGTGTGTAATTCACCCTGCACCAGATTCCTTGACTTCACAGAAGCCAGCATCCCTTCCTCACAGCCCATGGAGCTCAGAAGCAGAGAACCAGACCCTAATTTGCTTCCTAGTTCTTAATATGTGGTATCTTGGCTTACACAAGTATTCCTGGAGCTATTTTAGGGTTTTGCTGTTTTCCTTGCTATTCTCTTGTTTTTACCATTCAGCTGTAAGTGTGGAGGAGAGAGGTGATAGCTTCTAAGTGATCACTCTGCATCAATCCCAACGCTGCTGCCCTGAAAAGATAAAATTTATGTATTGAAAGCACACGAACACAAAACAGCACTTCAGCTTGCATTGTTGTTACTTCTTTTTGTGGGTAGCGTGCTGTTTCTGGTGGCTAAATCAGAACTTACCTTCAGAAAGCAAGCAAACACATCTATCGCTAATGGCTGGCTACAGCCAATCTTACTCCCGAGTCCCACATCCTCTCGTACTGCTATTACTTTGCATTTATTGTGGATTTCATGAAGTGCTTTATGAGTGCTGCACACACTATGAGCCCCCTTTGAAAGTCACAAGATTTGACTGTTGCAATGTTTTCTGAAATAAAGCTCTGCACAGGCTCTAACTAGTGCACAAACTTAGAGCTTTATGTAGGATAATTTAGTTATCCCAGTTAATTACAGCTGCTAGACTGTGTAAGTGTGCACATACGTATAAACATACATATAAGTATGCTGAGGCACCTGTCACAGAATTTACTACTGCTTCCCATGTATTTCTCCATGAACTGTCTACCCCAGCTATTATCTAGTCAATGAATGAAATATGTGATGTGGATTGCATGGTATTTTCTTAAGCTTCAAATAAGGAAATTAGTTCTGAGTGGGATTTACCACTGTGGATCAGCAGATATAACCTAGAGTATTTGTAAATATAGTCCTTTTTTTCTGACTTACGCATGCTATATATGCTGGGAAATTTGTAAAGTACAGTTTGATTGCTATCTATACATGGTGCCACTTATTTTATAGAGCTCTGCATTGTACCATACTAGAAACGCTGGCTAGTTTTTGTGTAGATGAAAGCACAGCAGATGCTGAGACTAGGTTATTTCAAGAAAGTCTTGATGAAGTCAGGCAAGGAGTGTACAAATCCCAACAACTGACTGAGCAAAAACTTTCATGAAGGTTGTAAAAAAGAACAACAACAACCAAACAAAACCAAAACAACACAAACAAGCTGAACAAAATAATAAATAATAATTAAAAGAAGAAATCCTACTGAGTAAGTGTAATGGGAATCAGAAGATCCGAGCTCTCTTCAGTCATTTGCTGGATGGGCACTCAGTCTTGTGCTGCTTGAGGAGGTCTTGGAGGGGAAGGGAGAACAACTGCTATGTTGTTTGAGTTCCTGGGGCTGCTGGGTTTGATTTCTGCACTGCCCTCTTCCTTCCCACGTTTGTACTGTGAGCAGCCATCCCCACACAACTGCACTCCAGCTGTGCTCTTCGAACACAGCTCCTTTCCACCAAAGCCCAAATGGCTTCATACATCAAGATGTGATAGAAACAGAGAGGTATTTTGCAGCATTTAAGGTCTCCTGTCTAAAACCTAGAATTTGTAAAATACTCATTCATTTGCCTGTGGGATTAATTCTGAGAAGCTGCTTTCCCATTAGTACTCTGCCAGAGAGCAGACCATTTTTAAAGCAGTAAAACAGCTGCAGCATTGCCTGCTAGATGGAGTGATGTTCAGTTCCCTCTTCTGTCTGAAGGGACACGGGCTCCAGGTTCCCTACAGGCAGTAGAGCTGACTTCTCTAGTTCTTCATCTTGGAGGAAGTCCTTTGGAGTTTCTTCTTTGGCATGAATTATTAAGTCTTACTGGGGCAAGAGAGAAAAAAGAGATGCTGAGGCTTGTTGTTGAGGATCCTTCTCTGGGCAAGGAAATGGCTGTGCTGTCTCTGCAAATGCTTACTACGCCGTACTCACTTGAATAGCTCTACTCACTAGAGGAAGAACTCATTTTCAAATCCCCCATCCTGCGTATTTGTCCTGCTCAAGTCCAAAAAGATAAAAAAAAAAATAAAAAATAAAAAATAATCCATGCATGATATAACAACTGTAGTAGGAGGGATCATAGACATGAACCTCCACAGCGGTTTACTACGAGCATTCACCTTGATGACAAAAGATGCTGGTTGTTTGAGTCTAGTCAGCTGTGGCAAGAATTAAGTCCTTTTTTTCACCTTGTGTTGGAGGCTGAAGGATTCCAGCTCTATTTTGTGGGCAAGAGCGGCTGTGGGCACCCACGTATGGAAGCTGGGGAGGTCCAGCAGCCTGGAATTGAGTGCTTGGGAGAATTAGGATTCTCATCACATTGCTCCCTCAGTTATTTCCACGTGGCCTAGGCAATGCCCACACTCAGTGCTGTGGTCTTGTGATTCCTGTTTTATGCAGCTGTTTTCATGAGTTTTATAGAGAACCTGCACTCCTAGGTCCCTGAAGGAGCCTTGCTGGTTGCAGTAGGCTACGAGTGGAGCGTTTAATCTTGCAGCATTTGAGCCTGTAGATGACTTTCTCATTTTGTCTCCTTATCTGTCGGTAAAACATACAGCACTAAGTGAGCAGTAAATACATAATATCACAGTTATGCAAAATAGAGAGTTGCTGTTTTGGGACATTATTCAAAATGTGTGCCCAGTCTGTGTCCTCTGAGGGACTGCAGAGGCAGAGAGGCAGCACAGAGATTCCTGGTACAGGTCCCTGGAGGCACAAGTGCGGAGGGAACACCTCTTGTCATCCACGGGAGCTGGCAGCAAGTGGCTGGGCTTGACCATGCTGACTTAGGGCATCTTGCAGAGGTTTCTGAGTTCATGTTAGTCCTTCTCATCAAGTTTGGATGCTGTGAATACTCCCACATCCAGTAGACTTGAGGGATATATTGATGATTCTGTGCTGTCCATTACAATTAATGCTCTTCTGATGATTGCTTACCTACCTACACTTTATTTTGGGCATTTTTTCCCCATAAAATACCATCACTGAGGACAACTTGAAAAACATCTTATTCATTAGAAAGTGATGGTTATTGCTAATGAAACACGGATCACACAGGTGACTTGATGTACCTCTCACTGCTGCCTGAAACATTTGTTCTGTATGCACACCATTCAGCTGCTCTATGAAAGGACTGTGTGATTCTGCTCTTTTTTTTTTTTTTTAATTATTATTTCATTTATTTATTTATTTATTTTGTGATAGTCCTTTTAAAAAGCAAAGCTCTGGACACCCTGAGTGAATGTACCTTACCTTGTTGATGCTCTCAAAACAAAATTTTGTCCAGGGTAGACACACCTTCAAAATAATCTTTTGCCTTGCTTCAGTGAGGCTCACTTTCTCAGCACCTTTCAGCTTTCTTTTCCATTCCTTCCATCTCCAACTTGCGTAAGAGATGTCAAGAGCATGATTTAATTGGAATAGGTCTGCTCAGAGTGAATGAGTGAAATAGGCTGGCCACTGACTTGCCAGTGAGAACACTCTTGAAATACAACATGATCACAGCTAGGATAGTCAAGAAAAAGCTCAAATTCAACTGTCTGAAATGCTTCATGCTAAAAAAAGAGGCTGTGTTTCTAAAAAAGTCTTCTTGGAAAGGGAAATGAACTGATTAAGGATCATCGTTTCCTTTGAAAATAGGTTAAGCATTATAAACCCTGTAAATTTTCCAGCAAGTTCTGATGTACCTTTATAAGTTGTTCCAAAATGTGGCAAATAAAGATTATTTAAAGTGTGATATGTTATTTTTAGCTTTTACAAAAATAAGTTGCTTAAAACTTAGAATGCCATAATAACAAAATAGTCTTGTACAGAACCATTTTAATGGAATACAGAAACAAGAGTTATTTCCCTATTTCATTTCATAATGGAGATAAATTAAGAAACTAATTAAAGTGCAGCTAAATTGGCCACAGTTCAGAAGTTTTTGAGGAAAAAAAATCTTTTTTCACTCCTTTAAAAAAACAACATAAGATATGGGAGGGTATTTTAAGCAAAAGCGTTCTGAGGTAATGAATTGAATCAAATGGGTCCCTTAATTTGCTACTTTATTTTTGTTATATTTCAAAATTCATATTCTGGTTCAAGCAGAGATGGCCTTTGCAATTTGATGCTCTCTGAGAATATTGGAAAAACTGACTGTAAATTGGAATTTGCACAATGAACTGTCAGTGAAATTTAGCTTTGCTCAGAGATCTGGAATAAGAATTATGCTACATGTAAGTCTTATTAAGGCCTCTGTGAGAATCAGATTGTACTACTCTAAGATAATGCATAATTGATTTTATCTTGGAAATGTATATTATTACTCCTCTTTGTATAAGATGAATGAGTCTGACAGACAAAATACTTCATTTAAAAGACAAATGACAAATCCTTGTCCTTTGATTTCCTTCCTGTCCTCATGGTAAAATCTAAATTATTTCTCCTTATTTTCTTCTACTGTGTCTCTAGTTTAGTTTCCTCATTTTCTTCCATTGAATTTATGCGTATTTAGTAGTTATAGTACAAGTTGTGTAACTAGAAGTACTTTGCCTCAAGAAACCAATCTCAATTGTTCACATTCTGCTGGAACTGTGCAGGCAGGTAGCAATGAAGGATTGGGAAGTTCTTGGTCTCTTTGTTTTGTAATTTCACTAGTTATGATTTTATTTAGAAGAAAGTGGTGAAATGGTAATAAATGCATGCAGCAACTTATATTGCTGTGGTATATACATGGCTATACTGAAGAAAATTGGTAGCAACAAATAATAGTGATTGAAAGTGCCCGTGAATCTCAGTAGACAACTACCCAATTAGAGCACTTTTCAAACGTATATTGAGAGCAAAGAGATAATTGGGTCATTTCAGTGGACGGTAAGAAAAAAAAAAAAAAGACACAAGTTGGGTCAGCTCAATCTAGAGGTGAAGCAGATGGTTTAAGTGCCACATAAGAGCCACCGCCTTTAGGGTCTGGATACTTGAAGGCCCTGGAAAGCCAGATGGGCTGTTGGTGACAATGTGCAGTGGATGGGTGCTCTCCAAGGCCGGGCTGGCCATGTGCACCCTTCCTGCAAAGAGGTGTGCATAGGAACTACAGCAATGGGACCTAAAACCCTGACTCTTCAGGGTGTCCCCTGTTTCTCTATCGCCAGCTCTACCTCACTCCCTTCCCTTTCTGTTTGCGAAGTGGCCAAACTCTCTTGTTGCCTCAGCAAAATGCAGACAGCGCTCTGTGAAAGCTGTGAGCCTGCCTCGGATGATGGAAATCTTCCAGGGTCTTCCAGGTTGTCAGTTCTGGGTAATTTGCTCCCCAGAGTTATGGAGAAAGTAGCTGAGGCAACTTCTGAATCACCAGTGTGGATCCTGGGGAGCTAAGAAAATTTCAGAGAATTGGAAAAGCACTAATGCTGTTCAAGTGTCTGAAAAGGGTAGAAAACAGGACCTAGAAACTGCCCCCTTGTATGAACTCAGATTCCAGTAAAATGCTGGAATAGTTAGCTTGGAAAGGATGGTTAGAAAATACAAATAGTATCAGTCAATATGGTTTGATGGAAAGGGAATCTTGTCAAATAAATGTGTTACCTTTCTTTGACAGGATTATAGATTGGTTGATGGAAGCAACTGTGTGGATACAGAGGCAATTTCATTTCTCCGAAGTATTTACCTTGGTATCACAGGGTATTTTGATTAAAACCTGGAGGTGTGGAAGAGGGATAAACAACTGTCTCATTTGCAGGTTTGACCATGTCTTTTCCTTGAGTGGACCTGCAGAGACCGGTTATTGAATGAAAGCTATTCCATGATTTTGGTAACTGTCTATGTGAAAACGTGGTTGGTAAAGTTTGAGGAAGGCACACAGATGTTGGGAAGTGATGTGAATTCTTCTCTAAACAGTTTCTGTTCAAGAATTTGTTGTGATTAATCCAAGTGCAACGTAAGGAATTGAGGACAAGGAATGAGGGCTGTTAGCAGAGAAAGGGAAGGGCAGTCCTGGGAGGCAGTATGGGGGAGAGGCCGTGCGGTAGATGTGGAGACCTGCCTGGAAGTGAGCTCAGGTAAATGTTCCAGCTGCAGAGCTAATTCTTTCTTGAATGTGTAAGGGAGGGGGATGAGGAAGAAGCTGAGACAAAATTTTGTCCCGAACTGGCAGGACTGCTGTCAGAGTGCTGCAGTCTGCTGCTGGCATTTCACAGCAGGTTTGGAGGTCCTCAAGAGAAGTCCCAGCAGGACTGCAGCACAGAAGCTCTGTGAGGGCAGTGCCAGGAGCTCCAGCTGCTCAGACTGAAGGGGCCGTGGAGGGGACACCAGGTGACTGAATATGAGCACTCGAGCAGGATAAAGGTGTCTGACAGGAGCATGCTTTTCTGCCTTGCAGGCAAAGGCACAGCAAGAACCTGGGGCTGGAGATTAAGTTAAATTAACAGAGTTGTGGTTTGGGATTTGGGGATTTGCCCAGGGCTCTTTGTGTGCAGCTTGCAGTGTGGATATCAGCCTAGGTAGAAATGCAGAATGAAGCAGATGAGAAATCAGAGATGAGCCACTACATTGACTGCTCTTCACTTCCAGCCTGTGACTTCTACGATTACAGTTGTCTTTCCAAATGAATGTATTAGTCTCTAACCACGTCCATCCAAGAGATGTGTCTTGCCCCACAGGTAAATTGTATGGCATTTCTCAGTGACACCGTTGCTACTCTAGCTCCCAACAAAGGGAGATAATAAAATAGAAGTGAGCTTGGCTACCTGTGTTAATAAGGTAATACAAAGTCCAATCCAAAGCCCACTGAAATCACTGCAAATTGATCGCTGCCCAAGAGCCCAGCAAAATATAAAATGGATTATGCCAGTCTACTGAAAAAAAAGCAAAAATGAGATGTATACAATTATATGCATTTGAGATACAGCTTATTTAAAAGCATATTGTAAATCTCTCGTAGCACTCTTTCAAATTTAAATATTCATATATAAGCTTTTTTTTTTTTGAAAAACATACTTGATGGTGAAGGCTTGCAGTGGAATTTTTAAAAGTTTTCATGTTTATGTGTATATGTAAGCTAAATATATATGCGTGTGAATATATTTATAATTTTAAGTATAATAAAAATCTGTGCCTTTTATCATATAATATAAAAGAAGTAAAACATGAAACTGACTGACAGGTGACTGTGGTGTTTAAACTAGCAGGGATAAGTGATTTGTTTTCAAAATTCAGGAGCCGTAAAAATCCAGCATTATGTATTGAGCGATTTAAAAAAATGTATAGTTAGTCTAACTTTGATGAAATCCTTTCAATTTATTTTGAGCGGCAGAGTGCACTGCTGTGGATCCTGCGTAGTCAGCCTTTGCAGTCAATGGAGGGAACAGACTTTTCGAGATGCCTCAGCTCTCTGCCATAGAAACCCATCTGGATCACTCTCTTAGGGTGCCTGCTTCTTTCTGTTGCCTATGGAGAGTATCCAGGGTGACAAACCAAGATTCAGCCATAGTGCTTTCTGGCAGCTGAACGGAATCTGAATCCCAACCAAGCAGATATGAATCCCATCCCATGTTTCTGCAGCACCTATCCAGCTGTGGTTGGTTGGCTTTTGGCTGCTCGCAGCCTTTTTGGCAGCTCCCTGAGCCTGTCTGTTGTCTTCCTGGCAGGCTCCCGATCACCCATGGGCTCCCATCTCATCCCCAGCTCCACTGCTGCTAGGAGAGGAGCTGGCCCACTGCACACCTTGGCCTAGAGCATTTGCACTTTGGCAGTGCTGGTTGTCTCCTCGTAGGTTTTCCTTCAGGGCATGGTCACTTATTTTTAAACAATACGTTGGTTCTGCTCCAAGGGATCTAAACCCATGATGGACCAGTGAAGGAAGGTAAGGGTGAAGGTTAGGGTGGAAGCATCCTAGCAATTCTCATCTGTAAAATGTACACCACTGGTTCTGTGTGATGACTTCCTATAATTTCTTTTTGTAGCACAAAGCACAGATCTAGTGAAGGATAGCAGGTTTTTGGTGATGGACATCACTTATGGAGGCTTCTGTGGTCACTTTAGAGGCTTCAGAGCATTCAGTCATATGAGGTGTGGGGAGTAAAACAAGGAGGAGGTCATGGTGGATACCAGGCAACTTTTTGTCAGGTGTCATGAAGACTGAAGTAGAAGAATTCATGTTTATGCATAAAGTTGTGCCTTTTTTTTTTTTTTTGATTTAATTTTCATTTGATGTCCACGTTTTGCAGTTTTTGAGAGAAGAAAGAAATCAGTCAGATGGAGCTAATAATCATAAGGGCAGATAATTTCCTGGAATAAAAGAGGTTTTTTATTGATGTTGGGCTAGATCATTGGTGGGAACCTCTCCTCTGCAGGATGACACCAGAGCTTGCTGCACCAGGCAGTGCTCTTGGGCTACTGCTTCTGTAGCAGTGACATCCTCTGCTGTCCAAAGCTCCCCTTGTAACCTTCTAGTGCTGAGAAGATCAGGTCCTCCAGGACTCCCTGAGCTCTGTCCAAACCTGTGGAGGCCCTGACCTGGCCCTTGGCAGTACTTGAAGACTCCTAAGGATGCAAACGCCAAGGCTGATGTCTCCTCTGGAGAGCTGAGCTCTGTGGTGCAGTTCCTCTTGCCCTCCTGAGCCGTGCTGAGACCCTCTTCTCCCAACAGCTTGTGCACAATTTCTTCGTGTTCCTCCCATGTCCATACTCTAGACTGCTGTTGCATTCATTAGGGACTGTGAAAGTTTAAGTTAGGGGTAAGCAGGATCCTGACAAAGTTATTATTACATTAATCACACTTAGGCAAAATACGAGAGCGAAGAACATGCAAACCATCCCTCATATATCAATATCTCCTTTCCTTAAAACAAAACAAATGATTCAAGGGTGCAATAAAAAACATAAACAAGGCTACAAGCTTGCAAAATGTTCATGAAATAAAATAGAAATGTATGAGTTCACCTAGGCAGATCCGCAAACTGTCATATTTAATGTCTGCTATTAGATCAGCATGTTAGTTTACAGGCACCTAGGGAGAAGTGAGCTAGGTGGGAACAATATTAAGCAGTACAACGTAAACACATATTCAACAGTTATGAGTAGTTAGATCAAGTGGAATATGCAGGATGTGCTGTTCAAAGTCTATTTGCCAAGGCAGAATAATGAAGATTGATTTCACTTTAATTTTTACATGTTTTGCATCAAAAATATGAATGGTTTGCTTCAGGAAAATAGATGCATAGAAGCATTCTGGATGTTAAAAGTACCCTTGAAAATACACAGGGCTGTTGTGTCAGTGTGTTGGCAGTGCTTTGCATAGCAAGCTGCTCTCTGCTAATGTGTGCAGCAACTTCTGTCCACCTGAAGTACGTGCTCTCTGTTATTTTCTGCATGACACATTGTTAGGTCTTTTAGTCACTGACTCCTCTGTCCCCCTCGAACATATTTATTTAAATATGGTTTCCTTTGTGTGCTTCCACGCCTTTCTATACAAATATTTCTGACTAAACCTCACACTTGCAGGTAATTAAGAGACGACGTCGACAGAGGTAGAAGGCTGTCACCAGAGGATGGTCTCCTGCAGCTAGAGTGCCATGGTTAATGTTCAGGAGTTTTTTAAAGATGTAAAGTGAAATAGACAGGCTGTTAATCTGAAATGTATCCCGTGACAGTGCTCAGTTTCAGTGACCCTACTCCTGGTTCTCACTAAGGGATTCATTTTGCTGACACCCCTTCCCCTTCCCATGCGCACTGTGATAGCGTTTTCAAAAAGCTGCATTGCGAGGGCAGCTCGTGGATGAGTTTGTGCACTTATCACCCCCAAACTGCATAGAAATGTGAGCTGCTCTCCAGCCAGAGTAAAAAGTGAAATATCTTTCCTATCTGGCAGACGGCTGTGAAATACATCCCTCTGTCTTTCCCATTTAGTCAGTAATTTCCCCTCAAATGTTAGCATCAGCTGCAGTTATGCAGACCTCAGACATTGCAGTGATGGCTGAGAGGTGACAGCCTCTATAGAAAGCCCTAATACTGAAGGATCGTTCAGCCTCATTCACTCAAATTTCTTGGTTTTGCTTGCTTTGATTTGACCTTTGTTTTCAAATAGTGCATTTTTTGTTGTTGTTTGTTTCTTTTTTTCCCCCTAGGGATATGGAAGCTTCCATACAGGATCAGACTAGAAATCCTGCTAATGTAATGTCCTGTCTATATTATGTTCATGTTCTTCAAAAGAAAATGAAACTCCCATTTGGCAGACTTGTAATTAAATATGCCTTTGAAGGAAAAAAAAAAATCTGAAACTACTAACAACCGTATTTAATTTTAGATAAAGAGAAGATAATTTTTAAATAAAAAGTTATACACTTTAGATAAAGAAGTTATAAACTTGCAAGTTTGTTATATTTTGTAATGAAGTAGCTACAAAAATGTGCAGTGCTTCTTTTCAAAATTATTTTGTTTTCTATCTTCCCGAGTCAACAAATTAAGTTCTAGCACATCTGCTATGTTTCTTCTCTTTAAGGAGCTTCTGAAATTCAGAAGTCATCCTTTTTCACCATTTTTGTTTTGAGGGACTGTAGCTGTTTGAGCAGCATCAGCACCTGTAGATGGTTTAAATTCTATGAACACCATTTTGCTATGGGCGATGTTTCAGAAAAGAATCCATCTTCTTGTTAGGACACAAAGTTGGTACTGAGCACGCCCTAAATGCACTTCCTTCTGCTGCCTGTTTAATATCAGATAAGATAAAAGATTAGCAAGAATCCAGCTGAGAACTGCTGCATGCTAACAAGAGATCTAATCAGAAAACCCACTGAGAAGCCAGGATTCAGCCCTGTTGCTTCCACCTGCCTTTGAATGACATTTCCTTGGCTACTTCAGTTCTGTTTCTGTGTTTTTACCCATTGTCTTCTTCCATGGATTCCACACTGTGCTGAGGTTTAGCTCTCTGCAGCCAGCTGACCACTCATCTCCTGACTCGTTTGTACTTGCTTCCCTCCTTCCCCCATGTATTTTCCTGTCTGGCATGCAGCATCACTGCAGTCTTCTTGCAGTCAGTTTTCCCTCTTGAATTTTGCTTGCTGAACCCTGCACATCCTTCCCTGTTCCCTGTGAACGCATTGCTTAAACATTTTCCTCTTACTGGGTCTATTCCATATTCTTTCCTGTTCACACTCGCTGCTGCAGCTGGTAGCATTATGCAATACAAATAAAATAACTGATTAACTGATTAGCTCTTTTCTCTCTTTGTGAAGCAGTTATATAAACTGATTCTATTTGTTGTCAATTTATGCATAAGCCTTTGCTGAGTAGTTGAGATACATATTTGCTAGTCTGTGGGTACTTCACAAACTGCTTACTTTGATTATTAGCTTTTCAGTGTGTGATTAGTCATCTAAATCACAGGGTATCAGTATTGCCAACTTTAAACATTACAAATCATGAGTCAGTCTCAAAAAATCATGGGATTGTTTAAAAATGATGTGGCTTTTTTTTTTTTTTTTTTTTTTTTCCTTTTAAAAATACTTCTGCAGTTTGTTTTTCTACTTGGCTTCTGAGCCTTTGGGTTTCATTTGTTTCATGTTGTCAAGCTTTTCTTTGTGGATTAGAAAACTTTTTAGTTAAGAAAGTTATGTTTATTTTGCAATCTCCTGGTTTAATGATCTGGATCTTGAAGAAAAATAATGGGAAAGTAAAATAAAATCATGAGTCAGCAAAGCTATACTATGTTATCTTACTGAATGAATGAAAATTTCAGCACAAGAAATAAGGAATACTAAAAAAGATGAATAGAGATAACATTTTCCATATTTATTTAAATTCAAATAATTTAAAGCCTTCACATTAAAATGTGAGATGTGTTAGGCTTCAGTTTCATAATGTTGTCCCTACAGCCCCCTTGGGGATGGGGAAAGAGTGTAAAAAAGTTTTTTTTTTTAAAAAAGCTAGCTAACTCATATGGGCAATAAATCAAGCCACAGAAACCACACTATTAAAAAACTTGACATCAGCCTTTCATATGCATGAGGCTCATATATATGTGCAAATATAATCTTTGTAGTGATGGACTGCCATCCTTCAAAAGTTAATTCACTCAGGCGTATTTCTGCTTTAATGTATCTGTACAAGTCTCCTAGATCAGGCGTGACCAGTCCATGAGCTTTGTGTTACCTGTTGGGGCAGCTCACACCACCCACGCCCCATATTCTTTATTTGATGGTAGTGTGAGATTGATTCAGCATTGTACCAGGCATTCACCTTGCTTTAGTCTGCCCTGTCTGGCTTCTGTAGCCCTCAAGGGAGAAATGACCTTCATGGCCACAAGAGTGAGCTGTTGGGCTTGTGGCCCACCTTGGTTTGAAGGCATCAGGCAGGGTTTCTAGGTTTCTGGTTCTGAAGGTACCAGGCAACCTTTCAGGATTTGTAGCCACTTGTTATCTTCCTTGGGCTCCACACCACTTCTTCAAGCTGCTGATGCTGCTTCCATCACCACACCCTACCTGGGGACCAGTGGGCTTTGCACAGAAGGCAAAGTCCACTTTGAGCAAACCTTTTAAATGTGTCTGTGAGGCAGCTGTCAGTTCTGAACTCTTAACATTTTGGCACTGCTCATTATAAATCATAACATTTTCTTTTCTAGGAGAAAGCTTGTCTGTACAGAGTCACTCTTACAGCAAATAATCTAAATAAAAATGATAAAAATTTGCATGAAAGCAAAGTAAATGTCATCATGATCTTACATTCCTCAAAAGCAGTACCAGGTGCAGCTTAGTTAAAGGCACAAATCCCAAGATGAACAGCTTAAATCCCATGGAAGACTTCATATCGTATTCTGTGATTCTATGATATCGCTCACTGCTGGTAACCTGGCACCGTGCATAACTCCCACATCAAACTGCCCTAACCTTGAGCCAGCATTTGCTTTCAAAAACAGTTTTATCTTCTTACTATCTATACATTTTAGAAGTGCTGATTTCTCTAGAAGATACACCACTGAAAATGCAAAAATAAAATAAAAATAAAAATAAAAATAAAAATAAAAATAAAAATAAATTAGTGAGTACGTGGGTATTTCAAATTATCTTTGAAATACCTTGTATACTTTGTACTTGAAATATCTTATACTCGGACTCAACCTCAGAAACTGAACCTAGTTTTGAGACAGGCCAGGAGTTGTTTCTCTCCACCACGTTGACTGTTCCTTAGCAGAGACACCAACAAGAGTCCATGTAGGTAACTCTATCTAGAGCTTGCATCCCAAGATCTTCTTTTTACAACACTCCTCTGCACTTAGCCATAACAACCTTTTATAAGATTTGTATGTCCCTTTATTTTTTAACACATTTGTGTTAGAGCAATTTGTGGCCATGCCAGTGCTCATCACCACCAAGACATGCAGCCTAACATTTCCACAAGTTAAGCACACACTAACGTGGCAAAAGTCCTATACAAATCCTTCAAAGCCATGTTTCAAAATTTTTGCCAGTTGGGCAAAAGCTGATGATTCAGCCTTTACAGGTAGGGAGATACCTCCAGGTGGCTCAGTTCTTGGTGGTGGTGTTTAGAGGGCAGCAGATAACACATTTCCTGTAGCACCTTTCTTTTCTTTACTTCTAAGACATCAAACTTTAAGGAAAGAAGCAAGCCAGCATCAAGGCATTGGGCAGAGCTTGTGTGGGAAAGCCTGCACTGTGTTGGGACTGTGCTCCCCTGAGAGGCTGCAGAGTTTGTCTTCTCTTCCCAGCCTTCTCCACACTCTGGGTCTGTCTCCAGAGCTTCCTTTGCCGCTTGATCTGGTCATCCTCCAGCAACCACTGTCTGTTTTACAGCTCTCAGTGGGCTATGCTATGTTTGCACCAACCTCTGCTGCACTCCGGATGGCTTTGACGGAGTGCAGAGTCTCTTGGCACACCTCACCTGGTTGTTGCTTGACGTGAAAGTCATGGGATTCCCCGTGCTGCAACTTGTTATCTCATCGTGTCACAGGCACTGCATCACAGGGGAAAGGAACAAGCTGGCTGTCACTGTCCTCCTCCAAAGCTAGCCCTAGGGCAGCAGTTTGAGCCACAGCACTGCTGGAGCCCTGTATGCCACCTTCCTCTAGCATCTGAGCTAGCTCTGAATGAGCTATGGTAACATGCACTGTGGATGCCTCCGAGCTTTTTTCTCTCCTTCTCTCTCTCATCAGCTTTGTTTTCTACCCTGCCTCACAATCTTTTCCCCTGTTACTTTGCACAGACCAGATATCTCCCCCAGGCTTCTTGCTGCCAGTTGCAAATTGTGTTGTAGCTTCTTATCTACCCAATTCATTTCTTCTCAGTGTTTATCTCAGTAGCCTCTTCACATAACCTCCCTGAGTAGCTCATTTAGTAGAGTTCAAGCAGCAGCCACCACGACCAAGCAAGTAGCTAAAGTACCTGTTTCTAGCCCTTCTGGAAGGGGTAAAGATGCATAGGTTTGTAAAAACATAAGGTCAGTGTGATACAAATGTGAGTTTCATTCTACGGATTCATCTAGCTTCCCTTTGAAATCAGTGTGAGATGTGTTTCAGTCGTGACTGCAGGAGATGCTAAAAGTAACAAATATAGCCAGAAGAGCTTCTCTGTGCACATCTGAAATGGGGGATTTTGGAACATTTCCCAGCACCTTCAACTGAGTACTCAGGCCAGACCGTCACTGTTTGTTGGACAGAAACCCAAACACATAAGTAGAGAGTGAACCATCATGTGTTCCTCTATGCGCTCCCATCTGGAGCATGGGATTGGAATTTCTGCAAGAGCTCCACAGCATTTCTGAGGGGAAAAAAAAAAAAAAAAAAAAAAAAAAAAGAGTAGCAAAGGACAAGTCTACTCGATTCTTCTCTAGATAACATACATTAACAGTTCAGTTGCCAGTGCTTTGGATGTGAACTACAAAGGACTGTTAAAGATGCTCTAAAGAACCACTGTTCATTTCCTCTTCCAAGCCACTATCTGACTAATAAAAAGAAAAAGGTTTTTAAAAGTGAGTCGGTGTATTTCTGATTTTAATGATGTGTTATTGCTGTCCTCTGCCATCTTACATGGGATATTGTAGAGAAATAGGCACCAATTACATTAGTTTTTTTGTAACTACAGACCTGGGTTTCCAGAAAACAGAAAAGCCTCAGGAAAGAACAGAGATGCAGCAATACATGATTAGACTGGAAATTGAGAGATATAATACTTTTGTTGCATATTTAACAGCTTGTTTCAAGGCATGAGGGAGCCTTGTAAATCACTGGACATGTGGAAGATAGCACATTAGTGGAAGGTCATAATGATAATCTATAATGACAGAATGAGAGATCAAGTATATTCATTTTAATATTATAATACTTATACTTAGCATACAAGAAGATTTCTTGAGGCCAAAGCACACACAGCAGAATGTTATTCCATTGCCAGAATTTTGTAAGATATTGTGAATTTATCTGCAAATGGGTCCATATGCTACAACATCTAACATGAAATTCAAGAGCAATCTGCCTAAAGAAAAATGATCTTTGTGTGCAGTACAAGAACAAGACCTGCTTTGGAGCAGCTGACTAATGAAAAATGTTAGATAAGTGCAGTTAGGGAATGCGGTTAAGGCTCTCAGGTCCAGATCTGAAAGGATCTTAAGTCAGGTGCCTGTCTCCAGGAGCTGAATTCACAGGGTATATCTAAGCCCTAGCTTATTACAGAGTAGCTTCCTTCCCTGGCAGCTGAAGAAGTCTTATTTTCAGCCCTTGGAGGTTTAAACATGAGTCATAATAAGTCTTGTAACTGCTATAGGTCATTTTAGAGAAGAAAAACTCTGTATTGCTTTTCTTTTGAAATGTAGCTGTAGTTTTCTTTTGAAATGCTCTCTGGGAGGAGATAAGGAAGATGCAGCTGTCTGCTTAGGGCTCTCTGCTGGCAGTGACGGTGTGTGGTTCTGATCCCTGCTTCCTGAGCTATCTCGTGTATTTGTATTTAGATAGTCACCGGATGAAATGCAGAAGCTATCCAGGGAAATTTCCCTGCCTCACATGTTCTCTCTGAAGAAAAATGCAGCGAACTGCTCTACCTAATCATGCCAGGTCCTTCACCTGCCTTTTGCTTCATGATCATCATACCTGTACGGATGTCTTCTGGGTGTAATAATCTTCCACTGGCCTGGGAGTTACCTAATGGAAATGTTACCAGAAATAGCAGGTTTCACATACATAAATGTTTTCAGTGATATTTTACCTCACGTACATTTTACAAACTGCACATAAATTCCATTGGCAATCACAGAAGAGATATCTACATAATTTTTGAGCTCCTTTAATGCTTACAGAACATAGCAGAGTTTTTCACAAGGAGTCATTCATATATAGCAGTTTCACTGTCCTGGTGGTTTGAAAAAAAAATCAGGTATGTTTGAAGGAAAAAGAACGCAAAAATGATAGCCACAGTGTTGGGCAATGATAATTCTCTGGAAACCTGATTATTAGTTTGTGATTTAGATTATTTATTTATTTTTAATTGGTTTTGGCTATATCAACACTATGAGAAATTACCTGTGTTCTTATAAAAGTGTATCTGATGGTGTAAGGGCTCCAATGTGGGTTTCTCCTAGGAGGGTTTGATACAGCCAGGCCCAGTGCCTGCTTTTCAATGTGCTAAGCAGATTTCAGCTGAAAACCCTTCTGACTACTCCTGTCTCCAATTCTTGCAGAATTTGCTGTTTTTCTTTCCTGTCAGGTTTCGACTTTTTATGTTTAAGCTCTTTCAAGTTTTCTCTTGAAGGGAGAAGAAAGGTTGTGATCTGCCTCAGCTGAGCCATGCAGGCTGAAGCCCTGGGCTGCCTCCACGTGCTTCTTGCCTTCACTCCTCCTGCCGAGGTCACTGTCCCCTCAGATCTAGGGCTGTATCATCTAAAGGACTCAGTTTAACTTTTAAACACCTAACAAAAGGGTTTGCTGTAAAAATCAATGCTCAGGGTGAAGTCAGAGGGTGAACACAGAGCTCATCTCTCTCAGGCCACTGGTCTGCTGTTATCAAATGCGGTGGTTCTGCTCCATCTCACCTCCCCTCAGCCCTAGCTGTGTGGTCCTGCCCTCTCCCTGAAGGGGATCTAGCTCAGTAACCAGCAGAAATTAGCTTACTTTTTTATTAATTTATTTCTGGATTCGTTTTCTGCCAGCAAAGTGAATGGGCTCAGCACAGGCCTGATAAGCAGCCAAATGAGTATAAGAGAAGGTGTCTGGGCAGCGGGTGGAAAGAGCGGGACAGCCTCCTCTGCTGCCGGCAGCATTGGCTCTCGTCCCTTTTAATCACCTTCCAGTACTCCGTGCTGCAAGCAGGGACAGCTCAACAACTACTGCTTGGTGGTCTGATAGCTGAGCTACCCCCAATGTGGACATAGCTTTTGTGACAAGGATGGTGTAGGTAGCAAGGGGCAGGAACCTCAACAGCCGTCCCAAAGCAGACCATCCCCAAGTCTGCATGTGAGCCTGTCTTTGTTCTCTTTTATCCCATATACCTAATTCACAGGGATGAACAGGTTTTTTATGGACTTTCCAAAACCAGCAGCCACAATAAAGCCAACACTATAATCACACATCCCAGATGCTTCTTTGGATGAAACCAGCTATAGAAGGATAATTTTGGAGAAGGAGAATGAGCAGGTGAACACAGTGAAGATGTAATGAAATTGATAGACTTAATTATAGTATTTGCTGCTGTGAAAGCTATAATGCTGTCTAATCAGGTAAAATATGGGAAGACTAAGGAATTGCTGTTTTGTCTATTTACTCTGCTATTTTTAGAGTTTATTGAATAACATACCTAGTATACCATGTAGGCTGTAAAGGTGTACATAGAAATATATAAGGTAATTGCCTGTTTGGTAAGAGCACAAACTGATAATGCTTTTGTGAAGTACAATAGCACCCAAAATTCAGGTGGCTCAGGCTGTACATTCACATTTTCTGTGTTCTTGTTTGCCTGATCACCCCTCATTGAAAAACAAAACAAAACAAAACAAAAAAAAACACACCTCTAGTTTGTTGTAGTATCATTCACTACAGTACATCAGAAAATGTCTGTGTAAACTAGAACAAAAGGTTATTGCTCCTAGCTGTTACTATAACAAATGCCATTACTAATGTACTGATACTGTGAAAGACTACTGTGTTAATTTGAACCACAGCCAGGTTCATTTTTATGGTCTGGCTGCTCTGTGATACTTCAGTAATGATTGTTTTGCACAACTCAGTAGAGCCAAGTTTGACCACTGAACTATTTGAACATTATTGTTTTTGCTTCTTTGGGCTTGTGGTGTGCTGGGCAAAGCAGCAGGGAGCAAGGCATTATGCCCCAGGTCCCAGGAACAGTTATGCACACTTTCTTTCTCATTCCTACATAGTTGTAGCTCTTTAGAGAGTAGTGCCAAATTCTCTTCTAGTTTGAATTAGTTTAAAAAAATAGTAAATGTAACCAGCATTAGTTTAAAAATGACAAATAAGCCAATTACAAAGCAACACAAATTAAGAACCAAACCAAAACAAACAGAAAAACCACCCGTACATTCAGAGAAAATGCAAACTCCTTCGTTTTACTAACATTGTATGAAATAAAAACTTTAAATTTTTATGTACAGGAGCACACACTATATGTTCCTGTTTTGCTTATCCTGGTGGCAACGCCCATCCTCTCAATCCAAACGCACCTGCTCCAGTGTGACTGAGTCAACAGAAGTGATGTTGCTGTCCTCATGGGACTGCCTCTGATTTAGTGAATATTTTCATCATCAAAGCAGTGCCTGAAAGATCAATTTTACTCTTAGACACTAAAACAGGAAAATACTGACCAAATCCTTCAGAACTTACATTTACGAGTGAAGTGTCCTTAAATGAAAGGATGATCATCATACATATTATATATATATATGTGTATATGGCACTAACAATTAGAGATCAGTAGTGTGTTCTCCTAATTTGCTTCTGCAAGGAAACTTTGAAATGCGTTGAGTATTCAAAGTAGCCGTACTTACAGCCCTGTTTATGGATTCCATAAGCCAAAAAGTAGCCAATTAGTCGTCATCTTCTGTTGTCCAGTGTGGTATTTCTCTTTCTCAGCAAAAGGCTTCAAAAGTGTCAAAGATGTAATAAACCATGCTCAAGGCTGCCATGAGATGGGCTGGCACCTATAAGGTGATGCAGGGGATGCAAAACATAAGGTATAGATACCAATGCCAGCATCATAGCTATATTAGATCTTAGATCATAAAGTGGCTCAGGTTGGAAGGGACCTTAAAGATCATCTAACTCCAACCCAACTGCTGTAGGCAGGGACACCTCCCACTAGATCAGGTTGGCCAAGGCCCCATCCAGCCTGGCCTTGAACACTTCCATGGATGGCGGATCCATAACTTCTCTTGGCAACCTGTTCCAGTGCCTCACTACCCTTACAGTGAAGAATTTCCTCCTAATGTCTAATCTCAATCTATCCTCTTCTAGTTCTAAGACCATTCCCCCTTGTCCTGTCATTACCTACCTGGGTAAAGAGTCCTTCTCCATCTTTTTTATAAGCGCCCTTTAAGTATTGAAAAGCTGCAATGAGGTCTCCCCAGAGCTTTCTCTTCTCCAGGCTGAACATCCCCAGCT
This sequence comes from Aythya fuligula, assembly GCF_009819795.1. Lineage (NCBI taxonomy): Eukaryota > Metazoa > Chordata > Aves > Anseriformes > Anatidae > Aythya > Aythya fuligula. The sequence continues at coordinate 97,862,066 of NC_045561.1, read as the reverse complement.
CTCTCAGCCTTCCTTCATAGGAGAGGTGCTCCAGCCCTCTGATCATCTTTATGTCCCTCCTCTGGACCCACTCTAACAGCCCCACATCCTTCTTGTGCTGGGAACCCCAAACCTGGATGCAGCGCTCCAAGTGGAGCCTCATGAGGGCAGAGCAGAGGGGCACAATCACCTCCCTTGACCTGCTGGTCACAGAGTTAAATATTATCTAAGAAATGATAGCAAATGAGGATAATTGTTTATTTTGCATTATGTTCTTGTGCATTAAGTTTCTCAGCTGAAATACTCAGTGGTTTTAAAGTTATGACCCAAACATGTATGTAGTGACTGTAGCTAGTTTTACCAATTTAAATATTTATTAATTTAATAATACATTTACTATTAATCACGTCTATGCTGTGTCCTAACAAAATGCTAAAGCACATACTTAAAAGTTAAGCGTGTGATTAAATGTGGAGAGACTGCTGAATTGGGACTCTAGGAAGTGACTCATGAGAGGATACTCATCTCAGCAAAATACTAAACTGCAGTGAGCGTCTCTGCTTCAGCAGGACATCACTGCCCTGTGTATAAGAGCAAGCACAACTTCCTCCAGTCACATGTCAATTTTCGTGAATCTTACTCTCTACTGACATTACTGTGCAAATATCTTAAACAAAGCCTTATTGCCTTGTTTCATCCCTGTTGCCAGTTGTTAAATCTTTAACCACAGTCTGACTTTCGATTTCTCATGCTTTTAAGTGTCTGATTTCCTGCAAAGGGTGCCAAGTGTTTGCTTCCCATTACAAATTGTTCTAAATCTTTCTTATACAAGATGACAAGTGCACAATACATGCCAGCGAGGATTCCAGCACTGAGAAGTGGACCAACATTCATGCTATTTTTCTTTAGACTATGTCATAACCATGAACTTGAATGGGCTGCAGCAAATTTTTGTTTGGTAAGTGAATAGGAGGGATGTCTTCAAATATTTTTTCATTAGTACTCCAATGTATGAAAAAATACAAACAACCATGTTTCCTTATATGATCATATCAATAGCTGTGCTGTTCCTCTTGCTCCCTTTATCTTACAAGTAAATAAATGATCAGGAAATAGCAGGTCACGTTTGAAAGGGAATGTTTGTTCACCTACCGCAAAATTCACTATGGTACTGAAAGGAGCATCCTTTCCTAGAGTTGAGTCAAAGGGGAATACTCATAGTATTAAGAAGGAAAAAAATTGCAGTTTTTCTTAGAAAACTTTGATTTTATATAACACTTATTTTTTCACATTTGCACTGATATGAATTTCTTCATTATGTCACATAACAATAATTCTTCTGCTTTCTCATAGATAAAGTTGTCTCCTGTTTGTGTTATAAAGAGACAATTCAACAAAATGAGTTGTCATTACTGCTGTGAGATAATATAAAGTAATCACAGTAACATCAGAAAGGATTGAAAATTTTCCAGATTCTAAGGAGATATTATGAAACATCCATAGATTCCTAGCATTTGACTGCGTACTGTTTTCTGTATAATCTGTATTGATTGCAACAAACACCTTACTTTTCATAGGACTTATTCCAAACACTCTGAACAGCCAATTAGATGTGGTTACCACTTGACTTTTTGTGTATTTAAATAACAAAAACAGGTCTAAGGCAGTCTGATTTTTTTTTGGGGGACATTACAACAATTCTTTCCTAAGCTGTCAGAAGAGTCCAGGTGTGTACTCCCCATTAACTCTGAGTGGGCAATATTTTGAAAAATTTTATATCATTACATCCTGGGCATATAGCAAGGATTTTTTAATGCTTTTCATACATTCAGGAACCATATAAACACCTCTGTTGCACAATGATTTACCAAAATGTCTTTTAGAATATTTGTGTAAATAAACAGGCCACTTAAACTTTGAAGTCTTGGCTGGTATCAAACCAACATTTTGGGTAACTTAATAGCATTTTGGCTTGAGTAAGCAATAAGAATAGTGAGTGTAAGAGCCCCTTTGTATTTTTGTCAGGACCATGTTGTTGGAACAGGCTCAGACAACTTCATTGCTAATTCTAGATTCAGGTTTGAAGAGGCAGAATTCCATTCTTGGGAAAACAAACAAACAAACAAACAAAACAACAAGAACAACAAAAACATAAATTGCTGGAGTTTACCAGGGATGTGGTAACATCAGTGCTGAAGTGTCTGAAGGTCAGATGACCCATGAGAGCAATTAAAATGCTGAAACAGGAGCATATGCCAATGGAGATGGTTTGTCTACTAGTCAGTTACTTGTTCTTCAGTGTTTTCAGCAGGCTAGGCTTGTCAAGCAGACTGATTATATATTTCAGCATTACGTGTCTTAACCTTTTGTTCTCAGGAGGTGACATTTCCTTGAAAGCAGCATGAAAGGAAGAATTAAAAATAAATAGATTGAAAACAACCAACTGGATAGCCAAGAAGGAAGGGGGAAAAAAATCCCTTTAAAACTACATTTATTTTAGCTTATGGTTAAGAAAGAACATATATAAAAGCTCTGTTTTTCCACATATCTACAAACAAAAATATTGCCATATCTTTCCACCAGAACTTGTACTTATTTCTCTGATAGAAATGAAGGCTTTAGAAACATTGCAAAAGAACAGCAAAAAAAAAGAAAGTCAGAAAACTAGAAAACTCTGCAGCCCCATTGCCCCTTGCAAACTCCCAAAGCATACAGACCTGAAGGAAAGAGTAATTGCTTATTTTTAAGGGTGTACTTTCTGTGCTCTTCTGGGATATAGCTGAGACAGGTCCTAACACTCTTCTTAATTCAAAGTCAGGTGTCCACCTTTGGTCTGCTTTGTTCTTGGGAGAGTGCTGTAACTCACTCTGGTACTGGATAACTGGGGACATTTCACTGGACCCTGTGAAAATAATTCTACATTGTACAAAATACTTAAACAACTGTTAGCAAAGAGGCAGGAACTTTTTTTAGGAACTTTTTTTTTTTTTTTTTTTTTTTTAGAAAGTCCTCTGACTGCTAAATTGTAGAGTCCTTTGTGATCTGAGTAACATTTTGCTAATTGTGCAAAATGGAGGAAATTGTCATCCCAAAAGGTGCATTTCATCTTGCAGTAACGGACCATGACAGCCTTTTAAAAGCTAAGAGCCTAGCATCTCCATGTGGTAGATGTTTGACTTGCAGCTCAGCCTCCCAGACTGTGGATAAATGTGCCTCCATTGCATATTCCTCAAGAGGTGAGGCAACACTGTCATTTCCATCACCAGCTTTGTTGACACTCTTGGGGATTCCCTAGGATCCCTTGGCTCATCCCACAGTGTTGGAGGAGTGTCACCTGCTGAGGACTAGGCACCGTTAAGTTCAGGTGAGACCTTTGTGCAGGTTTTTGATCTCTCTTTTCACCTTTATAGGCATCAGAAATAACCTTTCTGTGGATACAGCTTTTGGTTCTCTAGTGGTACGTAGACCCCGAGCTGATAAAAGATTAGAACAATTTATGGACGCAACACAGGTTTAACAGCATGGTATCATCAGCTCACAGATTAAAACTGCCCTGCTGCTCTTCCCATTTGTATTCTCAAAACCCAGCTGCACACATTATGCACTCCTTCCTCAAAAACCCACGCCAGAAGAAAATCTGTTCAACTGGAATTGAAATAACTATACCCTGCTATCTGAGACCTATCTTTGCTTTATCTCACTTTCAGCAAAATCTCCCCAGATGAATGGGTCTTGCAATAACCTGTCATATTGTTCAATATTGAATGAAACATGGGTAATAATGATAAATTTTGTTTTTAAAGAGAAAGCTATTATTTCCATAAGAATGCTTGCTTGTTGGGGAAGGAGGTATGGGCAGTCACTTCGTGTTTTGAAATCTATATCCCCTTGTGCCATCAAACATTGCTAAGGGCATGAAGCGAGGCTCAGGCATCCTTCTCTGTTTGCTCTCTTTGCATGAAAGACTTGTGTAACCTAAATCTATGAAATAAGTATTCCTAAAAATAACCCTTCTTTCTCTGTTTTTCTGCCGTCACTTGCAGTTGTCCATCAGGAGTGAAATGCCCCAGTTCTGTGTATGCATGAATTCTGTAGTGTGCTGCTACCTCGGTATGCTGGGCCAAAAGATGATAGAATGGGAATCGATAAACTATGCCTGTGTTGCAGTTTTCAGGCCATCTTTCACCTGGCCAGAGGAGACAGCTAGATAAAATTGCAGACACCTGATTCATCTCTGCTATTGTCCCATTGAGGAAAGAGAGTGCTCCAAAGTGACAGAAGTATAAAAGTCACCTTTGAAGTACAATACCACATAATTTTAACAGGTCTACTCTGGTCCTAATACAATGGGGACTTCAATTTTCCCACTGTGTATAGATGGAAATATGTATAGGTGACTTCTATTTCTTAGCTATAAATAAACTTGAAATTAGATACAGCAAATACATTCTGAAAGCAACCATATGTCAAAGTTATACCAGTAATAAATTATAAACTCTTAGGGGACTTCCTTGCTAGTTCAAGTCATGACCCACCACTCACTTCTGATTCATGAGTTGTTACTCGATTCACAGTGAGAAAGGTCTCTGAAATCAGTACCATAAATGCAGGTAAACAGTTAGGATTTTGTGTGTGTGTGTATGTGTTAACTTTTGTACTTAAAACAACTTTGCTCATCTTACTCGTAACTTCTGAATTGAATTTCCTTGTATGTATGTGACTCCTACACAGCAGAATAAAGCAGGCCATTGGGAGAGTTTTGTTGCCAAGACCTGGTACAAAACTATAAACTTTCATTTTTAATGAAGATTACTTTCCTTGTAACAAAGATGCAGGGGAGGACTTTTACTCTGTTTTATGTGTTTAATGGATGAGCTTCTCCAGTGCAAATACAGGTATCAAAATCTTTAGGATCCCTGTGCTTCACATGTCAATCTTAAACAGAGTTCTGGAACAGCGAGGAGGAATAACACTCAGGGCTCACCGGCATTTGTCATGTATATATTATTATTGTGTAAGTAATATGTGCATTAGAATCTCATAAGTTATTGAAGATGTGAATTAAAGAGACTTTTTGTAACAAGCCACAGCATAAAGGCATTCCACAACACTGTCCCAGACAAAAACCTGAGGGACCAAGTTCCGGCTGGCTTTGTGGTGTGTGGGTGAGATGAAAGCCAGCCGAGCATCTCAGCTTTCTTCTAACAAAACCTGAGGGGACCAAGACGTGACTGGCTTTGTTCAGCCGTGTGTGGGCGAGGTGGAAGTGGAAAGATCATCTCACATCTCCTCTGGCAAAACCTTTCGGGTTACTTTGAGGTACTGCCAGGTCCAGCCCTCTCCTCATTTGCAAGGAGCTTCCACATTCTCCAGCACTGATTTTGGGGTGTTCCTGAGTTGGGAAGGCTTTTTTTTCCCCTCTGTGTGCTTCTGTCACAGGCTGCTGCAGCCACAGCACTATCCATGTCTGTCTGACAGCAATTCAGCTCCAAGGCCTGTGAGCAGAACAGGTTGGCATTTAGGACCCAAGGTGACTCATGATGAGCACTGTGACTTCTGCTCAGGAGAAATGACTGAGGAGACCAGAAATCTCTGTCGCAGGGACTCTGGCACATGTCTCTGCAGAGTATGTGCATTCCCATGTGTGTGCTGACAGCCCGTCAGCCGACTTTAGTGCAGGAGAAGCACGAGGGAGTAGCCAGGGCCTCTCTGCTAAAGGGTATACAATTCTCCAGGCTGACATCATTTACTGTGGAGTCCTGTGGCCTTGCTCTGTGCTTGCTTTTATCTGCACAGACCATGCTGGGGAAGCTCACAGAACCACAATGCCAGGAATAGCGGCTGGGCAGGCTTTTCCCCTGGAGGACCGCTTTCTCTCACACAACATCATCGCTTATCTGTACCACTGTAGTACCGTAATCTCCAACTAGGAGACCTCACAGTCTAGGCATTGCAAGAGACTCACATACTTCATAGCTAAATAGATTAACAGGGAAGGAAAAGGGATTACTATTAGCATTTTTTGCATTTTAATGAATGAAAATGAAGTTGCTTTATCTGACCAAAAATATATCTGCAAGTGCTACATTTTTTTTTATTATTATTATTTTCTCTAAACACAGTCAGATGCTTAAAGATAAATACATCATAATAACTCAGTCAAATATTTCTTTAGATAAGTGACTTCTGCCAAATCACTCTCCACATTTTACTCTTAAATTAATTAAACAATTACAGCCCTGGGGTGACTACTTTGTAACTTTGGAGGGAATAGCTGTCGTTAGTTAGCTGGCTTCTAAAGCTGCTATGCTTCTGTATGGCTTTTGGGTTTTGGGTTTTGCATGTAGATGTGAATGTGCTCATTATTCAAATTTAAGATTCATTAGTAGAAATAGAAATTGTATTCGTCTATTATACATAAATTTGGGAGACGATGGAGAACTGTTGCCTTTTAATGTATATCGTACTGTGATTTTTGACTCCATTAGCACATTAAATCTAGTATATTTCAACTGTGGAATAAATTTGGGTCGGAGGAGACTTCTAGAGGTTATCTAGTCTCACCGTCTGGTCAATGCAGGACAACTTTGAAAGTTAGAGCAGGTTTCTCAAGACTTTATCTATTTCAGTTTTGAAAATCTTCAAGGATGGAGATTCCACAGCCTCTCTGTGATTTTCTTTTTTTCTTTTTTTTTTTTTTTTTTTTCTGTCCAGACAATTTCCTTTGCTGTAACTTGAAAACAGTGCCTTGCGTCCCTTCACTGTGCACCTACGAGGACAGTCAGGTTCTGTCTTCTCCATAATGCTTTCAGTGCAATTAGATCCCTCTTCAGCTTTCTCTTGTCTTTCTCAGGATCCCCCCGGTCCCTCAGCATGAGAAGGCCATCACCTTCCAAAGACAGCAGAACAAGGACTCACACTCATCATTGTATCACACCCAGCTCTAGAGGGCTTGCCATATGCAGCTGGCCTAGGTGATCCCTTCCTTGATTCCCCTGGATGCACAGCTCAGGAGTGAGGCCAGGGGATGGGTGAACCTCTGCCATTGCAGCAGCAAACTCTTGAGATGGCTGGTCTGGTCAGCAGTTAAGTGTCACTGATTCTCCAGAAGGGAATATCCAACTGTTATTACCCATTGCTTCCTTTCTGTTACCTGTGGATCAGGCTCATTCTCCTTCCAGCCTTTGGAATGGACACCTGCCGCCATCCACCACTGTTGGGACCTTTGTGGGTCCCTTGACAAGGGCAGTCTGTGGCCCTCTCTTCTTCAGAAGGAGATGACACTTGGGCTCATGGTCCTGCAGAGTATCTGTGGAGGATCATGACCAACCTTTGGAGTATTAGTGGGCTGCTACAGTAATTTCTGACCTGTGAACCAGCTGAGACACACCAGAGAGCAGGATATCCTCCATGTAGGTATTGCCATTAGCTAGGAGATGCTACTGCTGCATACGGTGGTAACAAATGAAAGAAATATTTGTGATTTCTAGTTTACACCAAAACCTGTTTCTCTGATCCAATTGTAAGTGCAAGCGAATTTGTTTACGTCACTTTATATGTAGTGCAATGATTGTTCTTCTGTCAGGTTTTTTAGGAATACATCATTTGAAGGAAAGTTGAAAACATAACCACTTTTGTCCTGAGATTTATCCTCCTCTTCATTTGCTTTTGGAAAAAGAAATTATAGCATCAATTGAAAAGTCTTGGTCTTTTCCTCCCAGCAGTGTTACTGTGTCCATTTGGGGGCATCATCATCTCTCAGATTCAGAGCTCTTTGACATTGCTTGTTTCAGATTTTTGAAGGTCTTAATTTGGACAGCAGTGCAATTATTTTGACACCAAACTGATGTGTTCCCAATGGACCTGTGTTTATCACACTGTATTTAGTCTGAGGCATTGTAAGTAATCTGTAGATTCTCTTTTAAGTGCAGTCAATTACGGTAATTGGACCTAGAGTTCACAAATACATGGGTCACTATAGCAAGGTCTTGGTCTGTCAGCGAGTAGTGTACTCTTCTGAAAAGCAAAAGATGTAAAGGAGGTGTTATTGTTGCTAATGCACTGTTCTCAACGAGTCTAAAAACTGAAGAAGTCAGAAAACAGTAAGTTTACAGGCTCTTGCTACTACCACCAGTTATTTTCCTATATCGTTAAATCATTAAGTATAGTGATACAGAGAAAAGGCAGTTCTAAGTTATTTGATTGGATCACTTCAGAGCAAGATGTGCTGCTAACTTTTGGAACACATGAATATATATTTATTTTTTTCCAGAGACTTGCCTAGTTCTCTGTTTAGTGCATATTACATTTTTATGAGAACTATGTGAAGGGAGCATACTTTAGATGATAACTTTTAAAATATTTCATGTTTATAAGTGCTTGTTAAATGCAGGACAATTCTAATTAGTTCATGATAATGCAAATGAATCTGAAATGTGTCATAGTGATAATAATATTTTCTTTCCTGGGCCGTCAAAAAACGATCAAACCTGTGTTTAGCTTAACTTGCTGTGGCTTTTATTCCTTCAATAAAAGGAATTAAAAAAAGATAGTGTATGGAGCTTTATAACAATACAATATTTCTTCTAGCATTTCTTTCCCTTATTTAGTTTTGATTCAGATGTACAGAATAGATTATGCAGTCAGCAGTGGGTTCCTCACTACTTAAATGTCTGTCACTTTTATTTGAAAATTCTGCTACAGAAACATTGCTTCTGTTGTTGGTATCAATACTTCCTTTAATCATGGAAAGGGTTTTAAGAAAAATCCTTTTTTTTTTTTTTTTGAGATGCAATGCAATCTGAAAAACAAAACAAAACAAAACAAAAACCACCAACATATTAGTATGGATGTTGTAATGTTTTCAGAATAATTCTGAGATATATCTTCCTTAACCCAACATTTCCTTTTATTCAAAATCAAAAGGAGACAATATACATATTTAAATGTGATTTGATATGCCATGATAAATACATTAATACAATATAGAAGTATTTGATATGTGGCAAATATGTTTTTTTTTTTTTTTTTTTAATATAACTTGTCCTTTCAATAAACATGTTTTATTTATGTTCTTGGTATCTAACTGGGAATGGTAGACTAAGGTCCAGGATGGTAAGAGAAGAGAATACTTTCACTCAAAAGAACACAAAGCAGATGAATCATTAGCAACTTCTGTTTTGGCATTAAATTAGCATGAAAGTTCACCAGTGAATATGTGAAATTGGATATTGGACAACAGCAATCTAGTGAAGTCTTGAAGTAACATAATTGGACAAGCCTGGGACATCTCATCAGAATACAATGGAATGAACTGACAAGCCAGCCTTCCTACTCGAGCCGCAGTGGGTGGGAAACATTTTGGCACAGCCTGCCTTTGCAGCAGGGTGCTGCTCATCAGGAGCCATGGTGAAAGGTTGTTTCCTTGGGAGGGCAGAGGAACTGACAGCCAGCAGGGAATGATTGAAAGACATTAAAAAAGCTCCACTGTTTTTCAGCCACACCAGATACACTAAAAATTGAGTCAATATTTTCCATGTCAACAGTGAGCTCTTCCTCTGGATTTGCCATTATCATAGAAACATAGAATATCCTGAGTTGGGAGGGACCCACAAGGATCACTGAGTCCAACTGCTGGCTCCACACAGGACCGCCCCAAAATCAGACCCAATGTCTGAGAGCATTGTCCAAACACTTCTCGAACTCTGGTAGCTCGATGCTGTGACCACTGCCCTGGGGAGCCTGTCCCAGTGCCCGACCACCCTCTGAGTGCAGACCCTTTCCCTAACCCCCAGCCTGACCCTCCCCTGTCCCAGCTCCATGCCGTTCCCTCAGGTCCTGTCTCTGTCCCCAGAGAGCAGAGCTCAGCACCTGTCCCTCTGTTCCCCTAGTGAGAGAGCTGCAGGCTGCCATGAGGCATCTCCTCAGCCTGCTCTGCTCTGGACTGAACAAACCAAGGGACCTCAGCTGCTCCGCTTACATTTTCGCCTCCAGACCCTTTGCCACCCTCATAGCCCTCCCTCAAACACTCCCTAACAGTTTTATGTCCTTCTTATATTGTGGCACCCAAAACTTAGGAATGGGGTTAGCATTGCTCTGGCACCACAGGCGCATGGTTGGGTAAGAGCTGCAAGGGCAGGGCCCTCTGGTCCTGATGCTCTCCTCAAGAGCTAGATGTTTGATGAGTAACTTGGTAGTGTTGCTGATGCCAGTGTGGGTTGTATCCATTAACCACTTCAAGGGGGACTTAAAAAAGAGCCACTGGTAATCTTAGGTTGCCTCTGAGTACTTACATGAGCTGAAATGATACCATTATGCTGGGTTGATACAATCCCTAGATAACCCTTTAAAAGCGTAACAAAATCTAATGATGCTTGTGAGAATGGAATGAAGCGCAGATTCAGCTTCTTGTAGGTTGAACCCACTGCAAACTGTTATAAAGCATTTCCATTTCAGCACCTGGCTACAAGTACCTGACTGGTTTGGAAGAAGAAACAGAGTAATGCTGTAATGATAACCCTTTAGCTTATGGTGGTCCATATCACACAACAGCTTGTGAACAGGAAACCTTGCCTACTTCTCATACCCTGAGGGCAAATACCTTTACAGATTTGTTAGATAATTGGCTGCTTGTTCGTTGACTGCTAGGCCAGGTTGATTGCTGGACTTCATGATCTCGAAGGTCTTCTCCAATCTAAATGATTCTGTGGTTCAACAAAAGGCTGAATCCTGAACACTTCCTTTTTGCTGAATGAGAAGCAGGGAATAGGTTACAGATGAGTAGGACCTTCTCCTTTTAACAGTTCAGACATCTAAAATCCTCAGTCCAAAGTCCAAAAGAGGGAAACTTCGTAATAAAGAGGAAACCCAAATAGATTACGCCTCTGCAGTGACAAGAGACAGCAAAAGACCTTCACGGAAGTGAGAGTGCAGCATTTCAAATGTTTATAAGATCTAGTTGTTACAAACACCATCTCAAAACATCTCTGTAGTAGCTGATAAGGAAATCTTGCCTAAAACATAAGTACCAAAACAAATATAAGGAAAAGCAAATACGGAGATATAATGGATAAGATACTTAGAATGAAAAAAATACAATTCCTTCTGTGCAGTTTGTGTGGATTGTAGGGAAGCAGCAATGCTTAGCATTGAGCAATGCAGATACCAATGCCTAGGGGGTGCCTGCCTTTTTTTAAAAAAAGTGACACAACATTTGAAAGACGAAAAGACAGGAACTCACTGGTTCACACCAAAACATCTAAACTCTATTCTCTCCAGTACAGTACTGCTTCCAAATAAAATGCGAGGGGAACTTTATGAGATTACTCTGCCCAAGGGCCATTTTTTTGTAATCAACAATGCATGAGTAAAGATCAAATTTTGTAATACATTTTCTCAATATTTTTGTAAACCTATATGTATTTGCCCACCATATGTATGACAGATTTTCTTCTGAATATTACCGTAATCTTGCCACTAAAATGTTTCACATGCTAATTATAATAGTCTTGGAGGAGGGAGGTTAAGAGGATAGGGATTTATCTCAGAGGCAGTCCTTGGCAGAGGTTGAACATAAGCACAAGGACCATGTATATATCCAGTGTGGTTGGCATGGCCAAAAGTTGATAATAAAAAGTTGATAACCTTTGAAATCTTTGGGATCACTGGATTTCTAGGATGCAAAAAGCAGAGACAAATATCCCATCACAATCTGGGACTTGAAAATCAAGCCAGGGTTTTTCCCTTCTGGAAACTTATATACCACCCTTTAACTTCTGCCTTGAATTTTACTCTGACTCCAGATTTGGGAGTTCTGTAATTTTGGACCTGGGAAACTGTTTATCTTCATTTAACTTACTTTTCAGCAATATTTTTTAATTTAGTTAACAAATGTGAACAGATGAGAGAAAATAATACAGTTTACTTTCCTATAGCCATTTTAACAGTATAAGTAGAGGAGAAAGCAGTCAGAACATCTTTATCATTCAATACCATTGAGAAGTCTGAACATACTCTTGCAGCAGATCCTTTCAAGTGCGTAGATATTAATTTAACAGAGGCATTTTTCATGGTGGAATTATTTTACTTCATGTTTCAGTTTCTCTGTAAGGTTTTCCTTCCTTCCTTCCTTCCTTCCTTTCTTCCTTCCTTCCTTCCTTCCTTGTCTTATGAGGAGCAGCTGAGGGCACTGGGGTTGCTTAGTCTGGAGAAGAGGAGGCTCAGGGGAGACCTTATTTCTCTCTACAACTATGTGAAAGGAACGTGTGGGGAGCTGGGGGTCGGCCTCTTCTCACAGATAACCAGTGATAGGACTAGAGGGAATGGCCTCAAGTTGCACGAGAGGAGGTTCAGGTTGGAAATGAGGAGACATTTCTTCTCAGAAAGAGCAGTCAGGCATTGGGATGGGTTACCCAGGGAGGTGGTGGAGTCACCATCACTGGGGGTGTTTAAAGAAAGGTTGGACGTGGTGCTTAGGGACATGGTTTAGTGGGTGACATTGGTGGCAGGGGGATGGTTTGACCAGATGATCTTGAAGGTCTTTTCCAACCTTAACGATTCTATAATTCTATGGTTCTTTCTCTTTCCTTTTTGAAACTGTGTTAGGTGTTAGTACTTTCCAAACATAAACAAATTTTGTAAGGATCATTTCTAGTCCTTGTTAAACCACATTAAAAAAAGTATTGCATACTGAACATGCAGAGAACTCAAATGTCTTATTTTTGTGAAATGAAAGAAGCATACATATAAAAATATTATATAAAGATATGTGAATACTCTCTGCTGCTCTGAGAAGCTTTCTGCATACCTATATTGCATTTCTACACCTATAGTTGATCTATATATTATTTTGAACATTAATTATGGCTTATAAATATTTGTATGTATATATGTATATACATACGTGTGTGTATATATATATATACATGCACGCAGCAAGCTGTAATGAAAACAATTATGAACAGGTCCTGACTAATATCCACTGACATCAATTAGAAGTTTTCATTGAATCTGAGGAAGTTTTTGCATTGACACCATGATCTAAGATTGCTCTCTTGCTACACATGATTACGTAATTGTATACTGTGGGACCAGAGCTAATTTGGCTACTGCTAGGGAAGCACCTTGATGATAACGACACGCTACCTGCTGTGTTATTTATTCTATTTCTGTGTCTCTGAGTCCAGTTTGAATTTAGTATTGTGATGCCTTAGCTTCCAGCTGACAGCTTATAAAACAACTGAAGGTTAAATCTTCGGCTTAATGCAACTGATACCTAAAATATTTTAAAAATATTTATTTATTTATTTATTTATTTTTTCCCACAAGGAAAAAGAAGCATGTTCAAAAGCAATCTTCTATTCTTCTGTATATATATATATATATATATATATTTTTTTTTTTTTTTTTCTGCTTGTGAAGCCCTACTGTTGCTCCTATGTTTTGACTTCTTTTGAGTTCTTTATCAGAAACCACTCCAGGTCTGGTTGTGGTTGTGGTTGAGATTGTCACTCAGATTGCACCTGTTCAGGTAAAGTTTCAAGCCACAATAATAACAACAACAACAACATCAACAATAAAATATAGTGTCTATCTATGAAAATAAGGAAAAAATGCTGAGATGTAAAGGCGTTCTAAGAAGTAAGATGGGGATTGCAACATTCAAATGAATGAAAAGCAAGAATCAGGGGAAAGGAGAGACATGTAGAGGGAAAGGTGACAATTTTGCTGAGGAATGCTCATGTCATTTTCCCTAGGGAGGAGAGGAACGCAGTGGGGAGAAGGTGGGAGGAGAGCTGTGTGAAGAGGCTCTTGGGTACCATGGAGATGGGTACAGTGTAAAAATCTGTATACTGTAGATAAGTAAGTGGGAGGTTGATATCAAACTCCTACCAGCCAGAAATGAGCTTTGTACAGGGTAAACATGTTAAGGGGTGGGGAGAAGGCAGCATTGTTTTAGCCTCTTCCATGCTGGTTGCCTACTTGACACTTAAGAGAACAGAGGGAAGGGAAAAGCAAATGTTTTTCAAGCTTGTTTCTTTCAGTGTGACTGTTCTCTTATCTGTATCGTGCCTACCAGGAATGTAAAAAATGTGTTCTAGAGCTTTTCTTTTCCCAATGAAATTGTCTTGCTATTCCAGACCTGCTCTTTTTCCTGTCTCTTCTTTTCATTTCAGCCTTAATTTGATTAACTGGGTGCTCATAATAAATTCATAATGCTTCTCCATGATTTGTGAATGTGGGGAAAAAAATGTGACAGATTCACTAGGAACTAAGTGTTACTTTGTGTCTGAGTAAGACAGGGTGTTTTCAAAATTCAGTCTTTGTGTTACACTGCTTTGAAAGACTGTCTCTGCTCATTTTAGGATTTATTTGTTCTCTGCTTCTAATTTTTATGCTTTCAATGCCTATAAGACTGTGCTGCTATTTATATCCATGGCCATAAGGAAAATGCAATAGTTTCTAAATGTTATGATGCACTTCTAAGAATCACTGGATTTTTTTTTTTTAAAGTTCAAGAAACAGTATAGAATGATGTATAGTTTACTAGTAAAATGTTGTTATTTGTGCTATTGATTCTTCTTAAAATACAGGCTTCCTGCTGTCTCTAAATGTGGGTAAGGCAAGCTGATACTTCGGTTCAAGCCCTACCTACTCTATTCCCTTAAATAGTCCTACTTGAAGCAAGCTGGCTAGTTTTGTGACTACTTCAAGCAAGAAGGATTTCTGCTTAAAGAAGCAATGCTGAAAGGTCTTCTGTATACCAAAAGAGATGAGAAGGGGCAGTATTTAGTTGCATGCAGAAATTTGGAAGTACCAGTTCTCAAACATGCACATGTGTGTACAGCTTTGTCTGTCAGCAGACAGTAAGGACTCTAACACTGAGTGCTTGAGCTTGCAACAACATTTTTTGATAGAGTTTCCTTAAATGGTTATTTTTTACATGCATCCAAAACAACCTTCCCTTACACTGCAGGGGCAAAAGGATGTGAAAGTGCTTCTGAAGCCCTGTGGCTCAGAGGCATGGACCTGGCTTTGGCTCTGAGGGCATTAACTTAAGGACAGTAGGACCTCTTTAAATCAAAAAAAAAAAAAAAAAAAAAAAAAAAGTGAAGTAAAAAGAACAGGCTTAGAAGTAGGTAGCTGTAAGCCTATCACAGAACCACAGAATGGTTGAGGTTGGACAGACCTCTGAAGGCATCTGGTCCAACCCCTGCTCAAGCAGGGCCACCCAGAGCAGGCTGCCCGGGCCCATGTCCAGGTGGCATTTGAAGATCTCTAAGGAGGAGACTCCACAACCTCTCTGGGCAACCTGTGCCAGTGCTCTGTCACCCTCACAGTAAAGAAGTGCCCCCTCATATTAAGACAACTTCCTGTGCTTCAGTTTGTGCCCGTTGCCTCTTGTCCTGTCCCCTGGGCACCACTGAAAAGAGCCTGGCTTTGTCATCTTTGCACCCTCCCTTCAGCTATTTACAAACATTGGTAAGAACCCCCCTGAAACTTAGGTTTTACTTCTGCCCTCAAATTTTCTGGACTTCCAAGAGCGGTGCTGGTGACCGATGTCATGGCTAGGGAAGGGAGCACTGGCCTGGCAGCCTCTAGAAATCTTGGCAGCTACAGCCCTGCACCTCTCAGGGGCAAAAGCACACGTGTGTATGTTTGAAAGGGTGAGCTGAAGGAGTCTGGGAAAAATAAGCTGCTTAGCAAGCCAAAGGTGCTTACAAGAGGTGCTACAATGTGATAAAGCCCCAAATTGTGAGCATAAATTGCGTTTCCAACAAAGCAGTGTCCTCATAATCTGTCGGGGGGATATGCTGAGAAGTTTCTGTGGATCTGCCTTGATTGCCCTGTGCCTAACATCCACCACTTAAACTCAGCTTGCTTTCCCTTTTATCAAAAAGCTTATCTTTAGAATAATGCCAGATTTATTTTTGCAAGAGCTTATATTTAAATGCTTTGTTTTCAGTAGAGTTTAGAGGAGCTGGGGGGGAGATTTCTTCTCACTGTAGCTTTGTGTCCAAGACAGCTTTCTGCCCTCAGACTGGCTCTTCAAGTTAAAATGCCAATAAAAGCACAATTTCGCAGTGGCACTGCCTCTGCATGTGTGTGTTCAGGAGGAAGCATTGTGCAGCAAGTTTCTTAAGACTTTAATTTGTTGTGCTGGAGGACAGAGGAGCTGAAGTGTTGGTCCCCCAGGGGTTATCAGCATGTGTATTGGACAAGGCTGCAGGGAGGGACGAGGCCCTGTGGTGTTGCTGCAGGGCACTGCGTGTCCAATTCCCTCATCCCTACCTTGGCCAAACTGCAACAGCAGCCTGTGATAAAAGGTCCCTAGGCCCTAAAGTATTTTCTGTCACGAATTTTCAGGTTGGATATTAGGAAGAACTTCTTTGCTGAAAAGGTTGTTAGGCATTGGAATGGGCTGCCCAGGGAAGTGGTTGAGTCACCACCCCTGGAGGTCTTGAAAAGACATTTAGATGTAGAGCTTAGTGATATGGTTTAGTGAAGGACTGGTTAGTGTTAGGTCAGAAGTTGGACTAGGTGATCTTGAGGTCTCTTCCAACTTAGAAATTTTGTGATTCCGTGACTCTAAAACTTAACGCAAGCTGTGGTGTTGCCTAGGGTGTTCTCAGTGGTTAGAAGGCCAGAAGACCGGCATTTCCACACAGTGATTAGACAGGATGCTGGTCTCCTGTTCGTAGACGATTTTTTTTTTTTTTTTTTTGAGCCTTTCAGACTTTAAAGGACACCTGTTGACCCCCAAGGGACAATTTATAGAGGGCGTCTCAGAGCATGGCTTTTAATTGGCTTTTTCTCTGAAACAGTAAAGGAAGAGCTGTTAAACTTTAAGCTGCAGTTTTACAGATGCTGATAGTGTTGTAGACAGTGTTAATTATAGATGTAAAAGTCAGACTAAAATAGGTCTTGGGTGCTTCTAGTTTGCTGCTGGAAGGAGCACCAAAACTGCACCAAAACAGGTGACTTCAGTGTATAAACCTGTGAAGAAATGTAGGTCCCTGCCCAGAAGAAAGGGCCAGTGGTAGTGGGAAACTTCTGCAGCATTTCTCAGTGGCTGCCAGGGGCAATCAGCACAGTGGATGTGGTGAACCGCAAGCATAGGACCTCATCTGTCCCTGTTCCCTTGAGTTTCTTGCTCAAGCTTTTGTGGTTTTGTGTTAGCTACTGGAAATGGGCATCTGAGAAAGGAAGTGCTGTGATCTGGAGTCTGATCTTCCATGATTTATGAAAAGCCGAACCTCATAGCCCAAGGGCTAAACATGCAAAATAAGGAATAGCAGCAGCATTGACCGATAACCTGCTATCTTTCTAAGCTGAACACATTTAATTGTGTTTATATCATTTATTCAACTTTTCAATATCATAGTCTGCAGGAGGGGGTGACACTACGGGCAATACTAAGAAACCAGCCTTGTACCATTCTTCTCAGCATGTGGTTCCTAACGAGTAAGGTTCAAATTTGCACAGTACAACAGTTAATTTGCATCCAGAATGAAAGCACAAAGCTTGATCAGATATGCACTCCGACAATCATCAGCTCTTCATGTGATGTTGAAAATACGTGTATGTTAATGTCTGCTTCTTTGTTTCCACAGGTTCTGCCTGGCATACTGCAGAAGCATTGCTGTATTTTGCCTGACAGGAACACAGGTAAACTTTTCTCTTAGTGAGTTAATATTGGATTATGAAAATACAAACACAAATTGGATTATACGGAGAAGTCCTGTTTGCTACTTAGAGTCACTGGAGTCTGTTCTAGTTAGTGATGGTGAGGGTACTTAGCTTGTTTAAATCATCTGATTTTATATGAAGATTTTGTGTTTTCTGTTAGCTTTCTGGAGCTGTTGCTTTTGTAGGGATTGCTATCAGGTCTTGCTTATAAAGGTACTTGTATGAATTTCTGAAGTGTCTCTTGTTAATTATAAAGTTACAGTTCTGGAGAGAAAAGAGAAAGAGTCTGAAATATGGTCCTCTTGATTCACAGAAGTGTGAAAGTCTTGTGTTAGTTCTGACTGCAGATAAATGCTTGCTTTGTGCTTATTTTTTAGGTACTAAGGGGTTAGAATATGACACAGGGTGTATCATTAATGATGCCTTGCTATTGTGCAGGAGACTTAAATAATAAGTTTGTGACCAGAACAAATGAATTGATGAGAACAATAGCATGGACAAGAAGAAAACGATTAAGTAATTTTACATTCTTTTATTACAGGGAAAACAATTTCTTCTAAAATAAGCTTTAAAATCATTTTTAGAATGTTATAAGTTGGGTGAAACTGACAGAATATGGATGGAATTGTGAGTTTGATTTAACAGACTAATTTCAGAGAGGCAGAAGAAAAAACACAGCTTGTTTTCAGTACCTGTTTAATAGAATATATGTGAATGCTTGCAGCTCTTAAGACTTCTTCCCTTTCCCCCCCCTTCCAGTAGTGACAATTAAAACAAACCAGTTTGTTCCTTGGCTTGCTGTTACTTGTATTTCAGGTGCAGTTTGCACTGAGCGTAATTGCATAGAGAACTTGACGACTGTGTTGAACTGTAGTGCGACTCGTGATTACCTGCAGCTCCTCAAAGAAAAGTTAAAATCTCATTTCCATTTTCATCTGTGAACATGGGAGGAGTACATTATAGTAAGACAGTTAATAATACACCTCTTCTGGAAAGAATTTGAAAGTTTGTAATTAGTGAACAGATTGCAGACAGACTTTGCCTTTGTATTTATTTCCTGGTTTCCTGAAAACTTTGCCAAGGAAACACTGTATAATGACCAAAGCCTGTTTTGTGTACTCTTGTGTTGATTATCTTTTTAAATTTTATCTGTAGTAGAAAGATTTGATCCAGGTTCTATTGATGACTAAACTCTTCTTGACTTGTACAGAAGTGCATCAAGTAGGTATCAAAGCCAGTTTGATGGCCTGGTGTTGGGCACTGAGAATCTTACCATTTGGCTAAACAGGGTGAAATATGCCTTCATAATCAATATCAAGAAAGCTGTTTATATAAAATACCAAGTACCTACTAAATCCCAGTCACTTTCGGAAGTGCTTTCATTTGTGCATGAGAGAAGCTTGCTGGTAAAATTTTGTTTTGAAGATTTTTGACCTAGGCTCTTTGAAGAAGAATCCCATTAGTTTCTGGCATGTAAAAACTTCTGTACAACTCAAGCACACTTAGGTATGAAAATAGTTGTCATTTCTACTGCTTCTATGTGACTGCTACGAGTATTTTTATGCCTACCTACTGTGTAGTTGGGAGTTGCCAGCAGGTGCAAAGTAGATAATGTCTGTGTTCCGTTTTCCCTGTTTCCCTCATTTATGGTGTTTAAATCCTTGGCAGAAAGGAGTAGAAGAAGAGTTCAGAGAGGATGTGTGTGTGGGGAGGGGATTCAGTTCCTTACTGGAGGAGAGGAATGACTGAATTTCTAGCAGATTGCAGGTGCAGTTGTAGGATCCCAACACAAAAGAGGTTAAACAGAAGCGAGAAGATTGCCAGTGTGTTGTCTGAGCAGCAGGCCCTCTTGCCAGGATTTTATGGGGGTACATTTTGTCAGCCTGTTTTCAACCTGGGGAGCTGTACTCTCCGGGAGCTCTTACAGATGGAGCTGTGGCCTTTGCAGGGGAGCTTGCCTTCTGCAGCCCTGAAAAGAAGAGCAGTTTGCATGTCCTTCCATTCACATTTTCTCATGTAACCTAGAGTGAATAATTAAGGCTGTCTGTCCTTTCTTTGCTCCTTCCTATCTTCTGTGTGTCTGTTTGATGGAGGCAGCTTGGAACTACTTTGCGGTAGGGGATTTACATTGCTGGGAGGCTGAGTTTGGTTGGTGGAGTTGATTAGAGATATGTGAGCCATTTTCCTGTTTGGTTGTGTCAGAATCCATGAGTCCACACTAAGAAGAAGGCATTTATTAAATTTCTGTGAATTTGGAACCTGCTATCTGAATTCAGATGTGTACATTGTATATAATCTTGGCCAGTTCAGTTCTCATTAAGTGAGTCTGAAGAAACAGCCGGATTGCAAGCTTCAGATCGTTGTGTTCAGTTGCTGGTGTTTGGAGGAATTTAGGAATGTGCAGCGCTGGGTGTTCCTAATGAAAAGGAGAGAAAGAGATGGATGGGGGGATGGGAGAAGAAAGAGAAGAAGAAGCATAAAACAAGACCTCCAAAACCACTGGGGAAGAGCACAGATGTGGGGAGGAGGATGGGTGAAAGGCAGAAGCAGTATTAGTTTCCCCACTTGTTTATATCTATTTAGGAGTTCAGGAGTGGCCAGTTTAGGAGTCTTCAGCTACAGGTTGAAGAGTGCTCCTCTGACCAACCTCTTTCACAGTCTTCGCACAAGAGCTGCTGGGGATCTGCATCCCCAAGAGAGAAACGAGCCCTGGAGAATGGTGAGGCCAGTGCTGCCAGGCCATCCCATCCCCTCACCTGGCTGCCCTCCAAGCCTTGTCCATCCTGGAGTCTCAGGGAATACGTGTAACAAGTCTTTGAATTAGTACGGCCCTGGATCGCCTGTGCCCTGGAAAACTGCGAGTCCCACTGACTCTTCCTTCACCATGTAAAAGGTTGAAGTGCCACCACGGACTCTCTTGGTGTCAATATTCTGTATCTGTAAACCAGAGAACAGAGATATGTATGGGAAGAAACGACACAGGGGCAGAGATAACCTTCCCCATCTACCTCAAACTTTTATTTTCAGTGCTTATAACTTGGCTATGAAAACATTTAAGGCAGAACCTTTCAAAAAGGAGGATAGAAAGTAATTCAGCTGCTATCTAGCAATGCAGTTTTGGAAGACATATTTAATGAGATTAGTTGCTTCAAAGGTGGAAGAAGGTTTTATTTTTTAAACAAATAAAGCAGTTACAAGATCTCTGTCTGAGCTGAGTGCTTGCATTAAGCTTTTCTAATAGATGATGATGTTTCATTTCTGAAGTGTTAATTTATTTGTGGCTTTCTTTTAATCACAAGTATATTTTCATTACTAAATTAACAAATTCATATGGCACATATTGGCATAACGTATGTTCATTACCATGTTAGCTAGTATCCAGAACCTGTATTTGCCACATAACCCATGCCTCAAGAGGCAAAAGATCCCAGATCAGACTCCTTTATTCTGTACTTCCTTCTTGTTTGCCATAAGCACAACGAACAACTTCACTGATGCCCATTCCTGGTTTCTTTCCATCTCCCTTAAGTTAACCAGCCAGCAGCAACTGCGGTGCATTAGCAGGTATAAAGGTAATTGGGAGAAAAGCAGTTACATGCTCTGTACAGGTGTTACTAACAAGTTCATAAGGGGAAACAGTGTGAAGGTACTAATGACCTGGCGGGGAGCAGCTTCCTTATTTTCTCAAGTTATATTCCTCTCTCTTTCAAGCTGCAGCTGGAAGAAATAAGCCACCCCTATTGATGTATGTCCACCACCCTTGGTGCGTGCATGCATCCAGTGCAGCCAGCCATAATTCCCTTTACAAACATTTCCAGGAATGATCCATCCTCAGCCTGCTGGAACTCTTCAGCCAAGTCAGAAGTCCCTCTTGTTGCTGTTTGAGCACTTCTGTAAATCTTAAACAGATGCCAGGGCTGTCATTTCCCTTCTCCCCTTAGCAAGGTTTGCAGTTATGATGGTTGGGAGAGCTGTTTGTACAGTATGATCAGTGTGTTTGGTTTCTACCCTTGAAATGAAGGTAGCCTTTAAGTACAGAATATCTTGTCATTCCTTACAAAATAAATAAATAAATAAATGAGAGGTAGAAATGCAGCTTTGAAAAAGAGAAGTCAGTATTCAGTGATGTGGATTACTTCTTAAATTATTATTATTTTTTAATTGTTTTATTTCTAGTCTTGCTTGAAGTAGAGCTCTTAGGCAGTGCATATGGGTTGTTTAGCTATAGATACTTTCACGCAAAGAAAAAGAGGAAATTTATGTGAAAGCTTATGCTTTTGTGTATGCTATGTTTAATCAGGCTCAGTCTAGATCAGTGAAATATTTGGAGTTTGATTTTTGCCTATGCCAGGGCTCCCAGCATTCTGATCTGGCCCTGTAAGTGATCCTCAAGGCGAATACAAATATACCTGGTATAGCAAAAAGGGACTTATCAGTGGGACTCATTAACAGAGTGTGCTCTGTGCAATTTTTGTCATTGCTGCAGCTGTTAAATGGATATTCTTGCACCGCAGAGATGCTGATGGGTATACGCTGTGTCTGCCATGGTTGTGCTCTTGAAGCACAGTTATTAGTTTCCTGTGATGCAAGAAAATTGCACAAGCAGCTTCTGTACTATCCTTTTCCGTCATAGCTGTGAGTTTGATATGTGGTGGACTGCTAAATTTGGGCTCATTTTTTCTGCTGAAGATCTCAGAGGAAGTAATGAATCAATAGTCACTAACAGTTTCTCGTGTTGATTTGTTCTCTGGTGCTTTAAGCTCACATTTCCTCTCCGATGGCAAAGGAGAACGGAGGTAAAATAAAGCACAGCCACACCTATCAGGATGACTTGATTCTGATAAATAGCTCTGTTAAACTTTAAATAACACTCTTCAAAAAAAGAGAAAAGAAAGATTTATGCTGTCTCAAGTTTCTTCATCATCCATTTTCAGGTCAGTTCTTGTGTGCCGATACTGCACTTGCCTAAGACATTACCTCCTTCGTTATGATCGTTCTGTTTTGTCCATTATATTGGCTGAAATTGCATTGACACAAAGTGGGACCAGTGTTCTGTTCTCTACAAAGAATGAATAATATCTGTTTGAGAAAGTGGTAATTGCTTTAGATACAAAAGCAGGAGTTTAATAATAACCAATCTCTTGTTTGGGTAAAGCATAGCCCAAGACAGTAATGTTTCATCCTTCTTTTGTTTGCTTTTCTTCCTGTTGCTTGAAGAGCAAATATTGAACCGGCGAAAAATCTAAGATGGTATTAAAAAGAATTCCTCTATGAAACTTTACTAAAGTGAGTAAAGAAGTTAACATTGCCTTTTTTTTTTCCTTTTTTATTTTTTTTTCTCCTTAATATGTACAATTGGGTTGCCCTAGTAGCTTTTATAATACAAGGAATGTGAAGTGGTGCTCAGAACCTATGTGCTTTATAGCTAGCAAATACATTACTAGCTTCTATTTTTGTTTGTTTGTTTGTTTTTCCCATATATACATTAGTTAAACTGGAATGGATGTTTGTAAGAAGAGCCATCCGTATGACTGGACTCAAAACGCACGTGTATGGACTGGGCAGCAGCCAGTTTGATTTCACAGAAGGAATTACAGGACAGTGTCTGGAAGTCAAAGCTCTGTTACAAAAAATAAGTTATCCTTTTTGTTAGTATATCATCCTCTATCTGAACGTTTCAGGGTGCTTAATTAATTGTGATGGATTCTTGCCTGGTGCAGCTGAGATAAAGAAATTTTATCCTTACATTTTACAGAAGATGAAGTCAGATTATCAGCTGTTGCAATGCAAGAATATTCACTAGGGTTACGTGTAATCCTGCTTAGAAGTCCTTTGCCTGACTCAAGGCTGTCCTTTTCCTTTCAAAACGTAGCTATAGATTTTTAGGCAGCTCCTGCAGGCTTCACCTGCTGCCTGCTTGCTGAGTTCAACACGAGCACTCTCATTCAGATGTTCAGCTGCAGGCTGCCTGCTGGTACTTTCCAGCCCTGTTTCCATGGAAATGAGAATTAGAGGGGTGAAAATAAAGCAAGAGTAAGTATTTTCTTAATCTTCTGCTTAATCCGGAAGTTCTCATACCTTGCTATCAAGGTTGTTTTGCTTTCAGTTGACCAGTCGTGTGATGCTAACCTTTGCAAAATACAAATAAATAAATTCCTCTCATTTAGACCTGTTATGAGCAATTCCAGTTACCATAACTCGGTAGAGGTGTACGGGGTCACTAGTAAAGGATAAAGAAGGGAGAACTGAACTGGACTGTGCAAGCAAAAACAGATGAAAGGGTGTGAAGTGATATCCAGTGGCAGGGGTGATAAGCTGTGACAGAAGTTCTTGTCAAATGTAACTCACATTGTGAAAAATGTTGACAGCAATTAATTGGAGAATGAACCTGAGGGAGGAAATCATCCTGGCCAGAGAAGATCTAATTTAAATGCTCCAGTCTGAGTGTGAAACAAAGAATATCCTCAGATGCATTTGGAGCATAATTTGGACTCCTCATTTCTCCCTAGAGATTCTTGCTCTCCAGCCCCTTTTCCCCTGCATTACTGACCTGACCTGACCAGCAGAGTCAGAGCTGTGCGGAGGTGTGTATCGTGGGGTGAGCCTCCTAGTTATTGCAAACAACTCATTCTTATGTTCACTCTTCTGCCCTTTTCTCGCTGGCTGAACCTCAGCCTATGTTTAATGTTAGCCTTTCCTTGGGGAAGAGGAGGTCTGGGCTCTCTGGACTGTTTTCCTTACTCTGCCTGCAGTGATCAACGAAGCTAGCAGGGAGGCAGGAATGGGAGGGACCCAGCCTCTAGTGTGCCCAGGGAGGATCAGTTATACCCACATCTTTCCTGACAGATGTCTGCTAGCCTTTCCAGGCCTTGTTTTCAGGTTACTTGACCTTGCCACTGAAGACTTTTCCTTGTTCATAACCCACATCTTCCTTGCTGCAACTTGGGCTTGTTAACTCATCTGGACAATAGGTACTTTCTGTTCCCCAGCTCCTTGTAGATATCCTGTCTGAAGGCCTTATTTGGTCTTCCCTCTCTTTATTTTTTAACACCTAGGCTAAAAAAATCCACTTTCCCCCCTCTTCCATTCTTCCATGTATATTACACTAGCATACATCTAAAACTGTTTTTTTTTTTTTTTTTCCTAATGAGCCTTTTTTATTCCCACCTGGATTTGTTTAGAAAAGAGTGCAGAGTGTAACCGTTCTCTAAATGTGACGTGATAGCTGATTAGCTAATGTCTAATGTTCCATTTTTGCACTGCATAAACTTTTGTATACTTTTGTCTGTGTCCTTTCTTCTTCCAGATGACTTGACTTGGCTGAACATGTTAACACTGGCTAAAGTCTTGGAAAAAGATGGACTTTTTTTTTTTTTTTTTTTTTCTTCTGGAAAGATGATCTGATGGTAGGAATGAATGAAATTCAAATAGTTAAATATCAGGTGGTTTGGGTAAAGATACTGAACTTTTTTATTTTAATATCCCTGAGGGGGTGAGGTTTCATTTCTAGATTTCCTGTTTCTGTTTCTGCAAGCTGAATACAAGCCTGTTACCTGAACTTTGGTCTTCAGTCAGTGTTTCACTCTAGCTTTTCTAATACCTACAGATCAGCAGCACAGGGAGCACGGCTGTAAGGGACCAGGGTGTTGGTTCCACTTCTTGCAATGATTCAGTGTGTGGATGAGGAACAACTGGCAAGAGCTGAAGATCAGATAGTTTGCAGTGATGTCAAGGGGGACACTCAGAGCAGGTTGCCCAAGACCATGCATCTCCAGGCATCTCTCAAAGATCTCCAAAGAGAGAGACCCCACAGCCTCTCTGGGAAACCTGTGCCAGTGCTCCAGTATTCAGGAATCTTGACTACTTCAATGTCTTCAATACTTCCAGCAGTAGAGCTAATTAATATTTGTTGTTGCACATACGATAATTGGACAGGTCAGGAGATTCTGGATATGTGTGAGGATAAAATTGTTTAAGACCCTAGCTGGCCCGGATCTCTGTGCCATTTGGATTATGAAGCCAAAACCAAGATATTAACACAGTGCTCTACTGCTTCAGCCTTTTCATAGTACCCTAGCTGGCTAGAAGTCCTTTTTGGTGTTCAGCATCCTTCACTGTGCCCAGTCTGTCCCTCCTTTCTGATGTTTTTTTCCCTCTCATTACCATTATTGGAAGTCATGATTGTGTTTCACCCCAAACTACGTAGTCCTCAAACCAAAACTGAGCAAGCTGATGTTTGGACGTCACATTACATGTCCCGAGATCAATACAACATCCTCCCCTGAAAGGCAAGGCTGACTAGCCCTGGTGCTCTGAGGACTAAATATAACCCATGAGCTGTAAAATACCACTTTCACAGCAATCTCAGCCTCATGTGCATTGACGAGGATGTGTGTGGGGGAGCAGGGGCTGAAGAAGGGGCTCTAACTTGGTAAAGCGTTCTTCTAGAGGCAGAGATGTGAGTGGGCATATGTGTTTGCCATCTCTTTGTCTAGCATCAGAAGAGCTCTGGTGGCTGAAGGTGTGTAGGAAGGAAATTCTCTTCAGAAAACAGCATCTCTTGCAGGAAAGCTTTCTTGACCTTTATTTCTGAGATGTTTTGTAAAGCATTCCCAATGTGTACAGCTCAGCTACCGAAGGAAGAGATAACAAATGTACATCATAAACTCCATACAGCTCTGATAACCAGTCCTGTTAATAATGTGATGTGGCTGAGCATTGCTAAACAAAGGCAGTGAGTAGAATGGCTGATTTCTATATGCCAGAGGTCAGGATTTTTGTTTTTCAGTGCTTCCATCTATTTGTGAAATGGTTGCCCAGGCAGTATATGAATCACGTGGACTGAGGGGGTGTGTATGTGTCTGTGAGTGTACTATACACAGGCATTCTCTTGCGAAGGAATACAGTTTTGAGGTCCACTGCCAAAATGTGCGGTGTTGCCAACAAAGTGCAGTGTGTGGGTAGAGGTAAAGAGCATGTAATTGAGCAGAGAAATCGAAAGACAGAAATTTCTACTCATACTGTAAGGTAAAATGTGCTTCTAAAGAAGATAAAATCTTAGTACTGTTTTGTAGAACAACCACCAATTAATGGCGAGGAGCACAGGGAATTCATATGGGTCTAGGAGGATTATAGCTGTAATGCAGCCTGAGGAGTCTTGGATTCATTGGTTTCATATGGATGCAATAGGCCACGCTGGGACTTTGTTCCCACTGGTGGATCTGGCTTTGATTATGGGCCAGAAGAAACTGTTCCCTCACCTTTTAAAGGTCTCAGTGCCTACACTGAACTATTTGTGCTCCCTGTTTCATTAGTGTCGTGTCTCACTCCAGCCACTGCGAGGCAACTCGAAAATAAGGACAGATCTCTTGGCTGGTATGCATTAATCATTCACTTGTGCAAAGCATAGAAGTAACAAACACATTTTTATTTGCTGCCAGTTCCTCAACATTATATTATTTCTCTCTCTCTCTCTCTCTTTTTTTTTTTTTTCCCCTTAAATTTCAATTTAACTAGTTTGTTGTCCTAAAAATATATCCTTCTTTGATTTGGGAAGAATCCCAGTTCTGAGAGGAGGAAGTGTAATGGAAACAGCATCGTAAGTGCCCGCTAAACTCTTATCCCAGATTCAGTTCAGTTCTAACATAATCTCCATTTTTGTGGAAGCTCTTTTGAAGAACAGAACATACATATATGTATATATTTAGGGAACATGGGAATAATGGATATTAGCTAAAAGTTTTATTGTAAAAAGGATGTAAATTAGAAAAAATGAGGAACAGAGCTCACATTGCTAACTCCTAAATATATAAATATATATTTCCAGAAATCACGTTTGCTTTGTTTTATCCTTTCCCTACCCCCATTTTTACTAGAAGAATGAGAGAGGATGGGGAATCAGGTTCTGTGTCTGAGATGCTCAGTGTTAGGTAACTTTTATTTTCATAAGAGGCCCAAATGATGCTTGGTTTGCTCTAAGGCATGGTGCTTAATTTGGAGTAGTCTGCCAGATGTTTAGGACTTGCATTTAACTCCCTAAGATTAATAACAGACCTACAAAGCTGTGGCATACAGGCCTCTCCATGACAAAAACAGGGGCTGTGCATTTTCCAGAAAAAGACATCCCACTTCCACTGATGCACTGGTGGAGACTTCTTCCAGACCTACCTTTTTTCTTTCACCTGACTTTATTAATGTACAATTTTTCCTGTCTTCCTTTCTTCTTCTATTAGCTGGGGGGGGAAGGAGTACTAAAACATACATTTTGTTATCAAAACATCTGAGCTGTTCATGCTTTCCATTTAAAGATAACCTACAGTGATATTCTCTATGCTTAAAAGGGTTATTCTATGCTAGAATGGTTTTATTTGTAGTAATGCTGCATGACGTGGTTCTCCTGTCTTTTGGGATACTATAACATAATAGGCACTATAAATAACAGCTGCTAATGTCTACAATCGTGCACAACAGGCAGTAATTTAACCACTTGTCTCCTTTCTGTCATGATGGGAAATATCAAATGTTTCTGCACCAATAAGGCATCTGATCCCCGAAGCTGCTAGTGGTGGTTATTGTAGAAGTACATGACCAGAGGCAGCTCTGTAGTCTCTGCACTTGAGCTTGAAACGTAGCAAATGCTTCCATGCATGTGGTTTAGGTGTCTCAGTGTGACTCTGCCTTGGACAAGACACTCTCCCAAAGTGGCAGTCAAGAGGAGGAATGCTGTTGAACAGGGAGGAAAAGCAGAATAAGAGCCTAAGAACAGCAAAAAGTGACCTGTTAGCTTATCACCCTTGTGGCAAATATCACTGGGACAGGGAAGGGGCAAAGAAGAAGATGACATTTCCTCATAAAGGAAAGCGGTGTTTCAGTACACCTCTGTGAAAGTAATTCTGCAAGACTGGATGCACATTGTCATTTGTAGATGCTATTAATTTTATTGAACTATATTAGTCTGCTAGACCTAGGTAGTTAACTGCTTAAGTGAGGAAATACGAATTTCTAGTTGATTAAGAGGGTGCTGTGAACAAGCAAAGAATAAGGGTGTTATTCGGACGTGGCTTAAAATCAGGGAAGAGGCAATGGGCAAGAGCACAGCCCCGCAGAAACCACGAGAAGCATAACTCACAACAGCGTTCATCTGACAGCAAACCCTGCGGATGAATCATCTGAAGATTTTTAGTGGTATATATAGGAAACCTAAACTTCCCAAAGAATAATGGTGTCATGACAGAAAGCCATGGGGGCATTTACAGACTGTCTTACATTATATAATGGCTTCTTGAGTGTCCTTTGTAAATTGAGGACTGATCCTCTGTACTGTACCATTAACACTTCTTGTGAGCCAGGAGCCTCCATACTGAACATGGGCAGAACAATGCTGGAGGCTTCAGCTGACAGAACTTTAATTCATGAACCACCTTCACAAATATATTTGGAAATGGTGAGTCACAGAAATCAGCCCACAAGGCACAAGAAATTACATCATGGTTAAACTGTAGGTGATTATAAATGTAGGGGGTAAGATATCACATAAGCTTCGGGGAAAGGGAAGCATATTTTGAAAACGCCTCAATACTTTTTGCTCCTGTGCTTGTTTGGAGGGCAATTGGAGGAAGCAACATGAAATTGAAAAGCCTGAAGAGCAGGAACGAGCATGGCGTGGACTCATATTAATGTGTTAAAAGGAGCGATCTTTCTCTTGTTGCCACAAAGACTTAGAAATCCTGCACAGTCCTGAGCACCTCTGCATTAGGACTGGTGATCCGTGTTTCATATACCTGAATATAAATCCTGCTGATGTGTTCTGTGTGCACTAAATATATGCTGTAACGATTCTTTAAAAAAGATCATTAGAATTTGTTGCCCGGTGCTGAAATTTTCGAACTCTCCCAGTCTCTATGGAAACTGTAATAGTAAGAAGACACAATAAACAAATGTGCTGTATTATAAGCCTCCTCTTCGTAGGACATTCATTTTATTAATATCTGTCTGCATTATTCTGGTGGCAGGTATTGTGCATCTGACCATCCAAACAGTAATGTGTCTACTTCCTTTCACCGAAGACTTCTCTGCTACCTTTGAGGGCTTTTGCTTTGGTCTTTAATCATTTTCCTGAACTGTTTGTGGGGTGGTAGGTGCCAGTAGTTAGTGCATTACTGCAGGTAATGCTTGCTTAGCTCATAGAGTAGTGGGTGCTTAATAACATCTAAAGTGCTTCAAAAACAGGAAAATCTTAAAGTGTAGAAGTAAACTTGTTGCTCGCTAATAAAAGAAAAATAAAACTTCCTTTGCAGGAACTTTCCTTCTTTTGAACCTGCTTGTTGTCTTTCAGGGGTGTAGCTGGAAAGGTCTTGCTTTCTAAGAATAACCAGTATGCCTTTCGTGGAAGAAATTGCATCTCATAAAATGGAGTATCATCTTCTGTAGCGATGCTTCGTTGTGGTCCTTGAGGCAGTTTGTGCAGCAGGGAGAGCTGTGTGTGTTCTGGACAGCTAAACACCACAAGGATGGTGAGGAGGATGGCCTCCACCTCTGCTTGGCAGCACTGGGGCATGGAGCATGGAGCATGTCCCCTGCCATGCTGAGGGCCCCATGTGTTGCAGGTGCATGTGCTGAACCGGAGAGTTTGAGCTGAGGAGGCGAATTCTGTACTCACTGTTGATACAATGAACTTCCCGCAGGATTACTGATCTCGCCTTATGTTTTAGGAATGAGTCTTCCCCTGCTGCTGAAAGAGGTAGTCAGATTTTTAAAGATAAAAACTGTGGTGAAGGAATTCAAGTGGCTTAGTGAAATCTATAGTAAGAGTCAGGGTCAGAATGAATAGATACTGCTATATCAAAGAGATGACTTTGCTAGATTCTTTCACTTTTCATGGATGATAAAGAGCCTAACTCTTCAAAAATGTAGAGATTTGATGAATTAAAAATGGATAAACTAAACTGTCATAGCAATAAGTTATTTTCATTTAGGTATCCTCTCCAAATTAGGACTTTTTTTCCCTTTTTAACTTTGAGCAGGACCTGTGCTTGAGTGTTTTTTTTTGGAAACGAAGAAGTCAAAACTGAAATAGCCAAAGTTAGGAAGGGGTAAACCTCTTTGATTTTGGTGTGGTGAAGAGACTGCTGGCACTCAAGTTACTGGGAATTTATTCTGAACTTTTTCTGTCATGCAGGATTGCAATGAGGTCGATACCTTTACTTCAGTTTGTAATATTAAATACATTTTAACAACTTGAAGAGAATTGCCATCCAATAAGCAAGATACTTCACATATTTCATCGCTATGGACAATGTGTAATGCTTAATTCATTGAAGAACTGCTGTGTTCGACAAAAACAATTGCTAACTTTTAGTGGTAGCTGGTTTTGAAAATGTAGAAGAGAAATTGATGTGGATGCTGGGGCAAAGGGAAGATGTTGGTCCTTTCCTGAGAAACACAAAGCATAGCTCAAAACCTTGCTGTTCTCCTGGTGGCAGTAGTGAGACACCAAAACCCCAATTTTTAGGTTTATTTTTTCAGATTCTTTAACAGTATTGTGTTTATTGTTGTTACTGGAGAAACTTTTTGGATACAATGGTGACCAACGCAACAGAATCCTTTGATATCCAATGAGAACTAGGCTGTTGGATGGGGCTAGAAATAGAAATACCTACTTCTGTCCATAAAACCAAAAGTGTCCTGGTATCATCCAAATGAGACAGCTTCTTTAGGCAGGCCGTAAAGTTCAGCTGAAACTCTTCAGATGCTTTCTATCACTTCAGAGGGACTAGCTGTGTGAGGAAGCCCTCATAACTGATGAACTTAAAGTGCTAATATAAGAACATCAGATTGTATAGGCAGAAAAAGATGATTTTAAAGGAATGAGAGTATTTTATTTCGCTTGTTGTTTTTTTTTTTTTTTTTATATATCTTTTTTTTTTTTTTCTTTTTTTTTTTATGGAAGGTGGAGTGTAAGCCTGCAATATGATTGTCTTTCCATTTCTTATATTAGCTTGAAAGAAAGTTTGCATTGTCCATTTTTTGGTTTTGATTGGACTTCATGTCATTGGGAATTGAAGTTCAAGAAAAGGTAGATCTGAAATAGATTTGATTGCTTGTCCTTTTAATTGCATGAGATTTGCCTTCATTGCGAAAGGCAGATTTTGCCCTTAAGGTGGACTTAATCAAAATCCCAACCTTGTAGCTGCAAAGATACAGTTCTGTTGGGAACCATTACAAGTAATTGTTGCTGGTCTGTATTCATTGTTTTCTGCTCCAGCTACTCTCTGACTTGTTTACTCAAGTAATTTATGTGTGGGGAGGCTGTAGTCATCTTTCTTCTTTTCAAACTCTATTGTGTAAGTCCTTGTGGAAGACATCCTATGTCATTTCATTATTTTTATTTTGTTGAGTTGTAACTCAAGAACATCACAGATCACTGATATATTCTCTGATGCTTTGTGTTTTCCTTTTCCTTTAGGGCCATTCACAACTCAGCATAGTCAATAACTGCAGTCTTCTCCCTTGTTGGTAGTTCTTCTCATCCTTGTTTTTTATTTATTTGTCAGCTTTATCACTTTATTAGATATTTTGCTGATTTCCATGCCTAATGTTTTGTGGCTCCCTGTAGGATTTTTTCTCTCTAGTTTTGTGTCCTTCTTTTTGATCTGATTTTGTTCTTTGTAACTTACCTATTTTTTTCTCACTTTTTTTTTTTTTTTTTTCCAGTCATGTAAGAGACACTTCTTAGGTTGATATTCAGTGTGCTTAAACTTAAGTAATTTACTCTTTTGGGCTAGCACATTCTTAACTATTTGGCATTAGGTAATGCTGGGCTGATTTCTCTGAAAAAAAAAAAAAATCTTTTATCATGGAGTCATGGAAGTTATTGACAAATTACTCTCAACAGTAAACTGCAGAGCATCTTTAACTCTCACTGACATCTCTGCTTGGCATTTTAGAAGACATATGGCTTCCTGAAAAACTGTTGTTATTTGTCTTGAATTTTGTTGCCTCACTGTTGGATCTTTTGAATAAGGTATAAAAATTGCACCATAAATATTTCTTTTCCCATTTAAGGAATCTGATGGAAGACAAGGCTTAACCTTATGCTTTCTAAGAGAACCTGGGAGGTTTAGCTTGCACTATGCATCTTTTGGTGTTTCTTTGTTATCTGCTTCCCCCTGGCATTGGGCATACATGCACAGCACAGTAGGTCTTGAATTTTGTCTCTCAAGATATATGAGTAGGATAGAATGGGAGTGCCAAGAGTCCATTCATTTTGCAAAAGAAACAAAAATGTGTTGTTGTATTTTGTTTGTTTTGTGGGTGGTCAATGAAGTTAAGGATGGAACTTGTGTTAACCATTCTTACCTTCAAGGCTGTTCTATTTGCACCCTGGCCAGCCATGGTGAAGGCAGGTCAGTCATGCCAGAATGTTGTTGCTCTTGAGATTGAGTTTTCAAACTCTCACAAGCAACATGTCTTCTCTAACACAATTCCTATTGCCTGTGATTTGCTTTTCAGAATTATTCTTCCTTTCCAAGAATTATGGTTTGCGTTTCCTAAGTTCTATATAGGTGATAAATAAAGCTTGTCCATAATTCAGGCTCTCTGGTACAGTTTAGTAATATCTCTGTCTTCTTGAGCATGTCCTGTACTGTTACCTTTGATATCTTCCTTATGGGTGGCAACTGTGAACTTACAGCATCATCTGCCTATGAACACAACTTCTTGTGGAATTGTTGCCTAGTTCTGTACAGAATCATGGAACAGTTTGGCTCAAAGCCCCATCCAGCCTGGCCTTGAACACTTCCAGGGATGGGGCATCCACAGCTTCTCTGGACAGCCTGTGCCAGTGCCTCACCACTCTCTGAGTGAAGAATTTTTTTCCTCATAACTAATCTAAATCTTTTTTTTACGTATGTATGTATAAGCTATATGTATATAGTTTAACAGCAATGTGAATGATAATTTCTCCTCATGTGGACTACCTGGAGGATGTGAAATGTACAAGAACTCTGCCTAATGGCATATTGTTTAATCTAGTATAAAACTTACTGTAGTAAGATCAATTAGGTATTTTTCAATTTTTTTCATTGTAATTGTATCTGAATTGATGGCTTTTCAAGTGTTTCCTATGTTTTCCATTTTAACTCATTCAGATAATAGATCATATAGTGTCTTATCCTTCACTAATGCAAAGTCTGTTTGTACCCACTGGGAGGTCACTTCTGATGGCTGTGTAGCGTAGGGCAGGTTCCACGACTTTCTAAGGCTATGTTAAAAAGGTCCATGTTTGATCAGCCTTACAATTAGATACTGTGCAAAACACTTCAAACTGAATGTACCCTGTTTCAACTTTAAACCTACTGGTGTTTGTTCAGTCCGTAATGGCCACAGAGGATAGACGAGTGCTTCTGTTTTTGCAATGATGTATTATGTACCGGGAAACTTGCACTGGATTTGAGATTTCTCTTTTCCAGGAAAAAATATTGAAATAGATTCTTGGCCCTTGACTGTATTTTCTAAACCTGATGGGAAAAGGTAAATCTTGCCTTCACAAAGTCCTTTCCTCAAGTATGATATGATTGCATTGAGATATGCTCTTTCAGTGGGAACAAAATGTGACCAGAGTTCATTGATCCCAACAATGTCCTATAGTTATTCATTTTTTTTTTTTATTATTATTATTTTTTCTTTCTATGTATATATCACAGAATCACAGAATTGAAGAGGTCGGAAGGGACCTTGAAAGATCATCGGGTCCAATCCCCCTGCCAAGGCAGGTTCCTTACAGCAGGCTGCCCAGGTAGGCATCCAGACGGGCCTTGAATATCTCCAGAGAAGGAGATTCCACAACCTCCCTGGGCAGCCTGTTCCAATGCTCCGTCACCCTCACCATGAAGAAGTTCTTTCACATGTTGGTGCAGAACTTGTGCTCTATCTTGTGACCATTACTCCTTGTCCTGTCCCTGCAAACCACTGAAAAGAGGTTGGCTGAATCCCTCTGTCTCCCACGCCTCAGGTATTTATACACATTGATGAGATCTCCTCTCAGTCTTCTCCAGGCTGAACAGACCCAGGTCTCTCAGCCTTTCCTCATAAGGAAGATGCTCCAGGCCCCGTATCATCTTTGTGGCCCTCTGCTGGACTCTTTCCAGGAGATCCCTGTCTTTTTTGTACCGGGGAGCCCAGAACTGAACTCAGTACTTCAGGTGAGGCCTGACCAGGGCAGAGGAGAGGGGGAGGATCACCTCCATTGACCTGCTGGATACACTCCTTTTAATGCACGCCAGGATCCCATTGACCCTCTTGGCCAATATATGTTTGTTTTATTTTTGTTTTGTTTTGTTTTTGCCCAAACAAAATCTTTAAAAAAATTTATTAAACATTTGCTTCTGTTCTGACACTAATTGAAAAGCAAATGATGCAGGCCAACACAGCAGCCCAGCAGTGTTAATGCTTCTTAAATGATGTGAATTGGAAGCGTAAGAAGAAAGTCTCAGTTTAAAAGCTGAGTTTTAAGAAAGCCATTATATGTTCATTTATAGACTGGTTCTTCATTATCGAATATATCCTCTCTCCATTCTTGCCTTCCTGAAATCCCCCATCTGTGGTAAATCATGCCTTTTTTAAAAGAGTTCTTGTTTCTATATCCTTATCCATAGTACTTAGTTCATTCCATTGAATTAATTTAGCAGTGATCTTTGCAGAAAGCCAAGAAAAACATTTAGCATGTTCTCATTAATGTCAGCATTGGAATTTTTAACACAAAAGTTTAATTTATGCTGTAGTTACTGACTTTGGGGTGCACAGATAATATTGCATGTTCACTGGTCAATGAGTAAATGATAGTCAAAAAGACTACAATGACTTTGTTCTACAATTCCATATTGGCATATTTTAATAAAATAACTACCATCCCAGTGGTAATCTGTGTTTTCTTTACTTAACTATTTTTAATTGAATATGTTCACATTCAAATTACACAATAAGAACTAAATATGTAGGAGTTTAATCGCTCTGTTTTCTTATGTTATACAAAATATACAAATTCGGTTAGGCATATTGCTGCAATAATGATTTTGAACATTAAGTATTTTATGCAAATGAGTTAAAGATCATATATGTATGTAGTAAAAGCTGTGTAATTGTCTTCCACCTAGGTTTTTTCCCCTGCAAATTTCTTAATATTAAAACATTTTTTCACCTTGTGTGTGCCAGTTACTTTTTTCTAATGAAGGAGTCTGAAGAAGCTGTAGCCCAATTATAGCTTCTCTGTGTGTTTTTTTGTTTTGTTTTGTTTTGTTTTGTTTTGAAAGCCTTTACTTCAAATTTCTTAAAGTTTTTATTATTATTTATTTATTCCATATGGAAGTTTAGTTCCAACTATTGGTGTGCAAGTCAAAAATAGCTTTATATTCTGTCTGGGATGTTCATTAATGCATCCGGGAAGTGTGTTAAAATAATGTTTTAAAGTTTGGTGAGTTTGTCTTTGTTGAGTATCGCATCAGCCTGGTTGTCAAATGTAAAGGTTATTTCTAAATATGGATGTGTAAATTAAAATGATGCAGAGCTGGCTTCTGGGCTTTCTGTCATCACAGATAGGAAAGTTTCTGTAGGCCTGATTTCTTCCTTGATTAGGACCTGATACAGCAAAGCACTTGAAAGTGTTCATCATTTTCAGTGAGCTCAAGGGCATCAGGGAAAAGTACATACTTGGTAGGGAAAAGTCAAATTTAAAAAATAAATTAAGAACAAGCAGAGGAATAAGCCCATCATAGTTGAAGAAGTTTGAAGATGTTAAAAAAGGAAGTCAGAGGGTTTCAATAGATAAGTCTATTCTTTATATGACTTTACAGGTTGAAGGCCTTGTATTAAGTGAGTTGTTTAGACTGTCCATACCAGTGGTATTTAAGAAAAATGTTAGTATCTGTAAAGTCAGGTCATTTATATCTAGACATCTGGAAAGAGTTATTTGAGAAAGTTTTCTGATTCATTATTAATACTGGAATAATTCAGAGAGAACTGAGACATATATCCACACCAGTCATAAACCAGTATGCCCAGTAGCAATCAGGATAGTTCCAGAAACAAATGAGTTTCATTTGGTACAAAAACTGAATCCTACCTCATATTTTTTGCTAGTAAACAGTTACACTTTTAGACTCTGTAATTTTTTATGTTTCTTTGAAAGTAGGTCTTGCCAAGAGATTTTTTCTTTGAGGTTTTAGTTCATTTCAGCCAAATGTGTATAAGTGCTGTAAGCAGTTTGACTCGATGCAGACAATTTTAAAACCATTGTTCTGTTTTAGCAGAACACAGACTTAATGGGCTGGATGCTGGTTAAAAGACAGACCTCAAATGTTGTCGTGACTGCATTGAAACAAGGTTGTGGAACAGATGTGCAGCAAGTGGCAGCAGGTTTAACCCTATTCAGCACTAACCTGGAGGTAAAGATGGGAAAAAAATCTTTTAAAGCTTGTATCTGAAATGAACAACTGGAACACCATGAATAGCTATTAGAGTAGCCAGTTACATAAATCAATCTCATATGTGCCTAGTAAGCTGGACACCTTCCAACAAAGCTGCTTTGGTTTAGGGGAGAGCGAAGTGGTCCATTAGGAGCAATAAAGGAAGGTCACAATTCTAGTATTGACTACAGCAGCATAATAAAATATTTTTGGAAGTTTCAACTTTTTCAGTTCTGTGGTAAAGAGACTAAACACGTTTTGTGGGAGTTAAAAGTCTGACTTGCTGGTAGGGTATTTAAATAGAGAACTAGGGAATAGGAAGGGGAGAATTAAAAATGGGACTATTGAAATTAGTATTAGAACATTACAGGTTTCTTGTGTGGAAGAGGTCTTGGATAAACTTGTGGACATGTAGAAAAGAGAAAAAAGACAACAAACAAACAAACAAACAAACAAACAAAAACCTTAAGATCTGGGTAAAATGCCTCACAGTTTGACCTAGAGCTTGATCTTTGGGTTTTCAGAAAAAGTAGGTGTATTTGGGTTGAACCATATGAATATCACTCCAGGGTGAAAAACATTTTCTAATAAAAAGTTCTTCAATCTATCTGGAAAAAGTAGAACAATAACACAGACAGACTGCATACAAGATATATTTATATATATATATATTGATGGCAAAGATGTTTAGCCAGTGGAATGGCCACTTCCCATAACAAATTGTTCATTTCTCCATTTTAGATCTGTTTTGTATCACATTTATCATACCTAAGGAATTTGTGTTTGACCCTTTCAGCTCAGGGAGATCAGGCCTGTCTAGTTAGAGGTGTATTTATAGAATATGCATGAGACATGCACTGTGATTCCTATCCAAATGTTAACCCTTCTGAACACCAGGCTCCTTAGCCTCCCTCACCTTCATTTATTGGAAATTGCAAACTACTTGTCATTCAGGTGCTAATGCGCTTCAGGTAAATCTAAAGATCTTCATCTGTGCTGCTTTACTTATTTACTTGTGCAACTGAGTGCATACACTGATTGCCATTAAGACTGTAATTACTGTTTGCCAATTTGGCTAAATATAAAATTAGATATTAGCTGCAGTGAGGTAACCACTGAACTTAAAAAAATAATATATATATATATATATATATATCCTTCCTTCTTTTTGCTATTCCAAGTAGACCATTTTTTTCCTAATTTTTATTGCATGTTATTTTTTCTGAAAATGCTTTGTGCTGTGCAATTTCAGTGGTCAAGTTGCTGGTGCTGGAGCCAGTAACACAATTACATGGAGCTGATGAGTGCCTCTAAAAGGTTATGTTTTAGACAACCAAGTTGGCTGGAGTTTTTGTGTAAAATGTAGATGTCTTTGTAGAAATAGACTTTGAGCAAGATGGTTTAATAATCCTTTCCAGGTTTTTGTGAAACAATAAACTGTATGTGAGAGGCTTTTCCAGTAATTAATGGCTCCAGGAGCAGGCCCAAATTCTTTCTTCATCAGAGCCTGCTACCTGTACAATGCAGCCTGTGTATTCTCCTGAAAATTACACTTAAATTACTATCTTATTCCCAGCTGTCTTTAACTTCACAGCTTTTAACTTTCATCTTGATGCTATCATGGATGGAGCTTTCTGTCTTTAAAGTGATCATTAGCTATGCAGATGAACAACCTGAAGAGCAGTTTCATTGCAGTACCTCTGAATGTATCTGACTGTTAAGTGTAACATGGAATAACAGGATATCAACTGTCGCTTGCTGAGAGGTACATGCGTCCACTGGAGCAGTCTTTCCCTGACAAATACCCAGAAACTTTCCTCATCTAGTTTTGTACACAAATAAGTGCTATATTCAGCATCTAACTGCTGAGTTCAAAGTCAAATTTTAAGAGTCTGAAAACATTACATGCTTGTGATGTGTGTGATGAATGTGACTTGCGTGAGACTAAGTGCAGAGACATGTTTCTCAAAACATTGGAAAGTGTTTCTTGAGCAGAGTAGTGCAGTATTTTTCTTGTTGCATGTGCGAATTGTGTTGTTGTCACAGTGGGACTTGTACACGTTTTTAAATAATTCTCCTAGATAAAGGAGGGCTCAAGCTGTTGCCAAGTTATTCATGAATTCAGCTCTACTTATTTTCAAAAAGAAAACCCAATTCTTATTAAAGTATTTTTGCTACATAAGTGCTTTGCCTACACAAGAGAGTAATTAAGCAATTTCTTTAAAATACCAAGAACAGCAAAAAAATAAAATAAATACACAATATCAATGCATTTTAAATTTAAAGGAAAATATCAATCCTGGTATGTCAGAAGCATGTAAATTAATTTAATCAGCTGTGATAGCAAAGTTTTTATGTTAAATAAATAATGGCATCATTAGAATTTCAAGCAGTGATTCTGCAAACATTTCTCAGGGACAAGCCATGCAACCAAGTAAAGTTGTACTGATTTTAAGTGGGTTCCTGACAGGTTACAGCATGGGAAATGAGGAGAATGTCTTATTTTCTGTCAGAGGGGAGTTACTTTATTACTTTATTGATGTGATTATGTTTTGGAAGCTTAATGGCTGCTGAGTCACAGAAGTTCAGAGTCTTGTCATAAAATTGTAGTTTTGCCGCGCACACCCAGAGTAGAAAACCAGTAATTCCCACAGTTGGATGAATTGGAAAATGAATGCATAATGCTCCTGGGCTTTAAGCATTTTATAACATATTTCTCTTTCATACAAATACGAAGACAAGTTCTGCGATGAGTTCTTATAAGTTGATGAGTCTGTTGTTTAGTAGTGAATCTACTTTTGTAGGCTGGAGACATTGGCAAGACATGCTCCATGTATCATGCACTGCAAAAAGATCAATCCAAGAGCAGCACAATCCAAGACTGTTGACAACCTCTTAACTGAATTTTGTAATGGGAATGATAATGCTTGCTTCAGAGAGTGGAAATTTTAAACATTATTAAAACTAAAAGCAATTACAGTGACTCAGAAAAAAATAAATACAATAATTGAAACTAGAAAAGACTATAATGAGATTATAATGGTACAATAATAATAAAAACAAATAATAAGCAAAGGAAGATTACGCTATCAAATATGTAAAGCTCCTGACAATAGCTAGTGAGCAGAATGGGTAAGATGGATGGGGAACATTTTGGAAACTTGATGAGGCAGTAATTATCTGTGAGCTGTGCTGCAGCATTACTAGAGGTGGTAAGAGATTGCCCTCTTGGAGAATTGGTGGACTTGCCAAATCTGAGCACTCTCTGTATCTGTGCTGGGAGCACAGCAAGGGTAGGGCAATAGGGGCACACAATCCACTTTTTTCGTTTGTGAGGCTGAATGCAGGACACGTCTCGAATGTTTGCTCATAAATTAATTTCCCACAGTGCCAATTCTGGCCTGTGATACTATCCCATCTCAGCAGCAATATTAAAATTCAACAGTGAGAAATTAGGTAAGAGAGAGATCAAAATATCATTCTTCCTTGTACTGTGGTAGCTCCCACAGGTCTTCTGGAACCTTAGATTACCCTTATTAATATTTCTGCAAACTTACAGGTGAGGCCACCATGAACCTGGGCACACATCACTGGAGTTATACGTGCAGGGGCACTGCAGGGAGGTTTGGCTGCCTGTCATCACCCTGTGGTCCCTGGAGGGATTTACGTTGGTGAGAAGAGCCAATCCTGATCTTGGATGACCAGTCCTACACTCCCCCATTGCCAGGGCTGTGGAAAAATCCATCTGAGCACATGCAAAAAACCAATCCAGATGAAAATTTACCCTTTTAGCCTGCATTGATTCCCAGTTGTGCAGCTTCAGGTCCCATTGTAACGCCAGAAGAACCAAGCGGTCAAATGTTGGGGTAGCAGAGCTGCCTTGAGGTTTCCAGCTTATGCACTCCTGGATCAGTAGGGTTAGGTGCAGAGATTTATTACAAAGTAAAGAGTTAACATTGTTTTCAACAGCTACTCACTGAATTTCCAGATGACGTATTTTTTTCATTCCGTTATGTCTCCCAGGTT
This sequence comes from Aythya fuligula, assembly GCF_009819795.1. Lineage (NCBI taxonomy): Eukaryota > Metazoa > Chordata > Aves > Anseriformes > Anatidae > Aythya > Aythya fuligula. The sequence continues at coordinate 97,820,913 of NC_045561.1, read as the reverse complement.
TACGTCCAGATAATAATGTGTTTAGCAGTGAAAGGAGTATTTTGTTCCTATTAAGGACTGCAAGACTTCAGTCTGGTTGTGGGATTTTGTTTTTACAGGGCTGGTAGCTAGATATTTGTGTTCCTCACAACAGTTTGACATGAGCTCTTCTTCTTGAGAACAGATTCTGCTTAGTTTTTTAACATAGATTTTGTGTTGATTGGCTTTTCAGATTATTGCTTTGAGCCCTTTCTCTCTCTCTCTCTCTCTCTCTTTTTTTTTTCCCTTTTTCTTTCTTATTTTAGATTAGAAATTATGGATATGATTTCATCCAGACAGTAAATAAGGACTGAGGCTACATCTGTACTAGTAAACAGAACCATGCAGTGCACAGATCTTATCTTATTGCTCCCTGCAAAACCTTTGCTAGCCTAATTCATTTATTTTTATTTTTATTTTTTTTGACACTGGTTTCTTTTTTTTTTTGCTCAGGCCAAAACTATCCTTTCCTCAGACAATGCCTAGACATTGGCTGAGGCTAAGGAGCTGTCCAGTGGGAAGCTTCTTGGTTGCAGCTGCTTTATTTTGGGGTGCAAGGCAGCTGTGTGAAAAGGCTGTGCATGTTGGCATGATAGTAAGAGGCTGTTCCCTGGTGAAAGTTATTTACTGGTATGGAAGGGGCACAGACTTCTGTGAACAGATAGCAGGGACAGGTTGTTTATAGGCTGTGGTCTGGGAAGTGCAAGTGGGATTCACAGGTTCTTGATGTGATCCTAGAAGAATAAAATTGAGTATTCAGAATTCCTGATAATGATCAGGGTTATCCCTTGCGTCTTCCTATTCCCAACACCTTGTTGGTAGTTCTGCACCTTGGTGCTGCTCGTTTTTGTCTCTCTTCCTCAGGCTACGCACTCCGGGCTCACTTCTTGCTGAGGAAATCTGAGTCACCACCTCTGAACTTCCCATTGCAATCAATACTGGTGTTCCCTGGATACCAGACGTACTTTGAACCCTGTGTCTTAGTGTGGCTGTTCTTATGAAGAATTTAATTTTTTTCTGAGAACGACTGTGAACTAGTGATCTGAGCCAACTGAAGCAAAGAAAGGCTTCAAAAGTATGGATCAAGGCAATAAATGACATATATTCTTGCTTTGGTCCTCACATTGTACTGAAAGGCTCTTTGAAGTTGACAAGCTGTGTATCTGTAGAAAATGTAGTGCCTGGAAGAAAAAGGTCACTGCTTCTTGGTAATTGCAGTCGCACGTAGGAATAATAATGGGCAATGCTCATATGTGGGCATTCAGGTCTATCAATAAATCTCTTAAAACATAAACAAGATATGAATATGCCCTGAATTCAGAGAGCTGTCTTCAATTGTTCCTGGCCACACACAAGTTTGAGTTCTTCATGTTTACCCTAATAAAAGGTGAATGAAGTACACAGTGACCTATTTTGTTTAAGAATGGAGCCTATATTATTCTAAAGGTCCTTTTCAGTTGGTAACTTTATCAATGTCATATTTTGGGTAATATTATTTGGCAATTTTCTTGTCTCAGCCACTTTTGGGTGCTCTTAGCAGAAGCTGAGTGCTTTCATCTTTCTCCCTAATAATCAAATACTCTTGCAGCAAACACTGTGCTCTAGGCACATTGATAGTGCCTCTGCTGGAGCTGGTGGGAACTCGGGACTTGAAAAGGGCATGGGTGCTGAATCACCAGCATCTTGCATTCTGATGAAAAATAGTAATAGTGACTTACAGCTTGCTCTCACCTAGAAGGCATTTGCTTAAATGGTATAATAAAGGTAGTAACACACTGGCAGCATAGGTGAGAACATCCGAGGATGGACTAGCAGGGGTAGGAGAGGGTAGGGTTAGACCCTGCTACTGTCCTGCCAGTGTAGGGGCATCCCTTGCCCCAGTGGTCGCTGCTGTGTGTCCTCCAAAGGTTTCCAATTCTGTCAGTTTGTTCTGCAGCTTCTGCCCATTAAGCTTGATTAGAACAGAAATGCACGTTGTACAGTGGGGCTATATATAGCTACCTCTATCATTCCAAGAAAAATGGTAAAATTATACATAGAAAAATGATTTGGAGGAAATGTAGAGGCAGTAATTTTTCCACTAGGAGGTTGGTTGCTGCAAAGGGGGAAGAGGAGAACCATGCCACCCAGGCCTGTGACACCTGGGTAAGTTGTTCCTGTGCCATCACTGAGCAGCTTAGTGTCAGTTTTTCTGGCATGGAGCAGACCTTGAGGATCACCTATGACCAATAATTGTGATCTGACATACAAAACTATAGAGCTATGTATGGTAAGAGACCTGTGTGTGGAAAGGTTGTGCCTACAGAATTTTAACTTTTTAGTATATTAACAATTTTCTCTTGATTATAATTTAGAGAAATGTAATTTACAATTTACAGACATTTAATTAGGCTATTAGCTTGAATTATGATGCAAGCAGGAAATAATATTTTCAAATTTGTTGAATGTACAAAATCTTTCAATGAAATGCTAACATACAAATATTTTTCTCACTATCTCTGGTATTATTTCTTTGCTACCTGGGAAGATTAGGAAAAGGAATTATAGTTGTTATTCCAGTTAAAGTCTCATACAGATTCTTCATGGCAGCACCTTGTATTTTGAATATTGCAAGGTGAATGGAAATAATTAGTTCTTAATCTCTCCTGCTGGGTCTATGCCTAAAAACCTAGTCCATGCAAGGAAAACACCAAATGTAATTTTCTTTCAGTTAAATCTTTAGGTTTGAGGAAGAAAGAATCTTCCTTTTCTCACTTTCGTTAGTTTTGTCAATTAATATAAAAATTCCTCACCATTGTTGGAGTGAATTGTTGGGGTCTCAATATTTTTACAGCATAATTCTAAAGAAAATAAATAAAAAAGAGGCAGAACAGTGTTCATACCCATTTGAAAGTTGAAGTAGGAAAGGAGGCAGCCTGTGAGCAAGAGAGGCTGAAGGTTTTTTTTGTCATTCGTCTTAGGACTGCAGCTACTTTACCACTTTGCACCCATTTGTTATTTATGTAAACAGTTGGACCACAGGAAAATTCTGCAAGGAGGTCTGGATGGGCATCACCGGCACAGAAGAAAACATTCTCTTTAATTAAAATGTGGCCCTGTGCAAAATAGGAGCCCCATGGAGAGGTGGGTACAGTGAGGTTGTAATTAGCAGAGCTCAGCTGAAGTGAACATCAAGCATAGGAAAATTACACATAGCCAACTGAACTCAGCATCTTGAAAATCAGGTTTTTAAATCAACTTTAGTATCTGGGAATCTGATGTTTAGCTATAGTCAGTTGCTCCCTGCCATCCACACCCGAGGCTGATAGTTTATAATTTTTGCCTAAAATACCTATTCTGCCTGCTGTTCTTGAGAGAAAAAGTATCCTTTTATGATATTTGATGGTCATGTTTGCAAACTTTAATACTGAAACATGATGAAATTCTCTTCTGCGTGTACTAGTTCCAGCAGCGCTACCCTGACAGTATGTGGAACATCAGAGTGGAAATGCCCCAGCTTCACTTTAGGAGTTCTCGTCCCTAGTTTCCCACTTGCAAATGGGCAAATATCTCTAGCAGGTTCTTTTCTTTCACCTCGCATTCTTAACAGCCCTTTATCTGTCTGTTGGTTGACAACAGGGCACACGCAGGCATGCTTGCGTCCACTTTGGCCATGCTGTCTCTTTTCCTTGAAAGAACGGCTGAGGTCACTGGGCCTGTTCAGCCTGGAGAAGAGGAGGCTGAGGGGAGACCTCATCACAGTCTACAACTTCCTCGTAAGGGGGAGTCAAGAAGCAGGAGACCTTTTCTCCATTAACACTAGTGACAGGACCCGCGGGAACGGGGTTAAGCTGAGGCAGGGGAAATTTAGGCTTGACGTCAGGAGGGGGTTCTTCACAGAGAGGGTGGTTGCACACTGGAACAGGCTCCCCAGGGAAGTGGTCACTGCACCGAGCCTGTCTGAATTTAAGAAGAGATTGGACTGTGCACTTAGTCACATGGTCTGAACTTTTGGGTAGACCTGTGCGGTGTCAAGAGTTGGACTTGATGATCCTTAAGGGTCCCTTCCAACTCAGGATATTCTATGATTCTATGATTCCCTCTACTCCATCCTCTTCTTGTCTCTCCCTCTTGCTGCTGCTGTGTGTCGGTGTCAGGCCCAAGCTCTGACTTAACCTACCCTCTGTGACCTCCTGAGCCATCCTGATTTTTGCCTAGCGGATCCTGATTGTTGCCTGCATTGACTTGAGAAGTTTAGGAATCCCACTGACTTGAGAAGTTTGGGCCCTTGGGAATCCCCTTGCTGAAGTATGATGATTTTGGCCTGGTGGTCCATGCAGCAATTACTTGACATTGCTCAGTGAAGCATGATCTTTAGAGGCCAAAGCATTGCTTCCAGCCATCTCTTCCTTGATGCAAAGCTATGGGCACAAATACTTTTTCATCAATAGTAGGAACATCCTTTTGTTTTCTTTAGTTTTGTATAGACACAAAATGATCTTCTTGGATGTACAGCTTCAGTGCAATGCTGTTTCATTCAACAGTATTAGCTACGGCTCTGTTGTCCTTCAATAAAAATGTGGCTTCTTTGGATTTCTTCTGGAAATCTAAATTAATGCTAAATGGGTAGCCAGTATGATTACAGTCAGGATAGTGCACAACAAACAGGCAAATTAGTGAAGATAAGGCCCAGTGCACAGTCTAAATGAAGCTGTTAATCATTAAGAATATGGTATTAGTAAAAATAGGTCAAGCTTGTGAGTACACCATGTGGTGACCATGCATGATCTTCCTACAGTATAAAAGCAAACTGGTGTTGGTTCTGCACACTTGGTCATTGCATGTCCTTCCAGCCTGGAAGGAATTCAGTGCATCACTAAGCAGTTGCTGGCTTTACTGGATAAAAATCCTATCCTGAGATAAATATTCCCAGAACCAATCCTTTAGCATTCAAACTGCCCTGGTTTGGCTAATGTCATTTTGCACATACTCCCTGCAGGCTGAAATGAATCAAGTCTTTAGCATGAGCTTGTGAACTTAACACATTCACACAAGAAGTATCCATCATACAAATTTTCCCAATAACAAAGCCATCAAAAACCTTGCACATAGTGAGATATAACATCCTTTATTCAGTGCACCAATTAGCCTCAGGATAAATTCTGTGAACTACTTTTGTTGGTCCATGTGTCTGTCTTGAGGTTTGCTGTTCCTGTTTTGGACCCAAAGTGTGCTTCTTAACACGTCTCTGCTCCCCCTGCACACTTGAATAATTGATTAATAACAGGTTCTCATGTCTATCCATAACGTTTATTTTCCTAGTAAGACTTCATTTGTTGCCTCTTTTTAGCTCACCAATAACTGTTGTAGAAAGTGACGATAATTCTTTAAAGATTCATTCAGATCATAGCTTTATTGTGGATTAATTCTGGCTTGAAATAAGTTATGCAATACACTAGCAGTTTTATAATTGGTAAATAAAATAAAAATACATTCAAGTGCCTTCACCAAACAAGGCATTTGTCAAAAAGACTTCCTTTTACCTCAGCCATTCTTTGGTATTTTAGCATTAAAGAAAATTTTTTGGAATATACTATTGTACACAGCTGTTTGGTAGGAGGAAGTGGGGGTGTCTTCAGTGAAACACATAAGTTTTGCATGCAAAGACTACTATTTTTATTGTGCATTAATATTCAGTTTTGTTGAAGTTTAACTGAATCAAGAAAAAACAAGTGTTGTGATGAACAGATTCTTGACAGTTACCAGTTCTCTGACAGTGATTTCATGACTAAGTGTCCTTGCCTTAGTATATAGCCTGCAAAATTAATGGCAATGTGTATCTCTCAGAGAAGAAAATGAAACCCATTATGATGCAGGGATTTATTGTTTTTTTCCTTTCTGCTATTATACTGTTATGCTTTATTATTCCTGAATCTCTCTGTCATGAAATGTGAATTAGATTTGTTTGATTTTATCTACTTGGCATTGTTAAGCTTTGTGACACAGGACCTAAAAGTTGAATGTAAATGTTATTTATGTTATTTATGGAGAAGAGGAGGCTGAGGGGAGACCTCATCACAGTCTACAACTTCCTCGTAAGGGGGTGTCGAGAGGCAGGAGACCTTTTCTCCATTAACACTAGTGACAGGACCCGCGGGAACGGGGTTAAGCTGAGGCAGGGGAAATTTAGGCTTGACGTCAGGAGGGGGTTCTTCACAGAGAGGGTGGTTGCACACTGGAACAGGCTCCCCAGGGAAGTGGTCACTGCACCGAGCCTGTCTGAATTTAAGAAGAGATTGGACGGTGCACTTAGTCACATGGTCTGAACTTTTGGGTAGACCTGTGCGGTGTCAAGAGTTGGACTTGATGATCCTTAAGGGTCCCTTCCAACTCAGGATATTCTATGATTCTATGATTCTATGATTCTATGTTCATTTGGTACTTTAGAAAAGTAGTCTTTAGTATTTGAAGAATCTGGGCAATATACAAACAGTTCTGGAAATATTATGGTTTGAGCATTTAAGCTAGCCCTTATACTCTCACTTCTTTTTGTCTTATTTTCCCTTTCCCCTTTCCCCCTTTCTCTCTTTCCCCTTTTTGCCTTTTTTCTCACCAGAATTAGAAATAATTTGGTAAACATTGGCTTGAAAGTTCTATTAGAGCAGAAACATTGTTTTGTTTTAACTTTTCCTCAAAGACTGAAAAACTAGGGAAAAAAAAGAAAAGAAAAAGTGGACCCCACTGTGGGTGTTCCTCATTGTGCCTTGCATAAGGATGTAGGGGGCAAACCTCTCCAGTTTTCCTTCTTCTACATCAGAATGGAGTTCAATCATGATCACACAACTACATTCACACAGGTCCTAAAAAAAACAAAAAACAACAAACCAAACCAAAACAACAAACATACAAGCAAACAAGCCAAAACCAACTCAAAGCCCTGCTAAGGGCATTCAGTGAGGTGAAGGAGTATAGATATTTAGTTTAGTGTTCTGAGTGTTCTGCTTTTTTTTTTTTTGTTGGCCTGAGTTTATGGCATGTTCCAAACATCAAATAAACCCCGAGTATGTGTCATCCCTCTTGAACACCAGTTGCGGGCATGTGAGGTTGACAAGGCAACAAGTGCTATGTGACCCTTCCTGAAGTTAGAAGAGCTGAAGGATTGATTTGAGCTATTGACGGAATAATGTTCCTGGGGAGCTTATACCAGCTCTGTGACCCTCTCACCTGCACAGACATCTTGTGCTGCTGCATCCCTCTCATCTGTTGCAGGAAATGAAAGTTTGGTGGTGTTGGGGGGACCTCTGATGCCAGACTAACCTTACTGTGTGTAGAAGGCTTTGTGAAGAGTTCTTCCTTTTCCATTTGCAATCTAAAGTCTTACAAATTGCTCTGTCTGAGGGCAGGGAAGTGAAGACCTCTTACCAGGGACTGGGGTATCTGCTTCAAGCCTGCAGATGTAAGCCAATACACCATTTGGCTAGAGGAAAGTAATATTGATTAATGGTACAGGCAAAAGGATCTCAGTCTTTTTAAGCAAAGATACGCAAAAAGTTTTCAAAACAGCAACATATTTTCTACCCTGAAGCCCCTCTGTAAGCAATCTGAAAGTACTACTGTGCCTGGGCATTTTTCTTTTTTTCTATTGTTCAATTATTTATGATAACAGATAATGCAGTAGCATCGATAAGCCGTAATTAGCCAAGTGCCTTCGTATCACCCACAAGAATGATGATGCTGGGAAGAGTTAAGTCTCTGCCCTGCTGATAGTTGCTGTTCTCCCCATTCTCCTTGAACACCACACGAAGAGTGACGTTTGCGTCCATTGTAAATAGTAATAGACCTGAAGGGAATTGCCTGTACCTCTGTACCTGCATTTGCTTTCTCATAAAAAAAAAAAAAAAAAAAAAAAGGAAATAACATTTTACTGAGGCACGTTTCTCCTGGCTGCTTGGAACAGGGGTCGGGTGACTCATGTTTGTGGTTGCTCATGCTTCAATCTCTTCTGCTGCTTACAGCTTGGTCTTGCTGTTTGTTTTGCACGTTTTGCCGCTCTCCTACTTGTTAAACATTTTATACCAGACCAATGAATAACAGTTGATGTCTGTCCTTTTCACCCAGCCAGATATGACTGTAAATAAAATACCTGCTCTGAAAGAAAAGAAAATTGGGAACAGGAAAACAAGTCAGTCTTTCAGCCAAGCAACAAACCACGGTCATATGCTTGAGGACAGATTTTAACCCCAGGTTTGAGCGACAATTAAACTATATTATGGCATGTTCCCAGCAGAGGATGGATAAGGAACATCAGATACAGCTTCTGAAGGAGCTCTTTTGTTGCTGGGACGCTTGCAGTTCTTCTGGCAATGACCTGAGGATCCTAACTGATCATAGCTCCCAATAGCTGGACTGGTCATTTCACAGAACTAGGACAGAGTTAAAGATTTTCCTTATGCTATTTTCCCTCTAATTTAGAACCACTGAGTTACCCTTTTTCAATGATATTTTTAAAAGTCTTAACTGCTTGCAATTTTATTTAATAAGCTAAAATGTTGCTTTTATGTTACATATTAACTTGCAAATAAGTCAGTCCAGATTTCCGATATGCATTTTGCACTCAGGGTAAAATATGGATATCAAGATGGAGTTGCAGGCTTAAAGAAATAATAATAGCAGTAATTCTGTTGAGTATGAACCCAGAAGGTCTATTGCAATTGCCTTGCCTGATCTTCTATATAAAACAGTTCAGAGGACTTCCTTTAAATAATATTTATGTAGAGTAGACCGTATCTTTTAGGGGAAAAATCTGATTATGATTTAAAAAAAAAATACAGTAATTTTAATAACAACTGGCCTTTTATCATTGTCTCCCTAATGCACATCTGAGCCACATCCTTAACAGCGGTTTACTTTAATGCCATTTCAATCTCCCATAATACTTTTTCGATATATCTTACTGCAAGAACATAAATAATATCTAGTGCCTTTACAGGATTTCATATTAATTAAGTGGAAATTATTTCTTATTTCCTGATGTAGAGGTTCTATAACATAAAGTCAGGTTGTTGTTTCTGTCTTTGGATTTTTCTGTGTGTTTGTATTTTCTGAGAATGGCTTTATTTTGAGTAACAAGATTTTTGCTTTTAAGAAATACAGGGCAAGACACAAATCAGTTAGAGAGTTGTTGACAATATTCAAAAATCTTTTATACTGAAAAATGTGAAATCATTAAATTTATCATACAGTCTGCAATTGAAAGCAGGAAAGAGGGTGCTGGCTAGATACTGTATTCAGGACTCCAATGAAATAGTACAAATAAAAAATCAGTGTTTTCCAAATAAAATAGTCTTTAATTGTTTTTCCCAGTAAGGACTTCTTCCACCTCCACACTAATAAGCATTCTTCTGTGCTTCAACTAGCTACCCACTCACTTTCTCTCTTTAAAGACATCGGCTCTTCCAATTACCATTGAGAATTTTCAGTCTCTCATTAAATTTGGAGCAGTAGGCAATTTAATCAGGTGGTAATCAGTGTAACATTACAGAAAATGACCTTTAGAAATTGTATGTTAGAAATCTGGATACTCGGTTTTATCATACACATTCTTAGTGTTTAGTTAGTTTACAGTTCTCTTTGGAAAAAAAATAGATGTAGACAGTACTGCAATGTGGTCAAAAGTAGAAACAATGATTTTCTTTACACATCGTTGTCTTTGATTTTATGTGAAATCTCCTATAAATCAAGCAAATATTAAATTTGGTTCCCCTCTTCTAAAGCCCTGTTTGTACAGGCTCGAACAAGCGTGGAGCTGACAGGGACTCTGGAATGTTGGTTACAGCATAATTCCTCGGACAAAATCCACTTTTTGGCTGTTTATTTTTGTTTTCCTAGTTAAAGTACCATCTCCCATTCCTTGCAAAGAAGAAACCCTTTTGCAGAGGGAGGTTTTACGTTACAAGGTGTGATTCAGAGAGTACTCGTGGGCTGTGGAAGTGCAGCTGACGGCGCCTGTGGGAGCAGCAGGCAAGCAGAGTACTGCAGTCTGCTGCGGGGCTTGGTCTTCTCTGCTGTGGGGACAGGGGCCAGTGGCTCCAGAGAATCCTTTTCCAGACCCCTCTAGAGATTTAAGGCATCACTTTGTCAAAGAGTTTGCTTAAACAAGGGCAAATAGATAGAATGGGAAAGCTGCCAGCCCAAAATGAGTGGTCTGCTGGCACAGCATGGTTTGGCATGGCATAATTCTGATGAAGCATGCTAAGCCATTCAGTACGATTGCTGCCTGTGTTCATTACAAGTTGGCAAATTGTAACTACCCTCATACAAATAAGCCATTGCAAATTTGGTTTTTAGTTAAGCAAATTTAGTTGGGTAGTAGAACTGAGATCCAAAGCAACTGCCTGTCCCTTGCACTCAAATCACAAATCAATATTTTTTTTCTCCCCATTCATGACTTTACAAGCACATGTAGTCCTTAAAATTTCTGGGATTTACAGCTTAGTCACAAAATTCTACACCCCCTCTGGTACGAGGCTTTTTATCTGTGATCCAGACCAGTTAAAGCTGTGCACTTTTATGCTGTTTGGAGGCTGTCTATGTAATGCCTGCATCATACAAGGTGAACAGAGAAGATTTGCCTTTTGGCACTCTTCTAGCAGTGATGTGAGTTGGGTGTATGGTCTGGGGTAGTAGACCCAGTGTACTTTGTGTTTCTTACACACTAGCATTGTCTGAGGATCTAAACATCTTTTTCATATTATATCACATTAAGTTATGTTATAGAACACTATTTAGCACTGCCAGCCAGAGGAGAAGATACATCATCCTCTTACACATCTGTATCATAAATACAAAAATATTCATGTTAAGAAAGCAGGACGACCAGTATTTCCTAAGAGAAGTATTTTAAAGGTGTTACTGTCATAGCAGTTCTGCTTCAGTTTTGGTGATGAAATCTGAATCGGCTCCTTGCAGGAAAAGAATACCACTTTCATGAGATTAGAATTAACGAAGAGGCACCAATTTCTCCCCTTGGTGGATTAGAGAAATTAGCAAAAAAACAGTATGCCGAAAGTGAGCATCCCAGTACTACCCTTACATATTTCCTGAGTACACATCCAGGAAGAAAATCTGACAGTGAAGCAGTGTTTAATGGTCTTTCTTTCACAGTTGGTGAATAACAAAAATGTTCAGCAAAATGAACCTCAGGAGAGAGGCCAAACTCAAGAGCAACTAAGTGGAAATTAAAAACCATGAGAACTTTGAATGGCTACTTATCAAAAGAGAAATGGGTTCCCTCTGCTGTCTTCTGGATTAAAAATCTGTTTTACAAAATATGAAATGAGAATGTTAAAATACTAGCCACTGATACACAACACTGTAATTCGTTGAATATTTTAGGATTCTGCTTTGAGTTGTTGTCTCTAAGCAACACGTCAGTCAGTGTTGCACTATTTCATATGACTATAAAATATATACATTTTTTCTCACCTAAATAGCGAGATTGTTAAAACCTTTGAGGACAGCTATGTTAAACAGTGGATTAGTTGGTAAAAGCCAGAAGATCGATATTTGATTGTTTTGACTCCTCACTATAGGACTCAACTGGGAAAGCTGCTCGTCAAAAACACATTGAAATGGAGACAAAAAGGTAAGATTGAGAAACAGAATACTTTTAATATCTTATAGAACCACAAATTATCAATAAGTTAAGAAAAAATAAAAACATTGAGTACAGTAGAGCATAGTTTTAAGATCATACCTTTATCCTTATTCAGAGATATGAATTACCGGGTGTGTAACGAGATTAATTGAAGAAAAGTCTGGAGGGAATTTTACAGATGTCCTAGTCATGAGAAACTTTGCAAAAAGCTTGTGAAGCTGCCCACAGATTTGAAGCTGTGAGAAATCTGAAATGCCACGGATGACTATGACGCTACTTAAAATTGCTGAGGTTAATGGACTGCATGGTAGGTATTATGAATGTCACTTAACTGCACTGCTTTTACAGAACATAGTTTTCCTCTTCTAATAATGTTAATTATGAAACACACATAATCTGAGACAACATAATGGATGCTATTGTTCCATTTGTGAAAACACTTGATGTTTATCAGTGCTAGTGAGGGACAGCATGCTGCATAATTCTGCTGTATTTAATTTTATATTGTACATAATATGACACTACTGTGGATATGCTTTTTTGCATGCCAGTTGAACACCACAGTTTTCATCTTCACATTAGAATATGCAATACAAATCTGTTCCCACTTTTATTATAGTAAAGAATTCAAAGTGAACCTCATCCAGTACATTCATTATTTTCGAAAATGAGTGAAGGTTTTCTTCAGCCTAATGAGTATTCTTTCCTTAAAAAAAAATAAAATAAAAATTGGTCTGGTCTTCAATACCTGAACATTTCTAATTAAATTTCTTTTTTTTTTTTTTTTTTTCCCAACAGGTGTCCTGTCTCATTTGCTGGAGAACTACTTTGGACTGAATCAAGATATAAATAAAATTACCAAAGATCATGAAACAAATGTCATGGGCATAAGAGCTGGTAAATAGCAACAGCTACAGAGAGTAGAAGTCTACATTCAAAACAGTCCTGTTTAAAAAAGGTTTTGAACTTTAAGCCCCTTCCTTTCCTTTTATTCTGGGAAGTGTAGATGATAGCGTTTGAATTTTATCCTGGATATACAAAGATGTATGTTTTAATAAAGTCCTGTGAACATTTATACGAGTGTTTTGTTCTTGCTATGAACTAATGAGGCCAAAAGACAAAGGCCTCTTTCATATGTCACAAAGTGCTTTCTACAGATTGATAAACTTCATCAAATATTTGTTACCTTTATACGGAGAGGTATTACTCCACAACTTGGGTTATTTCTAGAAATTGTACCCCCTCACTTCTGTACCTTTGATACTGATTATGTGGGATGTGTCATGTCCATCTCTTACTTGCCCCATAACCTACTTTCAATTAAATGAAATATTTGGGATTTGGAAGGATTTTTCATTTACCATTTTGATAGCAAAATTTAGAATATAATTAAGATTGACTATAGTATTTCTGAGCTCGAGATCTCATTTTTCTGTAATGTGTAAATCCTATCAGTCCCATGCAGGTTGAAAGCTTAAGTGTTTTACAGATTCTAAAAGTGTTGTCTGTTGAGCTGCATTTAGCCACTTTTGAAGTACTGCAAATAAAACATTCTCTGCTTCCGCATTACAAGCAAGGAAGCACTGATTTGGAGAGAAGTTCTTGAAGATACGCTGTACTGTTCATAGCTCTGAGGTACTATGTTACAGAAATTTCTTTAATTTTCTGCTCCTTCATACCCATCCCTAACAAACTGTTTTGTTGAAAGCTTAAATTAATAATATTACAACAATAAAATTCACAGCTATTGTTCAGGTCTTTGTTCAGTTGCTTTCTGTCCTGAGTACTTCCAGTCTTGATAAAGGATAAAATCATTTCCCCACACTGGTGTGGCAAAAAAGAGCACTCTGATCACATATGCTAACAGATTGGTTTAAAGACACACCTCTCAAAAATAGTAGATACAGAAAAAGTGAAAATAATAGTTCAGTGAAAAACATAGAAGTTGTTGATATTAAGAAACAAGAAGAAATGTAAAGAGTTCCATCAGGAGGTCCATATGCTTGTCTTTAATGAATGTGTGGTTTTGTCTTTGAATCATCTGTCTATAAAGGAAAGAAGCAACCAAAACACAACTTTTTTGTCATGAACAGAGAAATATCTTTGAGCTTTATGCACACATACCTTTTGAAAATGTCTTTTTAATCCACAGTTCTAATTCAGCTTGGACTTAGTCTTCAGTGACACATTTTGAGTTAGAAATAAACATACACACACACACACATATATAAGCTCAGTACTAGCTGAAAATTATCTTATTGCTGGTTTATGTGAGATGAATCCAGTTCTTGAAAAACACCACTGTAATGAACAGAAAACTATTCAATTTTATTATTTTCAGCAAAAGAACATTTTCTGAGCCCAGTAAGTCCTTCTCCAGCCACATCATTTAGAAAGGCGGCCCCATTAACACTCATGATACTGGGTGTTTGCTCATGTATGAGCAAAGCCTACTACTATTGTTAGTGCTCTGTCAAACAAAAGGCGATTAACTGCTGAGAGTCCCAGACTGGAAAATGCAATGTTAATGTCCATTTCCCTTTCATTATTATTGTAAGCAGGCGCATTCTGTAATGGGGCTCTATAGGGAAAAAAGTTGCCTTCCCAAATCCCATTAGCTCTGCTCAGAACTGCTGCATTGCGGATACACGTATGCCTGCAGCCCACGCCTTTGGACCGGGGCATCACCCTGTGGTCTTTAGCAATTATAACCAACACTTAACTTGTATGATTGCCTCTTCAGCTCCTACAAGCCAACAGATTATGGCTAAAATTCTCCTCTGAAGGCATGAAAAGGCAATTATAAAAATGTGGGAATAACAAAGCATTTATCAGAACTCTGTGCTGTAGTGTGTGATTGGAATGGTCGTATGTAACCTTTATTTTTCCTCCCTATTGGCTATATTGTCCATGCTGTCACAGGAACCCACATTCAGAGGATACATAATGCACCGAATGCTCCACGGTGACATTGCAGTCATCACTAAGAGACAGACCCTGAAAGTTTTGTAAGATTGTCACTGAATTCCTGATGCTGGGCCCAGCTGTGCCTGGTGTTTAGGCCAATGCCTAGGGAAAATTCCATCGAACAAACTGCTGTCTTGAGCTAAACAGTAGAAACTATTAATGTTAAATGTGAGAATTCAGAAGTGAATTTTGTTTTAGGAAATACAGAAACATGCCTATGCATTTAGTAGTTTTTGAATGCTCAGAGATTAAACGGTGAGAAAAAGATCAAGTCCTTACAGTTATCAGCACATGGAGTATAGTATGCCATTAATTTACCAGATTGTGAGGGCTTTCAGAATTTCTGTCTTATCAACCAACTTTGCTACCTTGGGTACAGAAATCATCCAAAGTCACCCAGAAATCAGGAACCATGTCTTCCACCTGGCATCTGTTTTGTGTCAAGAGGCTCCAGAACTTGACTTCCAGGGTTCTTGGAAATATGTGGCCTCTCTGAGCATCCATCTCCCCTCTTATGAAATAATAATAAAAATAATATATTCACACAGATACTTTAGGAGTTAAATAATTAATGTTTTGAGTAGCTTTATGCAAAAGCACTTTGTATGATTAAGTACCGCTTTAATTAATTAGTTTAGGAATTTGATAATATTCTTTGTGGGCTCCTGCAGTGTTTCGTTTAGAAGAATGCTATTTGGTCTTCCCAAGGGTGTATGCAGGACAGTGCACCTAGGACACAACCACAGACCTTGTCTCTGTCCCTCCAAATGAGAGAAGACTAACTGTTAACTGTTGGAGAAGTTAAATTTCTTTGTATCTCCTCCTTCAGATAGCTCCTTACCAAATATGAGTTACTATGCTGGGGTGGGATTTTTTTTTTTTTTTCTCTGAAAGTATTAATTGGAAGGGCTTACATTAAAATGTTGGAACCCCAAGTAAGTATTGGTACTGTTCAACAGGACTGTGTGCATAGAATCACAGAATGGTTTGAATTAGAAGGGACCTTACAGATTATCTAATTCCAACTTCCTGCCATGAGCAAGGACACCTCTCACCAAACCAGGTTGCTCAAAGCCTCATCCAACCTGGCCTTGAACACTTCCAGGGATAGGGCATCCACAGCTTCTGTGGGCAACCTCTGCCAGTGCCTCACCACCCTCATCATAAAACAAAAAAAAAAAAAAAATTCTTCCTTATGTCCATCTCTTAACCCTCTTTCAGTTTTTTGAAAACCATTTCTCCTTGTCCCTGTCACTGCAGGCCCTGGTATAAAGTCTCCATCTTCCTATCAGACACCTTGAAGTACTGAAAGGCATGATTTAATAGCAACTGCCTGTTTTCCTAACACCTCCTCTTGATCTTTGGACAAATAGGTCAGATACATTTTTTAAATTATCCATGCTATTATACTGATGTTTGATTATCCCTGAAATATGAGCTTGGGGTGATTCTAACAGGTCTTCTCAGTTGGTTCACTGTAGGCCGTTGCAGTTTGTGCTACGTGGGAGATGTCAAAGGGACACAGTGAGAGTCAGGCCAAGTGCCTAAATTCCCATCTCACGCAGAAATAAAAATAGTTATATGCTGGGTTTTGCAAATTCATACACCCAAACAGCAATGGCTTCATTTCCAAGCTGCTCTTCCCATGAAATTGCAGATAAAGCACTCTTTTATTAGACATGCAATTCTGACTGTTAATGGGCTATAATGGCTAGTAATGATTGCCAAGGCTAGCATGGAGCACTTGTCTTTCACATTTCAGGAGGAAAAAAAAATATTTTACAAACTTATCTGTTCTTCAATAAATACTAAAATTGCAATCTTTCCTTATGATAAAACCAAATAATCCAGGTCCATGCTAGGCACAGGTTTCTGAGATGGCATCCCCCTTCAATTTTAGGGCCAAATATACATTTGAGTGGGAAAGATAGATGAGGAAGTACATTTTTGGGTGAGGAAATAGTGTCTGCCCTGTTTTTTTCGTCTTCACCTTGAAGGGAGAAGGGAGAAGAGATCATTTATGGTACAGTGCAGATGTATCTCTCTCTTCAAACTGATAAGCTTCTTACAACGATATAGATCTGCACGTCTGAGACCACCATGCTTACAAATGCCTCTTGAATATTAAGGAATTTTAGCCAAGCAGGATAGTTCCCCGATGTCTGAACACATCTGTGTCTAGCTGTAGGTGGGCCAGTCGCCTCTGAGTGCTTTTAGCCTAGTCATCTATGCAAATGCTGAACTCAGATTCACTTTTAAACTTTCCCTCCACTTTGCATCAGTTCATGTGCTCTCAGCTTCCCTTGCTAGCTTCCAGCCTGGTGGCTAGCACGGTGGAGTCTGTTTCCAGATTGTGGCTTCTAGATGCTATGGAAACAGAAATAAATATTTTCAACCTTTTTTTTTTTTTTTTTTTTTTTTTTTTTTTTTTTTTTTTTTTTTGTATTTCAGATTATGTAAGTGCACCAGTAACAATGCATGGCAAAGGGAGTGCAGTAATTGAATGTGCTGTGAGAGCTTACTCTTTGTTGCTTAGCAATTAAATGTATGCACGTAGCAGCAGCACTGACAAAAATGCTAATAAAAGGTGACAAGTTATATCTCCTGAAAAAAAATTACACAATTAAGTAAAAAAATCTTTGACGAGATACCAGAGCAGCAGCAAATGGTACATACTGATAGATCTTGTCCCTCCTGAAGGCAAGATCTTCAGGTACTGGCCACTAGAGGGGCTGAGATGATGGGAATAGAAGGGATCCACATTTATAGCATGGGCTACAGACACACAGTTGTGCAAACATGGTAAGGCTTTTTGTTATTGTTGTTGTTGTTCCTTTATTATTTGTATATATTTTTTCTCTGTAAAATGTCTAGAAACATGTTCTGTTTTCTCTGTTTCATTTTTTTCTCCTTGATGTTCAGGTTTGCCGATTTTTCAGAGCATCTCTTTCAACCGAATTTCTGACTTTCCTAGCAGATCCTTGAGTCACAGTAAAAGATTTGATTTATATAACATGATGCAACCTGTCGTCTTAGTGTAAATAGGTTTATCTATAAAACTGCGTCTTTCATAGTACCAAACTGCTCCATTTGCTTTCTTAATTTAGGGCAAACACGAAGCAGAGGAACTGCATTGTAGGCTGTAATTCTCAAAAAAAGCCCAGCATTTACAGACTCCTTTCTTTCTGTGATTTGTATGTTTAACCTTTCACTCCTCTCTCATCCTTAGTCTCCTTCAAAAATCTCTTGTCACCTGGATTTTGCTCAGGAAGTGCACTGCTACTTGGACCGGTTAATACTTATTAAAACACTTGCTTTGCTGTGGGTATAGTGTTAAGGGTTTTATTGGAGCTTTTTCCAAAACAGCTTGACACACTGTTGCATGAAATTCCTTTCACTACATTTAGTAAAGGAATTGCTTACGGGCTGGAAGTAATTGCTCTTAAAGAGTTTGTTAATGTCTGTGGTATTTAGCAAATATTAGTTACATGCAGGATGTGAAAAGTTTTGTTTTCTTCTAGCAATTCTTTCTTCCTTTTTTTTTTTTTTTTTTTTTTTTTTTTTTGGGCTTTCCTTCATTAGCTTTCAGCTCACCATAGTGCTGATTCTGCATTTGACAATCTGCCTGCATAGTGAATTGCAGGATCTGGGCCCAATTTTGATCTATTTATATTATAGTCCATTTCATTTTAACTGAATGCAAGTACTAATTTGGCCATACTTGCTTTCAGTGTTATCTCAAGTTGTGCCAAATCATCAGACAGTCCATTTGGAGTTTGGCGGGCTTTGCTGAAACTCCTGCATTTCTGGTCAAGTGCTATTGAAAGATACTTCTATTTATCAAACAAAAGTAGCCTACCTCTTGGCTTGGTTCAGCAATCCTAATTTTCTATTCCATGAATTAGAAAGTAAGATACTACAGACCCTGAATCAGTGCAGATCAGATTGTATTCTGTGTAAATAATATGAATTAAACTAGTTTTAATTCATGTACTATACCTCTTAAGAAAAAAAAATAAATGAAAACATACAGTAAAAATAATGATGGCAAACTGAAATGTTACTGGTCTCCTCTTCCCTGTCTTCTTTGTAAGTGTATTGATAGAAGAGTAATTGAGATAACTGCACAGAGAACAGTGCTGTTGTATGATACAAACAGCTAAAGGCTATTTGGAGAGATTTTTCTGACTAGTCAAGTTCGTGTTCACTTCATTTCTTAAGTTTTCCCCAAAAAAGGATTTTTTTAGCATGTGTTAAGCAGGTAGGAATTATCCTATACAGATGAAATTATACCTAGACCCCAAGCCAGCTAGGGTAAATATATCAGAGGGCAAGGTAGAAAGACAGTAAAAGTGCAACAGATTGTTGTGCTAAAATATTCTGTGTGCATTTGGTTGTGATCTTTTTAATGAGATGGTTTACAACTTGTTCAGGACATTGAATCAAAGATCCAGAAGAGGAAAGATATGACTCCACTGGGTTGATATAAAAACAAATTTCCCTGATTTCTCTCTTCCCTCTTCCCCCTACTCCAGTAAATGTTATCTTGGCAAAATGTGCTCTGAGTGAATCAGTTTGATTTGTGAAATACTCTTCTCCGAAGGCTGCATTTAGAAAACTACTTCCAAATAAGTGTATGCTATCCAAAAGTATCAGAAATATTTCAAGCATTAGAAATAGTTTTTAAAACATATTTACATATTTCTTTCTTCCCATATTACATGCAATGACATGCAAATACGGTTTGTGCATGTGTGTATTTACATATATGTGTGTGCATATGAAAAAGCAAATACTTTTTAGAAATGTCTATTTAAATGTCTGCCTGGAAATGCATGCAGTATGTTCTTTTTTAAGTAGCCTCCTCCTGGTGGTACCTTCACTGAGATTCTCACCAGTTCCCATGTAGTGTTCTGTAAATACCCTGTGAGAATGACTAGCAAGGAGGATGATCTTGCATAACAGGCAGCTGACTAATTTAGACCAAGAACACTGATCTACAATGACTGAAATAGTCTCAGTCTTGTTTCATTTTTGACATTTGAAGTTTTAGCATTACACTCTATACCTCTGTATCTCGGTCTGCGGAAGTCACTGCTCATATATTCAACCATTTTCAGGTAGAGCAAGAAAGGGATAAACCATTCTAAATATCAAAGAAAGGGCAGGATTTTGTGTGTTGTGTATGTTCCTGACACACAGAGAGGGCCAGGTAACATTTATGTAAATGATCTCTACCCTATACCACTTCTTTGGATAAGTACCATAGTAGACCATCTTATCCATCTTTCTGAGCTGGCTACTTTGCCCTTTGTATTTTATTCACCTTTCACTGTACCTTGACCTAAGCTGTTCTTCTCTTTTATCCAACTAGTTTAATTCAGGTTTTAACAAAGAGACCGCTTCCAAAAAACAAAATTTGTTGTCTATCTCTCACCTGCATCTTCTTCAGTTTTGGACCATGCATGTAAAGGCTGGGGCAGTGAGGTGTGTTTGTGAGGTGGTGCCACCTCTGTGGCCATCTATCCCACTGAGTTTGGAGATACTACTTTCAGTGCAGCTCTAACAGAGGCTGCAAAGAGGCAGGACTTGCCTGAGCACTGGCCGGGTCTGGGCCTGAAGCCAAGGGATGAAGCTGAGATGGAACATGAGTCCAATGAGGAACAGATGAGGGAACTGGGTTTGTTTAGTCTGGAGAAGAGGAAGCTCAGCGGACACCTTATTGCTCTCTACAGCTACCTGAAAGGAAGGTGTTGGCCTCTTCTCACAGGTAACCAGTGATAGGACTAGAGGGAATGGCCTCAAGTTGTGCCAGGGGAGGTTCAGGTTGGAAATTCGGAAACATTTCTTCTCAGAAGGAGCAGTCAGACAATGGAATGGGTTGCTCAGGGAGGTGGTGGAATCACTGTCCCTGAGGGTATTTAAGGAAAGGTTGGACATGGTTTAGTGGCTGACATTGGTAGTAGGGTGATGGGTTGACCAGATGATCTTGAAGGTCTTTTCCAACCATAGTGATTCTATCACTGTATGGCAAGGTGGGAATGTTTTTGAGTGAAAATGACTGATGATCAGTATAGCTGCTTGGAGGTCCACTCTGTGTTTTCATGTGATTGATACCCATCTCTGCCATAGGTGTTTATACAGAGTCAGTGCCATTGAGTAATATGTGGTATTTACATAACCATCTGAGTCCACTGGGTGGACTGAAATTTCCTTGCCACAATTGACTCTGCTCTTCATCCATGATCTTGAACTTTTGTTAGAAAAGACCTTATAAATCTTTCAGATAGCACCACTCTACATTTGATACACAAAAAGCCATACATCTTATATTCCTTGCTACCATAAAAATGTGACTCATCACTGCAACTAATTTTGTTTTGAGAAACAGTGAACTGCATCAGAATTCCTAAGGTAGGAAGAAGTAAGGGAAGAAATGACTGCGTAGTTTGCTAGATTTGTTTTAAGTGATGGTTTCTAAATCTGAATTCCTTAAAATATAAGAAAAGAGTAGTCAGTAGTGTGAATAAACTTTACAGGAAATAAGCAGTCATCTGTGTTTTGTTTTTTTCTTTTTCTCTCTTTTTTTTTTTTTTTATTTTTTCTTATTTTTATCCCAAGCATGTCTTGCATACAGTCATTAGCTCAGCAGTTTTAATATTAAATTGGTTCACAGCAACAGCTTATACCTAGCTTACAGAATATGTCGTTATCAAAAGGAAAACATTGCCTGAGTTGAAATTTTCTTTCTCGCTAACAAACACAAGAAGGAAGTGATGGGTAAAATTTAGAACACTATTGTATAATAAATGAGTAATCAGAGGAAATTTAATGCATGGACAACAATCTCGCTGTTCTGTTGCTCAGATACACAGCTTGCCTGAATCTAAATATATTGATTTATAAAAGGTGCGTATTTGGTGATAATATCCTGTAAAGCCTGCAAAACAGTGAAGAAGAATATTGATATAACTGGTTGGCTACTTAAATAAGCCCTTAAAGGAGTATAGCAAGTTACTATGGGGTTAAGCTTTTAAAATTACACGGTGGTACAGGTTTGGGCCTGCAACAGGGAGAAAGGGGTGTTCAGAGACATCTACTCAAGGGCTTTGTAAGTCCTGATCAGTGCAGAAGAAAAGCTCCACGGTGAGAATAGCCTGGCACACAGCCCACATCATGGCAATGGAGAAGATGAAGTTAAACTTGCATATTAGCGTTTTTGAAGAGTGGGATTTAATGCTCTCAGGATTTTCAGCCTCCTTAAAAGTCTCCATGTGTGTTCCTGGAGATATTTGTTAACTGATTGATAGAAAAAAAGAGAATTGTTCTTTGTTATTAAAGAAAGTCTTTGCAACAGAAAGGATTATAAACATCCTCCTCGATATCTCAGCATTTTAAAAACATTTCTTTATCTTGATATTAACTACTGATGCTCAGTTTGCTACTGAGTATAGATGTCTTTATGAATATAATAATGAGAAATAGGTTGGCTGCCTATTTCTTCAGAGACACAAGAGGTAAGGAGTTCACAAGCCTTTTGCCTTCAGGCCCCATGCAGTTCCCCAGGGTGGGAGTAGCCTTCAACTTCTGGCATTTTATGGATGCTGCAAAATCGTGGTAGCAGGCTCGGTGTTGGAGACCACTCAAACAAAGAGGTGGGTTTCAGGGAAAGCTGGGTTTTATTTTTGGCTGCTCAGACTTTGCAGAAGGTGAGGCAGCTGAGGTTTGAGGTTAGCCTGTGTGTTCCCGCTGGAGACTGCTGCCAAAGGAGCAGCGCTCGGAGTGCTGTTGGGAGTATGCGCTGACCTGTGGATAAATAAAAGACATTAGAAATGCAATTATGCCATTAGAACAGCCGAGGGAATAGTTGCCCTCTAGATGGAGCTGTGCCCTTGTGTTATAACGGAGTTGACTCTAAGCATGAGGATTAAAGAAGAAATCTTTCTTCTGGAGGGCTGGGTGGCAGAGCCCTGTTGCCAGCAGATGCCCTGCTCAAGCGTGACAGGGGAGAGCAGTTACAGACTTCACTCTGCCTCTCATATGGATATGGGTATGGTAGAGCAGGCTGTAGGACAGATTTCTCTGCTAATAGCAAAGCCTTTTTATCCCAGCTCCCACCCTAGCTGTTTTCTCTCAGGCTTCCTGTTCTCCCCTCTCCTTGTTCACTTCTTGCAGGTCACTTTGTCTCTTAGCATCTTCCAGGCCCACAAAAGCTGCCATTTCCTCAGCATCCTCACTGTCTACTTAAATCTAGCTGCTAGCTGTGTACTGTATGATAATGTCTTTTTAATAGCTGTATTTTCTTTGTACTGTGTACTCAATTGCTGTGATTGTGAATGGGCACTGTATTTGCCTGTGCTTTAGGTAAAGTGAGGGCATGTCTTCTGTGTGCTTATAACTTCACTTGGAATGCTTTCTAAAGCATAGCTCACAGCTTTATAGGACATTTCATTGCTATATTGGATTGAATTCATCTGAACAAGGTCTGTATTTGCCTTAAATATTGTCTTTTTATAGTTTAGCTTGTTCATGGAGTAGGATATTCTGTCATTTCTGGTCCCTATCTAGTAATGTTGTAGCCGAACCCCTATATTAAGCCATTTTTTAGGGCTGACCACTTAGGTTCCCAACAGCCAGGCTGTGAATTTCATTGTGCTGGGTATGTGTGTTTCTGAAGAGAAGAAAATGTGCTTATGTGCCAGCCAGCCTGTAACATATTTTAAGTAGCATGATGTGACGTACTTAATGGTTAGTATACAGAGGTCACTTTATGTTGTTTTTTTGTCATTTCTCCCAGGAAAGAAGCTGGTAGCACAAGTATGCAGGCAATAATAACAGAAAACAGCTTAAAAGTCAAAGCAGCACTCTACTAATAAGTATAAGCCTTTTGGGAAACTCTCCTTCTACAATTACCCAGCTTTTGTAAACTCCCACTAAACTGCTATTCTATTTATGCTGAAGCTTGGACACAAGTCCACTTATTTAGTAAGACTTCATCAGAAGGAAAGCATTTTTCCCATTCTCGCTATTATTACAACAATTTTCTTCAATATAATTCAAACCAGTTTCTATTACTGAGGTAGATACTGATGACTTCTACTGAAGGCATGAAGTAGTTGTTACATCTTTGTCCTTGGAGACTAGAGATTTCAGGCCATAGATTAAACTCTTTTAAACTAGTAGCTAAGCTCTATGATTTTCCAGGAAGTACCTTCCTCCCGCTTTAATGTATGAATTATGTATGCCATGAATGGGAAATTATGAAAAAGGTGACCACTGAAGGTTTGTTGTTTCATGTGACACCTAATGCATCGCCCAAAGTCTTTTATTCTGAAACTAAGGGATTACAGGAAAAGCTTTTGTTTTTCTATTGGAATAAGAAAGTAATGGTATGACAGACAGTATTCTTATTTCTTACAGGTTGGAAATAGAATCATAGAATCATAGAATGGTTTGGGTTGGAAGGGACCTTAAAGATCACCCAGTTCAGCCAGGGACACCTCCCACCAGACCTGGTTGCTCAAAGCCCCATCCAGCTTGGTCTTGAACACCTCCAGGGATGGGGCATCCACAGCTTCTTGGGGCAACCTGTGCCAGTGCCTCACCACCCTGTGAGGAAGAAATCTGATCTGAGTACACCCTACCTGCTCAAAACTCAACATCAATTGCATTTTGCATATCCACCTTGTAAGAGAGTGTGTGATTATGGGAAAGCTCTGTTTGTGGCTGTCTGGGGTAGTGTTGTCTCAGTATTTGTGGCTGGAAGAGCTAGAAGAAATTAAGTGTAATTGGGTGTTGTTAGGGATTGTAGATCCTGTATGAACCGGAGCTATAGTCCGGTGCAATTCCTGCTGATGATTTTCAAGCATTCTGCCCTGCATTTTCTGTTGCCAGTGAGCACTCTGTGCTTCCTGTAAAAGAGGGAAAGGTTCACAATGAGAACCTTTGCAGAGGACCTCATTGAGGATATGAAGAGTAATATTAAAGAGCTTTCACCTAAAGTGATCATCAGCGAAATGAGATAGAGGGGAAATGAAGGGAAATAGCTGAACTGATAAATAGAAGAGTGCATTGATCCACCTCTGCCAGACGAGTCACCTGGTGACTAAGGCAACTAGCTGTGAGGAGGTATTGAGGGGAACGAGAAGAGGAATGAGTTACCTGGGTGTAGCAGGAGTGGGGACGGTGCTTCAGGCAGCTTTGCAGAGTAACAGACAGTAGCAGTGAGCAAAATCTCCTAGTATGCTTGGAGGAACTTGAGTAGAAAACTACCAGCAGTAAAAGAATAGAAGTAGGAAATGGGGTTTAATGGCTTTATGGTATAACCAAATAACAATAAATTCAGGAAATGCAAGGCTTAGCCAGCTTGGTATTTATGTAAGAATACTTGATAGGAAGAAGCATGCTGATTGCTATAAAATAAAGCAAAACCAAAAAAAAAAATTGTTTTGCGTGTAGCTATTTTTTATTCCATCGGACAGGGAATCTAATCAGGGAAGACCAACTTTTAATTTTCTTAGAAACGGAAAGATTTACAACAATGCTAAGTGTATTCCTCTGAATTTGGCTGGCTTGGTCCCCAGCTAATGCTTCTCATCTGGCACCTGCTGTAGCATTTTCTGGGTTTCAGCGTTGCACTGGCCAAGAGCAGCGAGCTGCTCCGCACACGCTGCTGAAGCTGCTGCCTAATGAAGCATTCCCACTGCAAGGTTTCTGCTGCAGTAATTGTCCCCATACCCAGATGTGTAATAATGTGCCTCAGCTAAGGGTCTCAGCTTAAAAAGGTAAAAGCAGCACAGCTAAAAGGCTGATAAACCAAAGAATTTTTTTTTCCTGTCTGAATAATTTTGGTGCATTTGGTGAATTTTAATGCTTATGGAAATTAAAGATTTTATTGGAGGCAAAGCAAGTGTAGGCAGTAACCATAGTGACTTCTACACATAGAAGCTTTGCCAGTGTGTTTTCAGTTCTAGTCCTGCAAAAACCTAGTTATCAAACATTTGTAGGGTCTTATTGGGCAATTACAATGAAGGGTTGATGCAGGGGGGTCATTGTCCTTTACATAAAGGGCTACAGCCACAGAAACACAGTGGTCTTCTGCCAAGCTCCTCATTGAGGTCAAACCTGAATTATGAAAGCGTCAAAGGTTGCCGCTGCGAATATTAATGTTATTGCAGATGCTTTTCCTTTGCGTGCTGGCAGGGTTAAATAATCTATACCTGCTTTTTTGTCGTATTGTTCCCTGGCCCTCAGCCACGCTTAAGGAAGACTTAAGGTGGACAGTTGTATGGTAAAATGCTTTCCCTGAGCTGTTGCTAGAGGATTTTACCTCTTGTTCCTAACCCACTGTTAATAAGTAGTCTTGAGTCCATTGTCTTTCTGCAATAAATGTGAAACTTAATAGGAATAGTCTATTGAAAGCACATTTCTTCTATTTTGTTTGCTGTGTCAGAAATAACTTTACTATTTTTAGTAGACCTGCTAAACAGTTCTTTCACTGCACATTTGAACAGCCACAGCTTATGCTAGAAGCCTCTGAATTTATTCAAGATTTAAAAAAAAAAAAATTAAAATTTGTGGTACGGGTCATCCTGAAAACTTTGTTTTGGGGTGGGAGCAAGGTTTCCTGCAATGACAATGTAGGCTGGTTGGGGAGGTGGAAGACCTAATTGTTATTATGTCAAATTACCATGCATTTCAGTATCGAATATTGTAATATTGAATATTGTATGTAATTTCATGAAAGTATTCTGGAGTTTCCTTCGTTACAAAAATGTAGTTTCCCCATCCCATGTTATGAATATATATTTTCCCCCAAAAGAAACATTTAAAACAATTCATTTTATTTTCTAAAGGAAAAGGAAGAGTCGTTGATAAATAGCCTCTAAATACTGTGAGAAGTCAGTGAACGCTATTGATTATTTTTATGTTGTCATATACACAGCTGTTTACCTTTATTACTTTAGGTTAACACAGAAGATTGAAGGGTATTTGTATCAGAATGTTATTTTTAATGCATATTGTGGGACCCAGTGCACCACATTTCCTCCCATAACCATTGTACCATGTTTTTTATATCTAGCTTAGGTTTGACATTGGGGAAAACTCATTTAAGCACTGTAGGTTTTTCTTCCTTTGGAAACGTTTGCCGGTGATATGCATATACTTTAAAGTTTGACTTCTCAAATTTATAGGGAATGAAAACAGCATTTTGTCAAGCTATTGCATATATTCAGTATGAAGCAGGGCCTCAGAAGAAAAGCCATTCAAGAGGGCTTTGTAAAACAGTCAGAAGCAGTCCTTGCTTTGAAGACCTCTCAGTTTATTTAAACAAAACTAAAAATCTTTCTTTTCCCGTTTCAATTTCAAGTGGATGTGCCAAGGCATTGTTGTGTGAACTCAGTTTTCTTGAGGTTTAATATGCTCTTCTGAGATGCTCAAAAACAGGGACAAAAATACTGAGCCCTATATATTTTTTTTCCTAAGAGCTAAATCATTCCATCTCACTTAACTAATGTATTGATTGCCTTTATCGAGTCCATAATAGTTCTGAGTTTATGAGCTGTGAGGCCTGGAAATGGATTAGTGCCAGTGTCTGCGATGAGATATGGCCAGAAGACAACTATTTTGTCTCATGGCAACTTTTGCGGTTACAGAACTTGACTTTATTTCACCTTCAGAAGAAAGTTTGTCATCTGAGATCACTGTATCAGCTTGAACAAGGACCTGAACGTGATGTCAATCCATACAGTATGTTGCCACTTGAAAAGCCCAAACTCTGGTGCTCTAGCACATATTTAACCTTAGCCATACATAGTAATCATATTTGCATGCTGGAGGTAAGGATTATGTGAAGAGTCATGTTTACACATGACCTGCTGTGTAACCCTACAGGCCATGACCCAGAGCTGGTGCTTCCACAGGAGGCCCATGGGCAGAAGGCTTCTCTGGCCATGCAGGGCCTTCATAAAGCCTTTCAGCTCTGCAGCTGTGGACATACATCTCTCTTCCCCTTCCTCAAAGCCTTGTTTATCTGCTTTTGCTTTTCCCTGATTCTTTCTCCTTGGTTTCTTACACAAAGCTAGCTCTCCAAGTCATACTCTTCATATTCCTTGCGCTACAACCTCAGAACCTCTTTTTCTCTGCAATAAGTTGTTCAGCTAGTATTATAAGTGTTAATTTTTTCAGTGTTTTTTTTTTTTTTTCTTTATTATAACATAAAAACAATTGAACTCAAGAGAGGTAAGCAGAGGAAATCTTTTTCACCATTGTTTCTAGGACTTTTTGGCTTCAAACTGTATGACGGGGTGAGATCTCAACCAGGAGCTTGGTTCCGGAGGTTTTGCTGCTTACCAATATCTTATCAATTCTGCTTCTTAGAGTGCCATTTCCAATCTTGTCATCAAATCTACTGTTTACTCCTCAAAAACACTAGGAATGTAAAAAATGCAGAAATTGACATGTAAACATTGTCTTGTATCACCCCTTATTGGGGGATTTTTCACAAAAAGTCCTGCTCACAGCTGCTTCTTCCACTCAGGTGATATCAGAAGAATACAAAGAATTTCTAACATCCTAACCTACAATAATCTTTTTACATGTCACAGATTTATGATAACCTTTGCTGGTCAATATTAGGACCATTCTAGATTTCTACAGGACTGAGGTCTCTGTAAGAAGACATTAAGTAGCATTTTGCACAAATGATTGGGCCATAAATGTTTCAACACGATTCTGTTTCAGAACAGTGGGGACTTATACCAAGGAGACAGTGACTTAGTAAACTGCACAGTTTCAAAAGGAAAATTGCATCATACAGAAATTTTTATCAATTTCTTCCAATCTCCCAAATGATGGTGATTTATATAGGAGGGTCAATAGATGCAAAAGTATGGTAGTTACCCTATCGATCAAAAACTGGGCTATCTTTGCTTTGAAAAAGAAAGGAAAGCCCCCCCTTAAATATTTTAAATAATTCTGATCTCAATTATTTTATTATTGATATGGACATTAAAATTATGTATTTTCCCATTAAAAAATGTCATTTTTCACTTTCTAGATATTTTTTACACCTGTATTTCTAATGGAGTGTGAAATTAAAATGAACATTTATGTTTTCTTTGAGGTACCAGCACTGCAGCTGGTGGTATAGAAAAGAGCTTATGAACAGTTTTTTTTCTGATTATTTTGTCTGTTAAGCAACAACATATTGGGATTGATATTCCTGAGAATTCATTTAGGTCTGATATTGACAATAGGTATTTCTAGATTTTGTTGGGTAATAGGATTTTGACAAGTAATTAAAACCCATAGATTGTTCTTCACATCATTATTATATTATGCCAAATTGCATTTGGCTTTAAGAGGTTGAAATCCCCCTTTGGAGTTTTCTGTGGCCTTATTGAAAAGCCATAGTGATGAATCTCAGAGAGATTTAAGGAAGAATGTTTGCTTAGGTACAGCAATGCATCTTGTAGTCATGTCTGTCCAATGTGCCATGTCACTTAGGTTCAAATACTCAAGAGGTTTTAGGCACAATAGACCTAGCTAAAAGAAGGAGGATTCACATTTTAGCTTTTAGTGTTTCTGATCCTGACTGCAAATATTAGAAAAGGATAGCAGATTAAACTTTCCTTGTCCAAGAGCCTTGTTTAATTTTCCTGTTTGTTTGCTATAGAAATGAGTGGAGGTGCAAGTTCTTATGAGGCTTTTCTTTGTCTTAGTTTGCATATTCCTCATTAATTGACACAAACAAGGGCAGATCTTACTAAAACAATTAAAGGAAGTATTGCACAAACTGCCGTAACTGTTCTACTCCATGTCTGCAAAAGGATGACACATAAGATACACTTTTTATTGGCATTGATTGTTGGTAGTCTGCAGTTTAAAGAGGAAGGCATTGCAATTTTTTTAGTATAATTTTTGATCATCTCCATGTTTTCCCACTAGTTAATATATGCCACAGTGACACTGGAGATGGCAGGGTTTCTTGCTACTCAAATAAGCAGACAAAGCTTATTTAACTGAAGCAGTTTCTTCCGTCTCTTCTTTGAAGATACTATCTACTAAAATATCAGTAGGTGTTTAGAAGCATGGTGCTTATGGTGATAATGCAAGAAGGTAACACCTTGCTGTCTCTTCCCTTTCAGAATGGAGTTTCGAAAATCCAGTAGTATTTTATTACTTGGATCCCACTTCTCATTAGTGGAAGGTCTAAACCTTTTAAACATAGTCCTGTCTGCTTATTTTCTGCCCAGGTACGTGCAGATTGATAGACTGGCCCAAATGTCTGGAGAGATTTCATTTCCAAGTGTGCTGGAAAAGAATAAGCCTAATAAAAGGAAGGACAGCAGGAAAGTAGGAATTTCAAAGGTAGTCCAACTTCTTTGTTAGGGTCTCAATTCTTTTGTTATGATCTCAGATGTAAAGCAAAGGCATAATGAGTGGCAGAACACTATCTTGTGTGGTCTGCAGTTTTGCCACATGTCCACTGGTTGCTTGCTTAACATTGGATGTTGTGGCTTATGGCAGTTTCCCCTGCACCCAGTTCAGCAGCTTTCCTTTCTCTAAAGTGACTCTTTTCAGTATAATCCTTAAGCCCATTCCTAAAACAAGAATATGTTTGGGGTATTTTCTCACAGTATCTTCCAACACAAATGCGAACAGCTTGGAAATCATGTCCCCATCTCTTTATTTCTATAAAGTCCAGGCGTCTTTAAGCAAAGATCAGAACCATCAGGGTATCTTCCACTGGACCATGTTTAACATCCTGCTCTGTATGGGAAGGCCATTCTTGCTCATTACTGCATATTTGATAAGCTCAAAACTAGGTTAATGAAGAGTAGCTCAGATGCTCAAAAATATACTGCTTTAAGAAAATTCATGCTTTCCTAGTAGGAAGAGCCTTATAAGTCTTTGTACATTACCAAGAAAATCTGACAGTTGGCTTTTCCCAAGGCAGGACCGAGTTTGATGGAACAATGATGAATATTCTTTTAAGCTATTTTCTGCCTTTTTTTCTCCTCACTCACATTTCATCATTTTTTATCTAGACAAGAGAGAAACTTCTGGACCATCAATCTCTGTTACACTCTCACATGCTTCCACTTTCTAACCATTTCTTGTGTTATCTTTATCTTTTGTCATGAAAACATGTGGAAAATATTTATGCCATCTGGACATGCAGAGTATGTGCTTTTCTACTTACACCCAGTACTGAAATGAAGGGGTTATGATCCCCTGAGTCAAATCAACATTTATGGCATTGCCAAGACAGCCTATCTAGGGAGCTCAGCTAGTGCTACCTTGAAGATGAGCACGGTCAGGAGGGAGAAGGAAAGCACCTGCTCATGTCTCAACTGCTGTTCAGTCCTCTGAAGTAGTTTGCTCCATTGATTTTTGTCTCTGAGGAAGGAGTTCATCTCTTTAGGGTGTTTTCAGAAAATCCATTGACTTTTCTGTTTTGACAGCATAGCTTTGTCTTGAAGCTATGGATGCTGTGCTCAAATTTTCCTTTCACCCCATCTAGACCTGATGTGAGTCACTGTGGCAGTACTGCTTTTATTATTAACATTTACACTGCTTGCAGTTGGGACCCTCTCTATTTATCATACATAAATTTAGCAGAAGATTGCCCCTGTCCCAAAGATGCTATGAAGTGAATGAAAGGCATTACAAGCACTGTGCTTGGTGGACAAGCTGGATTTCGAGAAGCGGACCCTGTTGTGGTGGAACCACATCAGGCATACAGACAGGCATCACAGTTTCCGTGCTTTTAAACTTTAAAGTTTTCTACCCCAAATCCCCAGCCTGACTGGGGTTCTAGTGAGTGTTGTCTGAACAGTAACATGGATGGATCATGTTATGCCTGTGTAGTTAAAGAGGAGTTGTTTGGATGCTGTGCTGTTTGTTCAAAGCAGGACTACGTAAACCAAGATCTGTGGAGATATAACATTGAAAAATGCTCTCATATTGTTTCTTTGAAACTGGGGGCTTTGTTTTGAAGTTCTTGCCAACTTCTGCCAAGAAAAATATTCAACACAAGGTTCTTCAGCAATCTGCTTTAGCCACTAGGAGCAATTGAGTCCCTCGGGGAAAGGGTGGGGAAGCCAATGAACCCTGCATCACCTTAACCTCTCCTCAAAGCTCCATGTGCAGGCAGATGGAAATTATTTTCTGCTAATTGTATCATAATATTTCCCAAATTCATGTATTTAATGGAATGATTTTTCTTATGAAAACAGTGATCTGGGAAATTAAATTCGTGTATGATCCGCCCAGTTAGAGCATGAAGCAAACCGGTCTAGCAGACTGGATTTCAAACAGTCTGAGGAGATTTTGTTACAGAGTTCATATTCCAAGCTACTGTGACAAGCAGTTGCTAATTCTAAAAATATTCCCTAAGAGTGGGCTAATTTGTGCATCACTGAAGCATCGGTCCTTTTTGCTGTCAGTGTATATTTTGCAGTTGCAAGGAAAGAGTATGTACAGTCCTTAGGATCTGCTAAAAGGAAATTGGCAGCTGCACTTCTTAACTGAGAGTGATTTTGTTCATATCTACCAGTAGCCTTGTGAGTGCATGAGGCATTTGAAAAGGTGCCACTGCTGTGTGGTTATGCTTTATTTGCCTTTACTACCTCTCCAGTTCCTTTTAAATGTATTTATTTATTTATTTGTAATGAGCTCCACCAGACAGGTTTACTGTTTCTCTTCATTTTCAGCTTTTTAGATGATTCTGCAGGTTTCGTGAGATCTCATCAGCAGAAGCTGCTGTAGATTGATGGGACCCCATCAACCACCCTGCCCACTCAATATTATAAAGATTTGTGTCGTCAGTGGTCATGACGTTTGGTAGGAAGTTGCCCATTTATGGATACTAGAGCAAATGATATCATCACAATAGGTGGCTCCTGTCTAAATAGGATCATTTGTGAAATGAGATTACAGGCATTTATCTGGGAAACAGGAGACAGAGGCACCTGCTTTATGTAATTGATATCCTGGGGAATTATTGTGTACAATAATCAAGAAAAATCTTCATTTCTAATTCTATTATGTGGGAAAAAAATATCTCTTTTTTCAGCCTGCATAAAACAAACCCCACTTCCACATGGAATAAGCTCCAGACCATGTTTTCTATTATGCTTGAATATATGGGACATGCATTGCAATCCTATGCTTGCCACACTGCTGCAGTATACTTGTTTTGCAGAGCTCTGTAGCAGGCTAGTCAAAGCTGTGACTAACCAGACCCTTGGATACGTACTCTAATCTCTGGCCTTTATTTTTACAATGAATGTGATTCGTTCTTTGATTGCATATTTTTCTGATCTGTGAGAAGCTTCATGCTCTGTATTTGGATGCTGACTGCAATACAGCAATAGTCTTTGATACGGTAAGTCAAAGATGACTCATTTCTTACTCTTGTGCCTTCAATTTATACTTTCTACAACACTATATCATCAGGTAGAAAATTATGTGTTAATTAATGTTGAAGTAGTTAATTTTCAACAGATGCTCTTCCCTTCCCTCCCCCCGGTACTTTGCACCATGTTTTTTTTTTTCCTCCTCATGAAAGCAGTAGGTTTGAACTGTCTTTAAGTAAAATACTCTTGTTCTATTATTTTTAATAATATATACAGTGTTTTGTCCTATTCTTTAATTTCAACAATGAAGAAGAAAATAGATCATACACACAGATCTGGAACTTCACATGTGATGCTAGAATACGATAAGTTCAGTCCAATATTAACCTTTATTACAGCGAGTATGATTTGAAAGGCAAGAATCTTTGGGGTATTTATACTTCAGATACAGTAGAAGGGTTCCAGTTTTCATTTGAGAATTCATAGTCAGGTCTGAACAGTTACAAGAGCCTTTATTTTCTGTGCAAGCAGTGGACAGAAAATGCCTTGCAAAAAGACAGTTTTCTTTGTAATGCAGCGTGCAGAAGAAGATTCAGTAGTACCCCTTATCAAGTGCACTACATGAGATAAGAGTAAAAAAACCCCACATATTCACTGCACAGCGATAGGAACCTCTATGTTACAGAAACGTGTCTGACAAGAATGGTATCAGGCAGAAATATTCTTTGAAGAGCTTTAAAATAGGACTGTGATCACACACATGCACATAACATGCACTCTTTCAGACAGCTAACATCAGGCATACAGAAAGGGTAAAATCTGATATCAGATTTTTTTCAGGAAACAACGGTCTGAAGCAGAGGTATGAAGGATCACTGGGTTACTAGGTCTCCTTTAGTGAGATTCATTCAGCCCTGGCTTTAGAGCTGGGCAACTTTGCCGCAAGTGAACAGTGTTCAGATGGCTTGAAATTTGTGGATTTGGGAAGTAGTCTCCTTCTCCCTCTCTCTGTCTCTTTTTTCTTCCATGTCTTAAACTTTCCGAGGGTTAGCCCTTCTGGTTTTGGATATGCCTATCAATCAGTCAATCAATAAAATCAATACATTTGCATTTGCTAGTATCGGCTTCCGATGTTCAAGTAAGATAGATGGCTTTTTAAAAGTTAATTCAGGAACAGAGCCAAAAAAGGGAAAAAGAAATCAGGTCTGTATGAAATAAGAACAAAGGTAGAGGCTGACTGTCATCAGTTCACAAGTTGTAATTACCGTGGCTTTTCCACTTCTGCTGAGAAGTTTTCGGGTTTGATTTCTGTATTACCAGTGTGATAATTTTACAGGCATGCGTTAGTGTCATCTCTCGCATTTGCTGATAATTAGTTCCTGGATCCATATCTGTCATGTTTCCCTGTTATTTGAGACAGCCTACATCCCTTTAATTTAGCAACAAGTGATCGACATGATCACGAGTGCCCAGAGCAGTGCACTTTAAAATGTGTCTCCAGAAATGTACAAGCAGTTAAACAATATGTACTAGGTGTATAAGATCTATGCGGTTAGTCATTTTTGTGACTACTAGCATCCTTTTTTGAATGAAACATCCTATTTCAAAATGCTAGAAGGCAAGTGGAGGTGCAACAGCACATGAGTGTATCAAACAGTAGGACTCTGCCAGACGTTATCCTTTGCTTTTGTCAAAAAAATCCAAAGAACAACACTGAGTACAGGCTATTTTCTTCTCAGAACTGCATAATTAGATCTGCTTAATGTGTTTCATGGAAGTTATTTCACTGCAAATGCCGCTTAAAGTGATCGAGAAAAATGAAGACATTTCCACAGATTTCATTTATGCATGTAAAGCAAAAGCTGTAGGAAAGTGGCATGTACTGGATATAGAGGCCAAATTACATGCTCTGTAATTCAGGCATGCAACCGCTGGTAGCTTAGCTGATCAAATTTCAAATATTGAGCGGTTTGCAGGGTGCATCACTTAGAGAATAAATGTAAAGAAATGATTGTGTAGTCATTGCTTCTTTTAGTCCGCCTATTATTTTATATTTTTTTTAATTGCATTAATAATTTTCTGTCTATTTTGCATCTGCCGTATGATTTTCCATTAAAGGAAAAGAGATTTGGCAGCAGCTTTTCAAAAACAATGAAATAATTTTTAAATAATAGGAAAGATAATCAATATAATTAGAGTCGTAAGCATGCCGAATGACATAAATAAAAGCATTCCACCCAATGTGTTTAAAACAGTATATACAGCTCTTAGTTGAATTTAACAAATATAAAGAAGGAAGAATGACTGTAGTACAGAGCATACCATGTTCCACTTTTGCTTTATCTAATAAGTTTGTAATTGATATATCCAGGAGTCATACAACTGCAAAACATAGATAACATTTATATTAGTTATGCTCCATAATTTTTTCTTATAGGGATTACTTGTTTAATTCTTATATTACCAATACGTTATAAATCTCAGACATTTTTTCTGAAAACTTTTGGATCTATATGCTTGGAATTCCTGTTCTTACAGACTTAATTTTATGCTCTAAGCTTCATCACTGCAATAAGTTCTTATAGTTGATAATTTGATTTTTATTTTTAATTTTTAATTTTTTTTCTTTTTTTTTTTTGAGGAGAAAGACTTGGGGAAAATCAAGAATTGCTGCACTTATGTACATTCAAGTTTTATGAGTATAGTATAAATGAGATCAAATAGAAGTCTCTGACACAAATATAAAGAGAATTAAGTGTGCACACAAAGGAAGGAATAAGGGGTCCACATTCCTTGCTATCAAAAATAAAATTCTAGTAAAGTATTCTATAGTCGTGAGGAAAACCAAATGGCTTTTTAAGCTTGTTTTAAAGGGAAGTTGTGTTCACTGATAAGAGTTTAGTATGGCATGGGGTCTGTCAGTGCCAGCTTCATTTTCTCTAAATACCCCAGGCAATATTTTGTTTTAAATATACATTCTTCAAAAATTCGGCTCAAGGTCAGTGCAGAGGGCTGGATTATTTGGAAAACCACACATCCTTGACTGGAGACCCCGTGGCTAAATCAAATTGCATGGCTTTTAGTTTCTTATTGTGTAATATAAAATATTCATACCTGCAACAATGAAAGATTTGCATGGATTGGTCCAATACAGATTGTGGCTGTCATATAATTTAATTGTCTTTGACAGATACATGTACAAAATTGATATTAAAGCCCAAAAATTCAAGACAGTGTGAATACCAACAAAGTATGCAGAAAGCAGCAAAGTCGTTCTGCTTAGCAAGCTATTAGTTCCTTTTAGCAGCATATTACCGAGGTACAAATAGGGTAACAAGTCTGTTACTGTCAGACAACCCGCACAGGAGAGCAGTTAGTGGTATAGAGAGAAAACCACATAGTAATTCGAAGATTTCTTTTGCTGAAGGAAAGTGAAGCTGCATCAGAGTCACCATTAACGTCCTGAGAGATACAGTTTGCAATTAATAAATGTTACTACAGCGTTTGTGGTAGAAACATTTACTTGCTGTATCAAAGATTTAAAGGTAACCATTGGCCATCAACAGAAAGAGAGAAAGAGATCTGAAGCAGAAAATCATGTCAGGATCATACATTTCAATGCAATTTCTGAGAAAGGTGTTTATTACCAGGTACAAGTTTCAGCTGATCTGTATAGTAACGTGTCGTGAAAACAGTCATGTGTTGTCTGTCCTCCCAGTCCTTACCACTCTGTCTCTTGATACGAGAGCGGCACTATCCTTTATAAATTTCAGTTCGTTTTCTAGGTGACCTGCCACCATCAAATCCTTGGTACCTGGGGCTTGAACACGCTTCTGCTGAAGCTGCTGGCAAAACACTTACTGGCTTAACTGGGATCATGATGAGGGCAACCCACCATTTAATAACACAGGCCAGAAGATATCAGGCTGCTTTTCCACTTGTCAGATGCAAGTGCTGTTCTTGCAGGCAGAAACCTCCCACTGCCTCAGGGGGAGGACAAAATCCTCCAGACCTTGTGTGCTTTGCCCACAGGAATAGGAGGGCCAGGGGCAGGCCATGCAGGCCAAGACAGATGTTCCTGTAGGACTGGGCCTGCAGTGGCACCACTGGTGCACGCCTGGATTGGGGGCTCCCCAGGGGTACAGTTTAGCACCCTGCCACCAGGACCTCAGTGGAGTCCTCTGCTTTCACAGCAGAGGATCAAAAAGCCACACTAGTGTTCATGATGAGATATTAATTCAGCACAAAGCAACTGTCACTCCCTTGCCGTGGCTCCTCCTGTAGGTGACGACAAGCAAACCCGAGCAGAGGCAGTTCATCTGCTGCTGGGTTGGAGGGGGCAGTGGGCTCAGCATTGCTTTGAGGACTGGGCCTTGCTGCGGTCTTGTTTTGTGGTGGAATTGGACTTCTGCTGGGAGGCTCTTGTTCTTAGAAAGCCCTTTTTGTGCTGGCTCTGTGCTGTTGGAGACAAGGACTGAGTTAAACACCCCTGAGCCTCACATCCCTCCCTGCTCACAACAGCAGGACAGGAGAGGGCACAGAACTGGGGGGCTCTTCTACACATCTCTTCAGGAGTTAGTTTTTAGACACAGCTTTCTTCATGCATTTTTAATCCTGTAAATGTTATCAGTATCTTTTTAAGTGTGGTGGTGTCATCCCGACAATCTTTCTCACATCTGATTTATTTTCCCTCTCCCCCTGCCCAACTGCTGGTAGAAGTAATAGGCAAGAACTAAAAGAAATTAAAGGCATATTTTTTCTGTTCACTCGGTGTGTTTGACAGCATTTTGTATCTATTCAGCCTCACTGTTTCCTCAGTGCAATCATTTGGCTCCTTCCCATTTGTGCAGGCTTAGTAGCAGCTGAAAGAAGAAAACATCTTAAAGCAAGAGGAATAATACCGTAATGTCAAAAAGACTGGCAGGTGAAGTAGCTGAATCTCATAGGGACTCTCGATATTATTGATTATTTGGAGTCAATGGTATTTTTCTGATAAATACATAATCTGTATACCTCTTGATAGACATAATAAAAGCCTAAATTATGTCTTACAATTAGATGATTTGTGCTATTGCTCTGAACAGCCCGCTGAGCATTTATCTCCCCCCTACTTTAGCTTAAGCTGTGGCACTATTTCTTTTTTCCTTTAGCAGAGCCATCTGAAGAGGTTCACATCCTGCCCACAGACACTTGTTCTTTCCCAGTCCCTGCCCAAAGTGCCCCCGGTTGTGCTGACTCGGCTCTTTCTGGGACCACGCTCCAAACCACAGTGGCTTTGAAGTGGCTGGCTTTTTCGAAAGCACACAGAGAAAGGCTAAGTGGGCCTTTAAAAAATCTTTATTTCCTTTTTTTCTCTCCTTTGCATAATTCCATTTTCTTTGAATGCACCATTTCACAGTTCCACTTCCAAGCACAGCAGATAACTTGTTGATCAGCACGACGTGGGGCCTTTGAGGCTGGTACAGGAAAAGATCTGGAACAAGCAGCAAGATCAACTACCAGTAAGAGCCTCTTAAATCAGATGTACAGCCAAAGAAATAGTTACTAGCTTGATAAGTTTACCTGATATAAATGTTGTATTCCTAAAAGGAATAGAAGGGATAACCAATTATTAACCGCCCGCAAGGGGATAAGTATCTGCAAGATTTTTGCAGTCAGTTCCGGTAGGGTGTTTTTCTTTGATATTCCTGCAAAACAGGGTGGCATGATTATAATTCCCATTCTAACAGCACCTATAATTCAAATGTAGGATGAGGACTTCCTGGCACAAAGCACCATATGGGTATGACCTCGCTTTTATAGGTGGAAGCAAACGCAGGCACTGTTCCTTAGCGTTGACAGTGCAGCTGTCAAAATGGATTCAGCAGGCTGATGAAACAGACAAAACCAGATTTGGGATGTTGAGCTAACAACACCAGCACACCTGCCGCAATGTAAAGATTTTTAAGTAATGTGGCAGAGAAGTCAGATGCTCTGAGACACTTTTTGGTTAAGGTATGCAGTAGCATGGTGCAGTCTTCTGGGTGCTCTGCAGGCCTTCTGCACAGGTCCATGGCCGTGCTCTGACAGGTGGTTGTGGAATTACATCCCACAGAGTGTGGTGCAGTGAAAACCTGTGTGTAGCTTCATGGCAATCAGTTACAAGGTTCTTAATCTATTTGTGTTAAAATTAGCATTGTGTCCTGTAATGCAGCATTGCCTTATAAGAGAAATCAGCACCGGTGTGAGTGCATTGTAGATGAAAATGAATATGAGCTTCCCCTTGTTTTTAGCAGGCTCAGGGATAAGGCCCCGTGGGAAAAATGAAATGCTTTCTGACATAGGAAACCCCTGTTCCCAGGACTGTGCACATCAGCTCAGCCTTTTGTGTTCAGTCTCCCTTGAAGCTAGTTGCAGCTCTGCTTTGATGGATCCCTCCTGTGCTGGTTGTGCAGGGAGTGCCTGCTTCTTATCGTGCTCACAATTCCCAGATAGGACAAAGCTGTCAAGGCTCTAACTGCCTTGTATTAAACCTCTCACTGTCTGATTTGAGCATGAGGCTTTATGGATACAAGTAAGCAAAGGAATAGATATATATTTAATATAATGTAATCTTGAGATTCACTTCTGATCTCTCTTGTTCTCCTTGGATCTCATGTTCATGTACACAAACACGCTTTCAGTTAGAGAAGCAGACAGAGCAGCTTGTGCCTCCTCCAAGGTACTGCCAGGTAGCCTGGACCATGACAACCAGGGAGGATGCCAAGAACTTCCTGGTGCCTCCCCCCCCTCTGCTCCATGCCCCGTTCCATGGCTGCATACACCCTGCAGGCTTGGGCTCTGCACCGAACTGTTTTAAAAGTGGGCATGCCATCCACAGATAAGCCCTTTCAGCAACTGTTCACATTTTTAATAACCAAGTGAGTAAGAGATGGGTTTTAGACTAATAATTGTTGTATAGGGATGGACTTCTGAAGTGAATAAGCTTATTGATAAATACATTTTCCACTCCTAATTTGTATATGAATAATTAACAGCCTCCTCCAGACCCAGGGCTGCAAATTAACCAGTTTATAAATACTTCAGTCCTCACCGTTTCATGCAATGACACTGTTTTTTTCTGATCTTTGCAAGTTGAGCCCCTGGGAAACCAATACATGATTTTTTCAGAAAAATAACAAAATAGTCATATTAGGTCTTTACCAGGTTAATCTCTCTCATTCAGGTATTTTTCTTTCACTTAATTGCTTGTGACATTAATAGCAGATGAAACAATGAATTAATACTTGGATATTTGGTGAAAAAAAAGTCTGGGATGTATACATTATGGCTGATTAAAGAAAAGCAGAAGGAGCTTGTCAGGCAACGTAGTGGAGGGTGGAGATATGACTGTGCTGAAAAAAACATTTTTGATTGGTAACAAGCCATGCAGTTTCTTTGCAAGTCAATCCTCTGTGAAGTAGGGATGGTAATTCTTCACCAGGTAGCAGAAGGCTGTCTTCTTTGAGATAAATGCACAGGAGTTGGCCACTTGATATATTTGGGAAGTGCTGCCGACATAAATTGATAGAAATTGCATCTGATGGTGTCCATAAATGTTTCTGTCTATGCTGAGGAAGGGGAAATTATCCTCACAGAAGGGCATGCTTTTCCATTGATTTGCTCCTGTCAGTTTGCTGGAAGTCTGGTTGAAGAAGTCCAGTGAAAGAGACTTGGCATGTGAAAATTAGTGAAGACACCAAGGGAGCCTGGCCGCTACTGTGCTCACTTTTCAACCTCTTCTTCAACCATATTTTTGCAATTCTTTAGATTTAGGAGTAGTCAAGCAAGGACAGGCTTAAAGACCTAATATATAATCTAGGTTTGCGTTAGCTTCCAAAAGTAAAGGTTTGGAAATTGAAAATATATGGGACATGGTGCCACTGGTCTGAGTAGGTTGAAGACTATTGTAAAGAAGTTCTTCTAAATGCAACTTTTCAATACATTCTGCATGTATTTGTATCTTAATGTTGAAACATCGAGAAAAGCAGATAGCCCCAAAGGCACCATGTGTGTCCTCCTGCACTGGGCATGAGAATGAAAGAGGAAAGCTGATATGCATAAGTAGCATTCGGCCCTGGAATTCACCCCAGATATCTGACATTATGATTCAAGAGTATTGCCATAATGTTAATTTAATGGCACAATTCCTATTTTATTGATTTCAGTTCCAAATACTATTAGCAGCTAGTTATCATGAGATCAACCAATATCTTTTTTTTTTCTTTTTTTTTTTTTTTTTTTTTCACTACCAGTTTTCAGAATACAATATAAACATTTTTTTTTTTTTTCCCACTATTCCCCAAGGGTGAAATTTTTTTGCTTTCTAGAATTTTCACTCATGTGAAATGGTCATAACAAGTAAATTTAACTGTCTGCCTTCAAATGGATTTCTTTGAAAATAAAAGAGGCTGCACTTGAATTTCCAGGTAGTTTGCCATTAAGAATCTGATTTGGGGTAGTCAATTGGTTTTGAAAAGATGAGATTTCCATGGAATTGCAGGCTGGGGGACCGCATAGCTCCCAGAGATGTGGGTATGGCACCTGTGCCCCTGCTCCAAGGGAATTCAGGCAAAGCTGACGTGCTCGGAATTTTTTCAGAGACATTGAAATCTGTGAACAGATCAAAACAGTATTGGATATTGGCTCACAGAGATTGCTCCAAACAAAACATTTTAAATTAATGTTTTCATGCTTAAATTTAAGTGGTCTTTTTCATGCAGCTGTGATGTGTCATGAACAGAAAAATAATTGAGAGCAGGATTCCTAGTGACTGTTTCAGACACAGAAGGGGACACTGTGATTACCTTGCTAGCAGCTGTTCTCCTCAAATGAAGGACACTCTTAGGGAGAAGTTGTATAGAATCTGAGAGGAATAAAGTCAGTATATGTAAAGGGATCTGAGGATCTACTGAAGTTCCTCTAAACCTACAAAATTGGTAGTCTGATCCAGGTACCTGACTGAGTATTCTATAGATTGTTTTCAGAACGATTTTATTGTGATCTTTGCTTACTCTTTAGCAAAAGCTTATAGACCCACTCCATAAAATCACTGGGGTGTTAGGCAAAATCTGATGTAAGAGTACCCTGACATCCACCTAGAAGATACGATCTTGCTTCTTTCTGCTCAACACATTGCCATCTTAAGCTATGACATTGGCCTTGACTGACTTATGAAAAAAAATCTCTTAGCAATCATATTAATGGGGTTAGGGAGTAAATGAGGAAGTAAATGAGTAAATGTGGGAATCTGTTAGCTGCTTTTCATATATTCAAAAAAGGTTAGACATTATAGTAATAAAGATGCTGATGGAAAGCTTTAAAACTCACTTGGTTTTCCTCGTGCACTTTATTTATGGAGGCATCAAAAGTGACCTGGGCAAATCAGAATTGCAACAGTTGTGCATCAGCTGGAGAGGTTTTCTGGAGACTTTTGTATAGCTTTCTTTTCTCTCTACTAAACCAAGAATAAAACAATAATGGTGATGCACTGGTAAGCACAGTAGCAACATTAAATGAAAAAACAAACAAACAAACAAATAAAAAAAAAACACAAAAACAAACAAACAAAAAACAAAACAAAACAAAACAAAACAAATGAACAACAACAACAAAACAACATAGCTTAGCATAGTGCAAGAATAAAAGATGTTGGACAGATGTATCGTGGTAATAAGAAAGAAGTAGCATATGCTGTTTAGAGAGGGAAAAAGTAAGCCTTTTGCTCAAGAAGTAAGCATAAATCTGAATTGAGAGCTGAAATATCCTTATTTTCAGCAAGACAACGTTGATTCATGAACATTAATAAGAACATGCTTTTAAATCTTGTGAAACCTGTGATCCATTTTGGTGGAGGGGTTAGTGATTTAGCATCTTATGAAGCAGATTATCTTTTGAATCACAACAGCATTAGTTTAAATTATTCCAGTTTACATCACTGTAACTAAAGCTTAGTCTGGGGAGTTGATTTGATTTCCCTTTGCATTAGCTTGGACTTGATTGCTTATCCCCAGAAAATGGTCCTTTCCCCAGCTACTCTGCTCATGGTATCTTTCTTTCACTTGCCTCTGTTGTACTGCAGGGGTTAAATGTGCCCCTTCCAATGCCAA
The DNA here is from genome assembly GCF_009819795.1 of Aythya fuligula. NCBI lineage: Eukaryota > Metazoa > Chordata > Aves > Anseriformes > Anatidae > Aythya > Aythya fuligula. The sequence goes on along the minus strand of NC_045561.1, from coordinate 97,777,801 downwards.
GATCAGTTGTCTAGGCAGAGTGTTGGCATCCCTGTCCCTACACTGCTATCCAAATTTGCCAGATAACCTCCAACAGCAGAAGACTTCCAGAGTGCTCAGTCTGGAGAAAGCAACCAGGAGCAGTGCATTTTCCACCGAGTTATTTAACAATTTTATGAAATATTGTTGTTGTAAAAAGATAGATAAACATTTATCTGTTAACCTCTTCTGTAATCCTGAGCTATAATTACAAGCCTCTACAATTCTAAAGTATGTTTGTATTGATGACTTAAAACAGTGCTTTTCATTTAATTAACAAAGTATCTGATGTGATGCAGCACATAATTGCTAGAACAGTGTATATTTCTGCCTTCAGTGCTTGTGGTGGGCTGACCTGGACCAGCTGCCAGCCGCCCACCCAGCCACTCTCCCACTCCCCCACCTCAACAGAATGGGGCAGAAAATAAGATGGAAGAGCTTGTGGGTTGAGCTCAAGGTAGGGAGATCACTCACCATCACGGGCAAAACAGCCTCGACTCAGGGAAAATTAATGTAATTTGTTGCAGATTACAAATAGCTTTGGATAGAGAGAAATGGGGACAAATTAAAGAAAACCTTCTCCCCAGAGTCTCCTTCTTCCCAGGCCCAACTTTGCTCCTTCATTCCCACCCAAGCAGTGCAGGGGAGGAGGAGAGTAAAGACTGTGGTGGGTCCATGATGGCTCCTCTCCGCTTCTCCTTCCTCCTCACATTTCTCCCCTGCTCCAGCGTGGATCCTTCCCTCAGGCTGCGTGCGGTCTTTTGGGATAAACCTGCTCCAGCCTGGGCTCTCCATGGGCTGCAGCTTCCTTCAGGGCACATCCACCAAAGCATGAGGGAAATAGCTGCTTTACATCATCTTTCTACAGGCTGAAGGGGAATCTCTGCCTAGGAGCTTGGAGCACATCTTCCCCTTCCTTCTCCTCTGACCTTGATGTTCACAGGGCTGTTTCTCACACTCCCACTCCTCATTGCCCATGCAGCATTTTTGGTCCCTTCTTAAATACCTTTTCCTAGATGTGCCATCAGCTTGGCTGATGGGCTCAGCTGTGTCCTGCAGTGGGGCTGTTCTGGAGCTCCCGGTTCGTTCTCACAGAGGCCACCCCTGCAGCCTCCCACTGCCAGCACCTTGCCACCTACACCCAGTACAGTGCTTTTTTCAGAAATGTTTAAAATATAAAGTTCTTAATATATGTGATTTTCACAGTACAGAGCAACAGTTTAAAGAGTCTTAGGTAATACAAGTGATGTGTAGGTAATGATGTGTAGGCAAACTAAATAGAAAATTCAGTATTATAAGCTTTTTCTGCAGTTGCATCCTGCCTTTTTCTCATGAGAGAGAAACAGTGTAGGACAGACCTGGATGAAAAATGAACCCTGATCTGAAATTTCAAAGTTGTCCCGAATTTCTTTAAAACTTAATCTGTTTTATTCTGATGTCTTTGGAGATTTTGTTGCATGGGTTTTTAAAAGTGTCACAGAAAATTTCCAGGTGAGGAAGCCCATTTTTTTAGTGAAGTGAAATATTGCATAACTATTTTGATAGATTTCATAGTGTTTCAGTTCATAAAGATGTTCTTTTAGGTATTATTCCCCTGTACTTTTTACCAAAATCAAAACAAAACAAAATTAAAACAAAACAAAACAAAACAAAACAAAACTAAAGTTTGATAGCATGGATCAACTATTTTAAAAACTTTTCAATATGAGGAAAAATATATCTAAAGAAGCAATGAGATTCATGTTGTACTGTTGTTTTTTTCATCTCCAGCATGACCCAGACCCTGCGAGGCAATACAGCATGCATCCAGTACTGTACAAGTCAGGGCAGTGCATGTGGCCCTGTGTCCTAACCTCAGCCCACAAACAGTTGATCCTATTTAGCAGAGAGATAGATACACCACCCAAAGAACCAGTTACATGTGGTGATTCATTGTACCGTGGTTCTGAAACGCAAGGTGGAGATGTGAAATTTATTGTGCCTATTTTCAGTAAATGGCTTTTCTTTGTAGGTGTCCTGACTTGTCTATATAGCATTCTTTTGATTATTGTTACTGGATAAGTAATCAGTGTACAAATTCTAAGAAATCTCTGATTTTGCTGCAGATTTGTTGTGCAGTTGCAGCAGGATTGACCACACTGTTTCTTACTGCAACTTTTTATTAGATGCATTTATATATATATATATATATATATATATATATACATAGAGAGAGAGAGAGAACTTCTTTACCAAAAGGGTTGTTAGGCATTGGAATGGGCTGCCCAGGGAAGTGGTGGGGTCACCATCCCTGGAGATCTTTAAAAGGTGGTTAGATGTACAGCTTAGTGATATGGTTTAGTGGAGGACTTGTTAGTGTTAAGTCAGAGGTTGGACTCGGTGATCTTGGAGGTCTCTTCCAACCTAGATGGTTCTGTGATTCTGTGATATATATACATAGATAGATAAATCTTTCATCAATCATAACTCCAGTATTTATTACAAGGAAGATAGAATAATGGGGAACACAAGAGAATGAGGTCTGCACTATGGTGCAATGATGTCAGAAGATGAGTATGTTAGCTTTGAAAAGCTGTGGTCCACACCAAAGGAAATTGTTGAGAACCTCTGCCTTTGACAATTCAGCCTGTGACATAGCAGTACTAGTTTGGAGCCAAAATTGTTTTTATCTTACTCATCAGCTCTGGCTTCAGGCTTGCTCAAAAGCCTCAAGTTACCTTTGATTGGCTTTAATTTCTCTGATATAGTCATCTTCATTTAGCCAGAATGCTGCAAAAGAAGGAGGAGAAAGTTAAGAAAAGTAACTCCTGAAGGTAGACTAATAGCTTATATACAGACAATTAAACTTACAAGGAGATGCACATGGTGCAGACTTACTCTTGCCAAAGTTTCACAAGCAGGCACTTCCAGATTCTGGACAAAAAAAGTTGCACCATGCTGTGTCAATCTGTCTGTGTCTGAGGCTGACTGTCTCTTGGATGTATGGTTATTCTTCAATATCAGGAGCTTTACTCAGGCAGAATTACTATGCAACATATTGTGCATTGCTGTGCCTTGTTCAGAGTGCTTAGGGCTAAATGCAACTCTGGCAGGAAAATTAATGTGTCCCTTTTCTGCTTTATTTTATTTTAATTAAGGGAAGTAGTAAAGTTGTTCAAAGAAGCTTGCATTAAAAATACAAAATGCAAAAGCACAAATGAACCCACTTATATATGCTCACAATCAATATGTTATATGCCAAAGAGGTAAAATACCTAAAGGAAGAATATTGCACTGTGCTGTCCCCAATGAATTTAAGAAGCATATTGTGAAGATGTTTATATTTACAAAATCATCTCCCCTTCTAAATAAGATTTGCTGCTTTCAAATTTTTGGAAAAGCACATGAAATTGGGTCATTTATCCAAACTTACTATATGTGGTCCTTGACATTGGTCCATTACTGGTTATATGCATACCTATGTATGTCTGTGTGTGTGTGTATATATGTGTGTATATATATAAAAACTAACGTGAGCCTGTTTCATACTACAACAGCCTGCCTCAGTCTTCATCTGAGCACGTGTGAAGTGGAGAAAGATTATTATCCCTTTTTAAAGTATTAAATGAAGGCTCTCTTAACTTCCCTCATATCTCTTAAGAAGCCCTTGGCAAACAATGGAATTAAACCCATTATTTAGCAGTCTTATGCTACAGCCGTAACCACTGACCTAAATGATGGACACAGTGCACTTAGTCTACAATCTTTCATAAAATTTATTCACAATTTTCTTTCCACCTCTGATAGCTGTGTGTGTCCAAATTCTATGACAGCCAATGTGGTCAATATTTTTCCTCCGGTAACTGTGCTACGACTTCATATATCCTGTGCTGACTCAGACAGCTTTGGCTACTCAGATAATTGGGATCTCTGGAAAATTTGGATCTGTGTGCATCTGGAATCTGACCACAGAGGATCTGGCACATATCTTTGATCTCATTGTTCCTAGAACTGAGAGTAGGAAAATTCAGCTGTGTTCCCTCAGCATTGTCTCTAATATAGTCTTGGGAGCAAACAGCTCATTAGGGTCACTGATGTTTGCTATATAAAATCAAAACATTTAGGTTTGGGGATAGATTTGCCTCTTGGCTGAACTAGTGAGAGTGAGAGTGTATGGGATGATTCTTTCTTGTTTCTCCAGTGTGCAAGTTGTCTTCATACATGCACGTAAGCATGATGGGACTAAACAAATTGAGTCATTACTGGGAACACAATGTATACTGCTAATGTCAGAATCATGCTTCAGTTGCATCAGTGCACAGCACAGATATGTACTTTTGATGTGATAAATCTCCAATATCGAAGAAAGCAGCTATAAACTGTGATGGATACAGCATTTATTCAGATGGTTTGGATAGGCTACTAGGAAATATACTTAGGAAAAATAAGTGTCAAGTGTACTTCACAGATAATAAAGACTTTATTGGTTAGGCTATAGCTAATTTTCTCATGAGCTATGTCATCACAATTTCATCTAATTTAATCTGGAATTGCAGTAATACATGGTCATGATGTAGACATCAGTGACTGTGTACCAGGTGTTATGGCACCATAACTTTTCCTTTCTGAGTGCCATTTCTTAGTGTCCCTTTGATCTGACTTTTAATAGTAAGTAATATGTATAGTGACAGTGTTAATCATTTCCCTTTTTAATTGACTTGTTTGGAAAATGGGTAGGAGGTACAAGAAAGAGAAAATAAATTTCCTGTTAGTATATCTTTTCCTCATTTTACATCAGTGCCTAAGAGTAAGACAGAAGGATAAAGCTGTGACAACTGTGAAGGATGTAAAGCTAGAATATTAGAGATCACACAGCTCTTTTGCCTGTTTCTTTATATGAAGAAAAAAAAAAAAAAAAAAAATTTTAAGAGTTTCCTTAAAGGTGCAGCCTAGCACTGAGTCCTTCAGAACAACATGGTTTTGGTGATATCTCTTATTTCTTCTGTAAGTTTTACTTCCATGAGAAATGGCCCTGACATCAGTAAGACAGATTATTTGGGGAAGAATGGCACATACAAACAAAGGCATAGGAAGATATATTGACAATCAGTGATTATAAGAAGCCTCAAAAAACACTGGCAAGGCCTTTATATTGGTCCTTATAAGAGCAGAAATAAATCCCAGTAATTTGTATTTTTTATCCTCCTTAGAAAATATAGGTGATGTTAATCTTCCAGATCTTTTAAAATATTTTCCTTTTGCATGTGTACTTACCAATTTTCACTTTTTCAGGGATATTTAGCTGGAAAATGACCCTATGCAGGCAGCTATGTGCTTGTGATCCTGTCTGAGAAAGACAAGTGACTGTAAGCAAGTGCTTTCAGCTCTAGTGCATGGATCGGAGAACATGTACATATTCTGGTAGTGTAAGTGCGTGCCTTTCCCTTCACACTTCTCGGTCATATATTAGCAAGAATTTTTGACTTTTCACAAATGTTGAAATGCACAGCTGGACACACATGAGCCAGAGTCCCATTTTTGTGTATTGAATTTAGTGGAATATGCCATGCTTTATTAATTACAGCCATGTGTCTGTTCTTGAGTGCATCCTGATGCAAGTTTGTAGAGGGCTAGAGAATTACTCTGCATCCTGTGACAGAGCTCTAATGCCTGGATATTTTCGACGAAAGCCAGAACTGATAAAAAAAAAAAAAAATATATATATATATATATATATATAATACTTACTCTCCACTTTGTTCTTTGAATATTTCTGCTAACATGGGTGCTGTGTACAGAACTTGGCTATGTGACATGCACACCAAAGTACCCCAAAATAACTCTTTTCAGCTTAAACCTTTTTTTTTTTTTTTTTTTCTTTCCACTGACTGATACATCATTTTAGAGTCCTTAATTCTCATTTGCAGATGGGAAATCTCATGCGTTTCATCCGGTTCCTTAATCCTCGTCTTTGTGACTAAGCTCCCTTGAAGTAGCTAGTTGTCGTGGGAGGGTAGGACATCGCCATGGCATGGTGCCACGCAGTACCACCAGGAACAAGGCCTGATTATTCAGGAGGACCTTTTCTCTTTTGGTGTCTGACATGCCCTCTCTCAATGCAACCCTCAGCAAGGCTCCTAAACATGCTGCAACCTCCAGTCCAAAGTTAATGGCTGTTGCTCAATTCAGTTGGATTATGCAGCACGAGTAGAGTGAAGATACTTCAACTGTGGCCTAGGGTGATGGAGGCAGCCTGACAGCCTTCCTGCTCCTCTGTGGAAATGGGGCAGGGGCAACCTGATGGGTAACTGCTAGCTGATTTCTCTGGTGTTTCAGTTTCAGCAGTAACAGAGGTAGAGTTGTTTCCAGCTCCATGGGTGACAAACATCTTTAGGAGAGGAGGCCGAGGGTGGTGTGGCCAGTTCAGCTGGCAGATTGTTCCGGAGGCTGCCGCAGCCAGGCCTGGGCAGAAAATCAGGGAAAAGCAGCCCGGCTTGTGAAGCTACCAGCTGGCTCAGGTCTCTTGGTCACATATGAAAAACCATAGCTTCAGGTCTGGCATAAGGAGATGAGCCTTTTTTAACCCATCCTGTGTGTGTGTGGGGCGGGGGGTTGATATCTTAAAAATAGTCACTGCAGCTGCATGCTGTGAGCCTGGAAGTAGGAGGAATGCTGAGTAGGTTTGGAGCTTAGCATCATATTGAGGTAATGTCTCCCCACTGCCTTTCATCTTTCTGGGGACACTTTTTGCAGAGACCATGACAGGGTCCTGCAGATGGGCCGATATTCAGAGCAATGCATAGCAAGTGTGAAAATGGTACTGAGAATTAACAGCACACCGAATACAGCTTTCAATTATTCATTGAGAGCCTACTTATATTCCTTTTTGGTGTTATACTTAGAAGTGTAACCATGCATTTGCTACAGATTTTATGGATTAGAAAATCATAGGATTAGCCAGTCCATAAGTTTATCCTGATGTATATTAAGTAACTCATCGAAGAAAATGGATGTTTCATATATGGGAAATGAATAATTAATTTTGTTTTCCCAGTTAAAAAAAAAAAAAATCCCTTAGGTGCTTTTCTGTTTTCTGCTGAAGCTGAATTTTTTTAGTCCTTTGACAATGTCTTACACCCTCCAATATGTCTTGTTTCTATGGAGACACCAATGAACTGCAGCTCGCATTCTTCTGCATATCACAATACAAGGTTGCTTCAGAATTTTCCCAATGCTTCACTCTCGTCCCTTTTAATGAGAAATTAATCAATAGATTCAGTGCTCTTGTCTCATACACTCACAAATACATGCACGTACACGTATGAAGCCTGTGAGTGAGCCTGCCTGTAAACTCAATGTATGCTTTCAAAGTTTTGTCTCAGAGAATAGCACATGTTATTTTGGGGCTAATAAGACTGTAATTCTGAGCTGTATTGGATATCAGGGTGGGAAGATGGATATCTTGTATGCAGTAGACTAGATGGGAAGATGTTGGGATACTCCATGCTTTTTAACAACAAGTGTGGAGTTCTGGCATGGCCTTAAATATTATTACATGAGTTTTTGTTTAGCCCCAATGAACTCTCATAACTTCTATGTGAATTTTCCCCCTATATCCATATCAACCCTAATTTTGAATTATCACATGATGATTCTTTACATTTAATTCTCCAAGCTGTGTTCTTCCTCCCAGGTGTGCACATGGCTTCTCTTCAGGACAGTGACCAGTAAACATGTGCGTGGCAGAACACAATATGTTTGCAAGGAGCACAAGGGAGAAAAAAAAAAAAAAAAAAAAAAAAAAGCACCACAAAATAAATTACACTGTTTCTTATTAAAAATACATTATGAAGTAAATGGTATTTTTAATTATGAAGAATCAGTGAGACTGAAATGCCGCCAGACTGGAAGATGTATGTTAGTGAGCAGTTTGAAGTCACTAACCAGCCTCTTCTTACTGCAGTGTAGTCTGATTTTTTTCCCCCAGTTAAATTTAACAGGTAAAATAGCACCTGACTTTGTTGCTGCCATGAGGTTTTTGTTATTGGGTCACATTATATTGAAATGAATTTCCAGAAACATTTCAAAATAGCATTTGCAGAGGCCTCATAACTGATATATGTTTACACAAACTACCTGATGATGGCAACAGAACATGTCTAATCTCAGCTTATGTATTCATGTGCTGTGATGTATTCAGAGAAACTTTCTCATTTTTTCTTTGTGCTACACAGCTGTCTGTCTCCTCCTGCTGTCTCATACTTTGATTGTATTCTCTTCTAGACAAAGACTGTATTTTTTTCTTCCATTTTTTGCAACTTCTAATGGATTACTGATGTTGAATCTAGTTCTTAAATGCTACAGTAATCAGTAATCCAATGAAAAACAAAGAGCTTTGATGGTATGCTAATGGTTGGTATTTCTAGCTAATATATTTATATATGTATTTCATAGAATCATAGAATTGCAGGTTTGGGTTGGAAGGGACCTTAAAGATCACCTGGTTCCATTCCACCTGCTATGGGCAGGAACACCTCCCACTAGACTCTGCCCCATCCAGCCTGGCCTTGAACACCTCCAGGGATGGGGCATCCACAGCTTCTCTGGGCAACGTGTGCTAGTGCCTCACCACCCTCTGAATGAAGACTTTCCTCTTAACATCTAATCTAAACCTAACCCCTTTTATTTTAAAGCCATTCCCCCTTGTCCTATCATCACTCCATCCTCAACAAAGAGTCCCTCCCCAGCTTTCCTGTAGGTCCCTTTTAGGTACCGGAAGGCTGCTATAAGGTCTCCCTGGAGCCTTCTCTTCTCCAGGCTGAACAACCCCAACTCCCTTAGTCTGGCTTCATAGGAGAAGTGCTACAGCCTATTGATCATCTTTGTTGTCCTCCTCTGGACTTGTTCTGATACTTCCATCTCCTCCTTGTGCTGTGGGCCCCAGAGCTGAACGCAGTACTCCAGGTGGGGTACACAGGGTAGAGGGGGATAATCTCCCCTCTCGACCTGCTGGCCATGCTGCTTTTGATTCAGCCCAGGATATGTTTGGCTTTCTGGGCTGCAGAAGCAAGCAGCCTAGAACGTATACACACATAGATACATGTATATGTACATGCATGCACATATATAAGTGCTTACCTTTTGTTACGCTTTTTGTTGCCAAACTGAAAAGCGAAAAATAAAATCTAGCCTTTTTTATATGACATTTCAGAAAGAATGGTTTATTTGAACTCTGTGAACATTTATTGCATTCTTGATTCATTTTAACTATTCAGTATTTTTGTTAACATACACAGAGAGCACGGTTTAACCTCTAAATGGACCAAAGAGCATTACTGCTTTCTCAAGAATAATTATTGTAGCTATGCAAGCTAGCACATAACAGTTAAATATATCCTTGCTTTTGACAGAAGCTAGTGGAGTTGGAACAGAGATGAACATAGCTTATTAAATATAGCTCTTATGAAGACTGCTCTATAATTACTGTGATTTTTCTTTGTATCATTATGATCATAGGCTGATCGAAAACAATGAATCGTGTATTTTCAAGAGGCTAAGAACTATTCAACCATATAAAGAGATCATACCTAGAGTAACAGCCCTGTTAGTTTTCTTTGAGTAGTCTGTGTAAATAATACACTATAAAGGTTAAATAGGTCTTTTCGCTGATGGCCCCTCTCCCACCAATAAGATTTAAAAACTGAGAGGAGAATGCTCCAAGCAGGACCAAGAACTCTTCAGTCCATGAAATCGCATACATATCCATGAGCAAACCTTTTGATACTCTTTAATTGAAACCAGTGCTCAATGTATAAAAAGGGATCTGCTGATTTTTATTTTTTATTTTTTTTTTCTGAAATGAAAACCTCAGGATGAAATGACCTATATACCCAAAATGTCTAAAGAACAAAAATGCCCAGTTGTCCTTCTGCTATCAGCTCTGACACTCCAACACATCCAAAATAGATCCAGGGACCTGGATTCAAATACTTCCCATCTTTTCTGACCCATGAGAGACTTCCATGCTTTCTGGGGCTGAATAGAGAGCAAACAGCAAGGGTGTGTTCTTGTGGTCTGGATTGTTTCCTATTTCCCAGGTGTGTGTTGATACACCTGGGGAGGCAGCAGACCTCAACACAGCTGCTCTGTGACAGGCAGGAGAAGGGAACTTGAGGTTTTCAGCAAAGACCTTGGCCAATACAAAGGTCCATTGTCTTCAGGAGTGCCCTTGCTTGTGAAGCTTTTCTCTTTGCGTAGTCACTGATAATTAATGTTTGAGGTGCCAGAATTCTGGCACTTAAAATTTTAGCTGCTACCTTCTACCTAGTATGAAGAATAATGATTTTATTGTCCTATTTTAGATTTCAGGCAATTTAGGTGCATCAAAGATGTGCAGTATTAATTTCAGACTTTCAGTATGAAGACAAGGTACTTGCGAACAATCAGTAATTTCAGAGCAAGTTTGGTTTCAAGATTTGTTGTTATTTACTGCTGTGCTTGTGGAGCTGATGGGAAGACAGGGACAGGCATTTGTGAGATCGGGGCTGGGAATGCTGCTGTTTCGAGCAACCACTCGACAATTCCTTCTCTGAACCAATCCAGCTTTGTATTAAAGACATTAGTTTCGTTGCCTTGACTACATGTATTGGAAGACTTATCTGGAGCCTCACGTTCCTGATGGTTGTTATATACCTTCTCATTTCTAGCCTAATTTATTCCCAGTTAGTCTGTTTGCAGGCCACTGGTGACTGTTAGGTAAAATCAGTCTTTTCCTTCTCTGTGTTTATCTGTTTTTACTGTTTAACAGAGAGAAACCTCTCATGCTTCCCTTAGTTACGCTGGAAATGTACTTGGAAATGTTTGTGTCTGTTGTACATTCATATATATTCTGTGTCTATTGAAAAAATAATATTACCTTTATTTAATATTGTTTGTTAGCATGTATCTTTCTGTACAGCTTCTAAGCAAGTTAAATTGTTTTATCAATTGCATGGAGTTAATTGAAATATTTCAAATCTGTAAGGGTGAACTATGGTATGAAACAGTGAGTGTGAAGAGATTAAATAGAAAGGAGAACTGAAGCAAACAGCAGTTTAAATCCCATTCTTAACCCAATTCAAACTTTGCTGTAGGCTTGGTTTAACCAAGAGCACTTACATAAACAGTCAGCTTTTCCATGCTAAGGTTTTCCAAACAGCTTGTTGGTAATGCCACGATTAAACAACAGTCAATTCTATAAACAGTACCTTATTGAAAGCAATTACAAGGAATGATTTTGAGAAATCGGCTTGTAGGCCTTGTTGCAGAAAACCTGGATGATGACACATCCCAATTGTCCAAAGCAGTACCATCACAATTGGTCTCTGTTTCAACCTTATTTAACAGATTCATTAATAGTATTAAAGAAAGCAAGTGAACAGCATGTTAATGAAGTCAGCAGATGATGTAAACAGCAGGAAACAGAAAATAGAAGATACTTAGAGATTAGAAACATGAGCGAGAGGGGTTATCAGTGTATCATATTCAGATTGAGAAGGAAGAGAAAGAAGCTAATGTGTCTGGGATAAATTAGTTCATAACTGATTTTATATGGCTAATACATATTAAGTATAGAGAAATATACACACTAAAATATGCTAAAACATTTTGTTCTGGTTGACAAAGGACCAGTCTGTGATCAGTGTAATACCTCAAAGGGCAATACTGTCTTTGGAAGAATGTGGAGATACTGTCAAAGAGCAGACAAGTAATTGCTGAATTTGATACCAACAGGAACAATTTGCTGTTGTTCAAGCAACAGAAAATAAAAATCAGTGGTTTAGGAGACTGATTTAGGAAGAAAGACTGAAATGTAATGGCTTCAAGTAAGCAAGGAATGGAGAGGAAGAATAAAACAATCTGCATCACTGAAATATCCATAAGCATTTAGGCAAAATATGATTTATTCAGCATTGCTAAGAATTTGACATAATTTCAGGAAAAAGTTCTTTATTGGGCAAAAACAACCTCTTACCAGATTAAATGAAGAATTAAAAAATGAATACATTGAAGCTGTAAAGCACAACCTATCGTCAGTAAGTGTAAGCCTAAAATAGGTTGTAGGCTTGTAGGCTGCTGCTCACTACCTCCTGGAAATGCAGAGTGTCTTCAGCACCCCTTGGTGTGAATGTGCATTGCAGAGGCCCTAGCTCGTTATATCTAACCTTTTTTTTTTTTTTTTTTTTTTTTTTTTTCCCCAACAATATCCAAATTACAGGAGACTTTCCAAGTGCTCCATTCAGCAAGCCCAATCCCACACAAGCTCTAAAATACTTCCCCTTCCCTGTTGCGGTGACATGCACGCTGCAGGCAGACTGACAACCACCTCCTCCAGTTAGAGCATGTAATCATAAATACCCTTTTGAGCTCATTGAAAATGTGACTAACTCAAAGTCTCAGCTCATACATTGTCAAATCCCACTTGGTGAGTCTTGCTCCCGTTCCAGCTGGAGATGGGCCCACACTGGAATTTGGGAATCTGGTTTTCATGTTCCAAAACTGAACAAAGAGACTCATTTCTAGCCTCAGTCTCCTAAACTGCAGTCATGTCTGTAAGTAAAATGCTGAAACATTAGTTGTCTGGGAAAAATAAATGAGTGATGATTTTAAGAGATGCTGTGGCTACTCAGTGCAGTAGCTGCAAGCTTTTTGGTGCTGTTCCCAGAAATGCTTCAACCATGGTGAGGAGCTCAATTCTCTAATTAAAAAAAAAAATTGTATCAAATATTTTTCAGCTTTACACTCTCAAATTAAAGCTTAAAAACCTCCAAGGAAGGAAAGGAGGCCAGATTGGAGGGGGAGGAGGTGAGAGGAAGGAAGCGGGTGGAGAAAACCACTATATTCCCAAGATGCAAGGAAAGTTGAAAAGTAGAAGAAAAAATATATTAAATCAGTGTAAACTAAGAGGTAAGTTTAAGGCATTTTTTTTACATTGAATGTATATTTTGTTGGGGTATTTTTAGCAGTAAAATTCGTTGTACTGTAAAACATTTAAAATACATTAAAGTGAGGTAATTGCTTTTTTTTTTCATTTTGTGTGCTATAAACTTGATCTATATTTTTATTAAGACCTATCACAGGATGTGTTGTGCTGGGATTCTGCTGCGTTTTTGCTGTTGCTGGTTAGAACTGTCTATTACCTCACCAATGACCTACATGAAGCGAATCAGCATCCCATGGCAGCAGGCAGGGTGTTTTGTTGTAGAGCTCAGCTGCGAAAGTTAATTGTTTATGGAGATTTAATGGGCATCACACTCCTAGTTACCTACAGCACTGTAATTCAGCAGTGTATTGGTATAGCTTCGGAAAAGAGGCTCTAAAGTAATAGATTTTGGTATGGTTAGGAAGAGAGTTGACCTGTGTTCTTAAACTGAGGTCAGATCAATGCCTTATATTGTTTATTAGTGTTGTTGGTGTTATTGCTACTTGGTCTGCTGCCTATACAGGGGTTGTATAAGTTAAGGTTTGATCAGAGACCACATGCCAGCAGTGGAATAGTAAAGTCTGTTGCACTTAAAAGCTCATTTATTACTGGAATGTTTGTTGCTATACTGCCAGGAGCCTGCCAGAGAAGCAACGGAATAAAAATATTGCTGATTAATACGGCTGGGCTTGTGTTGTAACACCATGTGACACTAAAGACTTTGTCACAGATGAGTTTGGAGAGGAAGGAAACAGAAATCTGGAAAAAGTGGATGAAGGTGTAATGAGGTTCTTCATGGCTGTCAGGCAGCTGGGCAGAGTGGGGAGGCACAGATGTTCCTGCAGCCTTTGGTACTCACTTAATGCATATGTAGAACAGGTTATTTGCATTATTTTTTATCTTTGGAGTCTGGGAACTGGGTAGAGCAAGCATGTGACAACTGCTGTGATGGGAGAGACCAGAGGTCTTGGTAGCTGATGGTGAAGGCGAACACAGGAGAGGGGTTTCAGAGAGATTGCTGCTGCCTTCCTTTCTGGTCCTCATCTGGCTTCTGGTGGGTCAGGTCTTTTTGGGCTGTGGATTAGCCATGTTTCAAAGCTTCTGGTGCATCAGTTGTTCATAAATTTATCCAATTTTTATTTTTTATTTATTTTTTTTTAACCTGTTTACTATATTGGTCTCAGAAACGTCTTCTGGAAATGGGGTCTCTAACTTAATCACGTTGTCTTTAGTTTAAGCCTGGTGTTTGAGGGTTTTATTGATTGCCTCAAGTATATTTACTGTGAAAAGTGAATAACATTTCTTACAGAGATACTTATCATTGCCACCTTAAAATGTCTAATTGTAGGCTGAAAAGATGTGCTTTCCTTATTTCTTTCCCCTATTCCGTATCTCTGATCATCCTTGTCCCTCTCCGTACATTACTTCAGTGATTCAGATGAAAAAGTTTCCTGCTTTTGAAGCCACACCTATCTAATGGCTATCTCCCCTTTCTTGCTCTCACCACTTAGCCATCCTTAACTTTTCTAAATATTTTTTTTTTAGAGTTGAACTGAATGCTTAAATATTTCTACGGATAGCAGTTACATAAATATATGCATGGCAGCTGTGCACTTCAAGATGAATATATTATGGATGAAGAGCTTGAATTCCACAGCATTTGTACTATTTTTATTCAGGCACATCCTAAGAATTTAGTATCAAATGGCCTAATTCTGCTCTAGCTGACACTAAAGCCAGTGAATTAAACCAGAAACTCCTACACGATTCAATAGAATCAGGGCTTGTCCTGCCTGCCAGAGAACAGAGCTCGACACCACTTTTAGAGCTGCTCTGAATTGTGCATGAGTCTGGGTGTTAAGAAGTGCAGAAAAAGGAAAAAAGACTTGGGAAAGGGGTAACCACAGTTGTGGAGCAGATGTGATCGTAGGATTGAGGAGGGCTAGGAGAAGGCAGTGGATGAGCAACAGGAGCTGTGTGTGAGGCAGGCAGTAGAGGCAGCTGCGGACCCTGGAGGGTGGCTGGGTGCCATGATGTGAGTCACAAACTGATGTCAGAATTTCCTCAGGCATCCCAAAGGCCTTGGACACCCAAGTCTTATCAAGGTGAATGGGAATGTGGCATCCGAAGGCAGCTCTGCAATTTTCAGCCCTGAGGTGACTCAGCGGAAGTCAGAGGCGAGGTAGAAATTAGGCTTGAGGACAGACTGCACAGCTGATGACTCTAGCGGTCTTTATTTTGTTCCGCATAGATTAATGAAGAGTATTTTCCTCCGATGTTTAGAAGCCATGACCTATATTTTAAACAGTCTTAAATAATTAATACGTAAATTTCATCACAACTCCATCATCACACAGAATTATCCAACCAAGGAATGAATCATAATGATGTTCTTCCCCGTACCTGACATGTATTCTTGTTCTCCCTCTTCTGTGGAGGTTTTGAAGACTAAAGGGTTCCTTTTAATTTCATACAGTTTCGCAGAGGAACAGAAGAAAACAAAAAACATTTAAAAGAGATTCTACATGGAAAATTCCCTGTTTAAAGATTTTTCTTAAAGTCAGATACCTTTGCTGATTGCTAATAGAACAGAAGTAGCTGAAAGACAGTCTCAAAGGGAGCTGAGGTTGCTAAAAACTCCGTATATAAAAATGAACCCTTTCAGTGCAATCTAGCAGCAGCCCATACAAGTCGATGTGTTGGTATTAATATATTATTTACCAGTTGCATTGCATCAGCTTCACTTCACAATGGATGTAGGATGTAGAGTGCTATGAAGAAATCCAAGCCTGAGTTAATAAAGCTATGCATGGCAGCACTTAAGGAAGAAAAGCAGCTTATTTGAGAATTTATCCAAATGTGCAAACAGAGTGAATCTAGCCAACTAGTAGCAAAATGGAGTAACAAACAAATGCTTTCTTTCTTCTATCAGGTGTCATTGCTTTATCCTCTGAATGCCCTCTTTAAACAGGTAGTACCTCTCTGACTTACACACAGCAAGTTTTAGTAATGTTTCTGCCCTTTGTACACTGCAGGGCTTACCCAGCTGCAGCTGGATCAGATTGAATGGAAGCGAAATGTAGATAGTAATTTAAGGACTCTTTGACATGAGTTTTGCCAACAGTTCTGCTGGTAGCTGGAAATACTGGAGGCTTTCTTACTGCACAATATCTCTCTCTGCCAAATTCTGCCCCTTTCCCCCCTCCTAGGTTGTGCCAACTGTTTACCTTCTCCTCTTGCTCCATGTGACCCGTCTTCTGCATTAAGCATTCCCAAGTGCCTGTTTGTCTCTGTTTCAACAAGATCACTAGGGATAGATAATAGATAAACATGCATGATGGTAGAGAAAAAGACTGAGGGCAAATCCTTTCCTTTTTAGAAAGTCATCCAAGCTGGCAGACTAGTTCCATTATTTGTGTCCCTCCCCTTGCCAGGCAGAAGGCATAGCAGATAAAATTTCACCCAAGATAGAAAAGTTTAAATGCTGAATAGACTGGGAATAGCAAAACATCATCTTCTCCCTCTGAAGTGCTCCAGCCAAAAAAACAATATCCTCTATCCTCCACATATCCTCATTTATATCCCTCTGGGATATAAATGGACCCACTGGTCCCATGACGGACCCCTGTGGGACACCACTTGTCACCGGCCTCCACCTGGACATAGAACTGTTTATTGCAACTCTCTGGCTGCAGCCATCCAGCCAATTCTTTATCCACCAAATAGTTCACCCTTGAAATCCAGATCTCACTCATCAATCAGTGTTGGACCACATCAAAGGCCTTAAGAAGTCCAGGTATAAGACATTGGTTGCTCATCCCTTGTTGACTGCTGCAGTCACTTCATCATAGAAGGCCACCAGATTGGTCAGGCACGATTTGCCCTTGGTGAAGCCGTGCTGGCAAGTAACATGTGTTTTAATAGCTTTCATTTATGCAAGAGGGGTTAAATGTTTAGATTTAAACTGACTTCCAGATTTTGGGGGAACATACTGTTATTTTATGTGTTTCAGACACTGGAACATACCTATCGATTTTAAAAGACTAATGTCAAACATCTGTTCTGAATTTTATGGCTATTTAAGAAGTAAGGAAAGGGAATCTTCATCACACACAGCACTCTTGTGAGCTGTTGTGAGTTGCACGTGAACAGGAGAATGACTGGCACTGTAAGTTGAACTAAAGGGCAAGGAAGACATGGATCTGAAAGAAGTTCTGCATCTTGATTGTGTTGACATCTGTGCCCAGATATAGATAAAAGAAGGAATCTGCTCTTGCTTTGAAGCAGTGAAGCATAATTGGTTCCCTGGAATAAAGACAGAAATAAGTTTTGGAATGGTTTCTATCCACTGCATTGTGGCTAACCATACTTCCTACAGGTAGACCTTAAGAAATGGCAGACTGCTTCTGCAAAGGTAGCCTGTGTAGTGAAGCAGGAGGAAAATATTTTGATGGAAAAACAGCTTATGCACTATTATTTCATGCTTCCACAAATGGAATAATAAAGCAGTTCTGAAATACCTTTCTGACCATTCAGTGACCTCTGAATTATATGTACAAAACTAGGTTATTTCAAACACTGGCCAATTATCTCACTCTAGTGTGGCATTCAGTAAGAGAAGGATTAGCCAGGGAAAGAAGTAGACTGAGTCATCAGTTAAGAATGATCTTTAAAATAAAATAGTGAATATAAGCTTACTGTATTATTACCATCTTTATTTAAAGAAATTGCCTAGACTGGCAAAGTTTTGTTTCATTGCAACATTTTCTTCATAAAGCTCCCTTGTGAACGCAACAAAACCAACAACTTCGGTGTAGCGTAAAGCCGCAGATTATCAGGCTAGAAATGCCATATTAACCTCCAGTGTCAGAGGTGTCTTTGAGCTTGTAGATGTTCAGTTCTCTTACAGGAACACAATTGTGATCTCAGCTTTTATGCTGGTAGTGCATTTTTGGCAGGTGGTTTACAGTGGAATTATTTCATAGAATCACAGAAATCTTCAAGGTGGGAAGGCATCCCTGGAAACCATCCAGTCAAACCCCACCTGCTCTAAGCAGGGTCCTGGCCGGGTTGACCACAACACTGCCCATATCAGTCAGGTTTTGCATCTCTCCAAGGATGGAGACTACAATCTCTCTGGGCAACTTGTGCTGGTGTTTGGCCACCTTCACAGTAATTTGTTTATTCTTAAGTGGAATTTCCTGTATTTCAATTTCTGCCCATTGCTTCTTGTCCTGTTACCAGATAGTAATGAGAGGAGTACAACAGAGGGACGGAGTTACTCATTTGTAAACTGCAGAAAATTCCATTACATAGGAAACCATGGTGGTTTGAAACTGATGAGTGGCCAAGGAGTAACATGCTGCTTTCTTACTCCCCCTCCTCAGAAGGTCAAGGGGAGAAAATATGATGGGAAAAAAAAAAAAAAAAAAAAAAAAAGCTCATGGGTTGAGATAAGGACAGGGATGTTGCTCACCAATTACCATCACAAGCAAAATAGACTCAGCACAGGGAGATTAGTGTAATTTATTGTCTATTGATAACAAACTTGAGCAGTGAGAACTAAAAGCAAACTAAAACCACCTTCCCCTCATCCACTGTCTTCTACCTCCTCCCCCCAAGCAGTACAGGGGAATGGGCAATGGGTGCTGCGGTCAGTCCCTGATGCTTCATCTCCACCACTCCTTCACTGCTCCTTCACGGTCACTCTCTGCCCCTGCTCCACGTGGGGTCCCTCCCATGGGATGCCGCCCTTCCCAGACTGATCCTGTGGGGGCTGCCCATAGGCAGCATCTCTTCAAGAACTGCTCCCACATGGCTCCGTACCACGGGGTCCATCCCCCAGGAGCAAACTGCTCCAGCACACGTCCCCCATGGGCAGCAGCTCTCCCCAGATCCCCTGCTCCTGCGTGGGCTCCTCTCCACGGGCTGCAGCTCCGGCCCGGGGCCTGCTCCTGCGGGGGCTCTCCATGGGCCGCAGCCTCCTCCAGGCCACATCCACCTGCTCCACCAGGGGCCTCTCCACAGGCCGCAGAGGAACTGCTGCTGCGTGCCTGGAGCACCTCCTGCCCTCCTGCTGCCTTGGAGTCTCCAGGGCTGCTTCTATCACATTTCTCACTTTTCTCTCCCAGCAGCTGTGGTGCAGCAGATTTTTTCCCCCATTTTCTTCAGTCTGCTCTCCCACAGGCCCACCCCATGTCACTCCCTGGCTCAGCTCTGGCCAGCAGCGGGTCCCTCTTGGAGCTGGTTGGAGCTGGCTCTGATCTGACGTGGGGCAGCTGCTGGGCTCTGCTCAGGAGCCACCCCTGCAGCCCACTGCTACCAAACCCTTCCCAAGTAAACCCAGTTCCTACACACAGGAATATATAAGAAATAGAATTATCATTATTGTCTTCGCACTCTCCTTTCAATTAAACCTGGAACAATAATCTCATTAAAAAAAAAAAAAAAAAAAAAAAAAAAAAAATAAAGAAAGAAAGAGCAAACTGGAGTAGATAGAAAAGAGATGTGAGGAAAAATCAGAACTTGATGCTTTGCATACTTCTTTATGCCTCAGCAAAGAGAGGTCAAATCAATCCTTCACTTTCAACATGCTCTCTAAACAAGTTCAATGGGTCCCTGTCCCTCAGTTGAATTCAACGCTGTTCTAAACCAAATAACTTGAAAGATTGAAAATCAGATACTGTGTAATTTTGGGCTGCTGCACTATTTTTCCTTTATTTCAGAATAATTTAGGACCTGGATTGTCCTGGTAGCTTTGCTAGAGTAGTAGTAGCAGTTGCCTATATCATTGTGATTCAGTCCCTAATATATCTTGATGCAAGAAGGTTAAGTGCCAATTATCTCGTGAAAGTAAGCATGGAAGTTGACGATCTAGGGCAAAAAACCTTCAGCTGTGCTTTGTGACCCAGGAAGTCATCACTATCATGATCCAGGCTGATATGTAGAGGAAAGCATGAAGACAACCACAGTGCATTATTTACAGAATATTAATACCTATAAATGAGTGAAGATTTTTTGTCTTCTGGTACCTATTCATAATGAATGTTTTACTAGGGAGATTATTTAGAATCACATTTTTTCTCCTCCACAATAACCTCTTTCTCCACTTTCTATTATGAAAATCAGCCAACAGTTTTTGATACTGTAACTTACTACTTCAGGTCATTCTACAAGGCATATATAGTGCAAAAGATGAATATCCAGCATGGTTTCTGTGAGCATTTTAACAGCTACCAGCATTTTCATCAGAGTAAAGCTGAATAGTGCTTCACATATGTGGATGGCTTGAAGCCATTATATCATAATCCTGGGATGTGTGATTATGAAAGTGTATATGTCAGAGGGTTTGATTGCTGCCTATAAGAAACTCTTCTTTGTAACAGATTAATAATTTCTTATTCTTCGAAGAAGAATTTAAGATTATCCTATACTTACACAATGGGGTGAAGATAGAGAACAGTCAATATTTATTCCAGGTAAATTTCAATGCTTTGCTTAAGATAACAGAGGTAATAGCTTGTTTATGTTTACCCCTGTCTCTCCCTAGTGGTTGTAGAGACATGGAGTGTCTCCAGCTTCCATGTTATGGAAATGCTCAAGGTTATGTGGAAATAATTGAAACTGTGTAACAGGCCGATAATATTGGTAACTGATACAATAGAAATACTCATGTCACTCTGTGGAACTTTCTGAATGGAAATGTGAGGTTGAGCTGTGGAATTTTAACTACAAAAAATCTGTTCATATGCTTGCAGTTTCACTGAATGTAAACCCTGTCCTGAACTCAGGTGTAAGGAAAGGTAGTGTTCTGCTCTGACAGCAATGTTGAATAGCAAAGATAGGGCTACTATCAGGCAGAAATCTCTGGAAACAAAAAAATGGCCTAAGGTTTTAAGATTTCTGTTGCATCAGCGGCACTTTTTATTTATTTGTTTTTTTGTTTGTTTTTTTATCTATCTATCTATTTATTTATTTATTTATTCCTATAAAGCTATTAATACTTTCTAAAAGAAGTGAAGGAAGCTGGGGCACTGTCTTCCATCAGAAGTATTGTTTTAGTTTGGTCTGGGGGAATATGAGTCTATTTTAATATTGAATTTATCTCTTTCACTGCATTTCACAAGTTATAGTTCACAATTGTGTTCATCCTGTTTTCCTGAACATAATTTTTCTGTCACAGTGATACTGCAGTGAGTATAAGCCCTTTTCATGTATGTCTTTATTTGACTGAAAAATTAATGGGAAAATATACATTTTTGATACTTTTTTGTACTTAACTGTGCAGCTGTATATGTATTAATGTCAGATTTATTCTGGCTCATTCACATCCATCCTGAACAGCTTTCTTCCTGAGTCAGATCTATCTTGATATCAGTGCTGCAAAATGACATCAAAATGTATTTACATCTGTTTTATGAAGTGAAATGTCTGAAAAGATTGAATTAGATCAAATTATCAGAAATGAATTCTATGAATATATCGACAAAAATATAAATTCTAATTGCATGCCTTTGCATGGGAATGTATACTGTGAGTCTGTCTGTTGTATGAAATCACAGAGCAACGAGAGAAACATTGATTCCATCTCTGAATGCAAAGAAATACTAAAGGTCTGGAAGTTAAATGTTCTCATGTCAAAATAAATGCTAAACTCTATTCTGAAGGCCCAAAGGTGTGATGTACTGACATATTATACTAAGGCTCCTTCCTGTACACTGTAATTCATTTTATTCGTTCTGGGATAAGTTGCATCTAACTGAAACACTTTAACTTCGGTTAAATAAGGTAAATCAATCAAAAGGATAAACTGGAAAATAAGACCAAAATAATTTCCTGATTTTGTGAGAAATATTTTTACGTGATTCTTTTAGTTTTTATTGTCACAAGACATGTCTTTTTAATTTGTCATACAGTATGCTTTAAGACTGTAATAGTAATTGACATTTTTCTTTTTCTTTTTCTTTTTTATTTTTTTTACATTGATACCTTTCTTACTGTTTCTCCAACCTGATAAGCAAATTTTCTCTCAGGTGAATAGTTTCCACTAGTTCCTTTATAGGTGGACTTTTGCTAGATTAAAAATGTTGGTGAAAACAAAAGCAGTGCTCATTCTAGCTGTAAAAGAAAGGAATTATCTGTGAGAGTGGGAAGCTTGAACATGTTTTTTATCCAGGACTTCTTAGCATATTTTGCTAAAAAGCAGATGCTTCAAATGTGTGAGCCCAAAACCACACCGTCATGTGATAGAAACTTGAAAGAACGTTAAAAGTTGTCAAAGCCAGCAAAACTATATGAAGTATACTTTTAAGCATAAGATGAGTTCATGCTTTTCATGCACTCTCAACACTTTAGACAAGTCCCTGTGGGTCCACCCTTTATCATTTTTTAGTCTCTATTGGTGCAAAAATGGCAGCAAAAGACCACAGGGGAATAATGGAGAGTAAACAACCTTTAATCCTGATGTTCATTATCTTTCCTTCCAATCTTATCAGCATTTGACTAGAATGATTGGCATAAACAGTGTATAGCTTTAAAATAGCAATGCTATAAAATATTTTTTTAAACAACTCCAAATAAAGAAAGATGTTTATGGTAAAAGTAAAACAAGGGTACACAAGATAGATTGCAAGCAGGTAGTAGAGGGCTGATTAATGGGGGCAGTAGATAAAATAAGCACTTATGTTCAATGCTTCCATATTTCTTATAAGAATATGGACATATGGAAAGTAGGCAAAAGAATTCACAATAAGGTTTAAAATAAAATCAAAGCAAAGATGTATTACTGCATATGCTGTATAAGCACAGATGCTACTGGGAAAACAATTGCTTCAGCATCATGAGTTCAGTCAGTCAATGGATATTCTAGACAGTAATTCAGTGGAGTCTGTCATTATTGAGAGCTCATTATGAAACAGTTTCAGAGGTTAGATATAAAAATTTGTCATATGAGTTTAAGCCAACAATAACTATTAACTTTTCAATATTCATCAAAAGTACAAAGGCTATGTTTAGTTTTCTAATGTTTATGAATAAATGGCATTTTTATTAGTTGTCAGGCATAAACAGCAATGTAGCAATTCAAGCCATAATTACAATTTGTTGTTGACACTTCCTGAATACTGTACTGGCCCTGCAGGTTTACATACACATATTTGCTCTGGAGCAATGATAGATTCACAAATCTCAAAGGAATGTGTATGTTGAGAACATGAAGGTATGAGCTGACCAGTGGTGGAGCTTCAAAGATTTTGGGGACGTGATTTCAAAGGAGATAGACTAGCTGTGAATCTGGTTATTCACAGTTCAGAGAGCACTTAAACCATCTAATCTCTCACACTGCAGTACCAGAACTGTCAGCCTAGCATGTTTTTTTTGTTTGTTTGTTTATTTGTTTTTTTAATACTTTATCCAGTTTATACATAGGCATCTAAAGATTTCTGTACTTTTATTTAGAGGTTGTTTTATAGCTCAATGAATGCCACTGCTAGGTGGCTAAAATAATCTTAGTGCAGCTTCTTGAAAAGGAGGCAAAGAAAAAAGAGGGACGAGACATAAATAAAACTATCAGTAGACAAGTGACCTCTTGCCTTCAATTAAAAAAATGGAGACCAACTTCAGTGTTAGACCTCCACATATATTATGTTTATTAGAAGCCCTGGCATGAAACTGAAATAATTGATTTATTCCTATTCACGTCAATGGTCCAGAGTAGGGATGCCTTTCATGAAGTTTAAAATGTTGGAAAGTATGTATCTGTATCTTTCAGTGTAGTAGGATATAACTGTACTCACTTCCACATGTTTATATTTCAGTGTTTTCATGTGTCCAGTGTTGGCTGTGCTACTTCAGCATCTTAAGTTTGCGTGTTTTAAGTTTGTCTTATAGTTTATGGTTGCCAACAGGAATATTTTGGTAAATTTAGGATAATACACACTTTCCAGTTCTCTAAAATTTGTTATACTCTGTGTCAGGTTTCCTTATGATAACCAATTATTTTTGACATGTATCCTTATCAAATTCTTCTTGAAAAATGCCTACTGTCCACGTCACTCTCTTATCTATCGCAGCAGCATTATCTTCAAAGAGTTCTATCAGCTTAGTTATGCAAGACATTCCTATTATACATTCATATTGGCTGACTGTAATGGAATTAAGCTTTCCTTAGTATTCCCTTGCCAGTTGCAACAAAATTGTTTTCAATATATATTAAAAATGCTAAGCCAGCTGGTGATTATACATTTTGCCCTACCTCATGGCTTCCTTGAATAGTGGGCTTGGTCTTAACTTTTTAGTCCTTCAGGAGCTAGTTTTGCCATCACAGAGTATTGACTGTGAAAGCTCAGTAAATGCTTTGTTAATTGGAAAGCATTAGTAAGCAAATCATGTTCACATAGTTAAATGACAGAAATACGTTTCTGTAGAAATGTGCAAGTCTCAGACAGTGCAAAAAAAATAGCTAATTTCAGACACTGTAAGGGAGGAGGCTAAATTTCAGAAAAAAAAAAATAATCCAATGTTAATAATCAGAAAACTAGAAGAATGCTAAAGAAAATTAACTTCATGATGCTGTAAATATCACACCTTTAACAATAAAGTCCTGGAGGCTTGGAGAACTTTTAAAAACAGTGCTTTTGTTTTGTTTGTTTGTTTTCCAATTGGAAGGGCTATGTTAGTTATATTCCTGATTTTTGTGCCATAGGCATAATTGCATATTAATACTTGAATTGCATTTATTAGTAGATTGTCAACTTAAATACTTGCTTTGGAATGACATGCAATATAGAGATATAAAGCTGAATATGTTAGCTGTTTATTAATGATGCGTATCATCAAGGCTGTTACCAGAATAACAAATTATAATAGTAAGTAGTAGAATTGAAGGAAAAAAAAAAAAATACAAAGTGAAAACAGACTTAAAGATACAGTAGGGATAGTAATAGTTTTTATATCTGCATGACGACAGTTTATTATCAATACAGGTATTATATAGCAGAGTGAAAAGGAGTAAATGGTAGAGATATTGTGTACTGCTGGGAAATGGAACTTTACTTTTCCATTTAGGTGCATCTTGGAGGGAAAAAATAGGTCAGAAAAACATGTTTTGTTAGAAGATAAAATAGAATATTATGCTAAAGTCTTCTTGCAAACAATCTGAACAATCTGCAAAAAATATGTTTCTTTGGAGAGGTTGAAATTCTTATTTTTTGAATATTGGAGAAATGTTTTTTCCTAATGGCAACTGGATCTATCATATGTGTGAATTTAACCTCAACATAAAGTAAGCAAGAGTTTAGCACTCTGTACATCACCCACACTATAAAGCACTGGGAAATAACCCATTGATTATGTAGTGGGAGTGTGGTTAGCTACTATAAACTTAATTAATATTTTGTTGAAAAGTGGATATTGCTGTTTTGCAGAACTTTCTCAGTAGACAAATAACTAATTTGTCTCCTAAGCAGACAACAAAATCATTATCAGTAAGTTGAGTGCTGGAACTTCAGCAAATTATAGATCTTTTCTTCCTTCCAACTTAAATCGATGGGAATTCTGATCTGCTGAAGTACAGTTAACGCTGGGCACAGAAACAATTTATACTTGGCTTATGTAGGTACCACAACTAAGACAATCCTAAATTAGCTACGGGTATTTAGCTACAGTCCTTTTTAGTCACTACTTTGGAACTGTAGTCTTACTCTGACATTATTTAAAACGTAGCCCCCAGTTGAATGGCTAACTAAACCAGTGGAACGTGACTCTTTGTTAGATTTTTTTCTCTGTGAAAGAGGATATATATCAACCAGTTTAGGAAATAAATCATTTCAGTGGAAATCTCATTAGTTGCTTGGAAGTAGCATGTCATCTGAAGAGTTTTTTCTCAGATGATTTTTTTTTCTTGCATTGAGTTGACCTCCGCACTAAGTGAGGGGCCAGGAAAGAAAGTAAAAAGAAAGACTATGAAATTCCTATATTAATTATTTAAAAAATTTGATAATTGTACATTTTGAGCATATACTAGTATGAATTCTGATTGAGTCAGCAATATGCTTTCGGATCCATGTCATGTATCACCCGGACAGTGGAAAAGTGGTGATGACACAGAAGCTATTCATTAAGTCCAGATAACACAATGAACATTGAAGCAGCTTTCTTCCTTTTAGTCCTTACTAGTATGGCTTAATAAATACATAGGTTCGTTCATGCACACCTAACATGGTCAGAATACTTTTAGAAGAAATATTTCATTTATTGTAAAAATCTATGTTTTGTTTGAGTTTACCACCGTGCATAAAAAGAATATAGAATCTTCATTGATAATAATAAAGTTATATCTTACATGGGCAGGAAAAATTGATTCTCCTTAGCACCTTATTTAGTCTCAGGAGTTATCTTCTGTGTAAATGAATGTAGTGCCCCTGAAGGAAGCCAGTGCTCTTTACTCAAGTCTTCCTTTCAGGCTATACACAGCATATGGAACACCTCTGCAACTGCCCCTCCTTCGTCCTGCTGTGAAGCAATGAAAGGCAAATCCCCATGTCCATGTTGCCTTTCTTCTCCTCTCTGGACTTTTTTTTTTTTTTTTTTCCCAGGAAAATTTAAGATTAGAGGTGATTTGTCAAATTATACCTCTTTGAAGCAGGAGGGAAGCTAACCCATTCTTTTTCTTGTGAAAGCTTATTCCTTCCTGCCTCACTTCTTTGTGTTTTGTTAACTTTAAGGTGTCACATAGTAGGAAATTTCATCTTTCTGAATAGAGAAAGACAAACACTAGTGGTTTGGACAAACTGCTAGGGAAATTCATACTTCACAGATTTACTTTGTTCTGGTTATGAATTTTCCAATGCCTGAAAATTTTCAGAGAGAGAGATTCTGATTTGGATTTATGTGTACACCATACATTGAGGAAAACCAAGCTCTGTCTTCACCATTAATGTATTGGTGAAACTTTAGCAACTTGCTATCAAATGTTCTTTTCCTAATAACTTCCTAGAGTTCCCTTCTGCATTGTTATTATTATTACATACACACTTACGCAGACAGAATGATTTTGCCTACCATATGAGTTAATTTTGGAAACAGAATGGGCCTCCAGCACCTACCTGGATAGGAACAATAATTATACTGTTTTAATGCTATGAAAAGCATTTATTCCTGGAGTCTGATAAAACAACAGTGTGAAGTATCTAAAAATTAGAGTGGTGGTACAGCCTTCAGCCATATTTTAATTCAATAATCTGTTTAGTTCTTACAGAAGCTTTTGTTTACATTACTATAGTTTAGTTGGATATTAAGATTCAGATCACTGTTCTGCTTAGTAAGTAAAAAGCAAAAAGTACTTTAATGGTTTTTATTATTAGAGTTTATTTATTTACTACAGTTTCATTATTTATTTTTGAGAGAAAGGCAGGAGAACAATGAAAGCATTTGTATTG
Organism: Aythya fuligula; assembly: GCF_009819795.1. Lineage (NCBI taxonomy): Eukaryota > Metazoa > Chordata > Aves > Anseriformes > Anatidae > Aythya > Aythya fuligula. Next base: position 97,750,408 of record NC_045561.1, on the reverse strand, counting down.
ATACTTCTTCCATTCATTGCTCACTTCTGGATAGAGAGCAACGCTTGTAGCTGTTGACGAACTGTAAGAATCCATTTAGCTTTTCCAATAGCTATTCTTTAGCATTAGTGTTTGGACAAAATTTGTTACTATTTAAATAGCTCCCTAGCTATTAACGTAAGGAAGGTCTTTCAGTTAAAATCTTAATTTTGGCAATGGCACAGATTGTTTCAGGTTTCTTTACAAGAGACACACAAAAACAGGTTAAAAGGCAGCCTGCACGCTCGTTTAGTCAGAATACTCCCTCTGCTCCCTTATTTGACTTTTATAGCAAGTGTACAATAAAACACGCTAAGCCTCTAAGCTCCTCACCAATAAAACAAGCAAAGCTCCTCACTCAGATAACTTTTTTTTTTTTTAATTATCATTTATTTATTTATTTATTTCAACTTTGTTTAGCTGTGTCAGCTCTTCTTACCTGGCCCTTTGATCTCTCTCTACCTTGTTTTAGAGGAATGACAATTACATCTTTTTCATCCTCTTCTAGCTGTGGTTTTCACCTAAATCATTGAGAGCATGGTAATGGACATTGCGATTGATATGAATAGTAACAAAGGTTCACAGTTCTGCTGAATAGGTATTAAGTCAATGGGAGGAACAGCAAGTAAAAACTATGAAACTGAAGATCCAATCAATTACTTTGAGTTTTGCCTGTTGTCTGGAGTCTTAAAGACCCACCATCAATGGCTACTTCCCTTCACAATCTCCGTATCTACCTGTTTTGGTGCCTGGCAATGACATTGTGTGGATGGCATCATAACAAACAGGAAAGGAAACTCCAGCTTTGTAAATCAGTAATTATATTCTTACTGTAAGAGTAGAATGAGGAACATGGTATTGCATTAGAAACTAAGAGAAGTTTTCGTTTTAAAGATAAAGTTGGTGATATGGAGGTAAGAAATGTTTAAAATTAGCTGCAAATGCTGTTAGAGCACTTTCTACACTTTTCCATTAATTTTAATGGAATTGCACTTACTCTTATCACCTTCAGTACCAGAGTGGATATTCAAAACCAGGTGCCATTAGAAATACTTGTAATGTCAGGAAATGGTGGGGTAGCTGTGACATACAAAGAAAGAACATATATATAGATATTTTTATTTTATTTTATTTTGCCAGCAAGACTTCTGTAAATATGTTAACATGAAGTGCATAGCATTTTAAGTATGAAAACAACAGCATATTGTGAGAATGCAGCTTCAAACATAATGCATATTTTAGGAGCCATGGATTTTCCTCATCCCTTTGAAGCAAAAGCCCTTCAATATGAAACTGTTGATGTATTATCCCTACTTGCCTTCAAAGTTTTCTCAGGATTTTTGTTGCTAACACCCATCTCTATTAATCTTTAAAATTATCCACACACTCCAGGCGCATAACATAATTGGTAGCACTTACCACACAACACTATCCTTTTTTTCTTTTTCTTTTTTTTTTTTTTCCAAAGGACATGGCCATCTGTAAACAGTTTAAAATAATTTGCATTTGTACTCTAGCTGTGATTCTCCAGGAGACTTTCTCCAATCAGTAGGGCTCTGTGCAGAAGCACTGGGTTGTCATCAGACAGAATATCATTTGCAGGATTCAGAAAAGAAAACAAAGATGATGTAAACTGAATTCAGGGGCCCTACTGAGAATCAGAAATTTGATGGTCAAGGTGCTGGTCCTTAGAATATGAGGTCCTGAGTTCTATCCTAAGAAGCATCATGGTCACTATGACACTGAACTTAGTCTCTCTCTGCTTCTCTCCCATCTGTAAATGTGGCTGAAAAGAACCCAAATAATATAGTCACAGGTGCTGGGTAAACATATAAAATAGAAAGTAAGTACCATCTGTAATTTTTAAAGACACTCACTGACATCAAGGAGCATGTTATTTTTGAATCTGCCATTCTGTGTCACAGATTTTCACTGAAGAGTTAAAGTATTCAATACACATATGAAAATAATCTCCCTTCAGTACAACATTATTTAATTTCATCTTGCTTGGTATGCTTGAAGGATTTGTAATTGTTTTAAATTACATTGTACATTATTTTGACACATTCACCTATTAAAGGAGCTTTGTAAAAACTGTGCAGTATTACAATATCGCTTTCTTATGGTAGCAATCAATAATCACACCAGTGCTTGAGGACATTGCATTTCTCAAAAAGACACTCCAGAAATACTCAGGAATACCTCATTTTTTCCATTCAGAATTTTGTTAAGCAAATGCATCTGTATCTTGAGAAGAACCATACAGTCACCATTCTCTAGATGTGATGCACATCACTGATACCAATGCTTAAAGAGTTTGGAATAAGAAATCAGAATGTGTTTTCTATTTAAAATGTTTTGGAGAAAAAAAATAATAAAAAGTGAAATATTAAAGCCCTACACTATCAATTGATATTGAAAGCTTATAAATTTGGGAAGAAGAGGGCATTTCATCTTATTGTTTCCCCTATCTAATAAAATAAATTCCAACAGTTTATGCCTCTGTAAAGAACTGGGAAATCTATAGATAAGTACAATATATGAGATTTCTTTTTAATTTTGTGTTAATCGGTGTCACATTTGTAAAATAACTTTAAGTTTTTACTAAAATTATTTTTATGAGGTTTGTGATATGTGATGTGTTTCATTATGCGTGAATGGAAAGATGTAGTGGAGGGGCAAAGCCTTTGTTAATGGAGTGTGGATAGGCTGGTATGAGGAGATAAAGACAGCCTATTTAAAAAAAAAAAAAAAAAAAAAAAAAAAGTGGGAAGAAATAGCTGCCTATCTGCCATTAGTTTAACTTTGTGTTTTGATAGAGCAATTGTTTTATATGTCTACTGTCAACTCAGGAAAATAGCTTGTCATCCATTTTGCATATCCACAAATTCAGATCACATTCATGGCCTGTGAATTTTGTGGTCCCATGAAAAAATAAATGAAAATTTTGCCATCTGTGCAATATTTATTCTTTCGGAAAAAGAATGCAGGAGTAGAAGAATTAGTCACAGAATGCTTTCTACCTCTTCATGAAGGTAGAAAATCTCAACACTGTGACCTTTCAATACTTAAAGAGGTCTTATAAAAAAGATGGAGAAGGACTCTTTAATTGGGTAGATAATAATAGGACAAGGGGGAATGGTCTTAAACTAAAAGAGGACAGATTTAGACTAGACATTAGGAGGAAATTCTTCACTTTAAGGGTACTGGGGCACTGGAACAGGTTGCCAAGAGAAATTGTGGATGCCCCATCCCTGGAGGTGTTCAAGGCCAGGCTGAACAGGGCCTTGGCCAACCTGATCTAGTGGGTGGCACCCCTGCCAGGGGGGTGGAGTTAGATGATCTTTAAGGTCCCTTCCAACCTGAGCCATTCTATGATTCTATAAAAATGAACTGGTTTTTGCCATGTGGTTGAGGATCTCAATAGCCTCCACTACCACTGTTGAAAGGTAAAACAATACTAATCATACAAGGAGCTGTGAAGAAATCTGTCTTACTGAAGGTGAATGAAATTGAATGCCACTTTGTACCTCACTCTAAATTAGACTCTGTAAATTTAGAAGCAGAATCAATTCACAGTCATTCCACAGTGTATCACTTTTCAATAGCTGATAAGTTTTCCTGAGACAATCCCAGAAATCTTTAAAAGGCTTTGAGTCAGTTTTCATCAATTTAATTCCCAAACTGAACAGCCACTGGAGAAGAGTAAGCCCTGATTTTTATTTATTTATTTTTTTTTCAAATTCTCCAAAGCTTTGAACTTAAATAAGTTTCTTATCAGTAATATCAGAATACTGATTAATCCAGCCTGATACTTTATTTGTTCTACTAATATGCTGGTTGCCAATTCATAGTATTAACAGTTTGAATATTTTATAGTTTTAATTAATCTAAATATCCTATTTCATCTTTATAGAGAATCTTTTCTCAATCGATTTACTTATTTATTTATTTACTTATTTTTCAGCAGGGGGACTTATCTGTACATCTCCCTTTACAGAATAAGTGCAACTATGTTAAATTCAAAATGCCAGTGTTAGGAAATTGCTTTATTTCATTTTTTAAAGAAATAAAAAAGTTTAAGAAATTTTTAAATAAATTTCTTTTATTTAAAGAAATAAAAGAAATTTAAAACATTGGAGCAAATTTTCTGTTCCCCACAGCATTAATCTGACAAGCAATTTGCATGACCGAGATCAAGTGAATTTGTCTATAAAAGTATATTTTTCATTTCTATTTTCTGTTATCCCTGCAAGCATATATACACAAATATAACATATACAAGCAAACATATAACAGTATGTTACTATTAAACCAACAACTTCCAATATTATAGAATTGGATTTTTGCAGCATTCTTCTGAAACACTGCTTTATATTTACATGACATTTTACACTGGCACATAGTAAGAAGGCATGTTAAGTCAGCATCACAGTAATTCGATTCTCTAAGACTTACTGCAATAATCCATAACATCTAGAGTTGATGAGGAACCTGAACTCTTTGATCACAGCAACATTCTTTAGAATTTTAAAGTAGATGTTTGGAAATTAATGCCAGTTATGACAGCCTTTATTGGGTACACTTCAAATAATTTCAGGTTGACTTCCCTCCAAATGAAATGTTCATTTGTTAAAGACCAAATACTGTAAATGAACATTCATACCAGAAAGCAGCATCTAAGGCACTAAAGTACTGTTCTAGCTGTACAAGTGCAGAGATTGGTGGCACAATTACAGGTATCTGTTTTAATGTACTGTTATCTCAGCTTGGACTCCAGCTTCACAGACAGTTTACTGTAGACACTTGCAATGCTTTTGTTACCTGGACTTTTCATATCAGAGATACTGCTGCATTTCTTTCCTTTTTGAGAGTAACAACATGAATGAAGAATCATACTGGCTGAGTAAATCAAATCTGTAGGAGATACAGGACATACTCAAATGAGTCCTTTATGTTGTACTTGTCAATGGTTCTATTCTATAGTTCGTTAAAGGCATTATGTTCCTTATGGTGAAGCATACTTTCTGTTAAGCTTTCATTGAGAACTGAGAACTGTGAGAGCCTAAAACTGCCAGAGCTTTGAGGTAGTGCTTCCTGAACCTTCTCCTCATAAACAACTTTCCGAAGAAGATCCAAATGACATTGAAATTAAAAAAGCTAGGTTCTCTTATGCTATGAACTGGAACAGTTAAAAACAAAACAAAACAACAACAACAACAAAAAAAACTACAGAAACTACAGAGAACTTGAAGTGGCCTGATGAAGCAGAATGGAAAGAAACGAGGTTCATAAACCAGTGACCCCCTTTTCCCTGTGACCTTCCAGCACAATCTTTGTTTTCAGTCAGCTGCTCACTGCTCAGTTCCCACAAAATATGACTGTGCTTATTGGTGCTTGGTAGTATCTCCTCTCAGCCTCCTTGTAGCCCTTTGCTGCTTGTAGCAATCATTCATCTCTCTTTGAGCTGCAGTATCTGGCTGTGCTCTTCTCATTGCTCTTTCTGCCACTGCCCCGCAGGAACTGAGGCTGCAGCATTTCCCAAAGACATGTACTATTTCTGCCACCTTTTAGTGGATGCCACCAGCCTGTCACTACTTTTAAAGGAATGAGAACAGACAAACTGAAAGAAAGAAACATATTTGCACATCAAACACTGCACATGTACATTGCTAGTGTAACAACTGAGATTTCCATTGTGCAATCATACAATATGGCAAATGTGTTAGCTGTATGCATGCATGCATAAATAGTGCACAAAGTTTACCATATATGATTATGAGTGACCAGAAGTGAAGCTAGTCCATTAGTATGTATATTTTATATGGACATTAGGTAATTTATTCTGTTGGGTGTTACTGTGAATCACTTTGTATACATAGAAGGGTTCTGAAAGGATATCAGAGATTCAGAAGATATATAACATTCTGGTAGATACAACATTAATCCCTCAAAATGATGGTGTGGCCTGGCACAGTATTTTCAACTCAGGGAATTTCATTCAGTATCTTATTGATAAACATAATTACTGATGTGGGCATTGAGAAATGAAGGCAATTAAACACTTAGGGAAGACACCACTCCTTGCTCCTCCCCAGGCCCAACTCTAGGTCAGACACTTCTCCTTGCCTCCTGGCCCCCACTCCCTTGTTACCACCATAGGTCTCTTGGGTGGCTCAGGGTGTCATGGTTTCTTTCTGCAACTTCTTCCTTCTTGCTTGTTTCTCCTGCACTGGTGCAGGTTCTTCATGGGCTGCCTCAGAGGTTAGAGGTGCTTCCTTCCACAGGTGCATCTCCTCCTGCAGTCCTGCTCCTCATGGCTGCCATCTCTTCCTCACAATGGCTCTGAGGAGGTGCCATATCGCCCTGAGTGGCTGATGCTTTGGGCAGGGTGGGGTAGGGTGGGTTTTAGAGATATTTGGAGACTAGCTGGGACCAGCTTGGACCAGCTGGGCTAAGACAGAGCCCTGCACAGCTGCCTGCCACACACTAGTGCTGGGCAGATGCTCCAGCTGAACCATGCTAGTTATACCCAGTGAAGTCATGCTAGTTATACCCAGTGAAGTCTTTATATATATTTTATAATATATATATACATAATTTAATTGATATATATAGATAAGTTATATATATTGCTTATATATAAGGTAACATATATATAAGCTACTTTAGCGACCATTTAGTGGCAGCCCATCAGGTCCTAAGTGGTCACTTCTCAAAGCAGCCCATGTTGAAGCTGAGATGGGGTGGATGGAGTTGAAACTGAAACCCACATTGTAGGAAACTTGCATGAACTAAAGTGTTTTAAAGGTATGGTCCTTTTTTTCTTTTTTATACTGAAAAGTTGTTTTTTCTGGCTCACCCAAGAACTTCTCCTTTATTAAAAAAATACTGAAGGTAGCGTGACCTGTAAAATGTACTTAGAAATAACTATGAGTCCTTGGAAAACCAAGCTGGCATTGATCTACTGCTTACTGTCCAAGAAATTCATGTTTCCTTATGTTTCACTGAAACTGTAGTATGAAATTGCAGTTACAGTAAGGGCTCATTCAGACAGGATAAAGTTACATAAGTAAGCAATATAAATGTCTGTCATCAATTATTACTTATTTATATATTGTTGTTCTTCCAGACTACCCTTGGGATAAATATCCCCTTTAAAATGTGTGTATCTAGTAAAAACAGAATAGGTATTTAGGTATTAAATGACTAGATATTTTTTTTTCCAGACAGGTCCAGGAGGCATTACTGCTTTGTTCTGTAGACACAGTTTGAAGGATGTCTCTGTTCTTGGTCTTCCAGGCCATTGCTTACAGCCATTTGCCTGTGCACCATCCTCAGCAATGTTGCTGTCTTCATTTCTCCTGCTGGAGAGACATTTGCAGCTTTAGGCAAACGGACTTCAAATTCAGTACCTTCTGTCTAGAAAGGGTGAGAGCACTGTACAACCATATAAAAGAAACAGTTTTTGGCTTCAGGTTGGCAGTATAGCTAAGACGTGACACATGATATATCACAGCGTTTTCTAGGCTTGAAGCAGGAGACCTCTTCTTGAAGCAGATACTTTGTGTAGAAAGCATCTACTCTGGCATATTTTTTCTCCTGTTTTATGTATGGCTATCAGTTCAACTATATGTTTATGAATGAAACAAGTTGCTTGATGAATTTAAATTCCAATCATTTGAATTTCTGAATTGCACAATCTGTATAGTCAAATCAATAAGCTAATGTATGACGTAGAAACATAACTGCACATTTGGTTTCAGTATAGTAATCAAGTCATATATCCACCCAATTGGCCAGGGTTTCCATTTGTGTGACTCAGCAGAACTCTACTGAAATTTGTGAACTAAGTGAATAATAATAGCTCAGAATTACCACAATTGTTCAATCAACACAGAACACTTTCAAATTCTTAGTACTATATTTTATTTTGTCAGTTAAACATATAAATTTTTAAAAATGGAGTAGGCATTGCTTTATTGGAGTCATAGCCTTACTTTTCTGGTTCAGTGTAAGGACCAGTTGTCTTAGTGCTTTCTAGTCAAATACTTGTTTTTGTAGGCCTTGTATATTGGTTTATGTTCTGTGACAGGTTTCTTACTTCTAGCATGATAATTTCTCTTAGGAATCCTTATTTACTGAATCAGACTCAAATTCTCAGGTGCACTGTTGTCCCATTAAATCCAATTGAACCACTTAGGGCAGATCCTAACACTTGTTGTTCATTGATATGCATGAGCTCAAGGCAATGGAGTGCAGATCCTCTGGGTGCTGAGAGCCTGCTATTCATGTGGAAGGCAACAGAAGGGTGAAAGGACTCATCACATTGTAAGTATCCACATGCACACACACAGTTACAGGTTTCCCATTTTTTACTTAGTCTTACACAGGGTAAATAGGTTAATTGGTTTCCTGACCATACTTCCAGCAGTAATGCATACATAAAGAATTTTCTCTGCTGTTTGCCACCCTTTGGTAATATTTACCATAGCAACCTTTCTGGCTATTGCAAATTTTGTCACTGTGTTGCATTATATTTATACTGTGCAAAACACTGCAAATATGTTGGCATTATAAGATGACAAAAAAATTATTTTTATGTAGCCTATAATTGTCAGTGGTAGTATGTTGGTTGTTCACACTTCAAACCTTGCATTCAGTAATATGCACAGCTTTTGGTAGTTTCATCAATATTTTATGCTAGCTTTATGGTTAACTCTTTGTAAAGCAAGTACATTTAGCTTCTGGTAGAAACCAGTCTCAAGATCATATCTAGAAGGCTTCTATCCTTAACTCTGTTTAGCAATATCAAAAATCTATTAACAATTTTAAATTAGAAACAATAACCAAACAAAGGAAAAGCAATAGACCTTTCCAATGTTTGCTCCTAACTTCAGTGGTTGCTTCTATGGTGCTCTGTTCTCTGCTCTGTGACCACTCTGCATTGGCTATTACCATCTCCTGTGCAGTAGTAAAAATTATACTGTCAGTCTTTCTGCACAGGGCTTGACTTTTCCCAATCTTTTGTAGAACATGAAGTATACCTTTTTTTTTAGTAAAATATATGTGATGATGAATTGCTCATTTATTTCAAAGAACCAAAATAGTATTCTTAGAGTGTAAAGGTAGGATTCAAATAAATTAATTCAGAAATTTTGAGTATTCTCTGTAAGACAGAAAACTATATAAGAGATGATAAAGATTTAATAATTGGATAGCAGGAAGTAGAGATGGGAGACCAGTTAGAAGAGGTGAAGTGGGATAAAAAAGTGTTTAGCATGACTGTATATAGTTGCAGAGAGGAAGCACATAAACAAAATCAAGCTTGAATTATAAAATATTTATTAAATAATCAGTTGTGGCTGACAGTGTTTGCTTTGGGCATGATGCACTCTTACTAGAAGTTACTCATGAGAAAGGTTTAACAATAGTTTAGAAACATTTGGGCATGCAACTTGTTATGCACTCCGTGTGCAGAGAGCATAGAAGTTGTCATTGGAGATCAAGGTTCAGCTTCTTAGTTGCACTCTTAAACAATATAAAATAATCTGGTTTAAGTTATATTTATACTTATTTTAAGGCTTCCTTACTGCCAGCGTGGTACAGTGGACCCCAATGGATTTGGAAGTTCAGGAATGAGCTTATCCAGTATGGACTTAGCCGTTCTGAGTTGGAAACTGAACCTGGAAGCATACAGACTAAAAGAAGGTCTTTTTTATCTAGTTGTCAAGAAAAGAAAATCCTTTATCTACTTTCTAGGCCACCGTATGTTAGTCATCTATTGTACAGAGGTGCAGTAGAAGTTCACAAAGTATCTGCTTTCATCAAAAGTATAAATCATATTTTAGAGTAAAGTTTCTCCCAGGAAAGCCTGTTACCACTTCTTCTGTTCTTTGAAGAATGAATTTATATGACTTAAAAGGAAAAAGATTTAGTGTAAACTCAATATTTTGAAGCAGAGAAAACAGACATTAAGACAGGACACATTTGAGAGAAGTGTCCTCAGGAGAAAACATACTAATAGATGTTCCAATAAGAGAGGAAAGTTGGCCATCCATGAAAGAGACCATAAATAACATAATATTTCTTTTTTGTCTCCCACACAACCTTCTGCTATATTACTTCAATATCTGTTGTGCAAATCCAAAACATATTTTCTCTGTTGGTTGTTCATGATCAGCTAAGAGATGTTTATTTTATAAGAGAACATAAATATCACAAGATTGTCAAGGCTAAAGGTGAAGACAAGTGTTTTATGAATTCATCTAACCCTGTCAGGGGGAGATTGCATTCTTACAAATATCTTCCATACAATAGAGACTAGTAATTTTGCTCCATGTTTAACTATCTTTTCCCTGTGGTCTTTAAAGCTTATATTTCATGTTGTAAGTATGAAAAAGGCAATGAATTAACAGTGTAAAATGCTATAAACTCTGAAGTGCCTGCCAGGCACTTGTGGTTCTTTGGGCATCTCTTAAAACCTTAGTTCTAATTAACACAAGGAAAAGAGTTGTTTCCAGATGCTTAGGGAGCAGCGTCTCTTTCATAATGGGTTGCTTCAATGGAAGAACAGTAGGAGCATATTCTGAATATATTTAGTAACAATCTTGCCTAATAAAGTATTTAGTCATTAATACGGTAGTTAAAATGTTGCCTCTGATGTTTTGAGATGGTAAGCTAGCACTTAATTCTGAAGCAAACATCATAAAATGCTTAAACTGTAGTATTTCTCAGACAACTTTCCTGTAAATTACAAAGAAATCATTAAGAAAAGATATTTTAAAATCAGTTTCAAATATCTCATAAAATAATACACATTTACCAGTATGAGTATCTTCAACCATTTTGGAAGTTTCTTTCCTGCTATAAACTGATATCCCAGGATGTTGCAGGGGAAAAAAAAAAAAAAAAAAAAAAAAAAAAAGTTACAGCACTGCTCTCACAAGTAATGTAAATTTACCCAAATTTGTATTCTACAGTCCTCGGACAAGGCTGTATAATTTGTCACAAAACTATGCAAAAAGGATGGTAACCTAGATTCTATATGTGCTATGCTCTGTTGAAGGAATTTAGTCTTAGCATAAAATTGAAAACATTATATTAAAGTCGCTTGATCTGAACTCAGCTCTATTTTGGGGGAAATGATAACATCTGAAAGTATAAAGGTTCCTGCTTATTCATTGAAATGTTCTTATTATTCTGATCACTTATTCCATAATATAGCAAAATGGAAAAAAAAAAAAAAAAAAAAAAAAAAAAAAAGACTACCTTGATATCAGACCAAGCTTTATTTCTTTTAAGAGGCATGCACAGTTATAAATATGTAGAACTTAATGGAACAGTTCTAAGATGCATCTGCAGAAGCATAATCCAGTTTGCTCTTTGCACACTCCAAATACATACATGTAAGTAAAAACGTAGTTTTTGCACATTTCCTTTTCAAAATAGGAGACTTTTTTTTTTTTTTTTCCCCGAAAGGGTTCTCATATGTCTCATACTTTAATGTAAAACACTCCTGATGTTTGTGATGAGTAAGAAGAAGAAAATCAGCCTGTGTGACATTCAGTATTGACTGGCCATAACAGTGAACTGAGCAGTATTTTCTGTCTCTGTCGTCTGCCGCATGACTCTGTTAAAAATAAACTCCGGCAAAGAAAGCATAAAATATCTGTATAGTAGAAACTGAAATGGTAATTTTCACTTCAAAACATAATGATAGCTTTTATACATTTTGGAAATTCTGAGACTAAAGGCACTCCCCAATGGAAAGTGTATGTTTCTCGCAGTCTGTAAGTGGACCTTACTTAGTGTTTTACATGTAATGCTAGGCTAAGTCTGCAGAGATGAGGGCAGAATGTGTCACATTTACTGTCCCCACCATGAGCTAGCCAAATGTGTGGGGTGGTTGAGGTCACATTTTAGTGAGAGTGTGCAGCCCGGTAATACACATGGCATGGAAGAATGTATTTAGTGGGCTGCAGCACCATACCTTACTCCTGGAGATGTGTCTACCTGCATCTGTTAACCCAGGATAATGTAACGGTCTGTCAGATTGTAGGGGTTTATATAAACTCATACTGGAAAAAGAAGACCTAATCCCAGAAATTCAAAGAATATTAGTAAAGCTCATGGACAGAAAAGAGACAACAGAAAACATGCCCAGTACTGACAGAGTGCCTCATACTCTCTCTGAATCTGTTTCCAAGGTTTCCACATTGTAGCTCCAGATATTGGAATGGATGGAAGCTAGCTCATATAAAACCAGGGAGCAAGTGTAGGGTGAAGTATGGGAAAACTTGTGCCAGTATCAAGTGATGTATTTGGTCAGTGCTCTTTATATGAACATGTTAGCAGAAATGATACAGAGATGATAATCAGAAGATGGTAATGATACAGAGATAATAATCTCTGTATCATCTCTGTATCAAAATGATACAGGTATGATAATCGGAAATGTAAATTGTAAAAAAACACTTCATATGTGGTGAGAGGGAAGTCCATTCAAAGCTGAATTTCAACTAAGTATGTAGAATAGATGGGACGATGGAAACAGAAGAAGCTGTGCTGTAGCAAAATCCAAGAGACAAAGGTGAGTATGAAAATGAGCAGGTCTGATCCAATCGGCAACATGGCAATTTTGTAACGTGCTCCAATCCATCACACGATAACTATGCAAAGCAAAAGTAACAGGAACGCGCACGAGTTAAAGGCAGCCTCTCCTTGGATTAGCAGGCTCAGTGAGTCACAAGCAGAGCGGAGTTAGATCAGGTGGGAGGCATTGCTGCAAACTGCCAAACACTCCTGAAGCAGCCTGCTCATGGGAGCGCATGGGCTCCTGACTCACGGCGCGTGTTGAGGCGCCTGTAGCAGAAAGGCACTGCAGATCCTGCAGCTTCTCCGAGGTAAGAAGTCTGAGACTGATCTCATCCCCTGCAGGTACCAGACCATCAGCCATCCCCAATTAAAAGCCCCATTAACATGTCCCAAGCCTTCTCTGTCCTGCCCAGTTGCCTGATAAATACTTGTTATGCTGTGAACTGTTCCAGCTCTTTCGTTCCTGCTCCCAGTTGATACAAATTGCAGCTCTGTTGAGTTGTGCTCTACCTGTCCTTGGCAGGCGCTGTTAATGAGGATGGCTTAATGACATCTCCCTTTGATACAGTCACAGTGTGCTCTGTGTAATAGTAGCTAGCTGCGAATCTGTCTTCAGAGTAAATTTATATTGATGATGCAGTTGCCTTAAATTATGTTCCTCAGCTTTATGTGTTCTGTTTGTCCTCACCTCGTTTGTTTTGTAGCCTTGTTTTTGTGCCCTTGTTTCCTAAGAAGGCTAGGTTCGTATGATCGCTCTGTCTAGCAATCTCTTCCCCTATCATTATGAACCTACGGCTAAGGTTGACACAGGAATGCCTCACTCATCAAGGCAAGAGAAGGTTGAGGAATTGAAGATAGGGGGAAAGGATAGCTCAGCTGGAATCATTTCTACTTGGGAGCACTCAGCTGAATAACCAGCACACATATTGGCTAATACTGTGGATAGAGTATCTTGACCCGATGTCAAGGCTGCAAATATTGATGGAAGGGATCGACGGTATTGCAAGAGCTCTGTTTTGGAGGAACACACAGACCACAGAAATTAAATGGAGAGTTTGTAGAGTGAGTTTTGAAACAGGAGCAGTGTACAGTGTAATGGGTGCTCTGAGATGGAGGTGTAAGTGGGGAGGTGTGGAAGAGTGATGTGCATCCTAAGAGAGTTGAGAGAGATTAGGGATCATGGTGGTAAGAGGCAGGCTGCAGGGAGGATGACATGTCAAACCTTAGGCTAGGTAATTGTTTGGGCTTTGGATTAAAAACAAAAACCAAAAACAAAGAAACACAAAAGCCACAACACAGCACTCGGTTATCATTTCCGATCTTTCTTCAGGTAACTACAACTGAAAGCCAATAAAAGATTCAACAGATGTGTAAATACATTACACACACACAAAAAAAAAAAAAAAAGCTTGAATTTTGTGACCAAATGTGTGGAATAAGAAAATCAATAGAAATCTTGCTCTATGGCCCACAGTTTTAACTTCTCAGTGTTAAACATGGAACTGTTATTGATAAACAAATATAAAATTTAATAAGGTTAGTATTGTGATCTGAATAACCTTGTAAAATAAATAAGATGAGGATTAGAACTACTTCCAAGAAATTTTATTTTTAGTTTGGACTCAGAGATACAATATTGTACTTGCCATGTACATGTATATTTTGAATACACAGATATGCATATTTTTCTGGTTGCTACTTTGATTGTGTCAATGAAGAAAGCTTTATTAAATTCTTCATACAGATTATGCTCAGTGTTTACAATGCTCCCTTTCCTCTTCCCCATTATTGTATTTGAAACTGAAACAACTTCATGATTTACTTTGTGATGATAGGGTGCATGGCCATCTGCATCGTTTCCTAATCACCGTTGTCATCAGAAGTCCTAGGATTCACTGACTTGGAAGTTTTCAGTCAGCATTTTTACTGACCAAGACCACTATCCCCTTTTCTCTCCCTGAGAAGAAAGAGTCACATCTCAGATAATCTTCAAGATTCCTTTATTCTTCCCTGGACCACCATCCCACGCCAGCAGCTCATGTGGAAAAGGGAGGAATCAATACCTATTGAACCTGACTGACACAAGTGCTGAAAAATCAGAATTTGAGTTCATTTCTGTCAATTCAGCCTGCCTTGAGAGAGAGAAGTTAAACTGAAAAGTAACTGAGAAAGTGCACCAAAGCGATTGGATTAACTGCATGGAATAGCTGAGTCAGGCAGGGTGATTTTTTCCTGAGAATAGTCTGTTTGTTGGGAGAAAAAAAAAAAAAAAAAAAAGTTTCACGGAGTTCAAAGCAAGCCACTTATTTGAGTGGAATGTATTTGTTTGCAGATCACTTTGCTTTGCTTGGTCCCTAAAACCACCAGTGGAGGTGAGGATGATGGTGCCAGCAATCTTGTTCACCCAGATTCTTCTCTTTCAGGATAGTTCCAGAGTGGGAATTTCCTTCTCAGACTGAAATGTTTGAGGTTACTTCTCACGTGTAAGCCCCAGCCATCAAGCTTCTCCAGTCCTGCTGTGCTAAAAGCAATGACTTCCTTACGGGCTCTTAACCTCAGCATCTCCTCTTCTGGCCAGTGGTCTGAAGAGACTTGCTTCATTTTTTTTGTAGCTCCTCAGCCTCTTGTTATGATGCAACATGAGAAGTTTACCCGTTTCTACACTGATTCTTCACTGCTTTAGTAGCCGGAGTACCACCAGCATCTGAGCTTTGATCCTCACCTCCAGATCAGAGAGTTAGGTGAAGTTTAAAGCAGTGCTTCATTGTGAGGCTTGCATGCATGGAGAATGGCAACAAGGACTTTTACCTCAAGCTAATGCTGTCCATTATTGATTGTGAGCATGAAATAGGAAAATCACACAATTTCTTTACTTTTTTATTTCTTATTTTTTTATCTGAGCTAAAAGAAATGTTACAAGGATTTGTCTTGCTCTTACTAAAGTCAAGGTTAATTAGTAAGTACTTTTCAGAGCACTATTAAAATCCTTAGATTAAAGGCTCCAAAATACTGTAAGTAACAGGCATTCTTATTTATTATTCATTTATTTTCATCTGCTTCAGGACATATGTGAAACTCTTTTCTAATTTAAAAGACAATCATAATTTAGGGTACAAGTTTTTCATCTGATTTTTTTTTTTTTTTTTGGTGGGGAGTCATCTTCAGAGTGAAAAAGCATATGCAAATATTGCAGCAGGAATGAATGAGCACAGTTTTATTGATGTTCAGATCCTCTACAGGAAGAAAAAAAAAAAAAAAAAAGCATTAAAAACAATGCTCTCTTACAAACTCCAAATTAAAAATAAATGCAGCCTCAAGCTTTATTCCTTGTTTTTAACTCATCCTCTTTTCCTGGCACTGGCAGTCTTTGCTCTGGTTGAGCAGATCTAAGCAGGATGCTGGGGAGAAGAGGGGTGGCAATGCATCACGCTTGCTTAGTCTGGAGCTCTGAAGAGCAGGAAGAATATTTCCAGCAGCTGTCTGGCCCGAGCTATTCAGTGGCCTGGATCAGGGAGTAATCAGCCTGGCATCCTTTTTCCTGGCTGATATCTCTTTGTCCCTGGGCAGGAGAAGCCTAGGGTTGAATCCTTTGTCTTGGGTGGCTGCTTTCTGTCGAGAAATAGCCGTAGGGGACAAGTTTTGGACCATGGTATTATATGTTAGGGAGATTGTGAAATGAGGTTTATGGGCCTAATATTTATTTTATTAAAGTTTTACAGCTCGTTTTTAAACATCATTATAGAGTGTCAGTGTTTATTAGAGATCTGTGTGTGTTTCCAGAGTGCTGATTGCTGTGGTTTCGGAGTACTTGAGGTGCCGAAGTTATCAATTTGACTGTGAAGCTAAATTAGGCTGTAATGCCCTTGAGTATGTTTTCTCCAGATCAGGCAATAATCTCCATGATTATGGACTCTGTTGTGTATTAATTGACCATGACTTGTTATGCATCCTAAAGAGAAGATGCATAACCTATTTCAAGGTCAGTTATTTCCTAGTCAAATGTCTCAAAGGGGTGAATATTGATGAATTCCAGTGCTAAAGACGTATTTCCTTTTAAAAAATGTAACACAGCTCTTATAGTGCATGCTTTTATGTAACATATACAAATCTTGTCTTCCTTAGATCTTTTTAACACAG
This sequence comes from Aythya fuligula, assembly GCF_009819795.1. Classification (NCBI taxonomy): domain Eukaryota; kingdom Metazoa; phylum Chordata; class Aves; order Anseriformes; family Anatidae; genus Aythya; species Aythya fuligula. Next base: position 97,733,656 of record NC_045561.1, on the reverse strand, counting down.
ACACTTGTAGCAAAATTTTCAGCTTTTTATAATTAATGAAGAGAGACAATAAATTATTAACTTTAGAAGTATGACTAAATGCCTTTGCAAATAGTTGTTTGCTGGGAATGTGCAATGTTAATTGTGCTCTGGTAAAGTTACCAGGGAAGCTGTGGAATATTATAATTGCAGTGCCTGCATGGAGAGAGAGAAATTGTATGGTACCAGCAAGGAGAAAATTCTGAGTGCTTAAGAGGATTCGAATTAGTGTGCACAGGAAATCAAGCAAACTGTTTGCATTATAGTCCGGTGTTTTAATCCACTTTAAGGACCTAAATGTTGTAGGTTTCCCTGTGTTATATTCACTGACTGACTGGGAATACTGTAAGAAAAGGATAGAAAGTTCATGTGCATTGGGTATCTCAAAAATCAAAATCAACCAAACAAAAACCAATCAAATAAAACAGTTTGTGGAAGATATGTGCATGGAAAGAATAAGGAGAATTTGATTCATTGAACTTCAAGGTACATGAAGCTTTTGAAGTCATTTTCAAAATGGCCCTTAAGCTGGTGATTTTGCAGGGGTAAATATATTTTCCTATTTTACTGAAACTTTTTATAGAAATTTAAGTTTTCTATCATCTTTTGGCTTTAGCAGATATGTATATGAAGTTTATACTATTCATACTATATATGAATCTGTTTTTGTGTTATTAAAATGACCTACGTTTCCCTAAAGCTTGCAGTCTCTATATCTCAGAGGTCTTTATTAAGGTGACCTAATGACCTAATCAAAGACTTCTGAACAGCAAATTCGTAATAAATATATACCAACCTGACAGAGACTGAAGAGGAAACTGGCAAAGGCAGTGGAATCAGCTCTCAGTAGTCCTGCCCTCAGCCTACTCTCTTTTTAATACAACTGTGTCTTGGCAATGACTTGAAGCTTGTGCAGTGCTTTGTCACTAGCTCTCAGCACTGACTCAGATGTTTCCTAGCTGTTTTAGTACCAGTATATTGCTTAGCACAAGAACAGTCACTGGAATTTAACTTACTACCAAAAATACGTATAAATACATAAGAATATATATTTCTTAGACAGGAAAGGAGCCAATAAGCTTAATTAAAATAATTATGAAAAGGTCATAAAGTAGTATGTCAGGGTTATTCCTTTTTTTTTTTTTTAATTTACCAAAAGTTACTTTTGAATGATAAATTATTCAAAGCTTTTTCTGCTGTTGCAGCTGAACTAGAACCAGTACCACAGTGAGTAGCAGTGCTCTTTCTAGGAAGAAAAGGACATATAGGAAGATTCTTTTATGCTTTTGACAGATGAATAATATCTTACATTCTGAAAGCTTCATTTTTCACAGTTCCATTGCTCATTCGGTATTTGTTGTTGAAAACTATGCCCTGTGCCTTATTTAAGACATCATGTAGCAACAACACAGAAAAAAAAACACAGCATCGCAGTTGGATACTTGTGTTTACTAAGTTTATTCAGATATGTCAAGCCTTGCTGCTTTCTACAATATAAAACATAGTGGGAAGAGCTAGATAACTATATAGGGTCTATATAGGGATACGCCATCCATGTTCTGAGTAGTGCAGACCTGATGCTGTGACTGTATTTCCTCCCCCTGACACACTTTATGTTGCCAGCACAAGTTTAGCCAGATGCTGAAAGAGACTGCAGTTGAGAATAAGGCTGTAAGGCAGAAAGTGACAAAAGTAGTAATCTCTGCTGTTAGAATATTAGAATATTAGAATATTTTCTTGAAAGGAAAGTTTGTTGCAATATATAGCTTCATATATTAGTTTTCCTTGTATTCTAATTAAGACCTTGCAAGTTAGATAAAAATGTTCCTTATAATTTAAAAAAAAAAAAAAAAAAGATACCTGAGAAGAACTGTTTCCCTTATATGATTCAGTAGTCTGCTCATTTTGAGGTATATTGCAGCTGGGAGACAAATTGTGTATTTTTAGAGAAAAAGGTAGGAGGTAAGCCTCGTTATTGTATCTGGTATGTTCCTCATCCCCAGTTCTAAAATTAAAATCCTGGCTGGAATTTAAGCTGGATGCCTGCAGCTAGATATAAAGACCAGAATTTGTTAGTCCCTCTGGATAGATTTTATTTCAACTAATACTGGTATAATAGAGATGTCTATTTATTGAACTGATCACCTCTCCCTTCTTCTTGTACGGATGCTAAGAAATTGGTGTTATTAGCTCTCCCTTTTTTCATGCATGGGATGAGTTGTGCCCTTAAAGTGACCATGGAGGCCCAGCTAGCTTACATGCAGTTCAATGTAGTTGTCCACATCTGATTATATGAATTCCATTCTATAGCATTCATTGCATAATAAAAAAGGATACACTCCAAAATAAATTTGAAATCAAGTAGACTAGCTTAGAAAAGCTGGTCAGTCCAAGGTCATTGCTGCCTGATTTAACTTCTCTTTCTATATACTGCCTGTCCGGTCTAATGTACAATGTTTAGCTGTCCATTAGTCTTGCAGAATACATTGCTCCTCTTTTTTTTTTTTTTTTTTTCCCATTTTTTTTACATTAAACATCACATTTGTAGATAATAAAAATGTCCACATAAATATATAGTCTTAGAAAAATGTTTCTTTCTTAATGTGGTCAGATATTTTGAACCTAAATTTTCACAGCAGGATTTCAAAATGGATGTGATTGCTTTTCATCAAAAAATAAAAAATAAAAAATAAATCAGATAAATACAGCCACAGCACAGTCATTTGTGGTTAGGGGAACTTTTATCTCTAATCTCACTGTATCATTTATCTAGAGACATGAGAAAGGCTATGCATATAAAAATGGGTCTCATCCTGAGAGATCCTATACATGAACAGAGAGTAAGTAGAGAGGTGATTTTCATGTTGAAATAAAAAGCTTGAAATTAATTCTATTATAATGGGGATTGCATGGCTTCTAAACCATTCAGATCTATGATGGGATGCTTCTGTAGCTGAGCGGAGAGTGGAGTCATATGGCTCAGCTTTCCATGGGATGTGGGCTAACCAGCAGGCCAGATGGCTCTGCATGGGAGTAAGCTGAGAGGAACATCTCCCACATCTCCCTCACGTGTTCTACAGCTTCTTGACAGGCAATTTAGAGCTTTTGGACAAGGGTCTCAGATCCAATGTCTTCTGCCATTCAAGGAGCAAATCCTCTCCCTTGATAGAGGGATGGACGATTGGCTTGCCACATCACTGCTGTAAAGTTACAATTGTTCTGGTAAGGAAATAAATGAAGAGTACTCAGGAGCAAAGGGAGTCCATGGGCAGAGTAGAGTCAGACCTATCAATAAGTACACTGGAAGCCAGGCCTACAGAGAACATGAAACTCATGGGTGGCCTGGTCAGGAAGTCAAAATTCTCAGGTTGTTACTTTTTATTGGAACAAAAGTAAACTGGATGTTTCCCTTTGTGACTGTAGGAACACACTGGGATATTTCAGAGATCAGTGAAATAAGGTAGCAAGTACCACTGTTTCTGTAGTGACTGAAATATGTAACAAGGGTTACATATGTACCAAAGGTTTAGGTTATACCTAAAAACTGGGCAAAGGACTCCTATGATATTCTCTTTTTTTTTTTTTTTTTTTTTTTTTTTTTTTTTTTTTTTTTCCCACTGTGATGTACTGTAGTAAGATGAATTCTCCAAAGTCCCACAGCAATGTTTGCTGTCAGAGGATAGTATACATAAAAAAGGTTGACTGCAGGGACAGGAAAAAAAGATATTTCTGTTCCCAAGTGAATGTCCTAACAGTTACAGAATCATATTGCATCTTGTGTTTAGCTACATACCCCGTGATTTTTTCATTATTTACTGTCCAATGGGACCATTATTCCCACTTCAGCCTTGCCTCCAACCTGATCATGGGTCACTTTCCTGGGAAAAGAGAAGTGTGACAGAATCCTACTTCCTAGATAAGGTCAACTCTAGGCTGGTATAGAAAAGATGTAGATGTAAACAATTCCCTTCCTTCTTACTTGCCACCCTTGGGTTTTATCGATATCAGTTGCTACTGATGCAGAAATCTTATTGCTGAATTAAAGACTTTTTATGTGTCCTAGACCGTCTCTAAACCTCTCTACCTGAGAATGCCTACCTCTGAGCCTTTGAAGGGAATGTAGGTGAAGAGGTACAGTTTCAGGATCTCAAAGATGGTAGAAGTTTTAAGAATGTGAGCAAAAATAAACTTATTCAGGTAGCCAACTCTTTCCATGGTAGTCTTAGAAAACTGCTAATAAAATAGTGAGCCATGTATGTAATAGGATATTTCACTTTTTGCCTGGTGTCTGTATTTCCTTCTCTTATGCTAATTCCATTTTTCTAGCAGAAAATCTGGTAAAGTAGGACCGCTCCTATTTTCCCAGAAATGGCAAGAGAAAGTTTTATGCTCATAAGCTCAGAAGAGAATAGAATTGTCTTGAAGTATAATGTATTTATTGTTAAATGCCAAACAGATGTTTTCTACAAGTAGTTGATAATAGCACATCCTCCTTTTATTTCTGATAATAAAGAACACGAATACCTCAATAGTGTTAATCACATTTAAATGGTGAATATCAGTATTACAGTCATGATTAGTCTGAATAGGCCCCAATTTCAGCCAGTGGTTGGATCACATCACCCCACAGAGGTCCTTGCAGTATAAAGGATGATAGGCTGTGTCCAGTACAGAGTATTTGACAAAACTTCTAAATCACTTCCCTTTTCTGGATTTTTGTGTCTTTTATTTTTATTTTTATTTTTTTTTCATTGAACACATGTATCCCATCCCTTTCTCATAAAGTAGCTCTTTAAACTTGGTGGATGATTGCTTTATTTCCAAGGCAAATCGCTGGCAGCTGTTCCAGAGTGATTCATGGTGTCTACATTTAAACAGTGATGCCTAATCATTATAAAATGATCCATCTGGGTTTTTATTCTACAGAGGGGACTTTCTGTGCTATGAAAAGACACAAAGCATGTGACACAGGGATATTTTAGTATGAGAACATAACAAATGCTCTGTCTTATAGCTTCCTAGATTCTTGATCTTCCCTTAAACCTTAAACACAGCAGCATATAAAGCTTACTTATGGAAACTGTAAGTTGCTGACACAACTGTCCTGTTCTTTATTTAGGGTAAGATTGTGCCTATTGGCATAGCCTTGAGCGAGAGGCAGTGTGTGAACTGCATCCGTGTAATGCCAGCCTAGGGAAGTATGGTGACTCAGATATTCCTCTGAATCACATTTTCTCTTCTGCTTCTTCCTTGCTCAGAGGGAATAGTAATTTACTTCTGGAAATTAGTATCTCTCTGCAGTGGCGCAGCTGTTCTGGCCAACAAGTCTGGAAAAAGACTTTAATCTCCTCCCATTCCCCCATCCCTCTCTATCTTCCTTCTGCCCACCTGTTTCAAAGAAGATATAGCTAGGTAAATAGTCTGGTTTACTCCTACACACTCAGGCCTAACACTTGGGTAGTTTGCATAGGGCTCTATCACAGGGTTTTCCATCCTCTCTTACAGACTAAACCTTACAGAGATGACTCCGGATGTGATACAGCAGCCTAAACAAAATAAATAACACTTTATTTTGGCTTAGTCATTCATGTAAAACAGGAGTGATAATTTGGAAATTGTTTACCAATCCATGGATTTAATTTTTCTCTAGAAACAGATTTCTATTTAGCAAATAGATTCAGTCCCAATGCAGTCTGAAACACTATCAACATCTAGAGCTGTATCCCCTCCCTGACTCTTGCCAGTTTGAGTGGAAACTTCTTGACATTTTTACTCAGTGACGTCAACCCACAAAGGTTTATTCTGCCACTTCTGAATACGATTAACACATCACATGTGGAAGTGAATGGGCATGTTAGACCTGATACAATTGTAGGAAGGATGGCAGGATAACTGGGTGCCAGTTATCAGCACTGATAAAGCTATAGCTGCACTGAAAAGTATATCTTTTTCTATTTTAATATGTCAACGCAAAACTTCTCCAAGTCTAAATATGATATACTGTTGCATCCAAGTTCATTGTGATTTAGTGCCGCAGTATCAATCACCTTGCCATGTGGGTAAATGTTGGTAAACAAAACACACACATGCACATGCTGTCCTTCAAAATTCTGATTTACTTAACACAGTTATGTAGTGAAAGATAATATTTCATACACAATTTCTGAATTGCGGGTGCGAAATGTAGTAAAGAACAAACCAAAAAACACTTCTTTTCCTCCTGGGAGGGGGCACAGGGCATTGACCGGGTGCAGCATCTTTTACCAGGGAGATACTGCTGCAGCAGTGCTCTCCCTGTTTTCATCTGTTATCGTTGTTGTACAGGCTATGATCTTCTATACTGTGTTTGTTTTGTTTTGTTTTGTTTTTGTTTTCCTTTGAATTTTCACCATAAATAGCAACTTTTACTTGTTTTTATGGTGTTGTGTTTTGTTTGGTTGTTTGTTTTCTGTTTCTGCTGGGGTCTCTAAGTTGCACTCCCCTAGTGGCCAGGAACCGACCTTCAGCAGGCAGGATGTGCTTACTCCTGTGGGGCTCCCTGTGTTACCCGTGCCTGTTTTCTCAAGACATCTGTTGTCATCCTCTGCTTTTACTCTCAAGGACCCCTCCTACCACTCAGACCTCATTATGACCATCCTGAGCACTTACTCTAGCAAAACTCTGCAACAAGTTGACCACAGCTGGTGCTGTCATTGCCAAGGTTGATTTCATACTCTTAATGCAGGGGGGAATCTGCTGCATTTGCACATACATGAGTCTAGACCTCAACATTGTGTCTTATGCTGAATAGTGATTAAAGTTTTTATGTTTTGTACAGATGAGGAAGGATAATGTTTGTTTTACTAAAATAAGAAGAGGAAGCATAAAAACATGGAGAAGCCTTTTGTTAAGAGCTACAGGAGGCCTGGAAAGATCAAAAGCCCCTACAGTAAAAATGCCCTGCTTAGTGTCTCCAGTATATCTGAGGCTCGATAACCATTCGAAGAATAAAATGAATGCTACAGTAAATTGTAATGCACTTTCTACTTTGTTTGCCAAATATACCTGACCCAAATGTTGTTTCAGCAGTGCTACATTTTTCTACTTAACTGTGTTATGTATCTTTTTTTCAGTTTGAGGTCATTACCCTAATGGGGAATCAGAAGGAACAGGGAAGGTTCTGCATTGTATTAAGAGAGTTGTTATCAAAATCTGTGTGCTGATGACAGGTATTTTTTATAGAGTATGCTGTGGTACAGTTACCCACAAGAGGTTTGCATGAAGCATCGTACCGTATAATATGAGTGCACTACTACTAAGACATCTCCTTCAATCCTGCAGCCTGGTTAAAACACTTTAAGTGTGCTGGTCTTATTGTTTTCCCCTGGGCTTGCTCTAGATTATAGCTTTCCTAAAGGGAACTGCCTTTTAAAATATAATAACCTTTGGAGGAGTTTACTTGCTCAATCCAAATGACTGGCATGCTGTCTTAAGGCATCACCTATTAACAACCTAGAAGGAGGTACATACTTTTTGGGAAATTGCACTGATGTCACCGTTAACTTTGTGTTCCCTGTTGGCACCCAGATTTCTATCAGTCAATTCTTGCCTGTAGTCCCCTTCATGTATTTATGTGCAAGATTGCCCCTTTCTAATATCAATACTTTGCCTGGTCTCTATTCAGTTTTGTCTTCTGAATTTTGAACTCACTCCACTTTGTCAAAATCCTTTTGGATTTTGACCTTGTCTGGCAAAATAGTTTTGATCCCATGAGATGTATGAATGCACTTCTTCGGCACCTGTGTAAATCATTGTTGAAAATATACTATAGACCCAGGCTTGAACCTTCACTGAAGATGTCCTCCAAGTTTGATGACTCCAAGTTTGACAACTGTTATAAATGGCTCAGTCTTCAAAATAGGACTATAATCAAAGTTTACAATTTATTAAAGGAATAGAGGTAAGCAAACAGCGCTGGGTGCGCCGGGAGTCTCTGCTCCACCAAGACGCAGACCAGTTACATCAAGCAGTTGATTTTTATGCTCCTAGGCTAATACATATTCATTACTACTTCTAGAAAAAACAGGGTTATCATAATTAGTTTCCAGAATCCAAACCTCCTACTGGAGCATGCGTATCAGTCTCTGGGGGTCTCATTGGGGGTCTCTCGTGCTGAAGGCTCATAGTCTTCCTCCCAGGTTTTTTTTCTTGACCTTCCCCTTTGTCCAACTTGGCTTATGTCAGAGACTTGTGCAGTGTCCCCTGCAAGCTTTCTCTTCTAGTTGTCCTTCAGCTTTCCCCTTCTTCTTAATCTACTGGCCAGATATCCGAGACTTGTTTAGTGTCCCATGCAATAGTCATGATAGTTAGCAGTTGTTCTGAAAACCCCCAGATATCAGAGACTTCAAGGAAAAGCCTATAAATACATTTCTCTTCAAGCTCTCTATTGACATGAATTGCTAAAACATTCCTCACAACGACCAACAATTGATGATGGCAGGAATGCTTTGTTTTCTTATAATTACCAAGATGTTTTACAGAAATTTGCAGTAGTAATGCCAACAGTATTAAAGTCATTGTTATATCATATTTGCTGATCAGCAGGCAATTGCATTGGCTTCACTACACTTGGCAAATTCTTACTAAATATTTAAAGATTGTCCTTTATTCTTCTTATAACTTGTTTGTTTGATATTATTTGCAATAAATTGACTTTCCAAGTTAGATTAATATGTGTTGAATTGCCTCAGTGTTTCTTTATACTAGTAGGGAGAGGTGCTGTGGTTGCTCTTCTGCTACTTCCTCCAGGTGTTCTTGAAGGTGAAGTCTCTGTCAAGAGACTGCTCTGGCTAGTTAGAAAAGTTCTCTGTCCAGTCCCTGAAACATGATATGTCTGCCTTCAGCTTTTTCTGCTTTTCTGGTCTGATATTTAGTAGCTAATTTTAATTAATGCTTTCAATGTATGAAAACTGAAGCAAAGTGTTGAATACTTTAGCCATCTCTCTGTTATCATCCATACTTTTGTCTGCTCTCCAGTTAAATAATGGTCTCTTCCTTTCTTTTGTTTTCCCATTACTACCTAGTGTATTTATAGACTATTTCCTCACTGTCTTTTATGTCTCTAGCTAATTGAAACACATTTTGCACACCAGCCTTTTGATTTTTATCCATATGGAACAGGTGAGCTATCTGTTATGCCTGTCATTAATCATGTGCTCTTATTTCCCCTTTTATAATGATCCTTTTTTTTTTTTTTTTGTATTTTCAGGTCATTAAAAATTTTCAGGTCATGCAGTTAGAATATTCTTTTCGTATTTTTCCTTCCTACACTTCAAAAGGGGTTTGCTTTTGTGTATTCAACATAGTTTCTCTCAGTAGGTACTGGCTCTCATGTGCTCATTTATCCTTTAGATTATCTTCCTGAGAGTTCTTAATGTGTCTTTTTTCTTCTTTCTCTCTTAATAAATCTCTTTTTTAACTCAGAACAAGAACTTAATTTTTTTATTTTTCATTTAGTAAACTTCATCATTTTGTCATGACCTCATTGTAGCCCTGGACTGTCAGTTGATTGCCATGTTAGTTAAAACGAAATCTAAAATAATTTCTCCCCAGTATCTTTTACCGGCACTTTTAACTCACTGAACTTTTGCATCGAATACCTGATTTACTGTGAGTCCTAACAAAAAAAAAAAAAAGTCTCGCAAGCCCATTGCCAGTTCTTGGCAATGACTTTGTTTGCTTTTGCTGTATTTAGACAGCAAACAGAGACATCCAACAGGTTATTAGTTCTTCCTGAATTTCAGGCTTAGTGTTCTAGATATGCAATTCAACACCTCCTTGCCTGTGCTGGCTAAAAAATCAATTTATTTCTAAATAAATAAAAGTCTTTTTGGTACCTACAATGCTTATAGATGCTTTTATGTTTTCCTTATTATTACCCTATAATCTGGCATTTATGGGTATATTCTGTGAAATTCCATTATTCTAACTTTTATTCCTGTTATAGCCTTATTACATTGATTTCTAGATTTGTATTTTATGAGCAAATCTCTGTTTTGTAAGGCTTCTTGCAACCATTTCCTCTCATCATACTGTGGCAGCACAACCTCACCCAGCTGCCCAGCATCCTAATGGAAAACTCTCTCTGCTTCTGTGGTCTTTATGGAGGGTCTTGAGATTCCCTGTTTCCAAAGGCTTATAAACTCTCAAAGTTGTGAAGATTTTTAGGTTTTGTAGAAACCGCTAGTTAGCAAGGGAAGGGAGAATGACCCAAATTGGGTCAGACTGCCAGAAGGACCTCTGTCTGAGTGCAGAAGTCAGCCTGCAGCACAGTGCTGGCATGCAGCTGGTCAGCAGCTGGGCAGAGGCCTGCATCTGCTTTAAGGAAAAAAGTGAACATAAAGAAAATGCAATTACTACCCAGGGAGAACCTGGAATACAGTAAGGGGTATGTAATGACTTAGGACATAGTCAGAGACAAAACCAAACCAACAAAAAATGGTTTTTTTGCCCCTGTGTGTGGAACATGTTTCAAATCCATGTGGATTTCCTCCGACATGTTTTTAGGTGAAGGGGAATTATTTATTTAGCTTCCTTTTTTCCACAGTGAATCATCCTAATCTATCAGGAAAGCAATCATCACAAACTTCAGACTTTAACTGTGATAAAAATACCATTTTTTTTCTTGCTTTTCTTTCAAACTTTATCTGAAAATTATTTCTATTGTTCTGACTCGGCACTGATAAAATATCACTCTTATTCTCACAGAACTAACATCATCTGCAAATTATCTCCTTTGTTCTGATGTCTTTTCCATATAATGTTCACTGACTTCACTTATGACAAGCAATCTTTGTGTCATTCATTTGGGTAAAGAATGTAGTATGTGTATATCACAGCTCCAGAGCTGTTATTGTGCAGATCCCAAATGAAATTTTCTACTGTCCTCTAGTGTGCTGTGTTCACGAAAATAAAAACAATTAGCCAAATAAATGTTTCTTATCTAATCAAGCATATTTGACTTAAAATTCAGCTCATCTTATACATGTAATTTTGGCAAAATTCAGTCATTTGTAGTCATAGAAAACCTGGTTTTAGACTACTGGTTACCTGCTGCCATAAGATGAAGTCCTCGTGACCCCATCTAAACCAGACAAATAAGAAGGTGGGAGCCAGTGGCATTGATTCATAATGTTTTGACACTGCTGTGGTTATGAATAATACCTTTGTCCCTGCCGTTTCACCTGCTGGCCTTGGTAGCCTTGCCATCTGCATCTCTGCTCTCCCGTGGCCTGCAAAGCCCTCGTGTTTTTGGCCTTTGTGTCCATCAGCTCAGAAATAGTACAATTAGAGGACTGAAAAGGACCAAAACGTAAATGTGCCATCCAAGCAACTTGACACAGCATGGACCATCACTCTGACTTCAAGTCTTTCCCTTTTAGCTCTTAAAATAAAGAAAATTGCAGTCAGAAGCCCTTCCTAGACACCACTATAGTTGCTTTTCTCTTAACCCTTTACAGACTGCTTTACCTCTTTGTCTCTAAACAAGAATCAGTGTGGTTAAATCCCTCTTAGTGTTCTGAAAAGCTGTTGTATGCAAGAACTGCTGAATTCTATTACTGAAGTAGAAAAAAATAAAAATAAATAAATAAATAAAAAGTTAAGAAAGTTAAGGCATATATTTATCTTTTCCCTAAACAATGTTGCTTTTTTGATATTTATGGTTATATAGTAATCTTTTTTTTTTTTTTTTTTTACCTTTTCTTTGCTATCTCAGTGTGTTGCATATGAACACAATAACTCAATATACTATTGATTTTTCAACAAACAGAATTGTTTTTTATATCTATACAAATGCAGTTTCTCCTATCTATATTTTTCTCCAGATTTTTGCCTAGGAACTTCCTATGATGTATGGTAAAAAGTGTAGTAAAAACATAGGTGATATACTGTGAATGCAATATCTAAATATTGTTGTCAGCTTTTATGCTGAAAGGTTAATGTATATTTACAAGGAACGCTTGTACCATCAGCATCATGATATATTCCTCTGTAGACTATATATTAAAAAGAGAAAAACCACACACAACTTTGAAGTCTCTGTAATATATTGAGTAAATGTGTTAGGAACTTTTTAATATATATTCCATTGTGTTTATAACTGAAATTGCTGAGATCTGACTTAAGATGATTGAAGCTAGCTTTCTGTACAGTAGCAACAAAAAAAAATATCTCAATTTTAAGGGTGGTTTGTGAGACATATGTTGGGATCCTCTGAGGAATGTTCACTTCCCAGTAACATGAAGTGCCATTTGCTATCTCGGTGGGAATTGCCAGATATTGAATGTCAAGCCTGTCACTGGTTCCTTTGTACATTTTGGACCTTAGGATAGTGTCATATGGGGGAGGAATGAAAGTGAGAGAATGGCAGGAAAAATGCACTAACAGGAGGGAAAATACATGTCTCTAGAGATGCTGCTATATTTTTAATTGCAGCTGTTAAAAGCACTTGTCTGGAAGGATGGTTTGGCATGCTGCCTTGTGCCAAGGAAGGCTGGTTATGCCATGTCCTCTCCAACCTGAGAGTGGCAGCAGTGGCTGCCAGCACAGCCTGTGCTCCTCGTGTCCTTGGGGCACAGGTGACTTGGTTGTGCTGCATAGCTCCTTGCCACCTCTGCCACCTTTTGTGTATGCGTGGCACCCTAATCCTGCCTCAAGGATGCCATTGCCCATAGGGTCACTGATAGCCACCTTCTTGCTCTCACTAGGTAGTGAAGGAAGGATCATTGCATGTGCTTTATGTCATATAAAGGAGAAGAGAGGTTGTATTAGAATGGGAATATTTTAAATAGATAGAATTGTTTGTCCAACATTGCTCTGCTAAACCAGAGGAATCTGAGCTAAATCGTATGAAATTTAAACAATAGTGCCTATCCATTTTCTTACAAACCTTATATAATTTAATGGCCTTTCTATATGCCATTTTAACAAAACTTGAACACCAGGATTCCTGTTTTATGAACGCCTACTTTATTCCTCAGCTACTGCAATTTAATATATTAATATGGTCTCAGTTGATTTGTAACAGTATTGTTTTAGCTTTATAATGACATATTAAACAAATAAATTTAATAAGATTACTCTTTTGGTGCAATTTTCCAGCAAACAGGATTGTGGAGTTGATTTTCTAAAAAAAAACATATGCTGCTAGCCAGCATGTCAGTTTTCTTCTTGCCCGTTTGGAAAAGGAAGAATGACACTAAAGACACAGGCAAGGCAGATAGAGAGACCTAACCTGTACTCAGGGAGCAAGAAGCCCTTGTGCAAATTCATTAATTATCATTAAAATAATTATTAATCATTATTATTTTCCTTCCCTGGGCAACGATAAGTGCAGAAAATATTTATTTCTTACACCTTTGACTGTGCTTTTGAGATTAGAAACAAGTAAACACCACTGTTATCAGGAAGCTGAAGGAGGAATTTTGCTTTCCAGTATTCCCCTTAAGACACTGTCACGCTGTGTCAGCTCCTGTACAGGGTTCAGTGAAATACCATTCACTGGCAGAGCCTTTCAGTTCCCTGTGAAAATGTGTGTTAGGACATTGTGACCCATACCCATGCGCTCATCACATTTATATTCCCCAATGGCCACTTGTTCACGTTCAGAAAAAATGTGGTTCTTTCTCTAACTACTTGTTGAACAATAGACTGTCAACATAAAAAAATAAGCTCACTTGATAGTACCCCCTGGGGCAAAGCAATGGAAGCACTTAGAAGAACCTGTGAGCACAAGGCATTATTACATGATTAGATTATAAATGCACCAGAGTTTTGTAAAAAACACCGAACACTTTCAAGCACAGTGCTCTTTTCTCCAACTTCATACAGAAAGGAAAATGAAGATGCTTTTTGGGGGGAATCTTTGTATTAAGCCTGGCTTTCTGGCTGCTGGGCTGGTGGACAGCATTGCAGCATTGAATGACCAGCAGAAAAGTAGCACTGATTACCCAGCCTAAAGGCCAAAGGGAGACATAACAGATTTCTGTAGCCTTTTGTAGGTTTTTTTTTTTTTTTTTGATTAAAATGGTATACTTCTGTTTCCTTCTTCTCATTTTCTACCTATATATATGTATATACACATGTATATATGTACAAAAATAACAGGGTTGCAACAAAAATAGCAATAAAAATATTGATAGTATTGAGAAACCTTCTTGTTGGATGGTAAAAACATGAATTTGCCTTAATAATATTTAACATAGTGCAGGTCTCATAGTGCCTGTGGTAGACTCCTTTATTAAAAGTTGATTTCTGTTAAGAAGAGCTTTGATGTTTATTGCATATTTCATGATCAAGGAGAGAATTTCCTGCAAAATCAAAAGTTGTCAAATGTGTTGAATTCTGTTGAATGTGACATAATGAAAGGAATCATTTCAACATCAAGGTGCATCGGCCACACTAACAAGGTTGTGCTGTGTTGGAATGATTTTCTCTGCAACAAGCTCTAAACTGCACGAACTTGTGTAGTTTAACACTTTTTAGGGAGTCCTTCCTTGTATCTCTGCTCTTTTTATGGATCAGGTTTCCAGGACTAGGCTCTCTCCCAAGATATACATAGTTCTGTGTTTTTATAGGAGCTAGATGGCATCACAGGAGTTACCCAGTGGCTGGGAAGCTTGCTTGTTGGGGTAATAGGAGGCCTGAGAACTGGGAGCAGCACAACAGACTTTGACCAAACTAAATCATACAGTAACAAAGAATGTTTCCTTTCTCTTTGATAAGCCAAAGTTAAACATGTCAGCTTAAACAGGAGAAATGTGATCTACAAGATGGGTTGGCAATTTGGTTTGTCTGTGGTTGGGTACAAAAGCAATTGCTGAAACGTTGAACTTTGCCATCAGGTAGAAATTCTGAGCTCCGTTAACTAATCTGCCCTGTACGTGATGCTAAGAACACCACATATTAGTGAATTAGAATGTCACTTTAAAACTAGTCTTAATTTATACAATAACTATGCTATTCCCAAATAAGAACGACAATGTAATTAATTCTGTGCAGGTATATGACCCTAGGAGCATCCTGGGGATGAAGTCTCTTTGAGGTAGTTTCACTCTCATTGCTCCAGATGACTGACAATAACAGAAGCAAAGTGCCACTTTACTCACTACAGGTAAATTTGTGGTTGCATTGTTATATGTAGATAAGACAATGCTTCCCACCTACCTGCTAAAAAAGAGGAAGCGGGTTAAAGAGCAAGAAAGAAATAGTTAGTGTACAAAAATGTACAGTAAAGGTCTTTTTCTCTCCTGTAGAAGTGGGTTGAAAGCACTCCCAAGGATAGTCAAACTCTAGGAAAATGTTCTGAAGAACAGTAACTTAGAGATTCTCTATTTTGTTAAGGTTTTTTACTGTGATTTTTCAATATTGATTAAAAAGTGCTTGGAAATCACCAACTGCCTGCAAGCTTAAGGGACACAATTAAGGGAAACATTTATAAATGTGTTCTGTTCTGCGATCAGACCTGCTATACATCAGTCACTATATTAAATTTCTTCTGCTGAATACTTTGGCTCTGACTTCTAGTAATTTACTAGTTCAAAATTAGGTTTATGCTGAGCACTACAATGCCACATGAACAAAGTCACTGTATTTGGAAAGTAAGCAAGTGGTTTGATTAATGCAGGAACTAATGATAGCGTCCGATGGTTCCGTGACCTATGGTCCCGTGTTGTGGTACCCAGTCCTCTCTCCTCCAGTTCCTTATAAATAATTTTCCCTCTTCCCAAGTAGTATCTTCACTTCCTCTGTAACATCTGCTAAGCCTCCCTGTTCACAATACGCTTGGCTCTCTCCCATGTCCCCTAAATCCCAGCTGCTGGGGAAGAAGCAGCTTGTATAATAGCTGATTTCAACATAATACTTGTGCTGATTGGGAGACCGAACAAATCTGATAGTTGCTGAGTTTGTAGGTCTGCCTTTACAATGAGGGGGTCTTAATTTGGGTCTGTTTCCTCTGCCCAGATGCCAACATTGTCAGATCTTTTAGCAACTCGTTTTTAAGGCACCAAGCTCCATGTTGAAATGCAGGACGGTGGGCGCAGATGGGGGAATACTGCATAGGAGAGTCTCAGAGACCTGCCAAAGGGCAAGGGTCATGGATTTAATTTCCTTATCAAAGCCAAATTAAAAGTAGAATGAAGTGGGAGCAAGGGAGTAGTTTGCATGTGTGTGTTCCTGTTCTCAAATGAACTCCTGATTAATGGCCTCCATACTGCTCCAGAGCCTCCCCAGCAACTCCATTCCTCCCAGCCCATCTGGAGCTATCCACACCCCTCTCTGACCCTGAAAATGACCCCCCCTACCCATATCAGTCACCTATCTCCTCTCCCACAGTGTCTCCTCTCCCACAGTGTCCCCTCTCCCTCCAAAACCCTGTCCCAGCCTTGGTCCGAACCCCAGCCTCTCAGTCCAACCCAGAGCCTCCCGCTCCTGTGTTCTCACTCTTTCCACCTCCACTTCTGCCACGGGTTGCTGCCAAGCTGAGAGCTCCATACCCACCTCTTCTTACCCCAACCAGGTCTGACTGACAGCGATATGTCCAAAATAACCCCTCACTCTTACATTCTGGAGATATTCCCAACAGTGAGCCTCGTGGGCTTGTTGGCTGCCACGGCAGCTGACTGTGTCCCTTTCCTGGGGCTTCTTGCTTGCTAACACATACTGATGTCGTAAGAGATCCTTGCAAGCACAAGACCTATTCACAGCAGAAATCTGCTCTGGAGTAGAAGTGTGCACTTGAGCTTATAGGGCTACTGTGGTGATCAAGAAAGTGGAGAGTTTACTTACAAGAGAAAAATATAATGTCTTGACAAGTCTTACACAGCAAGAGGAAGTCCAAGAAGGGATATGATTGCTCTCTATAGATACATCAAGGAGGTAAACAGCAGGAAGAAAGAAGAGTGATACAGCCTAAATGATATTGCTGCAATAGAATAAACCGGCCGTGAATAAATGGAGGTTGATGGTTTTAACCATCCAACACCGAGGCTCTGAAACTGCATTGTAAGAGCAGTGGGAACAAAAATAACCTAACTAGGTCTCAGGTGGAATTTGTCAAGTCATGAATGAGGCTGGGAGAGGCTCGTTCTCCATAGCCCTAGGAGCCTGCTATGCAGGGAGTACCAGCAGCACGCCAGATTTTTATCCCTATTGCACTGCCTCACCATGCAGCCCCACGCCTTCAAGGCCAGGTGGAGCATTCAAGATGGCTCTTACTTAATAAGTGCCTTGAACACTAATAATATCACTTTACTTTGTGGTGTATCCATCTATTAATGTAACCTGCTATCATCTTTGCCTTCTTTTTTTTTCCAGCAGCTGTGAAATGATTTGATGGTTTTAATTATTTTTCATAATAACCCCCAAATTCCTCTCTTGATTAGCTTGCTAGATGAGATTTCCACTTAGTACATATTCTCTAACTTGGTGTTTGGTTTCCCTGCTAATTATCTCACATTTTTTCTGTGTTAAGCTGCATTTGCCATCTGCTCATCCAGTCACAAAAAAATAATGGAAAACCTTTTGAATCCAATTGCATTCTCCTAATTACTGGCTCTGCCTCCAGTTGCGTTATTACCCACAGATTGGAAGATCTTGGGCCAAATAATTGATAAAAAACAGTGAGATTCCTTTGATTTTTGGCTGAGCCATGGTGACACATACCGAGATCCTGATCTTTCACTTCCTACTGTTGTATATTTTAAGTTCCCCGTCTTTCAGAAAAAAATAAACGTCTGAGTCATGCTTCTCTCAATTTTCACGTATGGTATTGGTGCTGTGTTTCCCACACTTAGACCAAGCTCCTACTGTGAATGAGTATTTCATTTATCTGTACTCTGAGTGTACTCTCTCCAGGGAATTCATAGGAAGTTAGTAGTACTTCCGCAGAGCCTCATTGTTTCACTAAGCTTGAATTCTTTAATGCAGAGCATTCATTTGTAGCTATGCATATGTGGACTTCTGCAGATGTTTTACAATGCCGATGCTTTCAGCATTTAAAATAACAACAAAACACTTAAAATTCATCTATATCTTTTTTTTTTTTTTTTCCTGTATCTGTTGATTTTTTATTTTTTTTCAGCCTTTCAGTGTTTCTGTATATGATTTTGTTGTTCTTGTTTTGAGCCTTCAGCTGTGGTTTGGTGGTGCTTGTTACCTCTTGGTACTTGCTGTCTTACTTGACGACAAATATGTTAATTTTGCAAGTTGGTCTCTTCCATCCTAGATTCTTGTTACCAAGCTTTTTGTCACAAAGCTCATTCTTGTTCTTTGTTCCTCTCTGTACTTGCTGATTTATTTTTTTTTGCTAAATTTTACATGGGAGAATCTGTTTCTTTCACAATAGACTCTCTTATTTCCAAATCAGATAAATTGGATTTGGAGTTATTACAGTAAGGAGATCTCCTATATAAGCTATATAGAGCTGTTTCTTCCCACTGTGAAAAAAATGTTTCATATAAGTGTAACCCTTGCAAGTCATTAGTTTGGGCAGCGTGACTGAAATGTCATGACAAAGACTTGAAATCATTATGACAGAGGCTTGAAATTATTGTGAATCCAGGTTTATTGCAACATCTGATCTTGAACATCAGCAATGATAATGTTTTTGTTGTCGTTGTTGTTGTTGTTGTTGTTTTCTGAAGGTCTGCTTAAAAGCAGAGCCTGGGCTTCTAGTTAGCTAGACAAGCAAGCCAAAGAACTTTTTTTAAATACCTGGATTTCCTCAGAGTTACCAGTTCTTTTGTATTCCTAATTATTGTTTCAACAGCAAGATGTCACTGATCTCGATGTTTCCATTTAACAAAAAGAAATACCAGTTGAATGGTAACTGTAAGCATCATATTCAATGTCTGCAACATGAAGCAATGCTAATTTGGGAATTTACCTGAAGCTTCATGCGAGAGATTATTTCCTCTCCTCTTTCCAATTCAATTTATTTTTTTCATGTGTGTATTTCTGTGGTCCAATTTTTTATGTATTTATGGTACAACTTGATATTATGGTAATATGATATTAAATATGGTAATATGATATTAAAGGTAAGGAGAAGGGAAAGGATGTTCTTCCATTTCCTTCACATTTGCTTTTGCTATATGGACATTCAAGGATTTCCTAATCTGGGTCAATTTCAAAGTAGACACATTTAAGAAAATATGTTAGTTCTGATGAAATCAGTGTTAATAAATCACATTTAAAATTCAAAGTATTTACCTGTTTTCTTTTATAGGTTTGTCATCCCCGTGTGTATGTGAAAGCATGTAGACTCACCTCCAGAGTTTTATTTTGTTTTTATGAATATTAAAAAAAAAACACAAACATTTAATTAATGAATTAATTTTTGCTATGGAACCAGACCAGACAGAACCAAAATCCCAAAGCTAGTGATAATTTTGTGACCCTTCAGAGCATGGAGAGATCAAAAATATATGTGAAGCTATGTTTTATGAATAATCTCCAAGGAAACATTCAGACTCCTCCAGGTAGTTTAGCTGCTAAGTGAATTTTTGTTAGATTGTTATTTATATCATAAAACAAGGCAGGACAATTTATACCATAATACTTCACTTAAGCCAAAGCATTTCTAAGTCTAATGGATAGATTCGTGTTATTACTAGCTCATCATACAATTAGATCATGAAGATTATATGGTTATTAAAGGTGCCTGAGATTTTAATGAAGAGTTATGTATACAGGGAAACTTGTTTACATTTTGACTTCATCTTAGCCAATGTTATGCTTTACTGTTTTTCAACCAAATCTGAGGCTCAATTGTTTCTTGAAGACAAATGGTACTTGTCTAAGTACATCACCCAATGATTGAAAGATTTTAAATAGGAATACTTAGATAAATAGGGCTGAAAAATAGCCATGGTAAATCATGTTCCTTTTTTTTTTTTTTTTTTTCCTCCCAAGGATGAAGTATTAAATCTGGCAGACAGACAATTTCACACCTGTGTGTGTCTGTCTTCTATTGATTAGTAATTCAGCAGTGTTTCTGTGATTAAGAGGATTTAGCATTACAAACTAGTAGTTTGTGACATTTATTTATGAGTAACTTGTGTATAATTATTTATCATTTTACTGTTGAAAGCTGGATCTTAAGTTTTTCACTGTCTCTTGCAAGTAATTCGTTATTATATTCTTGGTGATAAGAATCCCCTTAGTTTCAAATTTTCAGTCATTTACCCCTTAGTTACATCTTGTAAATAATTTGACAGAGGCCAGTAACACTGTG
The DNA here is from genome assembly GCF_009819795.1 of Aythya fuligula. Taxonomy (NCBI): domain Eukaryota; kingdom Metazoa; phylum Chordata; class Aves; order Anseriformes; family Anatidae; genus Aythya; species Aythya fuligula. Next base: position 97,713,363 of record NC_045561.1, on the reverse strand, counting down.
GAAATCACAGAACTTTTGTGTTTATCATATCTAAATGCATGCCTAGTCCTGCAGATAAACTCACTTAAGACGCTATTGAGGGGTCAGTTTGCAAAGAATAGTACGGCTATCTAAAAGAAAAGCTGCATTAACAACAACTTTTTTTTTGTGACTGAAACAAATTTTCTCCCATTTAAGTATTCAGACAGAAAAGAAAACTGAGGGTGGCAGTTTCTTGGCATAGTCTCTGAACTGGATCATGTATCTTATAAGAGAAATAGCTCAGTTAATCTGTAATTTTTATTTTTTTTTCTGTAGACTTGCTTCCAGTATCTTGTATGGAAGTAGAGAAACGTTTTGATAATTCTAAGATTAAAAGAGATGTTCAGTTACAATAGAAATTTTATTTAATGATTTTGTAAAAAAAAAAAAAAAAAGTAGAGAGAAACTGATTTTGTTGCAAACTCAGTTGACTAATCTGAGAATTTACAGGCACTTAATATGGACTAATGTCTTTTAATAGTCTTAAAAGTGATGTGTAATCATATAACTTCATTTTATATTTAACAAAACAAAATGTTTTATTTCCAAAATGCAATAATATTCAGATGGGGCTAGCAACAGTATCCTACCCTTAGGCTGTGTTTGTCAATGAAAGTTTGTTCCAATTATGATAATACCAATGATTTGTACTTAATTAGGTGAGTATTTATACATTAATTTGAGCTTGATAGTTTTATGAATGTATTAACAACGTCTAAAATACTTAAAAGATTTATACCAAGGTTCTAATTTCAACAATGTTTAAGAATCAGACAAAAGCATCCCATAGGAGTTTTGGGTGTTTGCACTTCTTGTTCCCCTAAGTTTCTAAGCAACACATAGAGATGTATGGTGCTTAGCAGTTACAACTATGGCATAGTGCATATTAACAAGTCACATATTTTTTATTTAGACCTTCGGGCTCCTTTTGATGAATGTGCTCTGTATATAGACTTCTGACACTGCAGATCTGGACTACCTTGTAGCTAACTATCAAAGAAATCACCGGACCTTGACAAAAAATGTTAAGAATGTGAAGGTCAGATAAGTGACAGTGAATACTGGTTTGCTGCAAGAAAGTAAAAGATGTGGTTGGCTGAAAAGAGGTATCTGTTATTGTCTACATGATGTATTGAAGAAAGAAAAAGAACTATTCATGTAGTTAAAGAGAAATAATAACTTTAAATCTGTTGTTTCAACTTTGCTTTTGGCTCTTTAAGGCTAAACTTATGAGTGTTTCTGAAAGAAAAAAAAAAAAAATCAGACTTTTTAGTTCCTGAATTCAAGGTCTCAGTTGTAGCTTCATGAAATATTTTTGGACTCTCAACTCCTCAGTTTTACATCTTTTTGTCAAAGGACCTACTTCCAGTTCTTATTAATGTTCATTTAGTTGCAACTGGAATTTTGGCTTGTTTTCACTTATGAATGACGAGGAATGTAAAAATTTCCAGATGTGCTCAATTTCAAAAGCTGTTCCAGCATAGGGGTTCTGGACAGGTATGGAGCCTCACTGCACCAGAACAAGTTATGAGCTAGGAGCTGACGTTAGTAGTTGTTTTGTGAAAAATGACAAGCTTTTTTTTTTTTAGTTTCTACTATAAAAATTAAAATTAAGCACTCTTGTTACTTTGAGCTTAGTCTGAGTCCTGCAGTGAGCTCTCTGATTTTGTAATGGTTATGGTAGTGGTCATATTTATAAATCGAGTAAAATGGAAATGTTTGGACTTATCCATGGAGCAGACTTCTTCTGAGAATGTCCAAGAGAAAAGGAGAAGTATATTTTGGTCAGTTCACTCTTAAAATTTTCCCATACTATGATTATGAACACTTATTAGTTTGGTGGCAAAGGCTATACAGATTTTTGTTTGCTTGTTAATTAAGTTTAATTTTGTGTTAAAATTTGTGTTTCTTGTGTATTTGCTCAATCCCAACAAAACATAACATCTTTAATAGAGAGTAGAGATTATATGGAAGCTCTTCTCATGGGTACAGAGATATAAGTAGTAATGCCATTAAATGCCAAAAGACATTATCTCCTTCTCTGGAGATATTTAAGGCCCATCTGGACACCTACCTAGGCAGCCTGCTCTAAGGAACCTGCTTTAGCAGGGGGGTTGGACCCAATGATCTTTCAAGGTCCCTTCCAACCCCTTCAATTCTCTGATTCTGTGATTTCTGAATAATCACAGAATCACAGAATCACAGAATTTCTAGGTTGGAAGAGACCTCAAGATCATCGAGTCCAACCTCTGACCTAACCCTAACAGTCCCCACTAAACCATATCCCTAAGCTCTACATCTAAACGTCTTTTGAAGACTTCCAGGGATGGTGACTCCACCACTTCCCTGGGCAGCCTGTTCCAATGTCTAACAACCCTTTTGGTAAAGTTCTTCCTAAGATCCAACCTAAGACTTAATGAATTAACTAATTATGGACTGGTCAAGACAGAAATCCTTACAGAGGGTAGTTCTGGCCTCATATAAACAGGCTTCGTTTCCACCCAGCCTGTACTGAAGAAGGAATCCATTTTAGGATTCTTTCTTAGGTCAGTATAAATGGCTTATATGACAGGTCAGACCTTGAGCTATGGTCTATAGCTGTTGGGACACATTGCCTGGTACGTTAGGGTAACTGCTGTAACCTCCTCAAGTAATCACGTAGCATGTGAGGTGATTTGGGACTGGACCAATTCGGAGCTTTAGCTGTATATCACAGTCCTTCCATGTTTAAGTGCCCTTTTGTTACAATCTCAGCAGTGTGGCTTTACAGCTAGCAGGTTGAAGGAGGTAATTATTCCCCTTTTTTCAGCACTTGAGATGCTGCAATTGGAGTAGAGCCCAGTTCTAACCCCTGCCCCTGTGCCAGTGTAAGACATAGCCAAACTGGAGTGTGTCCAGAGTACAGCTACCAGGATGGCTAGGGTGCCTGAGCTCATGGTGCACAAGGAGACACTGAGGAGATCTGGGTTTGCTCAACCTGAAGATGAGGAAGCTAAAAGGAGAGCAGAGATAATTGCTGTCTTCAGCTGCTTCTTCATTACAGAGAAGATGGAGCCAGCCAGCCAGGCAGACTGAAAGGATGAGAGGGAAGGGACAGATGTTGCAGCAAGGGAAATTTCAATTAGACACGAGGAAAAAAATCTTCAAGGTGAGGGTGCTCAAACACTGCAACAGTTGACCATCGAGACTGTTGATTCTCCTTCCTGGTGGATTTTCACAACTGAGGTGGACAAAGCCTGAGCAACCTCATGTTACTTTGAAATTGGCAGTGCTCTGTCTTGAGGGGTAGACTCAAGACATCTCTTCCAACCTGTGTTGTTTGAAGTCCATGTACATTGCTGATTTTACATGAAGGATATCATTCCACAGTCTCGGCAAGGAGACTTTCTCTTGCTCAGATGTGTATACACGTTGAACTTCATCTCCTTTTATTCTAAATTCATTTTTAACCCTTTAGTGGTTACATCATGCTCTTTCACACTTCTTGTACACCCTTTGTATTTCAAATGACCTCCTTAAATCTGTTTGTCAGCTCTCCACCCCATTCAAATCCTTTTGAAATCTGATTCCAATATGACAGATAAGAAAAGAAAGGGGAGATAAAATCAATTTAACCTTCATAGTACTGGAGTATCAGAGTATGTGATCTAGTCTATAACTGTGCTGTCCCATCCTATATTTTTTGCCATTTGTCTATCTGGTTCTTTGTTATATCACGCTCAGCTTGGATTTTTACCATTTTTACTTGTTCTTATGAGGCTGTGAAATTATTGATGAAATCTTTTAATGTAAGCTAAGTAAAAGAAGAGAGAAAAGACAGAGAGGGATGAATGGTGATAGATAGCCTAGCAATTATTTGCATTAGTATGCTGTTGAGGTTTGACCCCATGTTCACTGAATTCCAATGAGACTTGTATTGGCTTCAGAAGGGTTTGGAGCAAGCCCATGGCACAAAATGTCTTCAGTTTGGTGTTTCATAGCACTGTCATAGATCTATGGTCTCACAATTTTTTATCATCAGTCTTCCTCTACTTGGTGCTTTTCATAAAGATGCAACAGTGTGATTAGGGGTTGGTGAGTTTTTTTCCCCTCAGTTGTGAGGAAGATGACTCAGTATAACCATAGAATGTCAAATACGAGAAAATGAATAGAAAAATGAGAAAAGCATGTAGATTTGCTCTTTATAAGCACGCCTGATTTTATTTTTATTTTTTGGACTCATTCGAGGATATTTGAACTTCACACTTCAACAGTGTGCATTTGAAATGTGTGTCAGAAATGTGCTAACACACATCCATTTTATTACTGCTTATGGCTGCCACTCTGAAAAGAAAGTATTTGTGTTCAAATCATCAAGAGAGAAAACATTAGTTTTTTTTTTTGTTTGTTTGTTTGTTTTTGAGTGGTTTGTATTTTGCTTTTTATAGCTTCAGTTACTTTTGTTTTCCTATGAAAATATTTGATTGCCTGGTCTCATCATTCTTTTCTGACATATATTTTGGCTTGGTTAATGCACATGTAATGTGTAAACTCCATATGGAGAAGGATTCTGATGTGCAAGTATTGTGAATAAGTTCTGGCATTACTTTGAGCATGAACCTTATATTTTTATCTGGGGAAAATAATGGGCTCTTAGTGCTTGCTTTATATATTTGGTTGGATGTCAGTTCATTTACTCAAAACGATACAAAATTAGCTGCCAGGTTGGTTGATTTTCTTCTGCTTTAGGCTCATTCTATTTTAATAATGGCTATTCTATATTATATTTCTATTTAAAGTTCTCTCAGTCTCTTCCTTTCCCAGGGCTACTTATTCCCCTTGCTCTGTCTTTCCCAATATAGCCCAACTGCTAGTCTCTCACAGGCAGTGGTTTTTTGGTTCATTTGTTTTCATTTTTGGTTTGTTGTTGTTGTTTTGTTTGTTTGTTTTTCTATTGTATTTTTTCTGTTCTCCAAAATGCAGAAATAGTGATACTCAAAGAGTGCCAGTGACACTCTTAGAAATATTTAAAATATGCAAGAGTGTAACTGTTCTGCTCTATCTGCCAGCTGAAGGGTTCCGGTATTGTACCGTGTTCAATGTCAGGAACTTAAAACTTTGATTGGCAAAGTTGCAAAGAGTCCAGAGGAGAACAGCAAAGATGAGATGATCATTAGAAACCATGACTGGGGAGGAAAAATTGGATGAACAAGGTTTAGAACAGAGAAAACAAGACCTGAATAAAATAAAGAGTATCTGGAGAATCTGGAATAGATTATTTATTTATTTGTTTGTTTGTTTATTTGGTAAGTGCATTAGAGATTTTATTTTCCATCAGCATAGTTGAAAACTGTCTGCTTGGGATGTGTGTGTGTGCATATATACATATATATGATTTGATTTTAATATTAAAAACTCCCCATCTGGAAAGCAACAAAGATAATTTACCTGAAGAGGGCTGTATTTCCTGTCATCAGAGATTTTGGGGAATATTTTAGAAAAACAACAAAAAAAATAATCTGTAGGGAAAGCTCTAGTGTACTCTGCAGAGCTAGACTAGATGGTTTTTGTAGGTATCTCTCAACACCTTACCTGCATGGATGACTGAACACAGAGTGGGAGATGTCCAGAGGATTTTCTGTGGTTTCAGTCTCAAGCAAGAGGATAACTGTGAATAAGAGATTCTTGGCAGACATGAAAAAATGTATCCTATAGGTCTGTCACATCAATATTTCACCTGATGGTATTGTGCAACAGTGAGATATCAACAGGAGAAACAGAAATGGCAAAAGGTGTAGGAGAAAAAATAGACATTAAAAGAGAGAATGAAAAACATTGTTCATAACACAGTCATCTTTTATTGTAGCTATTATAGCCATGTTTAGATACAAATATTGGACTAAAATCCTGAAAATGATTAGAAGTCCCACAGCATCACCTTAAACTATGCCTTGCTTTTCAGCTGCCATAAGCCTCAATATAATGCATGGCTACTCTATGTCTCTTTAGGTGTTGTGGACTTCCCCTTCACTGGCATCAGTAAAATGATGTGAAAAAACATTGATGGAATAGTTCCAAAATCTGTTGCATTTCTTGCCATTGGAACCAGTGAAATGAAAACCTAAACCATTATCTCCTTACTGAAACTCGATCCATTTTTTCACTGCCTTTTTTTTTTTTTTAATTATTACTATTAGTTTGCATAAATGAAAAAGGAAAACAAAACAAAGCAAAAACCTAAGGATTGTTTTCAATGAGTCCAACAAAATTATGCTTGTAGTTAAAATTTAAAATCATATAGAGAAGGGTGGCTGCAAAGGGCCTTTGAGAGACAGAAAAGTGCTACAGCAATAAGTGGGGATACAAGCTGAATGTGTGGTATTGTTCAAGAGGCAGTCAGAAGGGCTGACCACATCCATTTCCAGAATGCTGTACTGAAGTTATCCCTAATGCTGCTCCTCACCTTGCATATGTTTTCTTGTCTTACTGTCACTTCTGTATATCTTGGTCAAAACTCATCCAAGTTAGACTCCATAATCTGGGTAGACCCTGCTGAGAGTATAGCGTACTTTAAAGTGTAGTTAACTAAGAAACACAATCCACTGTCTCCTTTAAACTGATTTTGAATATCACTAATACTGTTTTGGCTTAGTCTTATTACATTATATAGCTTGCACAGGTATTTTGAATTGTAATTTATTCATAATGGCTGTTCTGTGTCTTTCATTTGGCCAATATATTGTGTTCTTTATCATAGCCCTTTATAGTGAACTTTATTGTATTTGCATCAACCATACCAAAAAAGCTATTCACAAAGCAAGGAAGAGTGCACATGTTTAGCAGAATAATTTATCTTCACTCTAATTTAAAATTGGATGCTGAACTCAGCTATGTGGAGAAAGAATGTCAGCTTTTACATGTCCGGGTTTATGAACTTTAGCTTTACTTATTACTCAGGTTAGACAAGAAAAAACTATCAAAATAAAATAAATTTCATATTATTTGGGGGAAAGAAAGAGCTTGTGTCTTCATGATAAATTTGTTTCTTCAAAAGATCCTTCTTATGACCTATTTTGTCAGCAAGTTCTTTTATCTGGGAAAATTATTTCTGCTGGCTAGCCAATTTCAAAATGATAGAGTGAGATTAATAATATAAATACAGGTTTTCCTTGTTCTATTGATTTATTGGGTCCCAAATCTCCAAACACTCACCCGTCTTAGTCATTTTACTTTTGAGAACAATGACAAAGAAGCTTCTCACATGTATGAGTGTTTGCAAGAGTGAACATCTTTAACAGAAGCTGATTAGCAATGTATTAAAAAGAAAGAATACCTCCTGTGAATATATCATTACAATACTTCAGATGAATCAGATATGTAGAGGCATAATCCATTAATAGGAAATGGCAGAAAGAGATGTTTAATAAATATTCTTGTCTGAAATGTTGGAATGGGTCATGTCACTGTTTCTATTCCATTACAATGTGCAGTATCTTAAGAATTTTCACTGTAGACTTCATTTCATCCATCATGGTCATAAAATAATTGTATGCCTGAGACTGAGATTTCATGATTCCCTGAAGCTGATCTATGGTCTGGTGGCTCCTGAAAAGAGGAACCTTGGTCTGCCTATGTTTGGCCACACACTCCCTCCCTGTCTTGTGCCATATATTAGCACCTTTATGATAGACAGCTGACTTGGGTCAGGGGACTGTTTTTACTAAGACTTGATTTTCTTCATTTGTTCATTTCTGAAGGAGGCAGGTTGCATATAGGCCAACAGTGTTCTCCCATTGCAAATAGGAAAGCTGCCTAAGTGTGGTTTGCCCAATGCGTATGATCAGCAGATTGAGGAGGTGGTTCCTTCCTTCTGCTTGGTGCTGGTGAGGCTGCACCTGGAATGTGTGCTCAGTGTTTGGAGCTCCTTGCTTCAAGAAACACGGGGAGAAGTTGGAAGGGGTCTAGCAAAAGGCCCTCCGGTCGGGGTCTAGAAAAAGGCTCTATGGTCAGGGTACTTGGCCTACAAAGAAACTGGTTGAGGGAGCTGGGCTGATTTATTCCAGTGGAGATCCAAGAGCAGCCTACGACTGTTTGAAGGAGATTGCAGAGGTGGTGGATCCAAAGTCATTTTGGCAGTACCAGGTGATATAACAAGGAAGAAAGGCCACAAACTGCAGATTGAGAGATTCAAGTAGGACAGTAGGAGGTCGAGGCAGCATTAATGTAGGCTGCCCACTGAGCCCTGTTTCAGTGGGAGGCTGAGGTCTTCCAAGACCTTCAGAGATCACTTCCAGTGAACACTTCTGTCTTGCAATGAATGTTAATGTGAATACAGAATCTACATTTAAGACCTGTAACAACACACACACACACACACACACACAAATACAGTGGGTACTTACAAAAAGTGATTTAATTCATGCTAACACAGGTTTCCACAGCAGGTTAGGTGACTGTTTTTTCCTCTAATTAGAAAAGTCTTTAAGGGCTACTTTAGATTTGGAGCATTAATGCTGAGCTACCCATCTTTAGGTTAGGCGCACTTCAGCCTAAGTAATGTCACTTCAGCTGATGGAGCTGTAAATTTTCCACTGTTGTCATGTCTTGACTGCTGCCATCCATCCCGTCTCAGAACTGAAATTTAAATGAGATTTAAAAGAAAATTTCCAAATTAATACGGGAATTTAGTATTGACCTATTTTCCAGAGAGATCATTTCTATCAAGATGCAACAACTTCCAGAGAAACTAAGTTGAAATAAGTTTCAAGACAGGATTACAGGATTTTAAAGATTTCTGTATTTATGTGTAATGTAAATGTACAAATATCTGAGTGTGATATGCATGTTTGATATGATTTTAGGCTTAGAAACTTTGGACATAAGATCTTTCAACAATTATCATAGAATAGATTTAATTATTTCCCACATCAAGTACAAATATGTCTTTTAACTGTCATTCATAGTAGCAAAACCAGTGTGGTCTTGATTTTTTTTTTTTCTCTTCCTATAGTGTAGCTATAATCACTGAGATTTTCAACACGGGCACATGCACACACAGGCTCTGTGGAAGCAATGCTCTGTACATCCTCCCTGTCATGTTGTTCACGTGCCTAGCACAGGGAGTTGTGTTTCTGTTTGTCGCTCGATCGTATGTGTCAAGCACAACAAAATGGGTATCTAGTCCTCCCCCACAGCAGCAGGCTTTGGGGAGAGGGGAATTTATAAGCACACGATTACTGGTGAATCATCCACGTCCACAAAGTCTGCTTCTTACCAGCGCTGCTGTCAGCTTGCAATGATTCCCTGCCTCTGGAAGGATACAGTGATGAATTAAAACAAAATCCCCACATGAACTTTCTCCAAGCATGTATATGAGGTAAGAGAAGAAACACCTGGCCTGCCCGTCAGCACAGGAACTTAAACAAACACCTGAAAGAAAGCCAAAAAAAGCAGTTGCCCATCAGGGATAATGCTGAGAGCTAGCTTTTGGACAACTTTCTGGCACCAGTCTTATCTGTAAGCCTTATTTTGCGGTCAGACTATCTGTCCTGCTCCAGACTGCAGCAGCTCTGTGGCAGTGTATTAAGGGACTTGAGAGCATCCAGAGGACAACAAAGCTGGTAACACGGCCAGAAGGCATGTTCTGTGAGGAGAGACTGAGGACATTTGGGTTCTCCAGTTTGGAGAAGAGGAGGCTGAGAGGCAGCCTCACTATTCCCTGCAGCTCCCTGAGAAGGGGATATACAGAGGGAGGTGCTGTTCTCTGCTCCCTGTTCACCAAGGGCAGGATGTAAGGGAACGGCACAGAGCTGTGCCAGGGGAGGGTCCGACTGGGTGTTAGGAGAAATTTCTTCACACTGAGGGTGGTCAAACATTGGAACAGGCTTCCTAGAGAGGTGGCTGATGCCCCAAGCCTGTCAGTGTTCAAGAGGCATTTGGAAAATGCCCTCATGAATATGCTTTACCTTTCCCTGAAGAGGTCAGGCAATTGGACTTGATGATCTCTGTAGGCCCCTTCCAACTGCACTATTCTATTCAAGTATTGGCAGTAAGGTATGTTGATGGGAAAAAGAGGGAAGCTAATAATTTGTGCTGTTGAATGGGGACCTTTGGAAAATGGTGTTGAGGGCTGCAAAAAATGTCAAGCAGACTCTTTGGACTGTAGCAAGCCACTGAAGTGGTTGTTAGCAGGACATAGAGGATCAGCAAAAAGCCAGGAGTTCAGAAACCAAGTCTCAGTTTGTTCTTCCTTATCAATCAGGATAATAAAGTGCACACAGACAGGCAGCCCCTCTCAGTCAAACCTCAGAAAGTCTTTGAATTAAAAGTGAAAAAAATCTTCTGAGCTGCTTCCTCTGCATCACTTTGGATTGTGGCAAGTGCATTTTTCATCCAGATGTGGAAAAAACTGTCCTGTGATATCCGTGACTAATTTTTTTATGCTTTTCGTTGGTGGGTTTTCCCAAGCTTGCCACTGGAGTGTTGTTTGTAGTTTGTCAATTCTGCTGGGGACACCAGTGAGTCTATCAAAAGATCATTGAACTAGGTGCTTCACAGTGCTGACCTGCATCAAAAATAATTTCTCTCTCTCTCTCTCTCTTTTTTTTTTTTTTTTTTTTTTTTTCTGGCATTTTATCCTGTTTTAAAACTGTGATCCACCTAAGACAGTAGTAGAGTTGCCTGAATTAACATAACTTTTCTCATTCCTTCCCATCATGTATACTAAAATCTCTGACAGTATTAAAAAGCAACAACTAACATTTTTAAAATAGAGGGAAGATGTAGGGTCAAGTACCATTACAACAATGGGTTATTTTGTGATAGACTCTTATCTGTATTTAAAAGTACTTCTAAATAACTGGCAATGTTACAGAAGCACTGTAAAGGTCAATCAACTCAGTGTATGCATTTCATATTCTATGTTTCTGGTGCCTTTTTCTTTTTTTTTTTTTTTCCTTAACAACAAGGTCACAGCTGAAGTCCAATCTTCTATCTGCCATTTGACGGAAAAAAAAAATAAATTAACAGGCTTTTGAGTTAAGGGATTTGTATATAACCAAGAATATTAAACCGTTCTTTGCACTTAATTTGTATAAAGATAGATGCACACATAAATGCGTGTGCATGTATATGTATTTTTTCTTCAGCATACTTTTCGCTGTTAGTTGTCATTTTTCATTCAAATCTTAAAATTCCAGAGGTTTGTTATTGAAACATATACTGATCTGTCTTGAACAAGTCTTTTTCTAGCACTATCAGAATTGTCTGTCAACTTGGTTACAATCCCTGTGATTTCAGTTGATTCTGCTGTTTGGATTCTAAATAATAACTTTGTTCTTCAGCTTGATATTAATACCTGAAGTAGCTATATCTCAAGCAAGGGATGCTTTAAATAATTTCCTGTGTGTGCAAATATTTGTACATTATGCAAAATAATTGACAACCAACTTCCAAATAGTGATGTATAAATAAAATAATACTTGTAAATTTGGAGACCCTGTGGTTATTAAGATGGAGTTGTATTTTCTTCATTTCTATACTTGAATACTTTGTATAACAGCACATTGACTGACTTATTTCATTTACTTGTGAGGACTTTGAAGTCTTTCATGACAAAGAAGTATAATAACTTTGTTCTGTTATTTTCTGCTACCTCCAATGATAGAATATTAGGAGGCTTAAACTTTGAATGGCTGTTGTCGCTTCAGTATTGTACAGCCACAAATACAAAACAAGTCATGTGGAAGCAAAAACTCCAGCTACCTGAATTCATTCAGTTGGACTCTGTGGAGATGATAGTTACATAAATATAACTAGAGACTTATATAGCTCTATTTAGAAAATTCTTCCAGCAAAAATTCTTTTTTGAAAGTTATGTTGCAGCTGTTTAAAAAGAAGAAAAAAAGAAAAAAAAAATGAAAAAAAAACAGTTGCTGAAAATAGAAATACTTTTTCCGTGCTAAATTTGAGTTCCATAAGGTTTATTTTATTTGAATGTAATTATGATTTCATAACTCTAGACCACACAGATCTTAACAACAATAAATTATATTTTTTCTCTTTTTCTTTGCAGAGTCACAGTGTACACTCTGTGGGGAGCCTGAAGGTGAGCATATTTTACTCTTCATATTTTTCAAAGCAACTAGTGATGAACGCTTGACTCAAATGATACGTGTGTACAATAGAATGGAAATGGTATCTGAATGATGAGAACCAATGAAAGACATTCTCCCTTATGTTAGATACCAAAAATGAATTGAATTAAGCTGAGTAAAGCACAGTACATGCTCCAGGCAGGAAATAACTTAAAGGACAAATATTCCATTAGAGCAAAAACGGAAATATTTACTTCTTATTCTTTTATGTGTTTGTCAAACTAATTTGGGGTAAGAGACAGTGTGAAGAGACATTTAAGGACACTACTTTGAGGATGGAAAACAAAGAGATTAGACATAAAAGGGAAATGAGAAAATGTTTATATATTTGATATGATTTACGGAGAACAGAGAGGCTAACACTTTTTAGCAGGTGAAGTGAATAAATATTGCTTCTGAAATAAGGATAATTAAGCAATAACTGTTATGCAGTGCAAATATATGCCCAAGCGAAGGTGTATGCTGGTTTGATTTTTTTTGTTCCAAGTGACTAATTAAATGCCAAGGTGAGACCCACAATTTACCTAAATACACATTGCAGTAATGAGATTATGATTTTCGAGGCAGGCCATCATCGAAGAAAATCTCTCTCTCTCTCTCTCTCTCTCGCACACACACACACATTGATGCTGTTTTAAAGAAAATGTCAAAAAAAAATGACCTTAGTTTCAGATCAACCATCTGGAGTCTTTCTAAGAAAAGTAGTCTGCAATAGCAAAAGTAACTGCTGAAGTAAAGTATATTCTTCAAAAAAAATTATAGATTCTGTGCTGTTCCCAAAGAGATTCAGCTTTGTATCTTGAATAGTTTCTGTAAAGCAATTTAAAGCTTTAACTTTTTATAAATGTAGGAGGGAGAAGTTAGCAAGAGATGAAATCTAGAAGTGAAAGGCTTTGAGACCTTGCATCTCATGAAATATAACTCAGTAAATTAAACATCCATTATTGGCTTCTATTTTGTACTTTTCTACTGAAAAAAATAATTGTTTTAGAATTGGTTTTGACTTTGCATTGCTTTTAGAAACAGTCGATTCTTGATTAGTTCATGCTTACTGTCTTTTATTTGATAAACTTATATTAGCACAGATACACATATGGAAAGTAAAAATAAGACAGGTGTTTATTTGCCTTTCACGTAGTATTTCTTCCATGATAGGGTGGTCCAACTTTAAGGTTAGACACTGGATTAGTTCTGTTTTCTTGCATGCTATTCTTGCTTTCTAACAATAATTTGTTTTCATTACTGCACTTTCATAACTATTCAGCATTGCAAACTTTAATAAGTATAAGGACTGTTAAAAAAAAAAAGTGGATAAAAAAAAGTAATAAAAACGTTTAACATTTATGTGACTAAAATCTCGCAAACAAAAGATAATTATCTGTATTGCCTTAAGAACAGTTCTCAGGAACATAATGTTTAGTTTTCAGCTGTGTAGAAATGAACCTTCCCAGTGAATGTCTCCTGGATCACCAAACTCTGCACATTATTACTGGAATGCTACTTATTAATTCTCTGCCTCAATTTTAAAACATTGACAATAATGTCAGGTTAGATTTGTGACAAGACGCAGAATCTTAAGGTTTTCTTTGTCACATTAGCACAATTTCTAATCTAATACTGAACATTTGCAGAAATTTTGTATGTTGTTTTCTGATGAAGAAATAGTTGCTCAGTAGATATGATTTCTGTTTTTAGAAGGCAATTCTAAAAGAAATTTTACATCTTTGGTGTATGCATGGAAAATTAAGAAAAAAAAAAAAAAACACTTCAAACCTCAAAAAATATAATTTTCCTTTGGAACTATATGGTATGGTCTCATAGTAAACTAAATGAGTTGCTAAGAAAACTAGGGAAGAACTCAGAAATCATCTTTTTGGATTTACTTTGGTTTTACTTGGAATTTATGACTGTTGTCTGTAGCTTTCTTCAGAAATTTGAGATGCCCTGGGGCTTATAGTTTGAATTTTTGATATCTAAGAAATTTTCAAAAATATCAACTAGTCATAGATACCACTTGCCTCCATTTTTTTGTCCTTCCATATTACCTTAAGCACATTAATTTACTTTAGTATACTAAGATGAATTTTCAAAATAGCAGGACAAATATGACATGGCATAGGCCTCCTCTATTAATTTCCAAAATGTTAAGTACTTGTTCATGAAATAGTAGATAGATGTGGAGGAAGTTCCCTGATTTGGAAGAAAGGGAGACAAGACTTCACATCTTACCACATCTGAATTCCTCTGAAGCTGTTTATGCCATTTATTGAAAAAACTACCAGGTACTAGGGGTGAGTTTCTGAACAGCATCTTCTGCTTTGTATAAGAAAGTTGGTTCCTGCCAGGAGTTGTTCGTTGCTCCTTCTCAAGTGAATGTGACATGTTACAGATACGCATCTGACTCTTTGCAACACCCAATGTTCTCTGTTAGAAGGACTGGTGTAGTCATGAGATGTTTCAGCGCAGTTACTTCCATTAATATTCAAGCAGATGTAGTTTCTGTTCTTCCTAAGTCCTGCCAATTATTCACAGAAGTTCAGGAAAGGATTATATTAACAAATATAATTTGCTATATTACCAAAATTGCAAACAAGTTAATTTTGTGACAGCTAAGATTTCAGTAGACAACTCTGTCTTCTCAAAGACTGTGAAAATAGAAGCTTTCTTCCAGACCTGTTTTATATCCTTTACAACTCCAGTAGTGGCTTACTGTTTCTATTCATGGTTCTTTTCTTCAGTATTCTGGTATTCATGGTTCTTTTCTTCAGTACTCAGTATGATTATTCTGTTCCTTTCCTCCTTAAAGATAAATGTGCAGTCCTGTACAATACCAGCATTTTCAGCATTTTAATAAAAAGTCACCTCAACTGATTCTTTGACAGCACAAGCTTTATCTGGAAAGTGTGGTGTTAAAGAGAAATACCTCTGCATGGATAAATTTATAGTTAAGTTTGAGAATTAATATAAATTCTGGTTCTGTCCAGTCTATCACACATTTCAGCAGAAGAAAATACAGATAATGATTCATCTTGCCTTAGGAAATCTTTTAAGCCAGTGGGAACTAGAAGCTATAGTTTGCTGGATTCATGTAAAACATCATTGTATGCTCTGCTTCTACTTAGACACTTGTGTCCTAAGTCTAGGAAGAGCATGGAAAAATGTTTTTCTCCAAGTGTCTGTTGCTGGCAATCATGGAGGACAGAACACTGGGAGCACTGGCCTTTGGTCTGACGCTCTTAATTCTTTTGGGCTTGTGTTCTTATCAGTTTGAATTTAAAAAATAGTGGCTCTGAATGGATTTTTTTTTTTTATAGCCATAGAAGAGAAAACCTGTGTTAACTTTGCTGTAGGTATTAAGCTTTCTGCACTGTTACTGTGATGCTGATAGCACTTTCCAATTTATTTAGAAGTATTACGTGATGTAAATGAGATTCTCTGTGTTGAAGCTCCTGATGCATTATGAAAGTTATAGAATACTCTGAGCAATTATGCAAAGGCTGTGGAGTAGGTAGTAGGCAGTTCAACCTATTGTTCTCTCTGTTATCTGGTACCTCTTGATCTTGCAGTCTACATACGGGCTGTAATATGCATATCTCATTCTACCGCAGATATAATCTGGCAAATATCCTTTCAATTCCACAGCACTTAGTAATCGAGTCTAGCTCTCCAAAAAGATACTGATATACACAAAAGCTATGAGTAACAGTACTTCTGTATTTTACTGTGATCTGCTTTAAAGGCATAGAAAGAAGACAACTTTCATTATGAACAGTTCAGTGAAGACGTCTAATTAGGATGGTAGTTAAAGAAAAACAAAATATTCATATTTGTAAGGAAAGAGATGGAGAGTACAGTACAGTACATTAAAGCACCACTTGTGCATATTAGAAGTACCCTATCCTGAAATACTGAGTTGAATCTTTGCTGCCCCCCACCACCAGAAAAGAATATAGCAAAGAGATTAGGAATCTAGGTATATAGTAAACTTGGTAAAATATATGAGGAGCAGTCCCATGTGAATGAACATCAAGATGGTTTGCTCTGTGTAGTTTAGAGAAAGTACCATTAAAAGAAAGCAAAATACACCTACTGTGTGTTTCTGATAAATGATACATCCATTTTCTATGGGATCATGAAAACCAGGCATTCCAGTTTTGTAATATATCCTGAGCAAGAAAATATTCAAAAGCAGAACAAGCATAACTCAGAAAGACAAATACAGATGTGGAATTTGCTGCCACAATGTGGCTTTTGAGATTGACTTCAAGTTCAGTTAGCACTGGATGTTTCAGTGAACAGTAAGAGCTTTCCTAAGGATCTGGGATAGGAAGAAGTCTCACTATTATCAGTAATACAAATAAAATAACTTCTCTTTTAATAGATAAAGTATATGCTTCCCCTAGGGGTAGGTTATTGTTTCATAAGCCATTTATTCATCTTTGGTTTTGATTAATGTTAGTGACTGTAGCCAAAAACTGAATGCCCTACTGGGCCTGCTTTGTTGCGGAAATCTTCATATTCTTTCTATGAAAGCCTTGTGAGTTTCTGAAAGTCAACCTCTAAAGAATGAACTGGAAAGATTCCCCCTTTCCTACCTCATTTAGGTGAGCGGGTCTTTTTAACTATGTTCATGCTGTGGCGTAGCTGTTTATCCAAAGGTTAAGGTTGAGGTGGAATAGAATTACCAAAGTGGCAGCCAGAACTGGAGTCTTACACATTATCCCAACTTAGAGGAGCTAACAATGAAGTTAGGGATTGCTTAACAGTCTCCTGTAGGCTTGCAAAGAATTAGGAAGTCCTGGGCAGAAAAAGGTTCAAAGCAGGAAAAATTTTCTTTCCCACAAGTAACCATCTTCTCATATTTAGCACTGTAGATCCAAAACATGTTTTTGCAAAGCTCTCCTAAGATCAGAGAATCTATATACTGGCCAACTCTGTCATGCACTTCCTGGTGCTTTCACTTTTTCCTTTCTCCTGTATGCACTTATGTTCAACAGTTTTCCTAGGAGTATTTCCAGATAGTTCAGATTATTCCTCATTGTCTTACATGCATTCTGGGCTGTGGTGTGCACCTAGAGTTTGAAGTAAAGTCTCCCATTATTTCTTGTAATTAACCAGCACAAGAAATGATTGCTAGACTTACTGGCTTCAAGCTTGTGATATCAAACCTAGAACAGTGCCTTTCTGTCAAATAGTAAAATAAATGTTCCATGTAACAGCACAGTCTAGACCAATTTCTTGATGTATCACAAAATGAATATTATTTTTTTCTATATGCTTTTTCTTTAAGTTAACCAGTTAATAGTTTAAACAGCCAGTGCATAGATAATGCGTGATTCCTCTTTAGGACAAAAATAAGTAAATTAAATTATCAGAAGCTTAAGATTGTCCTTTGCTGTTGATTTATATTTTCAAACTAAGATGCCAACATTATTATTCTCTTGGTGAGAAGAAATGAGTTTATGTGAAATCTGTAGCCGTTACAAGAATGCTAGGGAGTACATGACTCATTTACCCATACAAAAATTTATGTCAATTAAATATATAAGGCTTTTTAATATGATTAAAAGTTGAGGATGCAATTAAGTAATTATTTTTAGTAAAAAAAAATATGTTTATTATTAAAGCAAAGGGTACTGTTGTATTGAGGGCATTTGCTCAGAAGATGCATAAATTATTCAGCGGAATTTGGGAAATACAAGAACTTTAACTTTTGATTGTAAATAATTGACAAGAACAACAAAAACCTCTTGCTTTTCTGAAGGAAAACTTGGCTTTTTAGGATATATACATGCAAATGTCAATATCAGAGTGGTGGATTTGTTTCGGGTACTGCCAGCTTTGGTGCCATCTGTATTTCGGTTAATTCTAGTGTATTGGAGACTGAGGGGAAAAAAATCTGTTTTGTTTGTTTCTTTGTTTTGTTAAGATAAAGAATTCTGGCCAGTAGGCAGTTCATAAAAGTATCTTAAAATTGGTGATACATCTTAATATTGACAGTGCTCCATCTGGGTAGTTCTGGCTCCAAATATAAACATTTCCCTTGGTATCTAGTGGAAAACTGTTACAGGCATATTAGTAACTCCAGAGAATTTTGCTAATCTTCATTCCACTAATCTTAGCATTCAGTAATCCACACTGAACACTGGCAGTTTTACCAACATTAGCAATGACTTTCAAGAGTCCTGTACTCTTTAACATTTTTATACTTGTGTTGTATTTACTGCACCAACAATTAGCAGTATCAAAACCTGAAGTTATTACTGGAAGCAAATTATGTTTCACAACACACAATCCTGACATTTTTAAGGCAACATTAATACATAATAAAATCCACTTTGCCTAATTTTATTATTGCTTATTTACCTACTATTTCTAAAAATATTTCATATTATTTGGTTACATTGGAAAGAATTTCTTGTTCTGTATATGTACCTGTTAAAATATATATATAGATAAGTGTTCCTGCTCTCAACCTGATAATAATTCATAGTTATTATTTGAAGTGATTGACATAATTCCACCTTTATTCTGTCCTGTATGAAAGATTTTATGAAAATACAAAGTCATAGTCTTAAAGTGAATTTTGCTTTGATCCATTTGCATGCCAGTTCCTTGGTTTTCAGGAATAGTCACATTTGTATGCCAGTGTGAACTTCATTGCTAACATTTTAATAATAGGTTCTGGTAAAATCTCTGATTGTATAAAACTCGCTTCTGATCAGAGTATGGCTCATATATCTGTCTTTTAATGCTTTAGCTACTTCTCTCAAAGCAGAGTAGTTTGATTTTTCTTGGGAAAAAGGTTTCATGGAAACCTTTTCAAGTATCATAGAAATGTATTGCTATCACATTCTTCATTGTGTAATCCGTAGATTTTTTTTTACTCTTAGAGCAAAAGGAAATATGCAAGTTATGCTAGCCATTTTTTTACAATAAAATAATCTGAAAAATTTGGAGAATGTATGAACCTAAATATCTTTAAATCTCTTTCTAACTAGGCTAATATGTCTGATTTTAATCATTAATTTCTTTAGTTATAGTTACAAGTTATAGTATATTTGTCATGTGTATTATGCTTAAAGAATGCTAAATTTAAATATAAAACAAAGAGCTGAGATGTGTGTCACGATTTTTAGGAAGGACTGAAGTCAGGAATGGGATATTTAAAGGACTAGAACCTATGTAAGTCAGCTGTGAGGTATGATGGTCTCAATTTTTATGTTTCTTTAAAGGAGCATTTCGTGGTAACTTAAGAACAAACTTTTTTTTAAAAAAAAAAAAAAGTTCTCAGGTTTCTTTTAAGAAAATAAATGATTTTCTTTAAAAAGCATTATTGAGGCCTTCATTTCTCATTTATATTTAGAATAAATTAAAGTCATTCAGTGTTTTTTTTTTTCTTTCTCATATGTATGTGAAACAGCTGTACTCAAAACAGCATGGTTGTCCTTGTTTTCTTTTCATCTACCAATTCACTCTCCTGGGTTGTGCAAACCAAAAAACAAAACAAAACAAAACAAAAAAACAAACAAAAAAGATTTAATTTGGACAAATACAATGTAATCCCAAATGCAGAAAGTATTATTTGTACATTCACTTTACATTGTTGTGATTAAAAAACAAAACAAAAGCAAACACAAGAATTGTCTCATCTTTCCTGCTCCATTATAAATGAATAAATAGAAAGCTCATTTGATTTCTGTGTGGGACGAGCTGGTCTCAAAGGTTATTGTCAGTGCACACTTTAGGTTGCATGCAGCATTAGTAATGTGAATATTCCCTCTGATAACAGTGAATGAAGTTACATGTGTTTTTTAGTCCTATAGAGGTCAGAGCATTTTTGGGAGTAGGAACCAATATAAGCAGAGTGCAGCGTAGAAGATGCTGATATTTTAAATCAGCCTTGTAAAAGAATTATATATGTGTTTATTATCTATGTATATTATATATGCGTTTTTTTTTTTTTTTATTGTTCTTATTTTGCTAACCGTTTAGCACATTTTTATATTAAATGACATGTCCTGTGTTGAGCGGTCATTGTTATATGTCAGACGTGTTTGCTGTATGTTAATTTCTGCAGTAGCACATTTCTCATAAGGATGCTATTTTGGAATGACGTATCATAAATGAGAACATTTATCTCATATAGTGTGAACTGTCTGTGTTTGAAGATGATTTGCTTTCCCTTAGCATCTAATTTTTATGCTCTGCAATGCTTATAGTTTGTGTATTTATTTAACTATAATACTCCTTTGTACATATACATAGCTGACCTCTTCAAGTTGAGCAGTGAGGTCTCCTGACTATTGCATGCAGCTTTTAGCTTACTTTATGTTTTAGAAAGTTCCTGTTGTGTCTTTGTAGGATAAGAAATGTGATGGATTTTTACCAATGTGTACATTTGTTCCTTTGTTTATAAAGGAGACATATTTCAATATTAATTTATTTAAGAGACTAAGGATTTGACTGAGTAAACTTGACGCAGCAGATGTTATCGGTCAACTTCAAATTCTGCATTGTATAAGCTGGGGAGGATAGATTGCAAGGTTGATTTGATGTTCACCATATCACTCCCTGTATCTGTTCTTAGTCCCAAACTCAGGGCATGCTCAGATGGTCAGTCTGGCCTCTGCAGACAACTGGTTTGAAAGGAAAGCTAGACCTGCCTTAGCTTGCAGCACAAAATCTAGCAGATTGAAGAACCTTGTGCTACAGTGGAATCATGAATATATTTTCCTTCTTCTAGTGAAACCAGTTCTAGCAGAATACGAGGGAGATGCAAAAGTGTTGTATAGTATCAAGGGATCTTCTGTATGCAAAATTAAGTTACCATTTCTCATTGTTAAATTCTTTTAGGTAAGGGGAAAACCGTGTAAGAATCAAATGTTATAAGGTTTGAGAATTACGGTTGTAATAAAAAAGCAAAGAAAAACTTCCTTCCCCATCACCATGTGCTGTGACCTTCAAGATTGATTATTTCCTATCCATCTTTTGAAGCCCATACCCAAATAAATTGTATGATTATAATTGCACTCATGTATGCATTTCATTCTGACAGAGCAGATCATGACTGATTTTATTCTTTGATTACGGGTCATCAATCTGAAAAGTTAAGAAACAGTCTGCTAGGAAAAAGAATCCTTTCCTTAAGCCAAAAACTGCAATAATTTAAATGAGACTTCCATGCAGAAGGAACACTGACTTCTACAGTGTGTTTGCATAAATCTTAGATAACTTGTGGCAACATTCACCTCAATGATGTATGGAAATCCTGAGTTCTTATCCCGTGCAGAGCTACAACTGATATTAATGGAAGTATTATGTAGGAAAAGGCCAAGGAATTTCACAGCAAAGAACTTCAAGCAGTACAGACTTAGCCTTCTGTACCTAATGATTATTTTCCATCAGATTTCATCACAGGTTTAGTCACTGGAATGGTCACACACCTTATAAAATATTAAAGCCAACATTTGTCTGTAATAATAAGTGACAAAAAACAGCTTTGGATATGTAGTTGGAAATACTTTCTTGTATCTGCTGACTGAATCTCCATGAAAATAATGAATAACATGATGGCAACAGCTGTATTAGTAACAATTAGCTTGTACAATTGAATGTTAGGCAAGGTCTTCAGTGCTTGACTCTGAAAAAGATTTCCATAAAATCTTGACATGGTATTGTTCCGGTTTCTTAAAAACTTGATTTCTATTGTATTGTTCCAGTTCCTTAAAAACTTGATTTCCAGGTGTATCAAGAGGCACCTCCACAGTGAATTCCTACCCCAGTGCTAGTTTTACAGGTTTTAACCCCACACAATAGAACTGAAACATGTGTCACTGTGGGTTCTTTTCTCACAACTTATTTTCCTCAGTGATGCAAATTAATATTTTTTTTTTTCCCCACTTTTTAGAAAGGACTAGTTTTTTAATTAGAAAGTTCTAGTATTGCAGTCAGTTTCACTGATGCCCATTATCAGCTTCCTTTATGAGATGAACTAATTATTAAAACCTGGAAATCATTTATCTTTTATATGCAGAGATAGTAAGCTCTTGGGGTTTCTATTTTTTTTAAGGATTGCATTTTCTTTAAGCCATTGCATTTTTTGACTATTAAGTATAACATAGCAGTGTCCTTTTTGAGAACTGAACATCTGTGTTTGCAAACCAGATTCCGATCTGAAAAGAAATTTCTCTTTACAGTGCTTCTCAACTAACATAAAAGAGTTAGTGTTGATCTAATTCTTTTTTAACAGGCTTTGACGTGCTTTAACAAGAGAATCCAAAACTAGTAATGGAACAACGTTCTTGTACATTATTGTAAATTATGGATTTCATGAACTGAAATAAGGCTCTAAATTGGCTTTAAAACATTTCTGTGTGGTCATGAACTGAAGTATAGAGATTGTACTTTTGTCTGTTCCTCTTCAGCTCATCATACTGAGATAGAAGAAAATTAATTCCCATAGTACCAACAAAGAGCATGTGGGTGTTTCCTTCTTCCTGTTGTTTTCCTTTGTATTTACTGTATAGAAATTGATTTAAAAATAGTTTTGTGCTAGAGATAATCATTTTCACTTTCCTGGCAGTGGTGAAGCAGCTTATTAAGGGATTGTTGCCTTGTAGCCCAGAAACAGCACAGAGATGGTGGAAGATGTTCTTGAAGCTAAGCCAAAATACTTTCCTTTTTTTTTTTTTTTTTTTGGCCTATGTTAGCATGCTAAACACTTTAAGATCAAGAAAAATCCATGAAGTTCCAATTCTGTCCTTCTAGCTCAACCTGATTCTTGAAACTGTTTATGTCTGTATTATGTTTTCTAGCTAGCCAGCTGCTGAGAGTTTAAACCCAGCATGGGAGAGGATTTCTTGGAATGATTTATTTCATATTGTGAAAATTGTCATAGAAAAGAACATGTTATGACCGTCTCTTCCATTAGAAATTCTTTGAGGGCATCACTATGAAACAGCAATTCCGCTTGATACCAAAGGTTCTCTGCTCTGCTTTAAAAATGGGACTTGTTTATACTTGGTATTTCTGAACATCTCTGTATTGATCTACAATGCTAAAAAAGGTAACAGAAGGAATTATATCTTTATACGGAAGACTAAAAATGGAGGCCTGCTAAGTTTTGACAATCAGAGACTTAATAGTAGCACCCACAGACCAAGAAATACTTCTGAGGGTAAAATCAGTTTTCAAGTACGCATTCCACATGTTTGGTACCAACAGAATAACTAGAATAACTGACTGATGGAGAACTTCAGGAAATGAAGGGATCAAATTCAGCTTAAAAAAGAAGCCAGCATTGTGACATAGAAGTGAGGTTTTATATGTGCCTGCATTTGTGCTCTATTCCCTGCATTTTCCTTCAGATAGATCAGCCTTTGAATATAAAGACAGATAAAGACATTTGTAAGCTGTTGGTTACATTATAGTAAGTTTTAACTAGACACTGACAAATTATTCATTCCAACTCACAGGGGAAGGAAGTAGGTAATTTGTTACTGTCTCCAAGAATGATGGAGATAACAGAAGAATTGGAGGATCCAAAGTGGGACATTGACAGAAGTAGAAACAAAATACAGTCCTAGCTGACTGTGTAATCAACTGCTATCCCAGCTGACATATCACAGGGTCTTGTGACCAAAGTACATTTAATGCTTGTCTCCAAATAACTAGTATTTTGTAGAAAACCTAAATTATACTCACAACTGAAAATCAGATTACACACTAACATTTGAAGAGTTGTATTTTCAGTTGAATATTTTGAAAAAGAACAAACTCTGGAGACATAAATAAATTACTTAAAATTAAAAGAGATTGTGAAGTTCCATATTGTGTTTTGGGACACTACTTCTGGTCTGTTGTTAAGTATATATCATTATAGCTAAATAAATAAATAAATAAATAAAAGATTACAGTTACTTCTGTAAGACATTCAGTATTTCTGTTTTGTTAGAGGGTATTTCCTCCAAAAAAAATTCTTCTGCCAGAGAATGAAGTGGTTCCAACTGAGAACTAGAAAAAAGAAATCAGCATTTGGATGACTTTTAAGGTTTAAACACTATGGTAGTAAACAATGCAATTAAACACTGCAATTTATTACTGAAAAATATTTAGGATTCCCAAACAAGGATATTTTGTGGATTTATAGCCTGATTTGCTAACAAAGATTCTTTCAGAAAATGTGTGTATTGGTTTTTGTTTTTGTTTTTGTTTTTAATCAAAATATATTAAAAGATCAATGTCCCATCTTAAGCTGTTGCTAATTGGCAGTGATCACATCATACAATGCTGTGCCATTGTATAGGCTGATGACAGGAGGCTCTGAGATTGAAGCTGTCAGACACAGCTAGTTTTAGATACATAATGTGTATGCGCTGGTCAGGATTTTGTGCTTCTTTTGTAGTGGTTGGTTACTAAATTACCAATTTCAAATAATGTCTAAGATGTTTTGGTTGAGTTCACAGAGACCCACTTAATAAACTGTATGATCTAAAAATGGATCAAATGTACAGAGAAGCCAAAATAAATTTGTGAAGTGAAAGTGACACTATTTAGCAGAAGCAACACTTCAATGTAATTTGAAGAAATGAATGATAATTGTTTTCACACTAAAATGTGGGAACACAGCAGGGCAATTCCAAGAAGTGCCAGGATCTTTCTTCCTTACTGGCTTAGAAATAGATAAATGCATTGTAATATTCACAGCTTTGATGTTCTCTTCAACTCACCAGCTCCTTATAGAACATTTTTCACTCTGTGGTAAACATTTCTCCTGTCTCACCATGAATTTAGAGCCCTAAATTCCCACACCATTCCTTCTGTTTCCTTGCAGCATAATGTATCATACTCTATTTAGTGTTAATATATGCACAGTAGAGGATTTTGTTTCTTGTTTAAATAGGTAAATACATTGATTAATAAATACTGCATAATTTATTGGAGAAGTAATATGTGGTGATAAGTTAAGCTTCCCAGCAGTACTGAGCTTTTGCCAATCTTCTACTGTATGCTTTGTCTTTCTGACTGAAATTTCTGTGAAGTAAAATTGATACAGCATCTCTCCTCACTTGAGGGAAATAACTATAATTAATATTAAAGAGGTGAACCAAAATTTTAGTTGGAGTTTCACTTTGAAAAAAAAAAAAAAAAAAAAAAGATAAGTCTTGTTGAAGAGAAAACTTTTCATGGAAATGTGGGAATTCAGATGACAATGTGCTTCCTAATGTTTCGTAAAATAAATTTACTCTGTAGTTGATTGACAAGCTTGCATTCAGACGTGAGAGACCCTTCAGTCCCCACTTAATTCAGAAAAGTGACACTGAAGCTGAGAGTCCAACTTCCAGATGAATGCCTTGCTCTGTATTATTGCCTCATGTAGAACAGGTCTCTTCTGCGACTGCCCTATTCAGTGGCCTATATAATCAATCACTCTTTCCTTGAGACAGTAGATGGTTGTTTATCCATAATGGTGCAAGAGAACTAGATAAACACATTAACCAAAAACAGAAACAAAACTCAGTTGACCTCTTGTGATGCTATTTGTAAGGAATATAAATGAAATCAAGAAATTGCATGGAGACAAACTATGCTTCAGTGAGTTATTCCATTTTCCTAGCAAAAAAAATAAACAATTTGAAGCTATTATTTACATTTGTCCAATTTAACAAATGTTAATTTGAATAATCATATCTAAAGCGCCTCTTGGTATATATCCATATCTAAGGCCTCTTGTTATATATCCCAATATGTTTAGGAGACGTTTGTTGGAAGATCACATTTCAGAGACATCAAGGAATGGATTACTAGGGGTAATGTGTTTACAAAGGCAATTTTACTGCATCTTGTTTGGAATAATTCAAAGTTTCAAGGGCTATTAGGTTTGTGGATGAAGTTTATGATGCTAGTTTCAACCTGTATGTTTTGGGTTCTCCTTATTGACAGGCAGCTTTCTTTTGTGTGTGACACTGAAGCCACTGTGCACACTGAGGGGCTTGAGCTAACAGGATGGCTCCTCAACAATCACCACACTAGCCTCACCGTATCCTACCATTCATCAGTTCCCAAGGGTTAATTTCGAACTCAGTCTAGAACAAGTGGCCTCCTACAATGACTGACTAATCCAAGCCTGACCATTTAATGTCTGATTTTGTGTTTTCAATGCATTTGAGAAACCAAAAAAGAAGATAGTACTCTGTTCTTCAGCATGCTTTGTTTACTCTCAATTTGTGTCTCTTACCATTTTGGCGAAACAGCCTTGATCCTCAAAACACATCTGGATATTTACATCAAGTAACAAAGGTAAGCTCAAAGATCTGCTGCCTGAGTGCAGATCATAGAGTAGGTTGTTTTTCATTTTGTTTTTTTTATGAGCAAAGAAAAAAGGTGTTAATGCAAAGAAGTCAATTTTATAATTAAGCATATAAAAGAAATTAAACATAATCCTGAAACAGAACAAACAGAACACCTCAGTTTCTTAGGTAAGTTTGGCACCCAAATCTATTTCTGTATTTTCTTTCTTTTCTCAGACTAATGTACAAAAGAAGGCTGACACTAAGTCCACAAATGGTTTCCCTCTCTTCCTGCAGTGATTTCCTGTATATCTTATTTCTGCCAAGTAAACTTTGTAAATGTTTAAATCAAATAACAGAATATTAATACTTACTGCTCTGATAACTAACTTTTTAAATATTTTTTTTCAGTGTTGTATACTTGAGGGATAAAATAGCTGGATAGATAGAAAGGGAGGAGACTTACCACAAAACACATAATAAATTAAGACCAATATATAGTTATGTCTCGTATAGAAAAGTGTTAAATATTTTGAAAAGTAATTCAAATCATTCTCTACTTCCACTGCCTCCTCTCCCTAAATGTCCGTGAATTGCAGTCATAACAACACCAGAAGTGTCATAGGCTTGTAAGTATGATGCTTGACAGAATTGCCCTGGAGGTTCAATTACTTGGGTGTGTGATGATGAATGAAAACTGCTGCGGCTCTCAGAAGATCTGCAACAGACTGGCAATTGTTTGATCAACTGTGGCATCCCTATTAAAGGTCTGGTGGGACTGGAGCGTTTCAGTAGTTACAGAATACAGGCATGTCAGAGCTTTGGCCATTCCCAAAGCACAGCAATGCTGTGAAAGTGGCAAAAAAAGCTCACTTGCAGAATCACAGCTGATATTCTCTGTATCTGGAATGCATATAAAACCCTAAGAATAAATATTTCAGTAGCTGAGGATAAGCTAACTGCCTACTGACACCTTTACTAGAGGAAGGTGATAAAAATCTATTCTTGGAGAAAACCCAGAACCAAAGAGGTAAAACAAAACAAAACAAACAAAACAAGAGAGAGGAAGGCAATGCCAAGGAAGCAGCAAAAATATTGCTGATGCAGTATTATCTAGCAGCTGGGCTTGTGAGTTAGTCAAAAGATTATTATCACAAGACACAAGTGCATTTGACTGTTGACCTGTCAGTTTCCATGAGGAAACTGAAAACAAATCCTCAGCAGGATCTCAGGAGATATTCTGAAGTACATGTTTGTAAGGCCTTGAACAGTATATGCAATTTTACATATAAAATTCAACTGTGAAATTGCTGGTTAGTGTCAGGGAAGAAAGGTTAGTGCGTTATTTATTTAGGTGTCTACTCAGCTGGGCACTTGAGCACATGCTTTTTCTTAAGCAGTCACGTTTAAACATTTAATTACATTTCAATAATAAGCAATTTAAGCCCATGCTGTCTTTTTTTGTTGAATTAGGTATATTTGATTGACAGCTGTGACAAAAGAAAGGTTATTTGTTTTGTGGATCAATAGGACTGCTTCACCTGCCATTGAATTCTCATTGAAAAGTCAGTGCTGGCTAGGCTCATAATCGTTAAGTCAGCCTTAATTGTCAAGAATTCAAGACTGATGACTACAGTGACACAAAGTGAGATGGGGTGGAAACGTGGGGGTTCAGGACTACAGACTGTGCATTTCAAGGGTGCTTGTATGCATCTCATCTCTGCTGCATTTGCATAATCAAGTTAATTACAAAATAGAGCTGATGTAAAGTATGTCTTGGTAAAAAAAAAAAAAAAGAAAAAAAAAAAAAAAGAACTGAAATGTGGACTGTTTATGAAATGTTTTCTAAATGCAAAGCCATACTTTAAAAGCCTACTTTCCATGAGAACGTTGCTGCTGTTACTGACAGTCAGGATGCTTACATCTGTGTTATCAAACAAGTGCATTTTCTATACAGAGATATCCCATGACACCTCCATTGGTTAACTTATACCTTGTAAATGCAGAGAATGAAGTTTAATTTGCTGTTGAACAAACCCTCCTTTTAGGTGTCTGTTGTTACAAAAGCAGCCAAATCCCATTTTTCTTGCAAAAGACATTCAGCCAAAAATATGTGTATTCAAAATGAGCATTTTCATCATTGTAATCAATTTTGAGCCTAATATGTTTAGTGTAATTCAATGTAAGGTGAGAAGTATGAACAGTTAATGACTTGCCAAACTCTTTCATTTAACTGTAAATTGTAAAAGCATTTTACAGTTAATTTAATTCAATATGTCTTGAAACTTAGCATTCTGGAAATATTCTAGTGTTTGATAAGTCTGCTTTCCATAGGTACATGAAATTATTTTGTGCATTCTGCTGAGTCCATGATTTTTATCTGTGAATCAGTGAAACCAAAGTCTAAGTCACCATAGGATAAATGGCCTTAGATTTAATCAGTATAATATAAAAAGTTATATTCTCATTTTAGATTTAAGGATGTCACAGCTTCAACTATTAGATTACTTCAGCATTCAAGCTGTGTAAATATTTATATTTTCCTATAATGTGGTGAAACATCTGGGGAAAATACATTTTTACTAGTTATCCTACCATTTGTTGCCACGTGCAATTTCTTATTAGCATAGATTTTTCACTAGATTTGTATTTATTTTTCCATCAATCCAATATCCAAGGAAAACATTATGGGAAAACAAGTGCACTGCAAGGGGAACCCTCAAGATTATCACTTCTGTGTTGTTGGTTGTAGATTTTTTGTTTGTGTTCCATTTTGCATACATTTTTTACACCCATCCATCACGTTGTACTTCTCCTCTTTAACATAAAGCAGTTCCTAAAGAATGGGCTCTCTGTCATGAAAGAGGTGAATGTTCTTTGTTTGCTTGTTTTATATTCCTAGTCCCAATCTGTAGAATTGCTGGAGAGCAAAACTGAGGAACTTTTTTTTTTGATGTCATCTCTACAGACATTCATAAACTTCTTCATAAACTCATTTCCAGAAAATAGAGCATCTCTTGCTTACTCAGATGCTGCACAATTCATTAGTGACAGAATTAAGAAATGGACCGACTTGTTTTAAAATGCAAAATATGGTCAGTGACCCATATATGAACCTTAAAATATGGTTCAGAAGGATATTTTGTTTTAGAGTCTGCGGTAAAGATAAGGACTGAAAAAAACATGCAAACCATGAGCACCATTCCTAATATGTCCTGGGTGGGTTATATATCTCAGCCACATACTGACATGTAACACCATCTCTCTTCCATCCTGTACACCCATCATCTCTCACTGCTGTGGGCTACTAAACATTTTTCAGATACAGTTACTGTCCTTCTTTCTCCCCCAGGCACATTACCCAGCTCTTCTCTCTCTCTCTGTTGTTTTCTCTTCTCATTCCTTAGCAACTTTAGATTTCCTCAGACTCACCTTCAAACCTCTTCTGTCAAGCCTGCCTACAGCTTGGCTCACACTTTGCCCTGCTGTGACTTGTTTACTTTGATTTAATTAAAATGCACCCATCCAGAACTCTGGGCGCGTTACTGACTGCCCGCCTTGCAGAGCCTTTAATTTCTGCAGTATTTTCACATTGCCTGGAACAGCCTCCTTCTTCAATTACAACAAGCAACCTAATATTTCTCCTTCAAAACCACCCTTTGAATCCTTGCTAGGACTTAACTGCCAAGCCCTTATTTTTACCTTCTTTAACCAGGCAGGAATTTTATTCATATATTTATTTCAGTCACTGAAGAAATAAAGTACTGCAGTTAGGAAGGTGTTAGTTCAGCTTTTCATTCACTATTTATCTGAGGATTTTTTTTTTCTACCTAGTGGTGTTAAGATTTTTATGTGTCAGGAGAGCAGCCCCATCATATGAACACTAATTCCTGTGCTGAGGATGAACAAAAGCAGTGTGTTGTCCTCAGTTATCTAAGTACATTTCTGACAGACAAATTTAGCAAGGTGGAAAAGTGTGTCTTTTTTTAAGTGAGACAGTGGTTAACCATGTTCATCCATTAAAATAAAATTTTAAAAAAATAAGAATAAAAATGTGACTTTCTCATATACAGAGGCTCAGCTTTATTCTTAAGTGCCAAGAACATCAATAGCACTCTGTAAAAAATGAATAATTCAAGTAATTAAGAACCCGAATAAGTAGAATTTATTAACCTTTTGAATGTATTTGTTTTTCAGGCAAGGGAGCTTTCTTAGCCCTCTTTTCTTTACTTCTTTCCTTATTCTCTGTTTCTAGTTCTCTCTAAATCTTTCTCATTCTCTCTTCCCACTCTATTCCTGTACTACTCTTTCTCTCTGCATGTTGTTCATGAATTCTGTTTTTTGTTCAGTTTTGCTTTTTTTATACCCTTAGCCATAATCTTATATCCTTCACCTTCCTCCCACTACAAGCAACAAAAGGAAATACCCATGCCTCAAGTCTTCTCATCTGATTTTTTTTTAAAGATGTCTCTAAGGTGAGATGAATCTTCACTGATTATAAAAGCAATGACAGAAACAGACACCACAGAAACTACACGTGTCAGCTCTTGGTCAGATGAATTCCACTCCCAGTAACTGCTCTGAAACTGTAAGAAAACTGTAAGTTTTCTTTGAAATGTGCTCTTGCAGGGCCTGGATCATTTGATACAGCAGTCTATGAGTCATTCAGTCATGACCTGTTGCTGTCTGGATTGCCTGGTTCTTCCTCTGGAGCCTTTGCGGACTCCTAATGCTCTCATTTTGTGCTTAGAGTGGAGGAAATGTTTCTTGCTTATACATTGCAGGGTGAAGTGACTTATCATTGCTATTGGACGCCAAAGTAGCTGGGTTAGTATTTACAGGCATACTAGGACCTTAACACAGCACTTCTGATTTAACAAAATGTCCTTGGAAAGAACTCAGAGGAATAGCAGGTTTCATTCTTGAACCATCCATTCTGTGGTTTGTGTACTGCTGTTTTCAAGACTGCAATTAGTCTTCTGCAAAAAGGTGGGGAGGCCTTTGGCAAATCTTGAATTCCTTCAACTGGTGGTGCACTTGCTAGGAAAAGGCTTGGAGAAAAACAGGGGTTTAGGCCAACATAGCACTCAGGGACCTCAGTGTGAGAGTCTGAAGATTCCCAGTTACAGTTGTTGTAGAAATGCACTTTTAGAAAGTCTTTCTTTGGACAAAGAAAGTACATTTCTAAAATTCATTATGCTCCTGTAGTACCATTTTTGAGAAATACCTGTTTTGCTTTTCCATTATGAAGTAGAAATATGTTATTGTGTTAATTAGAAATGTGTTATTATTAGAACAAGATATTTATCTGAAAATGTTATATAGTTAACGAGAATCTTGAGACAAGAGAAGTCCTTATCTGGACTTTAAAATCAAGTGTATTTTGGCTAAATGTCTTCATTTCTTTCATTAAGTTAACTTTGGATTAGGTTTCTATTTTGTATTTTTTTCCAATGATGGCTGCAAAAGATAAATCAATATACCAGCTCAACTTCATTCAAAATACTTCATTTTCTTCCGTAGTCCAGGTTCAATTTTAATGTTTTATTGTTTGTTAGTATACAGAGTATTGTTCTGTCAGCTTCACATTACAATTTTGTGTTACTCTCTGCTTTAACTAATATCAGCCCCAGAAAATCAAGCATTACAGAACCTTATTCGAACTCTAAAGATGACTAAAATGGGTATAATACTCAGTTGAGGAAAGAATGATATTGCTATACAAGTAACATTTTTCCTAATGCTTCTTTTGTTGTGGAAGTCTTTGGAGTATTCTGAGTTTTCTAGTCAGAAATGCTAAAAAAAAATATTTAATTGTTTTCATTTTCATTTCATAATTTAGGAAGACTAATTCATGATCAAAATATTTCATTATCCTCAACGTGCAAGGTTCAATATTATTTTTCATGGGAATCAGATTTCTTCTATTTATTCAAATATGACTTTTTATGCTTTTGAAATGTTTTGTTGGAGCTTTTTGTATTAAAAACAAAACACTTTTATTGTCTTTTGAAACCTGTGTGACTGAAGAAGAAATTTTACTTTCATAATGGAGTGTATCATATATCCAATTCTGGTGAAAAACCCATAGAAAATAAGTTTCCGCAGACTGCTAGCAAATGTGATTAGATGAATAGATCAAGATCAAAGGAAAGCATATTTTTAGCAGTAGAGATTGTGTCCTTACGAAAGTTCAAATTTTCAGTACATCAATTCTAACCTACTTGGATTGGTCTTTTCCTTGTTTTCTAATTAAGCACAATTTCATTAAAATATATCTGTCCTTTTTAATGCAGATGCTTTCATTTTGAAATGGAGAGATTCTAAAACTTTGGCTTGATTTTTTCTCGACCTGCAAAAGAACAACATCATTTTTCTTACGTTTTCTAATTATTTTGTTATCTATATATGAGGGCTAAGTAAAATAATTCCAAAGAAGTTGAAAGAATTTATTTCAGAAGCAAGGGATTATTCTTCCTAAACAATACTGTCCATTCCAGTCTCTGACTTGAGCAGTCAGTTCCTCCGTATGCAACCCTAGTTCTACTGCAGCTGTAGGTTCTGACATTCGAAAATACAGGAGCAACTTCAGAGTACAAAATAAGTTTGAATTATTGAAATTGCATAATATTTCAGATTTTTCTATGTGTGTTTGCTGCATCAGCCTAGATTATATTTACATTTGTCACATGACTACAGCGCTTCATTCCATTATATTACTCATCTGCCTTATCATTTTATCTACAAATTTAGCTGAAAGTTTTACCAAAGTAACAAAGTGAAAATTTGCCATTTAAGTCAATTAAGATCTTAAAAAGTATCTCAAACTAACTAGATTTTAGAATATGTTCTGAAATACTTTCTATTTTATGTAGTTTAGAGTTTATATTAATATGTTGCATTGTGCATTTAGTTGCTTCTTGGGCGTGCAGTTAAGGTTATTTCATTTTAATATCTTCTTGCTGGATATAATGCTCAGTACCAGTATACACTGATGTGCTGTTGAGCATGAGTAAGACTTCAGATCTACTACATGGGATCCTCGGTGTGCTTTGGATTAACGGTATCTGTTGGAATACATGAGTTTCTCTGTTAACTAAGGACGCAAAGACAATAACTTTTACTTAACCCTAGCAGTGCTAGTGACAGTAAGAGCCCTCCAGCACTACATCCTGAACATATGATTTGAATTGTTTTACTGAATTCCATCCTCAAGACCTTTTATGTTTCTCAGTCTACATGAGTAGTCTATTTCTGCCAAAAGTGTATTCAAGATCACAATCTTTTCTTTTTCTCATAAATTTCAATGTAATATCTGGCCTAGTGTAAGGCTGTGGTAATTAAACTCCACTCTGAAAGCTATGTGTGTCATGGATCACTGGATATGCTAATTACCTTTTACTAGGACTGTCACTAGCATTTATGTTGTAGTAAGCAATGGAATAATTTCATGTACTTGGAAAAAATTATAAAGGTATTATAAATGTCTTTTATTGATTTAAAATAAAGCAGAAAAATCTGATAGTATTCTTTCTCTGTACTCCAGCTAAATGAAGTCAAACATCTAAAGTAGGTCTGTTGAGTCTTCTGTTCTCTTAATAAAGTGTATTTACAAGGTATGACGTTTGCTATTGCAGTCAGTTTTACATGTCCTCTTACCTTTCTCTAAATTGGAACAAATTGTTCAAAGCTTGAATTGAATAAACAGATCTATGTTGTATAATTTGATAATTGCTGATAGATGGTTCATATTGCAGAGGCTGGGATGTTATCAATACCTTTTTCCTGCCATGGTACAAGAATGCTAATTCAGTGTCATGGAAAAATGGAGTATCAATTGGATTGTAATAGTTTCTCATGAAAATCAGCTACAGTTTACAACATTAGTGTTCAGGGCCTTCTTTAATTTTATATTCAATTTTATTATGTATTTTTAATTAGCTCTTACCTATAATCAGGTAAAATGGACAATGGAGTTCACTTCAAATGTAGCCAAATTCTTGTCTGAATTTTGTCTCACCATGGCATAATGACAAATGTGACTTTCTTGTCTCTCATTCATAGCTAGCTTATTAAAGAAAAAAAAAAATAATGATGTAGTCTCTTGCAGAATTAATGCATGAAATACACAGGGAAATAGGGAAGCAGTCTTGTAAAGTAGGATACTTATAGAGACTCTTCACGGAAATAAGCCAAAGTCTTACAAACAATAAAAACAGTAGGTGAAACAGCAACTAACAATATTGTATTTATTGCCTAAAAGCCTTTACCATTTCAAGAGGAACAATCAAGTTACCAAGTATATATATAGATATATATAGATGTGAGTATATATATGTGTGTGTGTGTAAGAAATAATTGTTTTCTCTCTAAGGAAGTTCCTGATGATGTAGCTATACCCAGATGAATGTCTCCACTTGGGTTTTTTGTCTCTCTGTTGGGTTGCTTAGTGTCAATTCCCAAAGACTGCCTAATAAAACCTGTTCCCAAATTGTGAGCATGTTCACTGAGGATGCACATAAAACGTGAAAAGGAGGAACCTAGAGCAAACTAATGTTTTTAGTAGAAAAGGACTAAAAGAACAGTAAAGGCATGTGATGATTTTCTGATTCCTATTTTGTCTGCTTCAAAAAGCCATGTTAGAAATCACAAAATTCTTTTATATATATATATAATTTTTTTTTTTTTTCATTTGAGCATAATAACAACTCAACTAATTTCTGCCTCTGAAAGCTAGATGTGTTCTCCAGGACCTAGGGGTGTGCAGATTGTTTATCTGTTTAAACACAAGGCTATGATTGAGGTAGTAATGCAAATTCTGAGCCAAGGTAATACTCTTTATGTAGCACTCCCCTAAGAGTAGCAATATATCTTCAGAAGGACATAATTTAAAAATGAAATCCCACTTTATTTATATTAAAAGAAATGTCTCTGGTGATTTCCCTGGGAGCAACGATGACCTTTTAGTTGTAGCTGCACTAAATCTACTTCTACATAAATTAGAGTGCGTTGACTATTGTTAAGATTTTATAACTTTTGATGATCTTTTAGAGTTTTTGTTTTGTTTTGTTTTTATTCCATGTTGCGTCATATTGTATCTACCATTATGCCCTGTTTTGTTTGTATGTCATTGTTTTCTGGTAAATAAAGCTATTTATTCTTGCAGAAATGCTACATATGTAGTGAAACTGATGGGAGTCCCTGTTTTTAACCTTCAGGTGGCTGTTCTGAATCAAGTTCTGGATGAATAGATATCTTCCCCTGTCCCTTAGTACACTGCTGTGTACCTTAGTATTTAAGCTTATGTGAAATAGCCTGAATTGGGGGCTAGATGTCTTCATAATATTTCAGGGTAATCAGTACCATGCAGAAAGTCTCAGCTTGTCTAGACTGCATGGACATCAGAATAGAACTGTATTATCTAGAAGGGGTGTAGCATATGGGGAATTCTGGTTTAATTTTGTATCATTCTTCCTTTGTCAGAAAAATTTCCCAATAACTGTCTCAGGAACTTAGACAATGTTAAAATCAGTAACCTTTTAATAGTTTAAAGTGATGGGTGGCACAGTCCATTCAATATTGTAATGGTTCCAGTACCAGCCTTGGCACAGGCACAGAGTTACAGAGTGGCTGAGTTTGGAAGGGACTTCTGGAGATCATCTGGTTCTACCCACCTGCTCAAGTCAGGTCACCTACAGCACATTGTACAGGAATGCATCCAGGTGGGTTTTGAATATCTTCAGAGCAGGAGACTTCATGGCCTCTCTGGGCAACTTGTTCCAGTGCTTTGTCCCCACACTTGGCTTTGTTGAACTTCATGAGGTTCCTCTCCAACCAACTCTCCAGCCTCCAACTCTCCAGCTCCCTCTGAATGGCAGCACAGCCTTCTGCGTGTCATCTACTCCTCCCAGCTTTGTACCATCAGCGAATTTGCCAAGGGTGCACTCTGTCCCTTCATCCAGGTTACTGATGAATGAGTTGAACAAGACTAGACCCAGTACTACCATTGGGGGACACCATTAGCTACAGGCCTCCAACTAGATTGCACTGCTGATTATAACCCTCTGAGCTCTGCCATCCAGCCAGTTCTCAATCCATCTTGCTGACATTTAGATGACACTGATCTAACTGACATGTCCTGAGCTTACCTATGAAGATGTTCATCGACAGAGGCATGGCCAGCAGGTTGAGGGAGGGGATTGTGCTCCTCTGCTCTGCCCTTGTGAGGCCCCACTTGGAGTGCTGTGTCCAGATCTGTGGAGGCCCAGCAAAAGAAGGATGTGGGACTGTTAGAGCAGGTCCAGAGGAGGGCCACAAAGATTTTCAGAGGGCTGGAGCACCTCACCTATGAAGAAAGGCTGAGAGAGCTGGAGGTGTTCAGACTAGAGAGAAGGCTGTGGGGAGACCTCATTGCAGCTATTCAGGACTTTAAAGGAGGGCTATAGAAAGGATGCAGAACCTTTTGCTCAGGCAGGTGATGATAGAACAAGGAAGAATGGTTTAAAACTAAAATAGAGAAAAGATTTAGATTAAATGTTAGGAGGAAATTCTTTACTCTGGGGGTGATGAGGCACTGGAACAGGTTGCCCAGAGAAGTTGTGGATGCCCCATCCCTGGTTGTCCTGGTTTCAGTTAGAACAGAATTAATTTTCTTCCTAGTAGCTGGTGGAATGCTGTGTTTTGGCTTAGGATGAGAAGAGTGCTGATAACAGCCCGATGTTTTAATTGTTGCAGAGCAGTGCTTATACCAAGCCAAGGACATCTCAGCCTTTTGCTCTGTCCTGCCAACAGGCAGGCTGGGGGTGCAGTGAGAGCTGGGAGGGGACAGACCCAGGACAGGTGACCCAAACTAGCCAAAGGGGTATTCCATACCATCTGACGTCATGCTAAACAATATATAGGGGTGGCTAGCCAGGGGGAGGGGGCCGGACTGCTCGGTTAGGCTGGGCATCGGTCAGCGGGTGGTGAGCAATTGCATTGTGCATCACTTGTTTGTACATATCATTATTATTTTCCTATTATCACCATTGTATTATTATTATTATTATTGTTATTATTACTTTTGTTATTATTATTTTCCCGTCTTATTAAACTGTCTTTATCTCAACTCACGGGCTTCACTTTCCATTTCTCTCCCCCATCCCAGAGAGGGAGGGGGAGGGGGAGCGAATGGCTGCGTGGTGTTTAGCTGCCGGCCAGGTTAAACCACGACACTGGTTCAAGGCCAGGTTAGATGAGGCTCTGGGTGACTTTGATCTAGTGGGCGTCCCAGCCTATGGCAGGAACCAGGTGATCTTTAAGGTCCCTTCCAACCCAAGCCATCCTATGGTTCTGTGATATGATTCTATGTTCCAGGAGTGTCAAAAGTCTTGCTGAAGTCAAGCAAGTCAGCAGAGGTTTTCAAAGACACTCTAGTATATAAAGACATTATACTCCTCCCAGCAATGAATTGCCCATTTGTTTAAATACATACTTTAGCTATTAAGTTGGCATCTCCAACATAACAGATAATAATAATTCAAATTCAAATAATTCAAATAAATTAAAAGCTTGAGGAGACTTCATCAGAAATCTCTCATATTGATAGTGGCATATATTAATTCAGATTCAAGTAGATGAGATCAAGAGGAAAAGTTGAAGAGTCATTTAGTCCAGTCTCTAAGCTCTGCCTGGCACGGTCAACTATACCTAAGCAGTCACAGGAATGTATCTGTTCTTACAAACTTCCAAAGAAATAATTCTCTAGTATTCCTAATTTTTTCCACCCTTACAACTGAAAAGTTTTTGACTGTAGTTTAGAGAATGATTATTGCAAATTACATTGGTTCTTCTCTATCCTATGGTGACCACTTTGTAAAACAGATCATTGTTTTGTTATTAACACACTTTTACACATTGGAAGAATATTAGTGCATCACTACTCAGTCTTCTCATTTTTAAACGAAGTAAATTATACCTCTTGCAGTTTATGTTTTCTTACTCTTCTTCTAAACCATTTTACTATTCCCTGCAATTTTGTCTCCATTTTCCTTAAACTGTGGTTGTGAAAAGAGGATACTGCATTACTTGGATCTCACTGGTGCTGAACTGAACACAATTATTGCATCTTTATCTGCTCGGCTGCTGCTTACCCTGTTATGACTGTATATTTGATTGCTGTTTCCCAGGTGTAACAATTTGCACTTGCCTCTACTGAATTTCAGCTGTCTGCTGAAATTTTAACCCTTAGTCTAAAAATAATTTTCATCCCAGCACCCAGGGTACTTAAAACCCATCCTCAATCTAATGATCAAATTAACTCTTGTCTATACTGATACTTATGGAACTGATGAAAATGCTTGGTGGATCTCAGCCCTCACAGTCCCCTATCTAGTCCCACTTGAAATTCTCTTACCATTTGACAGCAAATCATTGATAATTGTTCACTGAGAGCAATTTCTCAACAGGTTGTCCACCCACCTGATGGTGATTACGTCTCCTGCCTTAGCTTATTTATGAGAATATTATATGGAATACTGTCAGAAGCTTTAATTAAAAGTCAGGATATATCATATGCACAACTTCCCCTTTATCCAGTTACCTTGTCAAAGAAGGAAAGTAAACTGGCTTGACATGATTTCTTTTTTTGAGACATGAATATAGGTTGTTTTACTATCTTGTCTTCAAGGAAATCATGGATATAATGTTTAAAACTCGTATTCTAAATTTATTAAATTGGTGGTTTGCAGTTAGCCCTGAGAATTTCTAGGACTTTTGTTGTTGTTGTTTGTTTCTTCTCCTACAGGTCTTTGATAAATACTAATATTCAGAATTCCAGTGGCTGATTGCCTAAAAATTCCAAAGTAAATATCTCAGTCTCCAATCCAATGCTCACATTTGAGCATTTGAACTGTATCTTCTTTCTACATGTTTACTCCATCATTTTTTCTTTAAAATATGCTTGTTAAATTAATTGTGTTTAGTGGATTTTCATAATTTATCTTTTGCATGGAAATTTAGGAAAAGGGCAATTAACAGGTTACTCTTCTTTTTATAATCTCTAATGCAGTCTCCATCCTCTTTTACATTATTTTGTTTTCAGCATTCAAGTAGAGTTATGGAGCCTTTCTGTTACTTTTTTTTTTTTCTTTTTTTTTTTTCTTTTTCATACTAGCTTTTTTGATTTTTTTTTTTCTCATGAATTTAAACTATTCCATTATCCTTAGTGATACATGCTCATTATCATATGTTTCTGTGAATCCTTTTCTGCTTTCAGATCATTAAAGAGCTTCCTGCTCAGCCAGAAAGATGTCTAGCTTTTCTTCCTGTTTCCTTCACATACATATAATTTTCCTTTGTGCATTTGTTAATATAAAGTAAATCTTGCTAATGTGAATGTTTTGGAACTATATGACTCTCAGATTAGGGAAAAAGTGTCTTACTGTGTTCCAGTAGTTACTAGGATGTATTTTTTGAATCAGCTACTAAATATACTGCTATGTGCTTTCAGAAAAGGAGAAGGCAAGACAGATTGTGAAGTGATTGTGAAGAAAGATGAAAAACTTCTCATGGCATTGATAGTAATGAAGTAGCAAAGGATTCAGCTTTCAGCAAACCAAGTCATTTCTATTAGCAAGTTCTTTACGGTTTGAGTGTTTTTGTGGCTGTTTACAAGAACCAAGAGCAGTCAGCTCGCCTGCACTTTACGTTTTGGTCAGGACTATTTCAAGAGTAGTTTAACCAATTGGATTGCATTGTTTTTTTCCCAAAAAAATGTTAAGGGTAAGTCTCAGCAGGAATTGGAAGATACTGCTTCTCAAAGAGACAGATGCTGTCAATCACATTATCACTTACAACTTTCTTTTATGCAAGATAGTAGCTCTTGCCAATTGCAGAGCCTGGGATTCAGCAGGAACCAGCAGTTGGATTGCCTTCATCAATGCCTCTGACGATGCTGTCACTCCTAGTTCTTGGTGCCTTGTTAGCCCTGTTTCATAGCACTACTTATGTACCTCTGCTGTCTTCAGCATCTCTATCTTAGCTTGCTTATGCCAACTTTGATTTTATTTTCAAGAGACATTTGAGGCTTTTGAAGTCCATTATCCCTATTTATTTTATTGAAGCTTCCAATTAATTCAAGTAGTAACTATAATATCTGTTTTCCCTATTAATTTTCTCCCTCTGGATTCTCAATCAATTCCTCTCTATTAATCAAACTTAAAACTAACATAGCTGCTCACTGGATCGATTAAAGGAAAGCCTTGTTCATCTTCATTTGCTTGTTAGACCTCCTGTTATGGCACTGAATAAACTAGCTTCTTCCCTCCTCTTGAATTCAGAGGAGGCATTCTTGTTATGCATTATAACACTTCATTTTTTGCCTGCCCTTACAAAACTAATCATAAGTTTCAGGTCAATATTGCAATTCTGTGATATGTCTCAACAAGAAATCGTGATAACAGTTTTTCTGTTACTTTGGTTGTTTAGTACGAAAGATAGAATGTTCTGTCTTAAGAGAAAATGATTTCACAAATAATTCCAGAGTACAAGTATGTACCAGGCTCTGGTAGGACTGTAAAATACAAGCAGCAACTTGCTTGAGTCAGGAAATAATTTGAAAGCTATGGAGTATGGGCACCAGTTATTTTTTAGGCAGCTGAAACAGTTTCTTCTCTATAGGAAAAATGTTATCATGCAGCAGCAGACACCAATACATTTTACTTGAGAATTTTTGTCAGATAGCGTTATGTGGATTTCCAAAGCTTTATATAATATCTTACCGTTTGTCATGGAGCTGTTTGCAAATGCAGTAAGTCAGAAAGCAGCACTACAGTATTTTGTGTGAACTTATTCTTTCACATTTTTTTGAGGGATAATCAGGAAAAAGACTGAAT
Source organism: Aythya fuligula (assembly GCF_009819795.1). Taxonomy (NCBI): domain Eukaryota; kingdom Metazoa; phylum Chordata; class Aves; order Anseriformes; family Anatidae; genus Aythya; species Aythya fuligula. The sequence goes on along the minus strand of NC_045561.1, from coordinate 97,672,044 downwards.
ATCACTACTCTGATCAGGTAGCGTCATTACACCCAGTCTGCACTTTTTTCCACAAGTGAAAATGTTTACATGGGACATGAAAGACAACACAGATATGTTTTTTCATAAGAAGGACTCAATAGGTTTTGATTCTGCAAGCCTTAATCCCTTACATACTCTTTTGCATATATTAGGAACCTCTTTGAGTCTACTCATGTGAATGAGAGAAGCATATATTAGTTTACATGTAATCTTACCAATGGAAGAAGAGTTGCTTAATATAAAATATCTTCAAAAGCAAGAGGGAACATTGTTAGTGATTTCAGTGCCTAAAGAAGAGAAGGTGTTCAACCCATTAGGAGGTTTCTAAGCTACTCTGAAAAAAACAGTGGGAAGAAAACAAAATCTAGGAAAATTTTGTACATCCTGCAGTTCTCTGCAGGATGATACTCTTTCACCATGCTTTCTACAAGGGGTCACAAATACTGTGTTCCTTCTTTCCTTACACCTGGCTTGAGATGGTGGGGCCTGCTGCAGGGGAATGCTGAACCTCCTGCGCCAGGACAAGGGGAAGGCTGGGAAGGCTGCTTTGAGTATCAGATGAGCTACATAAAACTAAATTATCTGAAAGATTGGCTCCTAGGCAGTTGAGAATGGACATTCAATGTCAGTTGAAACTTCTGACTTTTTTCTGCTTCTCATGCATCAACTGGGACATAAAGAAAAATCAGTTTGTGAAGAGCTCTTAAACTGTGGAGTTGAACAGTCTGTGACAGTAATAATAAGTACAGATGTCATTTGATTGCTCATTGAGACAATAGAACATTGTACAGGTGCAAGTTAAGTGAGCACCCACCATCAGGAGTTCTGACTGAAGCCAGAACCCTGTGCAAAATAAAGCCAGGGTGGCAAATTTAAGGACCCCAGGAAACTGTAATTCTTGTACTTGTACCTGACCATTAAAAGGCTCACTTTGAAAATAATGCTCTTCAATGCCTTTTTTTTTTTTTTTCTTTTGGTGGTTGTGTGTATGAGTATTAAATATATTTGCTGCTGGTTGGTTATTGGTTGTGATTGAAGTCTAATTAATTACTATGTTGCCTACTGCTTTTCAATGGAAATACTGTTTTTATTTTTATTTGTTGCACAGAATGCCTTTCCAGAATATCAAGCTGCTTGTCCTAATTTTCACTGTGAGCAACAGGTTCTGTCCAAAGGAGAAAAAAAGACAAACAAAAACAAACAAACAAAACCCCCATGGACATTCCAGTAGGAGGTGCAAGCAACAGCTGTAAGTGCTGTACACATGCTTGAGACTAAATGCTCCAATTTAAGAACCTAGGAATACTTGCAAACTTTCTGCCAAATAAAATGCTGAATATAGAAAGGGTTGTCTTCCCTCAGTGTCCTCTACAAAGGCAGCTATAACTTGTATTTGTCCCAGCTTAGGAAGTTTGGTATTTGGGTGACTGTGTACAACTGCCTGGACCACAGGACTGTGTAAAACAAGATGAGATTCTCTCCACTGCTTCAGTTAGGAGCATAGGCTGTTTCGTTGGCATCTATTACCCTGTGGGGGAACCATACACACTATAATCAGAAAGAGAGAAAGCTGCGAGAGCTGCACTGTGGAAAACCTGCCAAAATGAAATAGTAGGACCAAGAAATGTTCATCTCTCATAGCAACCTCACTGTGATATGTATGCAGCAAAAACCTAAGCCCAAGTATGTGGTTGTGCACAAAATAGCAAAGAAACTGAGAACAGAGGCTGTGGGAAAGTGTCAAGGGTATGCTTCAGAAAGCACAATTTATTGTATCTCTTGCCTCTGACAGACTGAACATCCCTCTTTTCATAGCTATCAAATCCTCTGGAAGACTGAAACACAGATCAGAAGCTGGTCCAGTGAAATCAACTGCTTTCTGTGACAAAGCAGTGCAGACCAGGAGCCATCAAGTTCTTATAAAACTTCTTGTTAGAATCATTGCCCAGATTCCTTGCAAATGCATCATGCTTGCAAGTGCAAGCATCCAGAAGATTTCCTACTCGGTGGTGTGGAGGGATAGGATCTCATTCCATTTCTTTCATATATTCCTTTCCCCCAGAATGGACAGATGGTGTTTTTCTGGAATGTCAGTAGTGGATCACTTTCTTTCCAATTCATCAATGTATGTCTTGTACTTAAATAAGTATTAACATTTATTTATGATACTTAAGATTTGAAGGGTGGGTTCACCTATGTTTAAATATTCACTAGAATTTTCACGCGTTTTAAAATATTTAAGATATGTCAGCTATGGATAGCTAGAGCTAGAAATAGTAACTTCAGAAGCTATTGAATATTATGTACTATGTTGGAAAATCAAAGTTTACCAAGACCTTTTGTGCAAAGAAGTTAAAGTGCTAAAATTGTCTGTCTTCATTACTGTAATTCTGATCATTTGAAACACAAAGTGAAGAAACGCAGAAAAGGGGACCCACATAGCTATAATCTCTCTGAAGCAAATTATCTATGAAGGTCATGTTCCCTGAGGGAGTCCCATTTCACTCTCATGACTGATGGTTTCCCCTTTCACATGTTTTTTGCTTTTTCCTATCTCATCATAATAGATAGTTCTACTGTCCTCATCATGCCAAATGATTTCCACCTTTGCATTGACTTTTCTAGTTATGTAGGTAATCTCTCTCCCATACACCAAATGTGTTGCATTGCTTTACCTTTCTTTTTCCCCAGAACCATCACAAAATTCTTCATCTTCTAGGTTTCTTTCACTTTTTTTCCTCTCTCAGTTTCCACCCTAAATAAACAGCCTAGCTTGCTCCTTGTATTTTTTTTTTTTATTTATTATTTTTTTTTGGCTTTCTCACCACAGCACTGTGACCTTTCCAGTTGCTAGAGTGATTCATTTTCCAAAGCCATCTACATTTGGTTACTGTTCTCTTTTCCAACTCATATACTGAGCATGTGTATGTTGATGTCTGTGATTGTAGACATTCCTAAGTTCAAACCTTTTGTTTATTTGTTTATGATGCTGCGAGAGGTTGCAGAATCTGGTAGCCCAATGGTTTATGGCTGCTATGGATCCATGTCCCCAGGCCCAAAGCTGGGCATTCATGTATATATATATAATAGGAATATATACATATGTGCATGCATATATATACATATGTATATCACTATTCACATGCATGCATATATGTGTATGTATGTATATATGCACAAATGCACTACAAATCTACAAATCACTTTAGTAACTGTCATTAGACACTCAATTTACCCACCATTTAATTGCTTATTGGATCCCAGATATTCCCTGTTGCTGGTACACGGACTTGGAGCCTGCAGCCCTGCTCCGGTTGCTGGTATTCTTATCCTACTCACTGCCTAGTCCAGATTGACTTTTGCTAGCATTCACCCATGCCCACTCAGAATAGAGCGTACATCCATAAAGGAGTTAGATAAAAATAGGATTTAATGTGTGTATAGGATAGATTGCAAGCAGAAGGCATACTCAGGTGGGGTTATTGTATTGGGGGTATGTGTCTCTCTGACCCCTTTCATTCTATTTCCCCTCTTTGTTCCCATTCTTGTTCCTCCCTGAGACACCTAGATACCTCAGTTTTTCTACCTGCAGTCCTTCCTTTAAATATCCCATAATAAATTACAAATATTCCCACAATCACCTTAAAACATCTCATGTCAGTACATCCCATGTTAGCACATCTAAGTTTTACAGTCCCCAGATGTTCTTCCCCATGCATCCCACAGTGAGTCTCATTCCCTGGTAGACAACCACCTCCTTCAGTGTGGAATGTGGTCATACAGGTGAGTTTCTTCCATCAGGTCACCTCGGGGGGTTTCACCCCTGAGACTGGCCTAATCAGTCTCCTTGGTGGCCCTAGAAAGTCATCAATTTGGCAAAACCCTTTTCACTGCTTAGGTTACTTGGGTTCCTCTGCATGGCACTGCTCCTCCGATACTCACTGGGGTCTTTGAATCACCATGAGGTGATTAACTTTTGATAACACAACTTAACACACTGGAAAAAAAAAAATCCACCTTATCCACCACAAGTAAGTAATGATGCTTTGTGGAAAAGGTTTGTGTGTTTTCATCTTTTGAAAAATGTCAGTATGCTTCTGGGCTGAATTTGTTACTAAAACCTAATATTGAAGACTGGCCTCCTAGCACAGAGAGCATTTTTCTGAAGTGTTTTAGCAATCCGGAGTTGATGAGAAGTATTAACACTTGCTATCTGAGTTGTATCTAAGTTATACAACCTAGACCCAGGGAAATGATGTACATTGTGAGGGGAAAAAATGGGAGAGGAGAGAGAAAACAGCTTTGAATTATGTGCTGTATCACCTATCATGCAGTGACATTTCAAGGCCCTTTACACAAGGTGTTCGTTCATTTAATAGTGTGATCTCTAGTGCTGATCAAAATGACTGAGAGCGCAAAGGGGAAATGTGAGCTTTCAGGTCTGATTTAGGACAAAGGATTTTTAGCATCCCTGGCATGGTTGGATATGGAGCACAGGAAAGACTGGGAAACCTGGTGAAGAAATGACAGTGAATCTCGCCAGACAGAGTAAATCTGGTACTGACAAAGAATGTTAAGTATGATCAGGCCTATGCAAACTTCATTCTAATGTTAGAGGTGAGCCCCATGAAAAAGACCATTTGAATTAATAATGAAAACCTTGGAAGGCAAATACAGTGTGTACATCAAGAAGAACAAGCATCTGAGCTGGTACTGTAACCATAACAACACTAGTCATATGTATATACACATGGTATATATATATCATATATATCACATATATATTTTTATATACATATATACAATCACATACCTACATAGTCATATACTGGTGAAAATTAAAACTGTTGAGAATTTTTAACTATTTGAACTTTTTATTCTGATTTCTAAAAGTAAATATTTCTGTTTCTTCTTGTGAAATTAATGTTAAGAAACTATCTGTAGTGGGTTTACGTGGCAAGGTTTTGGTAGCAGGGAGCCATAGGGGTGGTTTCTGTGAGAAAGATCTAGAAGCTGCCCCATGTTTGGGAAGGGCCCCATTGTTTTCCAGATCCGAGCCAATAAGCGATGTTGTTTTGCGCCTCTGTGAGAGCATATTTAAGACAGGGAAAAAACGCTGCGCCACACAGCAGCCGGGAGAGTCAAGGGAGTGGGAGAACAGCCTTGCACCAAGGTCAGTGTAGAAGGAGGGGGAGAGGTGCTCCGGGCGCCGGAGCAGAAGTCCCCTGCGGCCTGTGGTGAGGACCATGGTGAAGCAGGATGTCCCCCTGCAGCCCATGGAGTACCACGGTGGAGCAGGGTTCCACGCTGCAGCCCGTGGAGGAGACCACGGTGGAGCAGGTGGCCCTGCACCGACGGAGGCTGCCGCCTGTGGAAGACCCCTGCCGGAGCAGATTCCGGGCCGGACCTGTAGCCCGTGGAGAGGAGCCCACGCAGGAGCAGGTGATCTGGCAGGAGCTGCTGCCCGTAGGGGAGCCAGGTTGGAGCAGTTTTCTCCTGAGGGATGGACCCCGTGGTACGGACCCATATCTGGAGCAGTTCTGGAAGAGCTGCTGCCTGTGGGAAGCCCACGCCGGATCAGTTCATCAAGGACTGCATCCCGTGGGTGGGACCCCACAGCACAGGGGACGAGAGTGACCGAGAAGGAGCGGCAGAGAAGAAGTGCTGTAGACTGACCATAACCCCCATTCCCCGTTCCCCTGCGCCGCTCGGGGGGAGGAGGTGGAAAAGGGTGGATGGGGGGGGAAGGTGCTTTTGTTTTTTTTTTTTCCCTTTGTTTTCTCACTTCTCTCGCTTGTTAGTTGTAGGCAATAAATCTTACTATCTCCTTATGCCGAGTCTGTTTTGCCCGTTACAATAATTATTGCGTGATTTTCTCGTCCTTATCTCAATCCTTGAGCCCTTTTCACATATTTTCTCCCCATTCCTCTTTGAGGAGGGGGAGTGAGAGAGCGGCTGTGGTGGAGCTCGGCTGCCCACTCGAGCGGAACCACGACAGTCTTTTTTGGCGCCCAACGTGGGGCTCAAGGAATTTGAGATAAGATGATAGTTAGTAGAAGTAACGGGCAAAAATATGTGCAGGATGATTGTTAGGAATGTACAAGTTGTGAAGAATTAAGAAAGCAGTAACTGTGATATGTTAGTGTGGTGAAGGGACGAGGGGTGGTGTGTGTGTAAAATGTCCACCTTGTCGGTGCTGTGATGATGTTATGTTTATTTTGGTGTGGTGAATTCTTTTTCGTTTTGATTTAAGTGAATTTCGTGAAGGTTGTTGTGATAATTGTAAAGTAAGAGTATGTTGTGAGTAGTCTTAAATATGCTTTTAACAGAGGCGAGGGGTGGAATGTAGTGGGTTTACGTGGCAAGGTTTTGGTAGCAGGGAGCCATAGGGGTGGTTTCTGTGAGAAAGATCTAGAAGCTGCCCCATGTTTGGGAAGGGCCCCATTGTTTTCCAGATCCGAGCCAATAAGCGATGTTGTTTTGCGCCTCTGTGAGAGCATATTTAAGACAGGGAAAAAACGCTGCGCCACACAGCAGCCGGGAGAGTCAAGGGAGTGGGAGAACAGCCTTGCACCAAGGTCAGTGTAGAAGGAGGGGGAGAGGTGCTCCGGGCGCCGGAGCAGAAGTCCCCTGCGGCCTGTGGTGAGGACCATGGTGAAGCAGGATGTCCCCCTGCAGCCCATGGAGTACCACGGTGGAGCAGGGTTCCACGCTGCAGCCCGTGGAGGAGACCACGGTGGAGCAGGTGGCCCTGCACCGACGGAGGCTGCCGCCTGTGGAAGACCCCTGCCGGAGCAGATTCCGGGCCGGACCTGTAGCCCGTGGAGAGGAGCCCACGCAGGAGCAGGTGATCTGGCAGGAGCTGCTGCCCGTAGGGGAGCCAGGTTGGAGCAGTTTTCTCCTGAGGGATGGACCCCGTGGTACGGACCCATATCTGGAGCAGTTCTGGAAGAGCTGCTGCCTGTGGGAAGCCCACGCTGGATCAGTTCATCAAGGACTGCATCCCGTGGGTGGGACCCCACAGCACAGGGGACGAGCTCGGCTGCCCACTCGAGCGGAACCACGACACTATCTCAATTTGGAAAGAAAAAAGCTCAAAAAATTGTAATGTTCTATTTACCAGATAATATTAATTTGCATATTATTTCTTGACATGTCCAAGCTATGAAAAAAGTACACTTCTCCTGGGATGTAAGAGTCCACCTAAAGCATAGATACATGTCTATACAAAGGCTAACTACTCCTTATGTTTATCTTAATGTAAATAGTTTCAATGGCACATCCAATATTTTGTAATAGAAACTGGCAGCAATGCTTTAACAAATGACTCCAGATTTAAGCGTTTTTTTTTTCTTTACTTATTTTTTTTCTTTACTTAAACTCTGTGATATCAAAACATGTGTTTTCCAAAAATAAGTTCTTAGCCTGAAAATACTGTTATTAAAAATGAAATATTAACAAAGAATGAAAATATAATGTGGAGAATAACTTCTTTTGTATTCAAACTCTTAAAGGCAGTTCCTAAAGCAATGTGTTAAATATGATTACAGCAGAACCAGTACAGATACGGGAGCAGATGGGAGCAATATGTGTATTAGTTATATATGTATGTTAGTACACACTTGTGCTATGCTATCAGAAATCCATGCAGAAATGAGGTCTCTGTGTCTGTTGTGATTAAATTGTAAACCTAATGTGTCTATGAGAAACGAGTCTATTTGGGTTTTGGTGGTTTTTTGAGGTGTTGTTTGGTTTTGTAGGTGGTTTCTGTTTTTTGTTGTTGTTGTTTTTTGTTTTGTTTTGTTTTGTTTTTAACATTCTGTGGATGACTTTCTGTCAAAAGCTTTAGTGCTTACTGTAAATTATTCCTATGTATTCAGCACTCACACCTGACTATGCAAAAAGTTTTAGTTTCTTTCAAACATTTCTTTGGCTTATAGGAAAGCAATATTTACTCTAGAAAGCAACACTACTGCTTTACAAACCATCCTTCACAAGGAATATTATCATAAGATGCTCAACATAGAAATCCATAAACTGAAGCACATGAAGATAAATTTTACTCTGATTCATAGAAAGACGTGAACTTATATCAGTTTTACAGGGTGACAAAAGCATAAATCTGCAGTGGAGAAGGAAGGATAGTAAAGAGACCACACGTAGTTGTCTCTTACTAGTATAAAGAGACAGGAATTGTCTTTACATGTGATTATGAGATGGCAACAAGTCAGTGAAGTTGGAGGGGATAAACTTTTGTTTTTAGGAATAACTGATTTCTGCGCATTCGGGAAATTGAGAAGGATGGAAGGGTTCTAGTAACCTGTAATAGATGGTGGATTGAAGAGATAAAGAATGAATGTGTAAGTTAAGGATGAGTTCTATGACAGTTTGGAGCCATTTAATAGGTTCATGAAACATAAAAGGAGAAATTTCAAAATCTAAATAAGTCTAAAAAATCTTGTCTGAAACAAAGGGGTGTGATGTGTGCTGGTGTGTAGTGTGGAAGAGGCTGGAAGGAATTAATCTCATTTAACATGAGATTTTGCAATTTGGATTTCTGTATGGGGATCAGTTGTATGAGGCAATCTTCATAATCAAGGCAGAGAACTAGGCAGTTGTTAACTGTAATTTATCTGACCTCAGCTTTAAGATAGGGTAAAATTATGCCATAGAATGGCCTGTTTGTTGTCACTGACTTCAAAGGGAACCTAGATGACCAGAGTGGGTAAAATGTTTGTTCTGAATATCGATATTTGGTCAAGGAAATGCTCTATTCCTTCCCGTACTGTCCTTCCTATGCTAATTTGAGTTTATGTTGCTCAACACTTTGTAACCTAAGGAGAAAAAGCACAGGAAGACAAAAGAATGTGTGCTGAAATTTTCATGTAATGTCAGTGCTTTAGTGAGGGGAGTCTGTATCAAAACAGAATCATACATTACACTGTCCAAATCTTTAGGCAAAAAAGAAAAAAAAAAAAAGAAAAAAAAAAAAAGAAAAAAAAAAAAGGAAGGGAGCAGATCAAGACCATGATCTGCTCATACATCTGTGGGCTGAATCCCATGAGAGAAGAGAGCTATTGCATCACAGTCATCTCCTATTTGCCTTTCCATTTCCTGAGCAGGGAGCACAGAGCCTGTTGCAGGAATACTTTAGGCTCCTGTCTGCTCTTTTGTGTGGCTCTGCAGAGTTAGGGATAAGCTGAAGAAATCAAGATTGGATTGTCAGTCCGTCCACAGTTTACGAAGCAAAAAGTCTAACTATGTCTTTGCCAAACTAGAATAGGACGTAACATCTAGTGATGAATTCATGTACATACACATGCAACCACATGTACAGCCTGTCAAATAACCCTTACATGTAGTGTTATTTATACCCTATTACATAACATAACTGTTCTGACACACTGAAATTTGACACGAGATGTTAAAAAAAAGTTTGGTAGTATTTACAATTTATACTAGTTTTTATTATCTTGCATTCTGAAACGGATGTCAGAGCCTCAAGAGCAGAGGACTCCCAGCCCCTTTCCATCCCCAAATTTTCTGTTTTCCCTATCTGTCATGTGTGCCTCCTGCTGTTCTTTCAGATTATTTCTTTTCTCACACATTAACTTTAGAGTATGACACCACTGTCAGTGAAACGTGTGGAGAATTAAGAGTGGCTGTGCTTGATAAGCCCAGATGCTAAAAATATTACCCACTTATGCACCCACACTGCTACTTGTTCTTCTTATTAGCTTAAGGATATGTGGCTCTTCTGTCACTGTGGTGCAGTGTAGTGGAGACAAAAGCTGGTCCTCCTGCCCCAGTTAAATGAAAAAAATTTTGCAGGTAGTCACTTCTGAAAGCCATTACTGTAATGTCCAGGTTGGGATTCAGTAAAGATGCTGGGGACAGTGTCAGGGCAGGGCTTCAGGACAGGTGGGGCCTTCTCCACCTGGCAGCCTTCTCCCCTGTGTCTTGCAGCATGTGCTGCACCACGTGGTGGGGCACAGACTGGAAGGGACCTCCTGACTCTGGAGCCCAGCAGCCGTGTCACATAAACCAATACAGGTGGGCAGCTGTGCTGCTAGCCTGGGACAGAGCCTGACTCAGACCTGTTTTGTGCCACGTTCAGTATGGTTCAGGTGCTGCTTGGAGGGAACAAGTAGTAAAAGGCTAGAAAGATGGTAAATTTATTCCTAGAGTAACCAGGAGTGAGAAGGAAAGAGGTTGTGGTGGGTGGATTTCTTATTTGTAGGCAGCAGTGAAAGCACAAGAGCAATGCACCAGAAAGGTTTGCCTTGGCAGGCAAGGTGAATGTACATGTATATGGAAACCTGTGAGCAGATTCAACTTTGATCACAGTTGCAAACCGAATGTTTGCAAATATATTAAATTACTTACATGTTATACATGACTATTCGCCACTTACAATGGTTTTGGATAGTATGGTTTTGGCAGGGTATTTATCAGATCTTTTTTTGTGTGTGCTTGGAGTCACAATAATAGTTCTATCTTATTGGGAAGTTTTTGGCAATATGAAGTCTGAACACAGTATTTAGAATCGTACATTTTAAACATAGGAAGAATATGTTCCTTTTCATCAGTTTTCACCATTTAGCTCAGATGTATCAAAAACCCCACGAAAGCTAGAGCTCATGAGTACAGATAAAAATAAATTTTCTTTTATCCTAGCATCTCACCCAGTTAAATTATCTTTAGTGAGGTGCTTCATATGGAGATAAGCCTTCCATACGTTGTGTGCACAAACAATAACATTAACTAATGTTTATCATCAACCTTACTGCCCAATTCTAGCTGTGTACTTTCAAGAGTAATATTACTGATTTCTCAAACATCTTTTAAAGATGCTTAGTAAGTTGTTAATTTTTTTCTGTGCCTCCAACTCTTAATTGTTCACAAATTCCAGATAAAAAGATAGCTAGCACCTTCATCATATGAAAATATTTATTATGTAATGACTGAAACCTTTATTTTATCTCCAGCCAACCACTAACTTTTCAGAGGAATAATGCAAAGAAACCTCTTAAGTATGAAGAAAATTTGTGTTTAACAAGTGCTGACCACCAGCCAAGGACATTTTTTTTTTTTTGAATGACCTTTCTTAGTCTAGTAATCTGCTTTTGCTGTTGGATTTGTATAATTTGATTCCCACTGATCATGAACTTAGGGAGTACTTAAATACATGTTATGGGGAAAAAAAAAATAAAAAAAAATCCAAAACTGGGCTTCTGAGTGGTTCAGTGTTAATGTAGTAATCATACAACCCTCTGCCTGTGTTCAGCCTAGTACACAAATGTTAAGTTCACTTGAAACCATCCTTGAACCATCTGTTCAGTCTTTCAGCTGTAAAACCAATGCACAATTGCTTTTTACCATTCTCTTGAGGACTTCTCTTAAAATTGATACCACCTGTGTCTTCCTAAAAAATGGCATTGCATTTAAAAAATAAATATATGTTTTTTTTTTCCTCCTGTTTTGGAAAGAGGATTGAAATGTAGCACTGCTTTTATAACAGTATTTTTAAACATGCCAGTGTGAGCCTGTTAGGAATAACTAGGTATAAATATCACTAATGAGTAAACAAGTGTTTAATCCTGTTTGGGGTAGGAAATATCTAAATCCTAAAATAATAATAATAATCCAGCAAAACAAATATGAAGTGTGATACTACAAATATGTTATTTTTCCTATGTGAGCTATTTATTTCCAAATTGTTTGCCACTAATCATATTATGAATTTGCCTCTTTTGAAATGCCAGAATGTTGAAAGGGTACCAAGGGTGATAAAGTGGGAGAAAATACTTGAGATGAAGGAGGCAATAGTGTTCATAACAGCTTTCTCTTGTTTACAGCATAAACATTCAAGTTTCAACTCCTTTTTTTTTTTTTTTTTTAATTTGTACATCTGTTGCTTAAATCTACATAGGGGAAGATCAATTCTGTTCAGAGACATAAGTTTGTCAAAATGGAAAACATGGTGTGAGGCACAGGATTTAGGCTGGGTTCCTGATCCTACCTGAGTTTTTCCTTGTGTATATTACTTTGTCTCTTTGCCTTTACATTAACAGCAGTTGTGCACAGCGATCTACACTGTGAACTGTTCATCTGGATTCCCTGTGGTCTGCGAAACCCATACCTAGAAGCTGAGTTGTGTTGGATGCTCTGGGTTTGTTCGCTTTATGCCTCAGTCCCATCTATCCCCTCTTCAGACTTTTTTTTGGTGTCATTATGAGATTTGAAGAAAGACAACAGTCCAAAACAATCTCATGATTATAGGGTCCTGACTTCTAATTATTCCCTGCTATTTTATTTTATTTTATTTATTTATTTATTTTTCCCTGAGAGATGTATGATTGATTCCTACAAGGTCCCATAGCTCACACAAACAGCACAGAGGTCAGCTGCTATGACAACATGCCATAGTAGCAAGGAAAATGTAGAATCCCAGTTCAGCTTTGAACTTCCACAAACAGTTCCATAAAAGAATTAACTTGCAGTTTGTCAAGTACTTTTCAGCCAACCATCCCTCCTATGGAAAATCATGAAGTAGCAATATTTTATTTCCAAAAAGCCAGGTTTACTCTGAAGAACTCTGAAAAGGCTGGATTTCAGACTAGGTTCCTGTTTCTTTGTATATAACCTTAGGTAGGTACAAGATTCTCATAAATTATGTTGTCTCTTGGCTATGTACTTATCAAATTTGCGATGCTTTTTTTATTTATTTTTAAACTAATGTAAGGCAGTCTAATATTTCAGATAATGTAAAATGTATGAGACTTTAGAGAGGTTAAGTTTTAAAATGGCTTTCGAGGATTTAGTTCATTTTAATGCTGCCTCATTTAAAGACAGAAAGAAACTATGGAAACAGTTTGAAGCAACACCTAAGAGACTGAAGGTGAGACTTAACAGAGGAATGTTATGGAGATCATGACCTATCCTGTTTTATGTGCTCTGCCTGCACCTCGCTTGCCTCTTCTTTGAAGTGCGTCTTTCATATGTGCAATACAGCACTCAGACATCCCCAGTATTTACTAAAATACTTCTGTTACAAACTTAATGAATGATATACTCTTCCTAAAGATCACCCTCTTATCAGTCTTAAGCTTCTAAAGTGTGGGTGAAGTTCTGGCCCCGTTGAAGGCAATGGGGGTTTTGCTGCTGGCTCATGTGCCTATTTGGAAAAATTCTTACTTTTTGCATAGGCAATCAGAGTTGGGCCTTGAGCAACAGTGAGACTGAGAAGGTGACAACATTGCTGAGGCATTTGTGCTGTAGCCTTTTGAAGAACAAGGACTTACAATTGTTCCTTTTAAAATTAAAAACAGTAGAAAATATATTTGCAAATATATGTTATCAACAAATGTGTTTTTCACCAAAGAAGCCTGGAAAATGTCAAGCCCAGAGGGTGAATATTTTAAAATGAGGATGTGAAAATGGGAACTAGATTGGAAAGTACTTTGCAACCTCAATTACAACAGATTCTGCCATTGCAACACGATAATAATTTGCAGATATTTTGTTCTACTATTTCCTGCTCTGAAGTGATTTCAACAACAGAATGGCTAATTTTTTTCTCCTGTACCACACTAGATGAGTCTCTTACCACTAAACTGGCCATTTGTCAAGACCTTGGCTTAACAATGTGGCACTCCAAAAGTGTCTGTGCAGTTTATGGTGCATTATAGATTGCTCTTGCAATTGACTGTTACTTACCTGCCCTGATGGGCTGGAAAAGTCATGAGATGGGGTAGAAAAAGGAAATAAGTAAGATAACAGGTAATTTATGTAACTAATGATCCATTAACAACATGTTAAAAGATTCTACTTACAGAAAGATTGTAGGGCCTGTGATAACTTTTTTTTTTTTAATATATCCTACTTAAAACAGACTCTGCAGGCTCAAAATTGAATGAGGCAATGCCTGTATTCTTTGATGACACTTGTGATCACCTTTCTCATATCTTTGCTCATTGTTTAACAGTCACAACTGCAATGCAACCATCAGGAGGTGATTAATTCCAAGGGATAAATTATCCTTTAATTTCTGCTTGTGCAGCCCCCAACACAGAAGGACATCAAATAAAAACTAAATAATTGATGTTAATAAAGACTGATAAAACATCCCTGTGTTCCATCAGCAACATCCTGCACTGGAAGATATTTTCAAACTTATCTCTTTGTGTTCATTTTTCCAATTATAAAGCAAAAGATAAAAGGCATGATAGTGAAATATGGTAGGACCTCAGAAATTGCTGGAAAAAAAAATTGCTTATTTCTAAAATGAAATGTGAAACATATAATAAACAGGAAATGGTATGGTGTGGTGCATTCCAAGAAATTGAGAGTTGCAGATAAAAATTGAATATTTGAGAGAGAGACTGAAAGGAAAACAAATGCCTTTGAATAGTTTTACAATACGTTTTTAAAGCACTATACCAAATAGCTAAGGACTCTTATTTGGTAAGGACTATTTCACCAAGGTCACCTTGCTGTGGGTTTTTTTTTTTTTTTTTTTTTTTTTTTTTTTTTGCATTACATTCAGTTGTGTTTGGGCAATATACTACATTATATTTACCTGATGCATAAAATTTTGCTTTTATATCATTTATCATTCTGCTGATGATACCAGCATATGAAAACTCTGATGTAGCTACCATTGTAAAGAAGTTTAAAAGTAAGGTAGAAATCTACTCTGATGTAAGAATGATAAGATCTAAGATGTAAAGTCCTGGCTGCACTGCAGTCATTAGACACTTTGTCTGGGACTTAAGTGGATGCAGGATTTATTACCAACTTTTAGCTGTCATTCTAAATGCATTCAGTTTGGGGGCAGAGACAAGAGGGGGTTTCACTGATGTATTCTGAGTGCCATTAGGTGCTTTGCTGCTGACAAGGATGGCTGATTCATATAGGTTTAAAATATATGTAATATGATAAATATATTTATTTGTTGTTGCTTTTAAATTTTTGATTGCCCAATCAAAATCCTGCAATTCAGCTGAAATCCAGATTTTATCCTTCCTTGAATATTCAAAACCTTTTTTTTTTTTTTCCAGGATGCAGTAAATAATTTACAGTTTTTGCTGCTTATATTTTAAATTTGGTATGATATTAAATATAATTAAAACTTCATTAACGTTATTGGATTAAATGCATATGAATTCATTAAATACCAGCTTTCAGTATCCATTTTGCAAAGTATTTTATATAGCTCTGAAGTCTGATCATAGTTTTCTTAGCAGCTCTTCCTAGTTTTCTTAAAGAGTAACTAGCAGGTTACTTACTGTCAAGATTTAAACCCAGTTCTGAATTGCATTGATACATGAATTGTCTTTTGAAGAGACACAAACACTAATATTGCTGTTAGGACTGACATCTAGATGCGGGGCAATTCCCTGGTACATTGTTCTGACATTATTTCTTTGTACACCTGTACTGACTCCCTAGTGAGTTGATGAACTGCACAGCTGCTCTTGTGTGCTGTTAACAAGACTCTTACAGAGTTTTCTGTTTTGCGGGAGATTGCTAGATTTTCATCAGTGAGTTTTTCTCATCTCACCATTAAGTATTAATTGGCTATTTTGTTGTAGCTGTATGCAGCCCTTATCTCAAAATAAAATGTTGCTTGGCTTTATTTTTTTTTTGGTTTTGTTTGTTTTGGGGTTTGTTCATTTTGTTGTTTGTTTTATTCTTTCTTAGAGACCATCCTTATTTTTGTTCCAAAGAATAAATTTTGTTATGTGACTAATCTTATGTTTAAATATGTTTCTTCATCATCCTCTCTCAGCCCTTGCTTTGTGGCAGATGATATTCTCAACCCAGCATGTGCCCTGTGTCCTATGTGACTGCCAGCTGCAGCACAATTTTTTTCCTTTTTATTTAAACAATTTTGGTCTTCCCTGGTGATCTGTTTTGCAACAAATGCATGGCATTATGCCAGGTTGGCATAGACCAGTGTATTTCATGATTCATGTTTAGAGCAGAGAACTCCGGGGCTTTCTGCTGTGTTAGCAATACAACTCTTCTGTGCAGTTGCATGGCATGAAGATTGTTACTACCATATATATGTACACATCCAGAACTCTTTTTAGCAATGTTTGAGATCCTGTAGAAGGAGACAAGATGTCTAGAGTATTGGGAAAAAGGCAATCACAGTGCTTGACTGTAAAGAGAACAGAGAACAATCTGGCAATTGTTGGCAGTTAGCATCAATCCTCAGAAAAATTCTAGAGCAAGAAGTTAAATAGAGTAAAAGAGCAAAGCACTAGCTGTCATGTGTCTTTTATTTGATGTGATACGTTGTCTAGGATCCCTTTATTAACAACTTCAATGATGAATAGAGACTGAGTTTATTGTATCTTCATATGATCCAAAACTGGGAGAGAATGCTTGTACACTGGAGGATGAGATTAGAATTCAAAATGATTTTGACAAAGTGGCAAAGCACATGAAATCTTAAAGCAGGAACTATTTATTGCAGTGATACAAATGAAGACAGCTGCTTTGGTAGCAGTTTTTCAGAAAAAGATGAGTATGAACACATAGTGTTGTGAGAAAGCAAGCACAAAGCAGAAGTAGAGCCAGACAGATACGTGAAGGAATCCTGTACTTGGGAATAAATGAAGTCTCTGGTAGACTAGCCAGCTAGACAGCTGCAATTTGGGGAATTGTACTTGAGAAATACATGGTCCAGTGAACATAGTCCAGAAGAAATGAGGTAGATTTCAGTTCTGAAAATTGTGACCTATTTCACTATTGGAAAACACTTTTAAATGCAACATCAGTGAAGCCCTGCCATGGATTTCTTGGTAAATGATAGAACCTCCACCACTGGACCTTTTTAAGAACTGCTCAGATAGACAGGACTTGGAATCATAGAAACATAGAATATCCTGAGTTGGAAGGGAACCACAAGAGTTACTGAGTCCAACTCCTGGCTCCACACAAGACCAACTCAAAACCAGACTATCTGTCTGAGAGCATTGTCCAAACACATCTTGAACTCCAGCAGGCTCAAAGATGTGACCACTGCCCTGTGGAGCCTGTTCGAGTGCCTGGCCACCCTCTCAGTGAAGAACGTCTCCCTAACCCCCAGCCTGACCCTCCCCTGTCCCAGCTCCATGCCATTCCCTGGGGTCCTGTCGCTGTCCCCAGAGAGCAGAGCTCAGTGCCTGCCCATCCGCTCCCCTCAGTCTGCTCTTCTCTGGACTGAGCAAAACAAGAGACTTCAGCTGCTCCTCATATGTCTTGCTCTCTAGAACCTTTGAGAACCTAGAATCTTTGTAGCCCTCCTGTGGACACTCTCTAATAGTTTTATTTCCTTTTTACACTGTGGCAGCAAAATTGCACACAGTGCTTGAGGTGAGGATGCACCAGTGCAGAGAGGGACAGTCACTTCACTTGACCAGCTAGCAAAGCCATGCCTGATTCACCCCATGGTACAGTAGGCTCTTTTGGCTGCCAGGGCACACTGTTAACTCATGTTCAACTTGCTGTTGACCAAAATGCCCAGATCACTTTCTGCAGGGCTGCTCTCCAGCCTCTCATCCCCCAGCCTGTACCAGGGATATCTGTAGCCATTGTTGCCCCATCCCAGGTGCAGAATCTGGCTCTCACTCTTGTTAAACTTCATATTGTAGGTGATTACCCAGCTCTCTAATTTGGCAAGATCTCTCTGGACGACCTCTCCATCCTTGACAGAATCAACAGCTCCTCCCAATTTAATATCATATGCAAACTTACTCAAAACAAGTTGTTTATGAAAACAGTGAAGATAACTGGCCCTAAAATGGAGCCCTGAGGAATCCCACTAGTGACTGTCTGCCCGCTTGATGCAACCTCATTTACTACAAAAGTTTGAGCCTGACCCATCAGCCAATTGTTCACCCATCACATTATGCTTTTATCTAGCTGTATGCTGAGCAGTTTGTCAAGAAGGATACTGTGAGAAACAATATCAAAAGCTTTACTGAAATCCAAGCAGATTCTGTCAACTGGCGTCCCTTGGTCAACTAGATGGGTGACCTGGTCATACAAGGAAATTAAGTTTGTTATGCAGGACCTTCTCCTCATGAACCTATGTTGGCTATGACCAATGATCACAGTGTCCTTAAGGTGATTTTCAATACCTCCCAGAATAATTTTCTACATAATTTTACTGGGCACTGAAGTGAGACTGACAGGCCTGTAATTACAAGGGTCTTCTTACCTGCCCTTCTTGAAAATTGTAATGACATTTGCCAGCTTCCAGTCAGCTGGGACCTCTTCAGATTCCTGATGTAACACTGGAAACAATGTAGATATTTATCCCTCATTTATCCCTCCTGCAGGCTAAGTAGATAAACTTTATAGTTTATCCCATAGTTCTTTCAAGCCCGTTTTTCTATTATTCTGTGATTATTAACACATAAGTTCAATTTTGAATTAGATGAATTAGATGCCAAATACGAAGTTGACATTTTTTGTTTAGGGATTATTGCATATATAGAAGTTGATACAGAATCATCAGGGAGCAGGGGTTGACTGCTTCTTCAGGGCCAGGGAACCAGGAAGACCCAGCAGAGTTGCCCGTTTATCCATGGGGTGCATTCACACAGGGGCTGAACACAGGCAAGACAAGCAATGAATCGAGTTTAGGGTCTGCCTTGTGGCTCTAGCCAGGAGTAAGAGGAGACAGGTCCAGAGACAGGGCTATAACATGGATCCAATGTCCATGTAGGAGCCAGGTCCAAAGTCAGAACTGCAGGCAAGTTGCAGCGTATGTACAAAGAGCTCATGGATTAAATGAGTTACCAACAGCTCAGGTCCCAGGCCTATAAAGAAGGCAGAATTGGAGATACACACACACTTACAACATCGCTCAGGCAGGGACCAGTAGCCTGGGATTGAGCAGAAGCAGGGGCAGGGGACGGGGGAAGGACATGGGATGTTGGGCAGGCCATAAAGAGCTGTTAGTGCTCTCTGTGCCCTGACAAAAATGGTCTTAGAGGAGTGCACATGATTTCCATTCATTCTTCTTGAGGAACCTAGCCTTGGTAGACACTGAGATGCACTGTAATTATACACTCTCTTCAAAAGCTGGGCATTTGAATTCCAAGCATGCAAATCTGCATTGTGTTTATAACTGATTTTTATTTTGTAAATTAAATTATGAAGTTAAAAATATTTTCCTAAAAATAAATAAGCAATAATGAATGTTGAGAACTTTTTGTTTGACTTAGTTTTGGCAAGCCCGGTATAGTTATCCGGATGAAGTTGTCAGTGGTGGTGGTGTTGAAAAATTAGCTACTATCTGTAATAGACACTTGTGGAGAAATTAAAATTATTCTGTTGTCTTCTAAGGAAGTCACTCTTACAGCTTTTTCTCATCACCTGTCCTTGTTCATATATCCATCAAGGAACATACTCCACTGTGATTGTATTACTTATTTTAAAGATGGCTTCTACCCATGTTTCCCCATATTAGCATACAGGTTTGATGAATAGAGGAAAAACTAGCGTAAGAGCACCAGAATCAGGACCTTGTAATAACATGAGTGACAGAATCTCACATCAACTTGAATTTAATCTGTTCTCAAGTATACTAACGTTTTTAAACTCTTAAAAACATGCATGATAGTATATTATTTTTCTCCTTGCTACTGAATCTGTGCCTCTCATGCACTACAGTGGTGTAGATTGCAAGGTAGTCTTTGAATTTTCTTCCTTTAAATTTGTACTAAATATTTAAGCAGAATATACAAGTTTTCTGTTGGATGATTTGTATTCAGTTTGAAATACTTGGTAAGTGTCACCTTAACGATAAAACTAGGATAGTGTAACAGGTGCTTATTGTCTTGTTCTTCCTCATTGTTTTTCAGATGTTATGTTTTGGCATATGTTAGTGACTGTCAAGGGGATATTATTGATCTGCTGAGACATCTGCTATACTCACATTAATGTGGCTATTCTTTAGTGAAAGATGAGTTCCTTATGACTTCCCATTCCTACAACAGTAATAGTGACCATGTCTTTGCAGATGGAAAATAACATTGTTTTAAATGCATCTCTAAATTACAAATTTTTTGTTTGCTTCTAAATGAGCAACTATATAAAAAAATATATATATATATATATATATATATTCCATCAAAAACTATCTAAGGAATGAAAAGACAAAAATAGTTTATTTTATTTTATTTTATTTTTTGGAGGGGGGGGGGGCATAAAAGAGTCTTTAGAATATTTTAGGGAATAACCATAAGACAGAAAAGAACCACCTGAACATCTTGAAAGAGAAAATGAACTAATAGATCCAGGCAATACTATATTTTCAGTCATATTTCTAAAAGAAAAATCCGATTGTTTCATTAACTTGAGGAGCAGAGGGAACAAAACTCAATAGAGAAATGACATACACAAGAACAGAAAAACTGGCAGCCATCAGTTAAGCTAGTATCCAGAACAGTATTTCCAGTTTCCTTCCTTTAATTTAATTTCTGATTTAAAAAAGCCTTTCATTTCATCCAACTTGAAAAATGCACATTTATCTTGAATTAATATAACAGAAATAGTATAGATTCAAAAATTCACAAAGACACAACAGTCATAAAATCCAAGTAATCTAACTTCTCTCTTGCTCAAGCTAGCAACTGCTGTGTTTGATTTCACTAAAGTATTATTTATAAAAAGTCTTTTAATTTGTGTCTACAAATATGTTTTAGTTTTAGAAATGAATGTAGCTCTGTTCTGAATATCTCTTCTGCATTTCTCTCTAGTTACGTATTCATACTCCTATGTATCTTTGAAGCAGTAAGCAGGTTAATGAATAAACTGGTATGCTATCTGTACTCTAGTCTGCATGGGACTAAAAAACAGAAAGCAGAGCTTGGTGGAACTTTCCATTCACTCCTCTTATCTCATCTACCTCATTAGGTGGCTTGCAACTATGTTATTGCTCACCTGTTGTGGAGAAAGATGCCTCTTCTAGAAACTAGACATCCTTTTTGGTGATTGCCTAGCAGTAGTCAACTGTTATACTGACCCGTATATAGGACCTTAAACGTATAAAAAAACCTTCAGTACCTTTTCGTTTCACAGAAATAACTTGAGTATGAAACAGGATTGAAGAGGAAGAGAATTAGGGTGTATGTGGAGGAATGGGAGGAATGTGGTAAAACAGAGAATGAGATTAGAAATTGTATTTGGATGTAATTAAAAAAAGAAGTAAAAAAAAAAAAAAAGTAAAAAAAAAAAAAAGTAAAAGTAAAAAAAAAAGTAAAAAGTAAAATAAAAAAAAAGTTAAAAAAAAAAAAACTGATGATTTGTCTTGTACTGATAAAACTGTACCGTGGAAAGTTGGATAAACAATTCTTA
Organism: Aythya fuligula; assembly: GCF_009819795.1. Classification (NCBI taxonomy): domain Eukaryota; kingdom Metazoa; phylum Chordata; class Aves; order Anseriformes; family Anatidae; genus Aythya; species Aythya fuligula. The sequence goes on along the minus strand of NC_045561.1, from coordinate 97,650,663 downwards.
AATTTGATTTTAATCCTTAAGAGAAAGAAAAGACAGACCTTTTAAAGTACTCAATTCTGAAATGGAAAAAGTGGTTTCCATCTTATGGCAGTGGTATCGTTTCCCTGGAAAACTGTGTTTCTGTTGACCTAGACAGAATATGACAAGTTAAAATTTCAAATGTTCATGAATGTAATCTAGTGTTACATCTCAGGTGATAACATTCTGAAAGAAACAAACAAAAATATTTGGAAGGCTTTGGAATATAATATAGAAATTCACATATATATGTATTTAGTTAAGTAGATAGATGTATTTCATTAGCAGAAGTTCTGGGAGCTCAAGAGAGGGGACGTCATTTTTCTATCCATGCTAATAAACCAATTTAACTATGCTATTTACTTTTCTATCACTGAAATTTCAAATTATATTAGCATAATTATGAGTGCACTGTACAGGATCTGGTCTTGCTTCTATTGAACTCAATGGCAAAATTTCCATTAATTCAAATGGCAGCAAGGACGATCCCCAAATGTTCCTATTGAGCTTTTCACAAGCTGTGCCTTCTTCATGTCAGACATCAATGAATTTTGTTTGTCAGTGCAGCTGATCATTCCACATTAAAACAATAATAAACAGATGTGATAACAGCCTGCCATTTTTCATTCCTTCAGTCAAACGATTGATGGACTGTGTGATTTCCCCATTTAATGAACTGCCAGCTGATGATGCAAAAGCTGTAACTGACACAAATCAAGAATATTGTCAAAGAAATCTTTAATATAATTTCAGAAATGCTTTTAGTGAAAGATTATTTGCTCATTAATTTCCTTGTTCAGACAAATAGCTTGTTGAGTTCTATATGCTTAAATTTAATCCTGTATCTTTGAGAAAGGAATAGAAGAAGGAGGAGGAACACACTGGGTTGTTGTTTTGGGCAATGCAACCACATGTGCTAAATAAATAAATCAGTACACAAATTCAAATTAATAGAGCAGCATGTTTCCTTTAAAATATATTAATCCCAAAATAACAAACATCATTCTGCTCTCCTCCCTAATTTGCGTGGATACAAGAGATGTTATTGCATCTGTAGAATAAGATTTCCGCTATGTCCAAATTACTGTCTCCTCACCTGTGTAACTGTAACCTGTGGAACCCTTTTCATATTCAGGCATGGAAATCGCCCTTTTCTTCCATGGTGAATAGTGTCTAAGGCTTTTATGTCCTTATCTTTTGACCTCTTGACCTTGTTGCTGTTGAAGATGCTTAGCAAGCTGTATTCATTTCTGTTAACCAACTGTTCAGAAGCAAATCACAAGGAAAAAGGCAATATTCATGTGACATAGATTTTTTTTTAATGGGTCTACTGGCAACACTTTTTTTTTTTCAAATGACAACAATGTTCACTGTCATTTTATTTTACTTTTTTTTTCTCAATATTAAATTCTGGTATATATTTGGTATATAACTAACTACATTATGTTCTTCACGCATTCTTTCCTGTAATTCATTCTCTTAGAGTAAAGCCATCCCTGTTAGTGCAGACGACATGAAGAATCTGTGTAACATGGAAGAATAGCTTGAAAACAGCCAACTAGTTGAGAAAAAAAAAAAAAAAAAAGCAGTCTCTGGAAGCGTGCACGTCTGTGCTCTTTACCAGTAGAGACAATACACAGTGTTAGACACCATGGCATTTGATGCATCAATATGACAAACAAACAAACAAATAAATAAATAATAAAAATCACTATGTCTTTCAAAAGACAGTTACTGGTGTAGATCTCTAAATTCTACCAGTTTCTCTAAGGCCCTCAAGTCTTGAAGGAGATTCCTACATAAAAGACAGGGAACAAGAGTCTGTTCTGCACCAATGCCCTGCACACGGACACAGAGGGAACTGAAATACAGATGCTGAGTGCCATTTCTTTTACTTACTGCAACAGTTGTTTCTCAGAGAGAGAAATGTAAGTAGAAGAGGAAGCATGCTACTAATAGGTAATACAGTATCTTAGAGGAACTATAGTATATTACTTTTAAAGGGAAATGTGTTAAAATTTTGTACATACATGTGAGATCAGATTAATCATTTGTGTTTTGTTGTGCAGTACTAAGGAGATATGCTCACTGAAAACAAAAAGCCTATGTTCATGGTAATTCCAGAGTTTGTGTTAATAGCAAAAGCTGGCCCACTTATTTTTCACTGTCACATCTTGCCTTGGCATTTTTTATGAGATTTAGGTATTGTCATGATAACACTTAATTATTATGAATATATACTAAGATCACTTTTTGCAGTACAAAAATTATACCTGTAGGTTTTTGCAGGAACACTCATAGCTGAACTGTGACTTAGAGCAATGTACTTCTAAAGATAATTTTTAGTACTACTTTTCAATACAACATGCTTCATTGTTCAGACACCCATCCTTTTACAAAAGCGATTTCAATACTTCTTCTTTTTCCTAGTAAGTAGCAATTATTTTCTTACTAATTCCTGAAAAGTTCTCAATATAAATTAGAATAAAAAACTTACCTAAGAAGACCCACGAAACTCAGACACTTAAGAATCTTCCTAAGTTCTAATTCCAGTATATTGCTGCTCAAGATGAGCAAGAAAACCTCATTTGTTCAGGTAATAAAAAGTGACCCTGAAACAATATGTCATAATTGAGTAAGTGTAGAATGGCACCCTCTTGTTTTCTGGCAAGTTATAGACAGATGTATTTTTTCAGGAATACTAAAATGTCAGCTTTGGTGTTGTGACTTGATCCATTTATTTTTTTGAAGGATGCAGGAGAAATCTGCTCATTAAACTTGCTTTTCATTTTCTAGTCATGTTTTTCCTGAGAGTGTTTTCAGAAAAGCCAGAAACATCGATCCATAGCTGTTTGACAACACAGATTGACACCATAGAATACTGCACATATACTACAGCAAATATTGTATATTGTATACATTGAATTAATAATAACTGTAGCCTGGAAACATACAGCACTATTCCTAGGACCTAACATTAGACTTCTAAGTGCCTAAGTTAGTTATTTTCACTATGCTTCCAACATTGTCAAGAAATAGAGCTGGTTTCCTAGAGGCTAGGTGGAGGACCTATTCAGGTACCTATTTTTCTCTCAACCAGTTTAGGAAGTCTGGGTACCTAAAGACATCCATTGTGAATACTTCACAAAGGCCCAGTTGCAAGCTTCGCATTTAACAAAAACAAGAGAATTATTTGCATTGATTTCAGGGTATAATAATCACCTTGTAGTTAATTTTATGGCTTCTGAGGAGCTTTAGAAAAGGAGCTTTTTGGCTCAGGTATCATGGTAATCCCCATTTGCAGTTACTAACACCTCCACATCTTTTGACTGAGGATCTAGGTGCTGTTCAGGTATGATTTAATAATTATGATGCAGATGTCACTATTCAGAGCAGTAGGAAGTCCTTGGATAAATAGACTCCATAAGTTACACAACAACATTATTCACCTGTTGCATCCCACCTTACTATGTTTCAGTGCTACAATATCAATTACTTTGTCATGTGGGAAAATTGAAGCAGAAAACAGGCATGCTCCTCTTTAAAATTCCTGTTTGCTTAGCCCAGTTATACAGTAAAAGATAACACAACATACAATTGCTGAGTTGGAGCAGTGAAATGTGGTGAATGACAGTGCTGCCTTCTCTGCCACAGGGGAGGGAAGACCTCTGGGTGCTGATCAATCAAAGCAAACTTAACTAGGGCAGGCACTGCTGGAGCCATTCATCTTCTCTCTTCTTCTGTTCCTATTTTTGTACAGTATGTTCTCAAACATTCTTGTTACCACCATGTACTTTCACTAAACTTAGGTTGGTTGTGTGTTGGATGCATCTTCTATGTCTTCTGTTAGGGCTGGTTCAGTCCTTTCTCAGAGCTGTATTCCTTCAATGATCATTAATTTACAATTTCTGCCTTGTGTTCCTACCCTTGTTTTTTCTTTATACCATATTGTGCTTGTCTTTTAAGGCTTTTGCTATCCTCCTGTGCTTTAACCCTGAAAGGCACCTGCTATAATCATGATTGCTCAATCAGGAATAGACACCTGGTAGGTATAGTTCTATTGTAAAAATACATTTACATATTTTTCACTCTCTCTGACACAACCCATCAAATTCATAACATAGCTAACCTGGTGATGCAGAGTGACTTCTAATGACAACCTCCAAATATCAATAGATAGTTTTTCTTACCAATTTCCTAATCTGAGACTCTATATACCAAGACTATCATGTCTTAAAAACCGTTTTCACACCATGAACAGAGCATTACCTTTGGTTATCACCTTAAATCATCCTAATTTTCTACATTTAAAATTGGTAATAGACCTCAATAATTCTGCCAGTGATCCAATGGATAATATGTAGGATAAGTCAATTGCAACTGGAAGAGGTATGAAAGGTTATATTGTGCTCTTAAAAATGTGGCCTTGTTTCTGTGTTCATTATAGTAGCAATTGTATTATATTCAGAGGACTGCATTTTTTCGAGGTGAATACATAAGATACCACATAGACCTTCAAATCATTCCTCAAAACCTCCACATACTCGCATCTTTTTCAGATTTTCTTCAAGTGTTGTTTAGGCAGAAACTCATTTTAGGCAAAAGGAGGCTGTTTTTGCAGGGTATTGTGTAGTAACATTAGACACAGTTCTGCTTAATCTTCCCTCTGGTACAGTATATACTGCATTAAAAAGACTAAGATTTTTAAATACCTCTATCATTTGTGTGTTTTCATTGTCTATAAAAATATTTGAAAAGTTCCCTAAGTGAGACACTACTGCCTCCCTGTACTTTTTACTGTTTTGAAACATAAAGTGTTCATAAATAATGGTTGGGGTTTCTTGTGTTGCCTTTTTTTTTTTTTTTCCTTCAGCATTTTTCATTGTCATGGGATGGTTTGGGTTGGAAGGGACCTTAAAGATCATCTAATTCCAACTCCCCTGCCATGGGAAGGGACACCTCCCACTTACACCAGGATGCTCAAAGCCCCATCCAGCCTGGCCTTGAATACTTCCAGGGATGGGGCATCCACAGCTTTTCTGGGCAACTTTTTCCTGTGCCTCACTGCTCTCTGAATAAATAATTTCTTCCTTATATCTAATCTAAATCTACCTTATTTTAGATTAAAGCCATTCCCCCTTGTCCTATCAATCCACTCCTTGAGAGGAGTCCCTCTCCAGCTTTTCTGTTGGTACCCATACCTGTAGGAATATCTATAAGGTATCCCTGGAGTTTTTTCTTTTCCAGGCTGAACATCCCCAGCTCCCTCAGCCTGTCTTCATAGGAGAGGTGCTTCAGCCCCCTGATCATCTTTGTGGCCCTCCTCTGGACTCACCCCAACAGTTCCATGTCCTTTGTGCATGTCCGTGTGCTGTGGGCCCCAGAACTAAACACAGCACTCCAGGTAAGGTCTCATGAAAGCAAAGCAGAGGGGGAGAATCACCTCCCTTGCCCTGCTAGCCACACTGCTTTTGATGCAGCCCAAGGATACAGCTGGCTTTCTGGGCTGCGAGCACACATCGTGGGCTCTCCTCAGGGCTGCTCTCAATCCATTCTCCACCCAGCCTGTATTTGTGTTTGGGATTGCCCTAGCCCAGATGCAGAACCTTGCACTTGGCCTTGCTGAACCTCACAAGGTTTGCACATCTCAAGCCTGTCCAGGTCCCTCTGGATGGCATTCCTTCCCTCCAGGGTGTCAGCTGCAGCACGCAACTTGGTATCATTGACAAACTTGCCTTTGCACTCAATCCCACTGTTCATGCTACCAATACAGATGTTAAACAGCACTGGTCTCAATACGAGTCCCTGAGGAACACTACTTATCACTTGGACATCGAACTGTTTTTCTTGCAGTTTCACAAAAACTAGTGGAATATATTGGCAGAACAAAACTTGTGAAATTAGTCTGGTATAATGCTCAAATTATTGATAAGAACCCAGTATTCTGTTTTGTTAAGTTCCAGTGTTCTTTTGTCTAGCCAATTGTGAAAGGCAATTATGTTCTGGGAGTTTCTGTCTTTACTGTCCTATCCCATGGCTTTATTTTCATAAATTCTTAATCCACAGAACAGCGCTACTTAGGTTCAGTTGGGTTTTCAAACTGTTGAAGGCTGTGTGAGATACCATTCAAAACATTCAGTCCTAGCTGACTGAATATTACATGATAAGTAGCCTCATTTTCTTACCCCAAGGAAAATAAAGGTTCTCATTGACCGAGAACCAGCTGACTGTATTTAAATGCCTATGATTTTGTTGCCTACTTGTAATTTTTATGGACCATTTTTTTTGGAACAGTGGTTGTATAACTCTTCAACAGCTTGGTATTAAATGCACTGGACTTCCAAGATTTGGACTGGGGCAAGAAATTATTTTGCTAGAAGGGAAAAAATTTCTATGAGAAACATTAAAGAAAAAAAAAATCAGAATGTTAATAAATACACAGTGCCAATGCTAAAATATCTTGGTTTGTTTTCTACTTCAGTGTTTTAATGAGAGCTGAAATTTTTGCAATAATACAGTTCCTTATATTGGTAAATAGACATGCAGTGCCAAAGCTAAAATACCTTGTTTTTTGTTTTCCACTTCATTTTTTTTTTTTTCAGGAGAACAGATTTGTTTGCAATAATAAACTTCTGATTAATAGAATAGTATGAAATAGTTAGTTAGTAGTTATTACTGCTCCTCAGTGTTTAGCCTCACACAACCATTAAATTATTCAGAGTCCAAAAAATACTTACTCATATCAGACTGAAAAAAAATCTTTAATACTGGGGAAGAAAGTGAATTAAAACAAGCAAGCTACATAGAATATTTGTAGGTATTTATATTTTACTAGTCTCTATTATGGATTCCAGAGAACCAAACTGTGCCTCATATTAGTTCTCCTAGTGTAGTTACTCAGCTGTTTTGTTCGCCTAATTCTTCTTCTTTCCGTAAAGTATATTCAGGGAACATGTGGGGGAGTTAAAAAGGACCACTGCATGCTTAGCTTGTTTACAAGATGTGAAACTCCCACATCAGTTTCATTTTGGGCTTCTTCAGGCTTTCAGGCTGATGAAGGGGAAAAAAAAATAAAAAATACAAAATAAAAAATAAAAAATAAAATAAAAAGTACCATACATAAATATATTTCTAGGTATGATAAAAGGGCAGGGTGCAGCAAGAAAAAGATTTTATTGCTCTGTGAGTTTTATGATCAAATGCATGTGAATGCAGTAGCTCTACATCTTCAGCACACATGAATGCCATACCCACAGTTCCAGCAACCTTTATGCTTCTGAATTGCTTCTCAAAGCTTCCACCTCTCTCTTTTCATAGTGTCTTGCTGATATTTTTTTTCCAACAGAAAATAAACAGAATATGACATGACCTTCCTTCTTTCTAGGCTGTCTTGTTCTTCTCCTCTTCACCTTTTCATCATGTTCAGAGAAGTTTTTCCTTTTCTTTTTCCCTTTCACCTCTCCATTCCTTGAATTCCTATATCATTCATGTCTCTTCTGTAAGCTCATACCCATGCTACACCTAACATTTCATTCCCCTAGCAGAGGTTGTAAGAGATGAGGTTTCTGCTGGTGAACAGAGACCTTAGCTTCTAGCTTATTGCTAATTCTTCTTGATTCAGCCTATCTAAGGTGTATCTACACCTCAGACTCTGCCATTTCCTCTTAGCTATAGTTCATCTGGTGGGAAGCTATTCATTAGAGGTAGTTAATAGGAAAAACAAGCAACAGAGCATTGATTGACTTCAGGCTGTGTGGAGCTGGAGTGATGTGTGTAAATAGGATATTTTTATTACTGTCCTCTGCTGATATTTTAAGACTAATGCATCTTTCCTTCTACAAAAATACAATCCCTTTTAGAAATCCAATGAGCTTTTTCCACTGCAGTGTGTGATTCACATATAAACTATGTTTTTCATGTGGGCGTTTAAACCTGGCAGTCTGCATGCAAAACATCTCTGAGCCACAAGACATCTCTGAAAGCACATAAAAGATACGGCTGTAGTCTGAACATTTCATTTCTTCTGATGAGTTACTACCGCAGCCGTTTAAAAAGAAAATACATGCACATATACCCATTTAAGATGTAAAGAGAGCACTGCCATAGAACAGTGTCATGCCATTTCTTGAGTGAAGATTAATAAACATCCTAGGTGACCATGATCTGTGGGTTATCCAACTTAACCAAAGGAAATACGGCTGTGGTAGCAGGGCTCACACCCTCATAACCCGTGTAAAGGGCTCACACTGCCACAGGGTTTGTGAGACTAGCATTATTAGATTTGTTCTGAGCTAAACCAGAAAATGACAGAGCTCCTCTTGTTCCCTGTTTGAAGATCAGGCTGTGACAAACAGGGTGAGAAATGAATTCTGTCCTTCCTGTTACATCAGTTTTCAGCACTGTTGATATCTGAAGATGTGCTGAAGACTGATTGTAATCCAACCTCTCAGTTTCATTTATCAGTGGGATATTTTTTCACAGTTTTTGCAAAGATAATTAAAGGTCTTTCCTTCAATTGTTTTAAAGCTGTGGTAAATAAAGTAGATATAAATCCATCATAAAAATGCTGTCATAAGCAGTAGCAGTTTCATTCAGCAAACCTGATTTTCTTTTTTGTGTTATAAGAATAAGAGAATTTCTGATGGGTTACTTATGGGTATAAGGATGACTGTGGAAACATTCAGAATGGCTGTTCAACTGCCAGAATACTAGACGGTTACAAAATCCTATTGATACTTTAGGCCAGAGAATTAATTAATGTAGTTTGTAAATATTCTGGAAATTTAGCAAAATATTTCTATTTTATCCACCCGTTCTATGAGTTATTATTGACATTAAAAAGCCTATAAAGAAGCAAACAGTAAAGAACAAATCTATTACTTGAACAAAAAGTGAACATTTAAGATTTCACTGGAGTGTGAGAGGTGATACCTGGCTTAAAAATGAATGTCTTAAATAAAAAAAATAATAATAATAATTAAAAAGAAAAAAAAAATCAATAAAGGAAAACACTCATTGCTTTGATAGGATTCTTTCCTTTTTCTCTCCCTTCCTTCTTACCAAGAACAATACATGGTATGAAAAAAACATGCTTTAGCACTAGTTTTAGATAGATTTTGACTGTCTCTCCATTCTGTCACCTCAATAACATTGTTACATTTGAACTCTGTTATCAAAAACTTATCTCGTTGCTTTAGTCTTTGTCATTGACCTGGCTTCTGTAGGGAATAAATTAACACAGGTGAACTTGTAGCACTGAGTTTTGTGACTAATTTCTGAGGATATTTTGAGTAGGGAGAGATTTGTACCTTTGTCCTCAGTGTTCATTTCCCCTTTCTAACCAGTAGTTCTTTCCTCAGTGTATAGTAAAAATTCTCAGAAGAAGATCAGTGGCTGGGAAGGGTTCACTGAAGTAGCTACAGGCAAACATCTGTGTGCATGACCCTAGATGTTTTAACATCTAGCACAATATAGTTAACCTAAGGATGATAATTCCAAAAAAAATCAAAAATGTGTTTTTTGAAAGGAAGGAAAATTGTACTCTGAAAATACATTGCTTTAAAATGAACAACAGAATATTTTTACACAGTGTTTGTTTTTTCATAAATTCCATAATTATGTGATGTATGTTTGCAACAAGGCTTGCATGGATTTCAAGAAGGTTTCAATTTTTCCATTTGTTATCTCTAGTTATAAGAGCTAATCTTTTCCTAGGAAATCAATGCTTCAATTGTAAGAAACTCACATGTGGTGGTACAGGATGCAAAGTAGGTCAGAATAAGTAGATAACATTTTGTTCCAGGGTTCATGAGTCTCTCTAACCCCCTCTGGGTACAGATTATGTTTCAGGACATTTGAATAACAGTATAAAAAAAATCAGTTCCCTTTATAGCTAAATGAACTATGAATTAAATTTGTTATCAGATGACCAGTAGCTGCTAAGCATTTTCCAGCTGAATAAGCTAATAAACCTATTTACTCTTTCTGCACGAGCAAGCACAGGCCCATTAGCTGCAGATGCCTTCAGCAATATTCTTTGACATATAGAAGGTCATTCTCCTTTCATTGTCTTCATATCTTTATAGTTTAATGGTTAGCAAAAAGAACAGCTGCAATAGTTCTATTAAGTAGCTAATTAGTAATTTAAAACTGCAGTTGTAGGATTTTTATCCCCTTTAACCTCATTCTGATAGATTAGTGCTTTATATGCATTTACTTTGAAAACTCTGGATTTAAACTGAAATCACCTGTAGTAATTTAAATTGTCAGAGGCTTTATTAAAAAGTGGTGGCAAAATACCTTGCTTATTAAAAGACCTCTTCTTGCTCTTCTTTTCCTTGTTATTCAAAATCTGAATGTTTGCTGGCAAGAAGTCTGTCAAGGGATGGATTGGGAAGAAGTTAATGGGTGATTTAATTTGCCACGGGCTCTGACGAGTACTGCATACTTTCCCCCTTTGTGACAAGATAGCAGGACTGGTTCAGTTTTGTAATAGACTTTTCAGGAACAGTTGCACCTTTTCAAGCTTCTGCAGTCAGGATTACTGAAATGAGAAGGCATTATTATCAGTATGACCATGTTTTCTTTAGTGATTATGGTTATGGCTGCTCTGCTTGCTTTCTACACTCTCTTGCAAGTATTTCCCAGAAGGACTGTTCACAGTATGAGTTCATGTCACAAGAAACATCAATGGCAGAACAAAAGAACAGATTTTGTTTTTGCTTTTCAGGAGGGATAAACTTTTTGATGTTTCTTGTTGAATCTATGGAGCAATGCTTCTGGACCTATGAGATGTTCTGCTTTATCAGAGCAACAGTCATTTTAAGTCTATCCTACTGAAGGGAGTAAGAGGTACCTGAAGGAAAACAATATATTGGCACCCACTCCATCTAGAAAAAGCTTTATTGTGTGCTCTTCTCCCTACTAGAGATTTTATTATCCTGCCTAGCAATACACAGTTATTCCTATCACTGCCTCAATTGTCTTTTTTTTTTTTTATTTCTTTTATTACTGTGCTAGGTAAGCTCCTCACACTTATAAGAGGGATTTAAATGTCTGCTTATATTTCCTTGGGTTTCTCAGCTTTTATTTCACATCTCAATTTGCTTAGAATGATGTCAAAATTTCTACAATGCCAATAATAATATATAATTTTAAGTAATGATATTTAAACCTTATTTTTGATAAAAGGTACTAGAAATACCCATTAGTTAAATGACAGTAAATCCCCATTTTAATTTGTTTTTATGTGTTCTTCAGAGATACCTAGCTGTTCATATTTTAGCAGGGAAAACACCAAAAATAGTATGAAGTTACTGAAGTACTAAATGAAAATTAATATCAACAGGAAACTTTGACACCAACTACATGAGACGTTGTCATCATGAGAAACCTCCTACCTTAGGGTGACCTATTGAAGAAATGCGGCTGATTATATTCTTTCTTGTTGCTGGATCAGTGCTGGGCATTGCTGTACATCAGGAATTCTTTACCTTGTTTAGCCTCTGTTTCCATGTGTTCTTTGAGCTCTGTTTTTGTTGACTTTGTAGAGCAGAAAGGCCATGCTGTCTCATAGCTTTCAGCATACTTGCTTTAGTTGTAGGTAAAATGTGATCCAGATCTTCTGTGTTTGCTGAAGGCCTCTTCCTGGTGTTAGTACAATTCAAGTGGCTGGTCTTGGACAGGTCCTTAAGCTGTTTTTTTCTCAATTCTGCAGGTAATGCACGTGTTGGAAGTTACAAGCTCTTGTATGGCATGGTGAAGTGTTTCTCAATGCCTTTGAAGTTCTTATCTCAAAACTTCTGAAGTATCACTTCATTTCCACAAATGTTTGAGAGTTTGAAGAGCTCTTATATATCAACAGTTTTATGTATAAATACATAAGACCAGATTGTGCTAACAATCTGCTGATTTCCACACACTGTCTGCGAAACTGACCTCCAGATGCAGTGTTTGAAAGCTCATAGTATTAGAGTTGTTCTTCCAAACCGTTCATTATTCTGTTAAACAGTTATCCCGGATTCTTACTGTATTTTCTGAATGTGGTGACCAAGGTGACAATAAATAATTCTTCATTTTCTCTACACCCACAGTGAGCAGACAATCCCAGAACTTCCAAATAACTGAGAACATAAAATCTGTCTTCACACTGGGGGAGTATAGTTATAGTAGAAACAAAACATTTGAGATATATATAATATACATAAATATAATTGTATACATAATATATAGACTAAATATAAATGTATATATAATATACATAAATCAGAAAACTTAAAGTAAAACATGGTTTAAGAATAAGAACAGAGCTTTAAATAGAGGCACACTATTCACAACTACAATATTTTTTTGTAAATCTTCTCAAAGAACATACCTTTCTTTTACTCTGAACTTCCATGTAGAGAAATTTACTGATACAAGATAATTGCTTTCACCTAAGTATATGCATAACATTGTAGTTTCTTTCTTAAGCATTTTTTTAGAGGAATGTTATCCCAAAATCAGTTGGAAAAGGCAGAGGAAGAGGGAAGATTCAAGGACTTGAGTCAATCAGACCTTTTGCTGTGTTACTTGTGACCTATACTGCATCTTTAATGGGAACCTCAGAAATGCTGTCAAGGGTCTTGACATTGTAAAGCTAGCTTTCTCTGACCTAATATTAGAGCAGACAGCATTTGAAAACAGAAAAATGTCAAAATGATTTGACTGAAACAAATGGAGTTCCCAAGTTGATTTCCCTCCTGCCCCAGTGGCCTTGCAGGTGACAGGGGTACTTTCTTCCGTCTTGTACCCAGGCCAGGAAGTCTTCAGTTGACTTCTGCACTGCAGCAATTGTGTGCAGTCCCTTCTTGATCCCTGGGGAGTCTCTTTCCTTAGGGCCTGGCAGGATGTCTGTGCTCTGACAGACAGAGCTGCCTGAGGCCTGGCTGTACCGTAGGCTGTTTGCTGACCTCACCACATCCGTCTGTCCTCCTTCTGGTCCCATGCTGGAAACCAATCTGTGCTCCCCTGGGGAGGGTCAGTCCTGCCCTTGCTCCATGCTCTTCACTAGCTGAATAGTGCAGCCACCAGAAGACAAGCAGGAGTTTTCTTCCATCATTGCATCTGTCCAAACAAAGTCTTTTAAAAGAATTTAACTTTGCATACAATAGACAAATAAAATAGGCATTGTCCGTTACAGTCAAATATACTTTCCGTTCTTTAGGAAAGTTCAGCAGATGGTTTGGAGACCTGACGCTGAAACTGGAAATCATAGTATGCTCTCTTCTCTGTAATTAGTACACTGACCTTTCTAGGACAATCCTAGGTTGTCATATTATGAGTATAATATAATACATTCACAACTTCTGATTCAAATTCTTTTTTTTTTTTTTTTTTTTTAAGTCCCATACTTATAGGGAACAGAGAGAAGCATGTGTCACTGAAGACAGTCAAGTATTTTACCTCTTTGATATTATCTATGATGCTTTTTTTCTAGGTGGAAATTAGGGAGCTATGCAGTGTTTGGTGTCCTCTGGGGACCTGCTGGAATTAAAGCCAGCCCTCCTTACCCGAATGCTTCATTTTGTCACAGTACTACCACTCACTGTCTCCTCAGTAGTAACAATGCAACTTTTTCAGAACAAAACCTCTCAGTTACCATCTCCCACCAGTTTTGCTGTGTTTTAGCAATTAAAATAATAACGTACTTCTGAAACATTTATACACGTGTTTCATGTGAGCTGTTCACACAGTTCCTGTTTCTGGTAGAAGTGGTCTCAAAGTCCTTTTCAGTCAGAAGAATCAGCACAGTTTCTGTATGCTTTTGCAGCAGCAGTGAGAGGCTGGTGAAATGGGGCGTTGTGAACAGTATCTGAGTTAGAAACAGAATCTAAGGTTGTCCTAGGGAGAAAGTCCTTCATTCTATACCTTATTTTCATGATACCTCATTTTATTAAAATTGTCTTAAAAATGATAATATATGTGTTTGTAAAAGTGTTTAGCTCATACATGTATATTCTAAGGGTTAGCATTCCTGAAAGAGATGCTAGCGCATGTCCCATTGCTGTCCAAGCCAGAGTTCTGGGGAGAAGGAAAATAAATTCTCTTGATTTCTTCTTTTCCCTTCAATCCTGTTACCATTCGTCAGAGTTCTGTTTGTCTTCTATCATTTGTGATTAAGGGATCCAAGGAATACCACCCTGGCAGAGTTCCAATGGAGAAAAGAAAAATCCCTCATATTTTATCTAAGTTCTTACTACAGCTTTTACTGTGATGATCTTTACAGTGTCTTCCTTTGTTTTAGATAAACCAAAGGACTTCTTAGCTGTTTTAATTGTTCACCTTAGGTGAAGACCACCTGTAGCATTCCCAAGCTTCACTGAAACTTGGTATTTCTAATAAGTCACAGTTGCATTCATTGGGAATACTGAAACTTTCTGAATAAAAATAACAACAGTGGTGTGCTCAGAAATAGCATCAGTGATGTGCTTAGAAACAAAATGATTGTGTTAGTAGATTCTAATCACTTAAGGCCAATGAAAGAACAAACCAAGGCTTGATTCCTACAGCCTATCTATAAGCAAGGGATAAATTGCATTTTTATTGTTATCTCAGTCAGAGAAAATGCCTAAGCTTATAAAATAAAATGCAGAGTTGCACATACAGAAATCCTTTATGTCCATTGCTTTTGCTGTGGTATTAAAGTTTTTGTCCAGCGCTGCTCTTTTTGGCCTCAAGTTGCTTTAACTTTAATAGAGAGTTTCAAGAAAGCATCTTGCTGTAGTCTGTAAATGAATTTATTTTTTTTTTAGTTTTAAACAATCTGAATCAGCACATGAATTGTTTGAATGTGTATTGCATTATATGTCCTGAAATATTGCTTCATGAGTTCTTTAAGGGACCTTTTAAACTTGTATTTATTTTTATTTTAAACTATTTGTACTACATTGAGATTCCTCTTATCCTGATAGACTAGAAAATACATAGATTTGTTAACTAACTAATGAGGACCAATCTAACATTCATTCACAATATAACTAATAGATCACCGTAATGAACAGAACATATTCTTTCAGAGAAAAACAAGGCAACAAAAGAACTGCACAGAACACCCACCTTATCCCCTGCCCCTACAGGTTCAGTGACCCTGAGGAGATGTTTACTTCAACCTGGTTTCAATTCTTCCAATGGAAAAGTCGTGATTATCTGCAGTTCTGTTCATCTGTTTCATGATCCTTAGTGTTAAGAAGTCCAACTAATGTTTGACCTGAGTCTTCCCTGTTTCACAGTAAACTTATTTTTTTGCATATGAAATCTGAAATAGTTTATTCCTTCCCTTTAGCAGCACCTTTTGTGTGCCTGAAGGCTGATGTTGCGCCCTGTTACTCTTATCTTTTTAAAACATAATGGCAAATACCTCTTTCAGTCTTTCCTCATAGGTCACTTTTTCCAGATTTCTGATCGCTCTCTCCTCTGTATTCTCTGTACATGGAGAGTTGAATCTATACGCAGCTGAGGCCCTAACCTTCACTGGATGTAGAAGAAGAATAACTTTCCATATATTATACTTTATGTTCTTGTACATATATCCCACTAAAGAGCTTATTTCTTTCCACAGATAGCATGATATTGTCTCATATTTAACTTTTGGTATACTGTAGTAGCAGATCACTTTTCTATAGAACAGATGCTTTAGGCAGAACTTCTCTGCCTAATATCTTGCAATTAATTATTCCTTGAGTAGGCCAGTAACAGAGAATTCTTTGATCTGGCCATTCTATATCTTTTATTGTTGTTCCCTTTTCACAGTATTGCAAAGGATAACTTCAACGTGCTGGTAAAAGCTTAAAATTTGTCGACCTTTGTTAAGCCTATGCATAGAATTTTTATTTTTTTTTTTTTCTCCAAAACTGAGGACTCTCAGAAAATATGGGTAATGTGAAATGTAATGGGATATAACAATTTTATTTTTAAAGCTATTTTTAATTCCAGCACCAGCTTTAAGTACTATGTACCAAATTACCAGACACCATTTTGAAAACTGCCCTCACAGCTAGACTTTGAGATAGTATATATTAATTATACTAATGGAGATCAACGTGATTCCAGCTTTTTGAAGTACTTTATATGTAACTGATTTTATATATATATATATATATATTTATTTTTTTTTTGGCCAATGTGGAACAAAGTTATTGGAGAGAAAAAAAAAAAAAAAAAGGAAAAAAGGTCATATGAATTATATTATTCCCTTGTTCTTTTATTTTAAAGTATTTTGTCCCTAGGTCTTCAAAATTGTTTGACAGAATATTTGCACAACCTCTCAGCACTTCCTAGGCTTTTACATTAATTTTTCATATCTTGTGTATAAAGCAAAATATAATCAAATAATTGCTTAAATTAGGTGAATCCCTCCATGCAATACCAAAGATATTGCTAAAAACTAGGAAACCTTATGAGAAAGAAAATTAGGGCACATACATACTCCTAATCTAGGGGCAGAAGGGAACAGAGACAGAACCAGAAAGACAAAATGGAGGCATCTTATCCAAGTCCCTGCTTGGGCCACCCAGCAGGGCCACCCACAGCAATGTGCCAAGGACCATGTCCAGGCAGCTTTTGAAGATCTCCAAGGAAGGACACTTCACAACCTCTCTGGGCAACATCTGATCCATTCCAGGATTAGTTTTCTGGGGAAGCAGTCCGAGCTGTATGTCAGAAGCTGCTGCTCAATCAGTTTAGCTGGTCTGTTACTCACATCACCATAACATCTCATTGTTCTCTTTCATGTTTAGCTCTCTTAAGACCTGGGTGGGCTGCCCACATAGCAAAGACCTGAAGAGAAAGCCAATGAATTGTCAATGTCCTAATATCTATCTGATCAGAAAAGTGTGGTTCAGATGTATGTGTGAGGAGGAGAAGCAGGGGCCAGGGACTAGGTACGACCTCCCAGGGAAGAGGAACTACAGAAGTAGTATTGTGAAGAGAAATAAGTGGGGACAGAAAGTGTCTGTCTGGAGGACCTCTAGGGACAAGAGCAAGCAACACTTTTTAATACTGGTGCTCTTAAAGGCATAGATCCTATTTCATTTGTTTTAGTACACAGCTGAATCTAGTGAAGAAATTTCAGATGTGATAGGGATATTCTCAATAAAAGTTACAAAATAAAAATAAAAAGGAAAATGAAAAAAATGCAAATTCTTGACACTACCTAATATGGGTGAGTGAAATACTGCTTAAATTAATTCAAAATCCATTCAAAAATTGTGAAGCTGGTGGAAGTTTTCTTCAGAGTATGGAAGGATTTGAAAAACAAGTCTTGTAGTGCTGCCTCAGAAAAGAAGGAAAAGGTTAAAAAAAAAAAATCAAAATCTTTTAAGGTTAATCGTGTCTCTTCTGAGATTATAAAGCCAGTTCTGAGAAACTGTCTTGCCTGAGGCTGCTGACTTTAGATTTCTCTCATCATTAATCTTTCTTACATTGCATGTCATATTCAGTTGCAGTAAGACAATTAAGCTAAGAAATGTGAAAGAAGGATATTATCCTCTCCACTTTACATCAGCGCAATAGTGTTTCTAACAACTAAATCACTGTAAGATTTGTAGGACACATAAAATATAGCTCCCTTTCCTGAAAATAATTTCATTGATAATAAGTGCCTGAAAACAATTGAATCTCTTTGAGCAAGAGCAGTAAAAATTACATGTTTTATTATATTAACAACAGGCCTTCTCAAAGAAAGTAATTGTATCAGGTTAAATGCAAAGTTTAAAGTGAGGACAAAAATCAGCAGTTGTTTTGACTGTTGTTCTTCTTGTTTTTATTTCTTCCTACATTTTTATGTTTTAATCAAAATTCCTGACAGGCCCACTATAAAATAAAATGAAAAAAAAAACATGCTACCAAAGTCAATTACCATTGCCAACAGAAGCAAGTGTTGCTATCCTTAACAATCAACTTTGAGAATGTTTGTTCATTTTGGAAAATCCAGAATTTGTTTATGGCACACCTCCAGAGTTGTAGATTTTTGATTTTTTTGTTTGTTTGTTTTCTTTTGGTTTGGTATTATTTTTATTACTCTCATGATATGAAAATTAATGTTACATGGAATTTCACGTTAAGAATATACCCAGGTGAGAGGACATTGCTTTTATGAAGTTTATCCAGTTCATTATGGGGTAAGATCTATATCTAATCAGTATAATATCAAGGTAGGTTTATGTGTAGTGATGAGGCTTGGAGCGTGGCTCTATTGTAGTACAGTTCTGGAGTCAGGAGCAGATGGTATGTTTTGCTATGTATCTAGAGGAAATGAAAATTATTTATGTTAAAATGAAATAGTAGAATTTCAGTATTCAATACAAGAACATCATGGGAATGAATTTGTTAGAATCACAGAAATGGTTTGGATTGGAAGGAACCTTAACGATAACCTAGTTCCAACCCTCCTGCCATGGGCAGGGACACTTCCCACCAGACCAGGTTGCCCAAAGCCCCATCCAGCCTGGCCTTGAACACCTCCAGGGATGGGGCATCCACAGCTGCTCTGGGCAACCTGTGCCAGTGCCTCACCACCCTCTGAGTGAAGCCAGCATGGGTTTGTGAAGGGTAGGTCCTGCCTAACTAACCTGATTTCCTTTTATGATAAGATCACCCGTATGGTGGACCAAGGGAAACCAGCTGATGTGATTTTTTTGGACTTCAGCAAGGCTTTTGACACGGTATCCCATAGGATCATACTGGACAAAATGTCCACCATACAGCTAAATAAAAACATCATACGATGGGTGAGCAATTGGCTAACGGGCAGGGCCCAAAGGGTTATGGTAAATGGGGCTGTGTCAGGCTGGCGGGCGGTCACCAGTGGGGTCCCTCAAGGCTCCATTTTAGGGCCAGTACTTTTCAATATTTTTATAAACGATCTGGATGTTGGAATAGAAGGTATTTTGAGCAAGTTTGCTGATGACACCAAACTTGGAGGAGTTGTGGACTCGAATGAGGGTGGAAAGGCCTTGCAGAGGGATCTGGATAGGTTGGAGAGCTGGGCGATCACCACCCGCATGAAGTTCAATAAGAGCAAGTGCCGGGTCCTGCACCTGGGACGGGGAAACCCTGGCTGCATGTACAGACTGGGCGATGAGACGCTGGAGAGCAGCCTAGAAGAGAGGGATCTGGGGGTCATGGTAGACAGCAAGTTGAATATGAGCCAGCAGTGTGCCCTGGCAGCCAGGAGGGCCAACCGTGTCCTGGGGTGCATCAAGCACGGCATCGCTAGTAGGTCAAGGGAGGTGATTGTCCCGCTCTACTCTGCGCTGGTGCGGCCTCACCTCGAGTACTGTGTGCAGTTCTGGGCACCACAGTATAAAAAGGACATGAAACTGTTGGAGAGTGTCCAGAGGAGGGCTACGAAGATGGTGAAAGGCCTGGAGGGGAAGACGTACGAAGAACGGCTGAGGTCACTGGGCCTGTTCAGCCTGGAGAAGAGAAGGCTGAGGGGAGACGTCATCACAGTCTACAACTTCCTCGTAAGGGGGTGTCGAGAGGCAGGAGACCTTTTCTCCATTATCACCAGTGACAGGACCCGCGGGAACGGGGTTAAGCTGAGGCAGGGGAAATTTAGGCTTGACATCAGGAAGGGGTTCTTCACAGAGAGGGTGATTGCACACTGGAACAGGCTCCCCAGGGAAGTGGTCACTGCACCGAGCCTGTCTGAATTTAAGAAGAGATTGGACTATGAACTTAGGCACATGGTCTGAACTTTTGGGTAGACCTGTGCGGTGTCAAGAGTTGGACTTGATGATCCTTAAGGGTCCCTTCCAACTCAGGATATTCTATGATTCTATGATTCTATGATTCTCTAATATAATCAGTATAATAATCAGTATTATTATTTTACATGTTTTATTAAATACAGAACATATATGTTTACATATAGCATACACGTGTAGTTTTACATGAAAGTCTTTGTCATTTAGAGAAGGTGAGATCAAGCTACATACTGCAGACCAGGTTTGGCCTTCAAATAAAGTTATTTTATAATACTCTGATAAATCTTTTCCTTCCATTTGAAACTGCTGATTTTTCAAGACTGTCTATCCCATACAACAAAGCAGTTGCAGTGGCATTTTCCTTGGAAAAGCTTTTTGAGGACAAAATGGAATTAGTCAAAGTGAAATGGACCCATGACAATTTGGCTGCTCGCCTATTTGCATTTCATTGCCCAAATTAATGTGCATCTCATAGACATATATCCTGGGTTTAGGTGTGATAACTGAACTGTTTGCCCTGTTTTACCTGTGAATCCATGCATTTTATAGTAACAATAAGAAGAGTCATATCCAGAATTTAGGTTACTATTAAATAGCTATTTCATCTAGTTTGATTTCTATAGGTTTTAAATAATCAACTACTTCTGATGGTGATCCGTATCCTGGATGGAAATAATTCCACTGACTTCACTGGGTTATATACTGAAATCATTTTTCTCCTCTGGTTGTATTCCATGTGAGAAAACGTTGAAAATATGCTCACACAAAACTCAGCTGAAAGAATGCTAAACCAACCTAGTGAAGCAATCAAATCTGGAAATGCCTATGGGCAAAAGCCAATTCATCCTTAACTTTGTTCCCTTGTGCATAGAGATTTTAATTATATTATCACAAACTTTTCCCCATGAAATCCACTCTCCCGTTTCGTATTTTTTTTCCTTTCTGAATTCAGTGCAGTTCTTACCCTTATGAAATCAAAGGGAGTCTTGCAGTCATTTCTGATCCACCTCTGGCATCCATCACTGGAAACATTGACAACTTTCTTAACTCACCACTTCAGAAGCTGAATATTGTTCAGTGAATGAGACAGGAACACGTTGTTATGGCACTCATTGTGTGCTGCTTTGCGTTATAGGTTGTTGACCCGTTCCTATACTCTTTTTAAAAATGGTTATGGTCCCTTTGTCTCTCCATTTTTGTTGTGGAAAGAAGTCAGTTAAGAAGGCAAGTTCTGTGATTTTTATTTATTTATTTATTTATTTATTTATTTATTTTAATTTCAGTAGAGGCTTCTAAGCTTCTAAGTAAGATATGCAAAGAAAGCAACAGCTTGGCATGATAAGGGCTTGTCAACTCAGGCCCTGAAGCACTGTAGCTATGTTCAGATGGCTTTGGACTACAGCTATTAATTTGGAAATGGCTTATTGGCTTGGATGCACTGTGTCATGAATGTACTGCTTCATGGTCAGCATGTGTGGAGCCAAAGGAGCTCTGCAATGTGCTTGCTTTTGCTCCTGTATCCAGTTAATAACCCAAGGCACGCTTGTGCTTCTTCTGCAATGACATATACATTGCTTGGAATCAATAAACTATCCTAATTTCCATTGCTTCCTTTGACAGCTTGGCTAATTCATACATCTCTTTGTTGCATGGAGTGAATCAGTAAAATGGAGTAATTATTTTATGTTCTGAAGTTTAGTGGTACATGGCTTTTACATGGTTCTTAACTCCTTGAAGGCCCTTTATGCTCCTAGCAGGGAAAAATACAATGCCTTTATTATTATTATTAAGTTGTCTTTCACAAACATATAACACAATCCGTCTATATCTTGAATACTGTGATATGATAGGACAGAAGGAAAACCTGCACCTGGTGCTCTTCTTATTGATGTCACTCTTGAGAAAACTTGATAACAGCAGGACTGTGGCTAAACATTTTCAAAGATTTAATTAATTTTAACACAAGCTCTTCAGACATTGCCACAGGCTTAAAAAGGTTTAACTAAACATAAAGTTTGAAGAAGCAGTCAGCAGTAAAGAGAAAGGAAAAACAAAACAGCAGTCACCATTTTATTGCAGCATGATCTTTTCACATCTATGTCAAGTGATTATTTTAAAAATATTAAGAAAAAACTTCCTTCATTTCCAGAGCGCACAGAGCAGTTGTCAGAGCACACTAGTTTTCTAAATGAAGATCCAGGTGAGAGATAAATACTCACTTCACAATGGAAGCTGACTTCATACATGTGCACTCCATACAGCTGGACCCTAAAAGGATGTTTTACTCAAAGAAATGAAGTCCAAGTATTTATTGACCTGACATAAACTCTAAACCTCCTATATAGTGCTAATTTTAAATGACAAAATGATCCACTTTAGCTTCAATGATTTAAAAGCCCTGAGAGTTCTGTACAATTATTCTTTGAAACAGCATGGAAGCAGAATTAATGCCAAACAGCATTACTTATATTTGTTTAGTTTCACTAGTCTGGTTTTTGAATTATTGGTTTCAACTCCTGTACCATTTACAACAGATTTCTTATGCTTTCAGCTTCAGTCATTAAGTTCCATAGTCCTTAAACTGGTGATAGACTTGTCTTACATGTAGAAGTTCAGAAAATTCAGAGTTTTTTTAAATTAATGTTGACCAACTTTTTTCTTTTTCCTTTCTTTTTTTTTTTCTTTGTATGTCTTATGTAGAAGCATTCCACTAGCATTAATCAGTCTTTCTAATATACCAGTTTTTCAGATCTCAAAAATATATGCATAGACTGTGCCAAATTTCTTCTGACTTTTCCTTCTGAAAAGACATTATCTGTTGGCACACTCCTGGGCTCGCCTCATTGAAACGCTTCATTGCCTACACTTTTAATGATTTTTTTTTTCTTTGAGTACTTAAGTAGCTGATTTTTATTTTTTTTTCCTACTGACTTTTGCAATTCCAACATACTTTGAAGACTCAGCTTGTTTACTATAACAGGAATTACCATAATATTTAGTAAATCACTGAGCCAGCTGTGACATGTAAGTCTGAAATTGGTGCTTTACATGTCAATTTATAAAAATAATTATTTAGTCTCTCTGGGACCAGCCAGTGCATCAAAAGCTTGAAAGAATAACAAGTGCTTGGTTTAATCTAATAAAAGGAAAAAAGACAGGAGAATGAACATGAAAGAATACCCATGGATTGGCCAACAGAAGATAATGGATGATATATGAAAGACCAGGACAAGCTGAGCACAAAGTTGAAAGCAACCAGACACGAGATGGAAGAAGGAAAGTTGATGCTGAGGTGAAAAAGAGAGAATTATCTTTTGATTAGAAATGGTTGCTGATTGAAGAACTTACATTTATATAAATTTCAATGAAGAAAAAAAAAGTCACTAAAAACAAGTGAGTGTCAGAGAAGAGGCATTTCTATCCAAAAAAAAAAAAAAAGGAAATAATAAGATAAACTGAAAGAATCTGACATGAGGAAGCACCTTCTGAAAGACATGTCAGAGTGTTTGACATGAATAGCAGCATGAAGTGGAACAGTTGCATTTCACAGGATTTCTTGCCTTCCTCATGCAGAAAGCAGATTTAGAAAGGGTCTGAAATAAAACTGAGTAGATATATTATTTTCCAGTTTACTTCTCAGAAAACCATATTTTTATTATTGTATTGTGCCTGCCTCCAGAATTTCATCAGAAGATTATATAAACCTTTCAGTATTTGTATGAATAGCTGAGTTTTTTGTTTTTGTTTTTGTTTTTGTTTTTGTTTTTGTTTTTAATTTAACATATTTTTTACTTAATCTGTTACATGGTTTTCTGGTGTGGAAAATTTGATAGCTTGATATTTCTGAAGGTCAAGATATCCCTATATCATGATGTGTATAATGTCATTGCTTCTCTGTGGTCACGGAATGCATATATTCCAAGTTAATGCAAAAAAAATTGTACTTTTTCACATGGGAATAGAGTGTGATTGAATGCATAGGTCAGATTCAACTAGACTCAAAACTCTACCAGCTATTTGTTGTCAGATACTGAAACTCCACCTACAAGTAACAATTTCTCAAAGGTTAAACGAGTGTAAGTAGCCCACGGCTGTCTGCTAGCAGCCTCATAATTTGGAAATTGTGTTGTGGAATACAACACAAAGGCCCATGTGGTCTTTTTTAGACAAACATGGAAGGGTTATACTTGCCCTTTCAGGCAGTGAGATAGAAATCAGCTCAGACCTGAAGTTCAGGCTTAGGTTATTAGCTCAAGAATAGTGCTGTAATGCATAACCACAGCACCACAGATCCTGGATGTGTTCAGATTTTAGATTTGGCCTGACTGCACCAACTTTACAAATGTTTTTAAAATAAATTGGTTAGAATTAAGCCTTTCTCAAAAGTCAGTTTTTAATTGTTCAAAAGTTTTACTGAGCTTAAAAATGTTTGTAGACATGGTAAGAAATAATATACCACAAGAAATTAATTCTTTCACATCTTTTATGCCTATACCAGCTATACAAGTGGAAGGGAAAAGTACAAATATTATTTTTATTGATGTTTCTGAGGAACTTTGTGTGTGTGTGTGTGTTTGGTTTAGAAATTTACACTGTGGGCTGGAGCAGGCTTTAGGAGCTGTAGCACTGGCAGTCAAAGCATGCCTTCCTCAAGGCACTGGGTTTATTACAAGTGGTGAGGATAGCACACCTCTTGTAGTCCTCTGGCTTGACACAGGGCATCCGTGGTGAACTGCGGGGGGTTCCAAATTACAGTACACTTACCACGGGTGATACATGTCCTCCATTGCTGCTATCTAAATGCTGCTGAATG
The DNA here is from genome assembly GCF_009819795.1 of Aythya fuligula. Classification (NCBI taxonomy): domain Eukaryota; kingdom Metazoa; phylum Chordata; class Aves; order Anseriformes; family Anatidae; genus Aythya; species Aythya fuligula. The sequence continues at coordinate 97,626,084 of NC_045561.1, read as the reverse complement.
CTCCATAAATTAAGTATCTCTGCAGCGGAGTGGAGTGGGTGCTGCTACCACAGCACACAGCACGGCAGGAAAGCAGGGCTGGAATTTCTGCCGTAATGTACTCTTGGGTTTCCTGGTGAGAGTTACTTTGGAAAGCATTAATGTTCAGATCTGGAGATGGCTGTATGCAGCTGTAGGTTTGACAACACATTTTAAGATGTTATTTTAAAACCCTGTATTGAGTTTGGATAAAGCGGTCCCGAGGCCATGATTATACTGGGAAGCATGAAGCAGGCAGCTTGCTTAAGATGAGCAAAAGGAGAAAATGGATTAATGATGGCTTTCAGAATATAAGGAAATGGGTTTTGTTATTGGGGGTTGTTTTTCTTATTTTTTTTTAAGTGTGGCAGAGTAAAGAACTGAGGAAAACAGAAGTTGTTGAGAAAGACAAGCAGACCACAAGCTAGTTCAGCTCACCAGGGTCAGTATAACCCCCTTTTTTTTTTCCTCCAAATTATGTTACCCACTATGACCCTACCAAAGGAGCTCAGTCAAGTCAAATTAGACTTAAGATACATTTACAATCAACTCTGTCCAATATTCCAAATATTTTTGGATGTAACTTTTTTTTTTTTTTTTTTTCCTGAATGTAATATGAACTTCTATTCCTTGCAGAAGGTGGTGGCATTTTAAGACAAAATAATAAATACAGTTCCAAGAACAGAGAAATTAATTTATTCTAAGGAAACTAAGGACAATACATTTAATTAATACTTGTTAACCAATGGAAGAGGATGCCAAAAAGTTAACTGTATTTTAAGAGAGCATTTTGTTTTAATAGGATGCTTTAGCAAATCTGGAAGTGTATTTTCTTCATTTATCATATTGTTTTCAATAGAATAGTTTAGAGATATTTTGCCTTTGGTAGTATTACCAGCTCTTGTGATTTTTCACAACTCCTATATTTGTATAGGTTTGCATCTGGAATAACAGGATTTTAGCTCTGCCACTCACTGCTTCTGCTAAAGCATATTGCACAGGAGGGAAGAGGCTGCATTGCCATAAAAGTGCCTTCTGTGTGAGCTTGTGTGAGTGGTTTCTGTAGATGCTTAGGTGTATGGGAGTTACAGGAAGTTAGTACGATGCTACACCTTGACACGAATAGCTGGGGTTGGCCACCCAGCCATGTGCCAGTGGGTAAATATCGGTGTGCAAGTGCAAGGGTGAACTGAGTGAGTGAAGATGTGCATAGGCTGTGTTGAGGGTTACCTGCAGGTGGGTTCTGATAGCAGGTGGGTTCTGTTAATAAGAGCAAAAAGCTCTTCTAATAAATATTGGCTGTGATCTGTCTCTCTCAGTTCAACCCCCACATCAGGAAAAAGGAATTTACAACAACATAGACATTCATTTTTATTATTATTATTATTTTTTTTTTTTTCCAAAATTGGTATTATTTCACAGAATGACTGAGGTAGGAAGGGACCTCTGGAGGCCATTTGGTCCAACCCCTGCTCAAGCAGGGCCACCCAGAGCAGGCTTCCCAGGACCATGTCCAGGTGGCTTTTGAAGATCTCCAAGGAGAAGACTCCACAGCCTCTCTGGGCAGCCTGTGCCAGTGCTCTGCCACCCTCACTTATTCCTGATATTTAGACAGGATCTGCTGTGTTTCAATTTGTGCCTATTGTTGAAGTTCTTGCTGCAATATTAAACTAGAAGACAAAATTTAAGACTACAAGCATCATCCTATATAATTATCCCATGATTTTAAGAACCTGGAGCAAGTGACTTCTGCTTTGGAGGCCGACAGAACAGGGTTTTTTTTTTTGTTTGTTTGTTTGTTTGTTTTTGTTTGTGTGTTTGTTCAGGACTTATTTTAACTAGCTATGCAAAGATCTGCAGCTATCAGATTTACCAACAGCAGATCAGCTAAAATTCCATGCCCAAATTATTCACATATTATTCTCATGTCTCAGATTAGAAATCCATGCTTAGAGATATTCTCCTGTTGAGATCCAGCTCCAAATACTTACAGTACAGTAAAGGTTATGCAAGTAGATGTCTGAACTCCCACTATTTAGAATTATTAGAGATCTTATCAATGAACAGAGCTGTTCTAACTCTTCCACTGACAAAATCTGATTTCTAGCTTTCAGTGTAATGAATTGACTGCATCTCAACTACTTCTTCATTGAAGCTAATGAAAGTTCAGGTACTTTGCTGACACATTGAAACCTCCATTGAGGTTTGAACCTCAATGGTAAATTTGAACCTCACACCTAATGATATCATGGAAAAGAAAACAGGCAAAATTAAATCCTGGTTAACATGTGGTCTATCTGTCTCAATAGGATGCAAATTTTAATAAATAGATTAAAGGTTGAATCAGAGAAATAGTTTTTGTGTGTGTTTTTGGTTTCATTTTTTTTTCTCAATGCTATCTTATACCTTCATAACAATATGTTAATCTGTTTCACTGTATTTTTCTTTGAATTATCTCCAACAGTAAAAACCAGTTCCAGCAAGCAATGCAAGTGAGCAGTGGTGTTGTAAAATGGTGACTGTACGATTATGAATTCCTGAGAGCAATCTTTAAATTCATTCCTTTTTTCATCGTCAGGGAAATACATATAGAAAAGGTTATGTTCACATTTATATGATAATTATATTGTTAACAAGATTAAAGGGAAATGAATGCAATAATATATCAATGAAAATAAGCAAGAGCTGAAAACTGTTTTACTGCAGTAGGCTGAGGGCACAGTGTCTGGGTAATGTAAGCAGTTCAGATCCCAGTCTGGACAAGGGGACTGGATAAGAATTGCTTTACCTTCACAAATAACTTTGTAGTGAATAATGCACATAATTTCTGAAGTGAAAGGGAAGTTTCCCCCTCTAGAGGCTAATGCAAAGAACTGCTTATCTACTAGTTTAGCCACTGGCTTTAGTTTTGGGCAAAGACAAATTAAACCCAGACGCTTCCAAACTGACAATCCAATTCAACACAAGGAATTATATGTCAGTGTTTTTCACTGGGCTAATTGTCAAAGCTATAGTTGCAACTTGTGAAAAATTCAAACCATCTCACATCTTTAGCCACCACAGCTGTATGTCAACTCTTTACTTTCTTCTTTGTGACCAGCCTGTTTATTTCTCCTCCTTCATATCCTCAATTTTATGAGGGGCTGGACTTCACACCTCTCTTCAGGTTTAAAGAAGACAAGCTTTGAAGAATTCATGGTCTGTGTGTTCTGCACTTCCACCATGGCTCCCAAGTTCTGCTGCCCAGTTATGGGTTTTCAGTGAAATAAGGTTGAGTCCAACTGCGGAAGCTTAGCAAAGCAGAGCCATTCAGTTCTTGCTGGAAGTATATCTGAAACACTTAGAAGCAAGAAGAAAGGTTTTATTTTTGAAAGAGCATTAGTTTAGAGCTTCTCCTAACCTTTATAAGCACATACCCGTTCCCAGATGTAGTTTGGTATTTCATCATCTACCTGACAATCCCATGGAGAGGCTTTAATGTTAAGTGACTTAAATGTGCCTTAAATATATTCTCCTTTGTAACTTAAAAACTGTCCATCCCAGTTCTTTCGTGTTCATACTCCCCTGATGCCTGTCAGTGGTACTGTTGTCACAGAAGGCAGCTACACTGTGCTTTGGTATTTTTCTGTAAGCACAGCACTAAGGGTACCATGCAAGTGGAAGTCAAAGGTTGTGTACTGGATGATAGTGCAGTGTATGTTGTTTTTAAATAGGAGGAACAGGGCCCTGGAGGCAAAACATAGACGGGACTTCATCTTTGCTAATCAGCGCTAAGAAAAAACAATTAGCTTATTGGCATGAAAAGCTTGTACCATCTCCAATGTCTGTTGCCCTGAGCTAATGAAATCACTGTGGCATACCAAAGATACAGCCTGCTGAGAAGTACATCCTCTTTCCCTTTTTAAAAAACATACTATATAATATAACTAGAAGTCAGCTTTGTCTTTAAATGACTGTTCTTTCCACTTATATATATGATTTATAGTACTAATCAGGTATGGATTGCATGAATGCAATTCATTGCTAATTGCTACTGTGGACATGGTGGCTATTTTTCCCTATAAAGGGGATGGAAATGTGTTTCATTTACATGTTCTCCATTTCCATCTCATATTCCTGCTCTTTGCTTAGAAAGTCTTATGTATGAAAATAAAATTGGATGATGCAAAATCAGGGCAATTCATTAGATAAATGGAATAGAGGAAAATTGCATTCCACCTGACCAGACTTAATTGAAAATCAGTTCAAGAAATTGCAAAGCCTTCAGAACAATTACAGGAAATGTTGTTTTTTCTCCCGTTCTTTGAGTATAGAAGAGTAGAAGAAATCTTATGGCAGAGACTGAATGCCCCAATTGTTTCAGTCACAGCAAAGGTTTGAGTCCATTGTAACTGCAGTAACTGCATGCACTGAAGTCTAGCAGGGAAATGTTGCACACTGTATTTGTCTTTCTATGGGAAACTTTACATAGCCTGCCTATGCTTTGTCAGCTCATATCACTCTTAGTGAAATGCAGTGATGGAAATGGGCTATGTGGACCATGATTTTTGAGTTCAATATCCCATAAACTTGGTTTCAGCTAGTGAATTAGGTCTGATTTTGTTTAACAGTTCACATAGGACACGTGCTTGTGTTAAAAACTACCTCATTTTCACCTTGTGTTGGTTAACTTGTAAGAAATCAAACACATCTACAATTAATATATTTAGCTTGATGTGTAGTGTTACACAGGAGTGCTGTTTTATGCTGGGACAAGAGCTTAAATAATTTATATTAAGTCATCGACATTATTTTCAGAATGACATTTTTGTAGTGATTTTGTCTGCAAGTCTCAGTATTTTCATTCACTTTTAAGAAATAAATCCCACTTTTTCTTGTTTTTGTTTTTCTTTTAAGTCCCAGTGTCTGGGTAGATATTTTTCTACTGGTATAGGTAGGCTTTTTTTTTTTTTTTTCATGTTTGTCTTCCTAGGTTTTTAACATTTTACATTGGAACACTTGCATGAGTAAAATGATACAGAACAGATGTTCTCAAACACATTAATGCCATGGCAGAATGTGCAGCCACAGCATCTGCATGGTGACAGCAGTTTGGACAATTTAAGTATTACAGGGTTGTTTGGTATGATTCAGATTTGTGTGATGGCCACATCCAGTCTCAGTGCTTACAGAGAGCAGTCACCTCACTGCTCCATTTACTCCATTTAAGCATAATCTGTGTTTTTATGAAGCCACAACATTATTTTATCTCAGTCTCTGGAAGGAAAAGTGCTGAGATTTGTTCTTCTTTCAGCTTAGGTTAGGATAAAGTTTGACATGATAAAGTTTGTGACCCCACATGCTTGAGTGTTAGATAGTTCATTGTGTTCACTATCTTGGATTTTGGAAAGTATATTTATCACATTTTGAGTTGTTTTTCCCCCATGTTCACTTACAACGTTGAGCATGTTCTCGGCCTCAGAAAATTTATCTCATTTGAACACTTATAAATTATTACAGCCAAGCACACTTCCCCCCTGCCTCAAAGGATTCATCAGCAAATACTTTCTCACTGATGTTCAGAATCAGTAACTGTATTACAAGAAATTTAGGATTTCTATGGAATCAATCAATAACCAAGAATCTTGATTCTGCTGATTGTTCCAACCAGATTTATTTATTTATTTATTTATTCTTTTAAGATGATTTAGTTTATATGCTGGTTTCATGCTGGCAGACAGCTCAGTACCATGCAGCCACTCACTCACTCTCCTAGGGAGCCAGGTGTGATGAGGGAGAGAATTGGAAAAGTAAAAGTACAAGAACTCATGGGTTGAGATAAAGACAGTTTACTAGGGAAAACAAAGTCACACGCACAAGCAAAGCCAAACAAGGAATTAATTTGCTGTTTCCCATCAGCAGGCAGGTGTCAGCCATTCCCAGGAAAGCAGGGCTCATCACAGAGAAAGGTTTAGTGGGAAGACAAACGCCATCTCTCCCAACGTGTCCCCCCCCCCCCCTTTTCCTTCTTCTTTCCCCCAGCTGTTCTTTCCCCCAGCAGTTGCCCATGTGCTATGGGACATCCCTTTGGCCATCCTGGGCCAGCTGTCCTGGCTGTGTCCCCTCCCAGCTCATGGTGCACCCCCAGCCTCCGCGCTGGCAGGTCAGCACGAGGAGCAGAAAAGTCCTTGGCTCTGTGTGAGCACTGCTCTGCAACAACTGAAACAATTATTTTCATCAAAAATCCCAAATATAGAATCATAGAAACTGCTATGAAGAAAATTGACTATTCCAGCCAAACCATGACAGTTTAAAAATGGTACAAGAAGTTTCTAAAAAAATGTATAGGTTGCCCAGTTACTTTTTTCCACATAGTACATTCAATTCCTATAAAAGTCAAGTGAGCTCATGTCTAGGTTAGATTGGTAAGACATGATCTGCCTGTTGTGCTCTCCCAAGAGAATCCAGCAACTGCATCCCTCTTCCGTCCCACTTGTGAGATGGGAAGGAGCAGAGTCTGAAGGTCACACATACTTTATCCTGTCTTGGTAAGCCAATTGGTTATTGGTGGGCTGCTCCTGGCTCCAGAGCTTGGTTTCCATGTAAGTACACCACCTAACAAAGTTTCTTTGGATGCGTGTCTCGAAGAATTAGTCTTATACCTTTGTTATGAAATATCAATCCTAGCTGATATTGTGACCATACCTTATGAGAACTAACAACTCTTTTAGTTCTGGCTGTAGATTTAAAAGTGAATCTCTGGGTATAACTCCTCAAAGTTACTAAATATGTCTCTGTTAAGAACAAGGCACTTTCCCAAGTGGGGCAGTGTACTGCAAAGCTGCAATTCTGGCCCCAGTGTGAGCTGGGGAGGAGCTGTACTGGTGTTACTGGTGTGCCTACCTGCTCTCTCTTCAGGTGAGGTCAACTAGTGAAGTTCTAATTTATGCTTTTTGGGGTCAGCAGGGATACCTCCAGTTCTTTTTTCTTTTACATTCATGTTTTTAAAACAGGTAGTTTGGGGAAAAATTCTGAAAGAATGAGCAGTAGGATAGACAAAATGAGGTCTGTTACTTGCTACAGTCAAGAAAGAAAATCTTCCTTTCAAAATGTATGATTTAAAGAGCTTTCAGCAGATTTCTAATTATTACTCATATGTACAACCTTAGAACAAGTGCTTATACTCATGATATAAGCTTCTGAAAGTGCAGGTTCATTAAAAAAGTGTAAAATTGTCAAAAATCATTGTCTGTCTTATAATAGTAAAGTAAATTAGCTTCTCATAATGTTCAGAACTTTCAGTGCTACCTCCTATTTTACATCTGTGCTAAACTATGGAGAGAGAAAACTCCATATTCTAATGATGTGTGCTATTTTTGTTTTTCATATATTTGATTCAAATTTGATGCTGATAATGTGATATTTGGTGCCAGATTTGATTGTGGATTTGTTTTTTTTTAATATTAAATTAAAGATTATTTTTTCATTGTTTTAATTTCAGATTTGGATTCTCTAACAGGGCATGCATTTCCAGGTAACGTGGACAGTTAGATTAGATTATGTTAATGTCATGTTTTAAAATGAGTTTATTCAGTTTATTTGGGGGGATTAAATTTTTATTGGTGTGATTCTTATAGCATTTTGTTATGTCAAAATTGTGTTGATAGTTGTTTTTTTTTAAATTTCAGATAAATGTAGAAGAGAGATATTACATGTACTAGTTTTAAAATTAGAGTTGAAAACCTGCTTTAACTTGTTAAACCTGTTAACTGTAGCATATTTAATCTTAAACCAACCAAGGGGGTAAAAGCAATGATGCAAAATATCAAATTCTAATGAAAATTTTATAAGTTTATTCAAACTGGCATGTGATTCTGCAAGAATGAATAAGAAACACCTTATAATGGCTAAGCAAAGCCATTAAGAATTCAAGAATTATAAGGCAGTTTCAAGTTCTTTTACTAGAAATGTATAGGAAACAGGTTCTGAACAGCAAGAGCATACTTTTCAGTAGAGAATCAGAACAGAGGAGGATAATGCAGTTATGTTTATTCTCATCATTCTACTGCTGTACACATCCTTTTTTTTTATTTTTTATTTTTTATGCTGCGTGGAAATTAACTTTAAAACCTGTCCACTCAGTTAATTAAAAACTTCAGATTCTTGCACCTATAATGACTTAAAAATTCAAAAATTTTGAGTTGGAAATTTTTCAGCAGAAATACAAGAAGGGAGAATTTGATGCTCAGTGATAATGTGAATTTCTGTGTTTCTTGAGTCAAAGTTGTGGATAGGAAGAACATAAATGAGCACTCTTTTTGATAAGGCAAGTCCCATGGTTTGCAAACATGCAGATGCTTCCTGTACTCAAAATTCTCTCTTGAATTTCCTTGACATGAACAGGTTGTAAAAACTAAGGCATAATTTTATTTTTCCAATGAGTTTTCAAAACAAAATTTGTGATGGTATTTGTCATTACAAAATTATTGGTCTTTATTATATAATTAGCTTCTAATTTGTCTACTGCATAATATGATATTCCTCCTTCAGTTGCCCTTTAAAACAGTAGTCTATAAAAATAATGGGACAGTAGCTGTATCTGAGGTTTTCCAAATGTCTCTGCACTATGGGCATTGGGTATGCTGTAAGAATCTCAGTAGAACAAATGATCAAAAAAAAAAAATTTAGAAGTTCATCATGACATTTGTTTGCAGTGTGGACCAGATCTCAGTACAGTCTGCCAGGGCTATTTGTACTCAAATACAGCAACAGATCAAATGATGTCTGTTTGAGAAATCAGAACTCTGTAAGTGCAGATTTTGCCATTTTCATCCCAGCTGAGGAGACTCTTATTCTGAGTAGTCTGGTTTGGTTTGAGTGAGGATGCTCATGGAATAATGTACTGCTTAACATATAAATCTGATCTTCATGATTACTGTCAAATATGCATGTGTCACCAAGAGAGACATTGAGAGGAGAAGCATGAGTGCATCTCTCCCCCCACCCCTTTTTCTTTTTTTTAAATTGAGTCTGCTTTTGTTATTTATTTATTTATTTATTTATTTATTTTTACATAAGCATTTTATGATACCAGATAGTGCTATCATGGTGTGTCAAATTCTTACTTCAAAATACAGCTGTTCTAACATAATGATCATGACCAATCCTGGCAACAGAGCCTTACACTAATATGTATACTACAGAAATATGGGAAAGAGAAATCTTTATTCTATATGGAAAATGTCCTAAATTAGAGGATAGGAGAATTATATTCCTGCATTATATTGCAGGTGTAGCTGTGCACAGCTCCATCAAATGGCCCATTGGTTTGCACAGACAGAAATATCTTTGAATCTAACTCTGTCACAAAGGGATGCAGAAGAATACTATACATGTAGGTAGCTGTGAAGAATAAAAGCCTGGAAATGCAGATTTGACTTAAATAGATCTTCACTTGGAGACTCACAGAGTGAACATGCCACTGTGCAACTCACAGAAATCACTAGAAGAACCATTTCTCATTTTCTGCTTTGTTTGACAGACTTGAGACATACTCTTTTCACACAAAACTATAATAGTAGCAGAATGTCCTGTCTTGTCTTCAGCTTTACTTGCCTTTAATAATTAAGTCATGACAGTATTCTGCTAAAATAGTGAAGATTGTGTAGTTTCAGACATAACTAAATGAAACACCAAAAAGGATGCCTGGGTGTCTAGTTATAATGGAAATCACAGACCACTAAATCCATCCTGATACCTGTGCATAAGTATTATAATCATTTAGGCTAAAATGTGTTAATTTTTAGGAGACAAAAGAGATCAAGGTGTTAGTTACACTTCTTAAATATCAAGGAGTTAATTAGATGAGATATGCCCAGATGATCTTAGAGTATTAACATATGATTTGGATCTCATGCTGAACAAACACAAAACAAATTCAATTGAGATTTCTATTTATCTCATCTTGGGGAAAGCACTCCCTTTGAGCCAGTCCAATAAGATTTATTAACAAGACCTCTAAGGGTATGGTAAGCCAATAGTTTTTCATTTGACCCTCTGCCAGTGCTCTGCAGTGGCCAAGCATGAAGCGGCTCTTTTCCAAAAGTCACGTAGTTGCATTAGCACAGTGTTGTGTGGGAACAAATGCCAAGCCCTTAGCTGGGCACACAGATTAACCCTGGTCTGCACTGACCTGATCACATAGTTCCCAGTTCAGAGGTGGTTTGCATCCAGATGGCTTCAAATTCAAACAAAGTGAGCTCACATTAGGATATGACTGCTTGGACTAAGAAAAAATACTTTCCCTATCACCACTGGCCACTACATCAGCTCTCCCTGTGTTTTCCATAGATGTGGGCAATCTCTGTTACTTCAGAGACAGATCAGGATACAAAACACACCAAAAAGTTTGTTTTTTTATTTCAAGGGGAAAATAAATTCTTTATAACCCTTGCAGTTGATCAGCTGAAACCCTAAAGTACGAGATTTGATTATAGTCATTGTCTTAATGCAGAGCTGCAAGTGTTATGGGCATGTTGAGAACTTCCAGAAGCTGGATTAAAGCATCTCTTTTACAATGATATCTAATCTCGTCCTAAAGCTCCAAGCAATGGCGAGTCCACCAGCTCCCCTGGTAAGCCATTCCAATATTTAATTACCCTTAGTGCTAGGAAATTGCATTGTTGTGGAAAGGTTGCATTTGTCTAATTTCAGTTGCCAGTCTTCCTTTTGCTATGCCTTTGTCAGTAAGACTGAAAAGTTTCCCTTTCCCAGATACGTTTTCTGAATAAGTGTCTATGAAAAATTGATTATTTGGAGTGACCTGTTGAAAAACCTGTGTGCACAGAAGCTTGTGCACCTTTTTGGGCTATGCCATCTGGCCTAATGAAGTTACTGACCTACAAACCTTGCATCTTCCATATCTTTGTACAAACACAATTTCAACACCCCTGCTACAACTAAAATTATATATATTATATATATAGCAATCAAGGCACCTTTCAACTTTTGTTTTGCTGAGTTATGTTGTACTCTTCAAGGCTCACACTGTAAGACTGGTTTTCTGACAGCTATCCTAAGAGCTTTGTGGGTTTTTTTTTTGTTTGTTTGTTTGTTTGTGTTTTTTGGTTTATTATTTTTTTTTCAAAACCTATGAGAACCATAGAGGATCTATTCATGTAGATACTTTGAAAATGCTGTGTATAGAAGCAAAGTCATTTATTTTTTGTACTTAATGCCTCCTTTTTTCTCTCCCCCTTTTTAGGCATTTAGGTACAGTTCTGAATTTGCAGCTCAGGTTGCAGTGACTGTCTCTGTCAAGCAATACAGTGTCAATCCCAAAATGTAGCTGATAGACTAGGAATGAATGGTTTTCCCTCCAGTTTAATGTGGTTGGCAAAGATCAGAAGTGGAAGTGAATGTTTACTGAAATAAGCATTCTTTATATGAATAAGCAACATGTGAAAGAAAAAAAAAAAAAAAAAGCAGCTTTTTCCAACCTGCTCATACCTATGGGGACACTCAGCTTTGGGTGATCATTAATCTGAAGAAGAAGGAGGAATAGCCAGCATGGCTCTAGGGAGCAGGATGAAAAAAAATGACAGACTTCAAAACATGCAAGAATATGAATTCTTACTCTAATTTTCATGATCCTGCTAATCAGAAAATATGATGCTTTCAATCTGCTGTAACCAAAGGCTTTTTCTGAGTGTTCATACCAAACTACTCAGGTAATTACATTCCTTCTTAATCCCATCAATTCCTTCACGGCAGAACCATGAGAGATCTGGCTTTCAGGGTTTTCTATCCAAATGGTAAATGTGCCACAAAGCTGTCCAGATTATAATGACGTTACACCCTTCCTCTGATCTTTACCTCCCAGAGCAGAATCTCCCATGCTGTGTGTCTAACCCAAGTCCTTTGTTGTCACATTTTCTCAGTCTTCTGTTTGTTTGCTTTAAAACACATTTTGGTGGCAGCAGCTTGTCCAAAGCAATTGTTTACTTTCCTTATGACATTTTTTTCATGGGTAGTGGGAAGAGACAGAGTTTGGATGACTCTGTTTCTTACTTGAAGGATAAGTAGTTGGTATTGAAGTATTCAGATAAGTAGAATTCAGATAAGGTAAATATAAAGGTAAAACTGAGGCATCCCTGACTCACAAGGGAGTGTCCTTAGGAGTGGACTGCTCACTCAGAGTATGTATGAGTACAGATCTTGCATTCCCTTTCTGCACAATAGCCTAATTCCTTACATGAGATGAATAATGGCTAAATCCTCTTGTAGACAGAGACAGTCTATTAACTGATATTAGAGGATAAATGTTTCAGGTCTGTTATTTTTTGCATATTCAGATGTGATCTCAGGCCCTCTGAATTGTAAAGGTACTGAGATAATTATTGCTACACTAAGTTATGCCCTAGTTCATACACATCCCTCCACCTAGTATCTTGTACTAGCTCACTTAACAGATTAGTAAAGTACCATTAAAACATTGGAGAGGGAAATTAATAGCAATTTTGTGGTTGCTTTAGGTTAGCTGCGAATGAGCCTGTGAATTCATATTCTGAACCATGTACGTATTAACTGGTAGTCTGCTGAATTAGGAATCTACAGTAGGTAGTCAAAATGTGCCTTTTACCTCTCTATTGTAGTTTCTTTTAATTCCACTTTAATATATTTGGAGTGTTTCCTCCTTTACTTATTAGCATCCCAAACTAAAGCATCCAAACTTTAGTATAATCCACAGACTTTAGTTTTCATTGTTTTAATAATGAATACAAATTTGTTGCAATCCATCTAAATAGACCTGAAGTTTCATAAAATACTTCAGGAACAAAACTAAGTCTGGTTATTTATTCTAACAGTTCTTCATAGTGGGCAATGTAACACTAGAACTCAACTTCAAAATATTTATTTTTTGATTCTGAGAGTTATTTAATAGTCTGAGGAAAATAATGTCATCTTCAGTGCTGTTGGTAGACCAAATTTCCATTTGGCAGAGCCAGATGGAAATAGTACTCTCAGGTCTTTGCATAATAGCTTGAGCTACAGTAGGAATTTGGCACATGCAGTCCTGCAGAAAGTGTTTAGAGAAAGAGGATCTCAAATGCTAATCGAGTGTGAACACAAAATATCCATTCTAATTCCTGGGTGTATCTGATCAAGGTAGTTGGTTGGTGACCTGCTCGTTTTCCAGAAGAAGTAACACTTTGACCATATAATGAGCATCATTTCACAGGTTAGTTAATTGCCTACTGAACTGTGCACTTTCTTATTCAGAGATCTGCTAGGTCTAGAAGTTAAATGGACTTCTCATTCATTATACCGGTACTGGGGCTTTGTGTCCGAAATCAAAGCTTATTTAAAAATGTCTGTTCAGCCATATTATTTGCACTTTATGTAGCATTCAGTCAGAAGCACAGAGAGTCCTTGCCTTGTTTATCCTTTTTCTCTGCCTTTGCCCAAAGCATGTTTAAAGTTGGATAGAATATTAATGGGTGTTTTAGAACAAGTAACATTGAATGGAACTTAGTCTAAGAGTATCAATAACAGAATATCAAAGTTCAATTTTATTTGATTAGAGGTGACATCTTAAAAGAACAAATTTGGAGAAATTATTATTTCAGAGATGCTTTTGGCTAGCTGTCTTCTTGATTTTGTCCAGGGAGTTGTCTGCTCATTGAACTGAAGGCTGTCTGAATGATTTTTTTCCTAACCTTTCTACTGAACTTTAGTGCCACTAGTTTTGATTTGCATCAAGTTCAAAAAGAGCAAAATATTTCAGCTTAGGCTGAACATAATCTTGATTAAAAAAAAATAAAACAAAATGAAAGCCATCAAGCCACAGGGAGATGGAGCATGATAAGGTAGTAAACAAATAAACAAAAAAGTCATTCACAGTTGAGCTCCCTTTGCGCTTCCTGTTTTGTAAAATTCTAGAACAGGTTCTCAAAGAAGAAATAAGCTTTCTTTCATCTATTACACTTCATCTGGTATAGGTCTTAACTGGCTTCATAATTCTTCAGTTCTGTTAATTTCTTACACTTCTGTGTTTGCCCCTTGACTTTTTGGTCTCAAGTGAAAACAGTGAGGAGAAGGTGTGTGTACACCTCTGTTTCCTTGAGTCTTGAGTAGGATTTAACAGGGCATAGTCCTGCTGCTCAAAATATCAGGCTGCCAGATGAACCTGCAAACAAGCCTTGCATGAACATGCCAGATGAACCTACCAAAAAGAAAAGTCTGATATAAAAATTTGCACAGGGGAGGGAAAGATAAAAATATATATATATTTCAAACTGATTGAAATTTGAGTTTTTTATTTCTGTTTCCAAGGTCTTTCAGGCTCCTGGTCCAACACAGCTGATGAATTTCCCAGCTGGGTTCCTCTGGAGCCAGCCTCTTTATGTGACAGAGAGGTACTTCTTGGTGCAAGAAGGCACCAAGCAAATGTTCCCTGGAATTGGGGTGAGCCCTGGGGAGCTGAGCTGGGATGTGCACAGCATGGTGTCATGTCCCTGCTCCAGAGCGCAGGTTAACAGACATTAACAGAGACAGGAAAACAGACCAAAGTACATGTAGTTAATCATGTGGGAACCTGACAGTTGTGTAGATTTCATGGCAGTGATTAAATACTGATTTTTGTGCCCTCAGTTTTAGCTGTTAGTTTTCATATTAAATATGGGTAAACAGGCAAATGAACAGGATGCTAACTATATTTATTTATTTATTTATTTTGAAAATTAGGTAATTTCAGAATTGGAAGGATATATACATCCTTTAAAATGAGGAGTTTCAGAGAGACATATACAGGTGCTTTAGGTTTATTTGGACTCCTTTTTTGGTTCTTCCCTGTTTTATATTTTTTCAGTAAGAACTGTATAAGTAGCTATTGGTACACAGGTACAGATGACTTTATTTCTTAACCATTTCTATAATATTCATCTTTATGAGATTTTTACAATTCTTGATCATGTTTGATATCAAGTTAAAGGTTTAATTTTTAGTTGTGCTTTTAATTTGTTCTTTTTTGATATTTTATTAATTATTGTTTTGAAGTGCTCTGGGGGGCAAAACTTCATTTAAAGATACAGGATGAATCAGAGTAATTATATACTTCATTCATTACCACCAAAAAGAATTGAAAGTAAATAAAATGAAGAAAGCAAAAAAAAAAAAAAAAAAAAAAAAAAGATTTGGACTCTGGCTACCAGTTAGTGCAGAGCTGCATGATGTATCTCTGATTTACAAATACATAAATTCATGACTTGATTCTTTTTTAATTAAACATTTCTTTTTAGAAAAAAATCTGAAACATAATTATTTGAGAGCTACAAGGGCAACAGTAATTATGATATTGGGCTTGTCACATTATCCTGAACAGTCTATTAATGCAGAGATTTTTCTAATCTGTCATTCAACTCTTCTTGCTCTCTGTTTAGCCTGTGATGCTTGCTGGAAATTGTTGTGAACCTATTATGCTGCAGAACATCTTAAATAGCCCCAGCACTTTATAATGTTAAGAGAAACCGGTCAAATGAAGCCCATGAAATGTTAAAGTCTGCTAAAAGAAATATATTCAGATGTTTTAAACTAATTCTATAGTGCACAAGAACTCATATGAAGAAAGTTATTAAATTGGAATTATAGCCATAGGCAAATCCTTAAGGAGGATAATTTAGATTGTGAATTGAAAAGAGGACAACCATGTTGGCTCAAGGCATAAATTTGACATTAATCTGCCAAAATGTGGGGTTTTTATAGATTCTGACAGATCTATGAAGTCCTGTGCATAGCTATTGAGCTTTCCATTGTAGCTACTATTGAAAAATGTCTTGTTCTAATTTTGCAGTAGATCCTGCATTTCTGAGAAAAACGATTGGCTATTTTCTCTATAATGCTGTCAGGAAATAAAAAGAATTGTCTTAAGTTTGAGACAGAAGTCTAATAATCACAAGTTAAAGCTTGACTTCTTGTGATCTTTGCCTCCTCACTTAATACTCTTTTCCTTTATTTTTCTCATTTTCATAACCTGTTCAAAACATAGCTTTTTTCACAGTTAAACTAAAAGTAGTTTATCTTACAGTTCCTGAACTGCTTGGAAATTTTCAGGTGGTAGCTGCTTAAAATAGACAAGTATGAAATACTGCAGTGACGATGTTTCTAATTAACTGTGATTACATACTTTCCAATTCTACTCCTTAGTCCTATGTTTAGGCCAACCCGAAGCAGCTGAAGGTTATACCAAGAATATTTTACAAAATAAGCAGTTCATGTCAGTATATATTTTTCTGTGGTATGTATCTGTTTTCCAGGACACAATGTGAATCACAACCACCATGGTCCTCGATGATCAATTAAGTGATGAAGTAATGCATCTTAATGGATTTTAGTTGTAACTTTATGCAACAACTTTTAAGACTGCATACACTATTATTAACAATAATTAATCTACCTTAAATTAAAATTGAAGGTAAATTTTAAAATAATAATTCTATATTGTAGTTCAAAAGTGTTTTTTTTAATTTTTTAATTAAATTTCTTTCTTAAATATTATTTTCCCCAAATCAGTATTAACTGAAAATATATTTTTTTAATTTATAATTACATTATAGCATTTATTTAAATTGTATAGTTTCGTACTTCTTTTGTAATTAATAGTGTCATCTGTGAATCACTAAGGCTATGCTAAGGAGAATAGATGCTAAAGACAAGTCAATGCAAACCAACAAAATCTGCATATGTTTAATGTATTACATAGATCATGAGTCAGGTTTTCATTGCTGTTACAAGATTTTTGACAAGAATAAATCACAACACTATATAAACTGCTTCTTCTGAAATTATTAACTGACACTAGTCAAAGTTAACATGTCACGCACTGTCCTTACTATTTCCAAATCAACGTGATGTTGAATTTAAATTTTTCTTTTGACATTTTTTCAGTTTTGGATAGTTCTAGAACTCTTTCCTAATTCTGATCTCAGCACAGGTAATGACCCTAAGGACCAGAGATATAATGGCTGGAGTTTTTCCATAGTTTACCCTACCTCTTACTTAACATAGTTGTGATTCATATAACCAGAAATTTTGAATGTGGTAGTTTTAGACTTACCTGTCAAGATCAGTGACTTGTATGTGAGTGTTTGATTTTAATGAAAGACCTAGCACTGCCAGTTAATATGGAGATGGCTTTTTTTACAGCCCTGGTTGTTACCACTTGATCAATTTTTGCAGAAGAAGGATATTTACTATTTTTTTGTAGTTTGACAGGCACACTCAACATGCCTGGCAGCTCAAGAACATGAAATTGCTGAGATGAAATCTGTGACAGGGGATTGCAGAATTTGTTCTGTAGGACAATAAATACTAATGCACATTTTAAGTAGAGTTAACCCAATGCTATTTATTGTATATGTTCAGATGCAGGATAAAATTGTAATAATTGCTGTGGTAGGTGTAATACTTATTTTTTATTATTTATTTTTTAAATGATCAGACACTCACAGCTTTATCAAGGTGCTGTATCATACACTTCTAGTTGGTGTGAATGAAATAATAGGCAGGTTCTGTATATTTGTTTGGATGGATGTGGATGTAGAGGATTATTCCTCTTTGTCATAGCCTCTTTGTCTGGAAAAAAATGCATGCACTGTGTTGTAGTTGGAAAAAATATATTAAAAATAATAGCTGCCATGGTTACTCTTTGCATTTTTGTAGGTGAAGTTCATGAGTGGCATATATTGCGTCTCACACATTGATCCCTGAATTGCTGCTGTCAAATTTTCATGTTCCCTACCCTCAGGACAGGTGATTGTACTCCAGCACCACAGATGCTTTTCCAACTCTACATGTCAGCCTTTGTCTTTAGTGCACAGCTCAACTCACCAAAATGAGAAAATACCTTCAAAGTCAGATAAATTATCTGCATCCTAATATCATGCATAAATAATTCTCAGCTGTGAAGTTAACCACTTAGTGCTTTTATCTTCCATATATTTGTTCAGGAAGGAAGATCTGTGAAGAGGTAGGTAGGTGCCTGAGGGTCCCTGTCAGGGGCTCAGAACAGAAGAACTTCAGAGACAGAGCCAGCACTTCGTTACAGTCTATCAAATTCAGTGGCCAATACAGCTTGCTTTCAAAAGCATCAGTTACCCATGGACATGTGGTGATTCACTTACAGACATTGATTAGATCTCTCCTCCAGAAGGAATTCTTCCAGCTTTACTGAGAAAATAGTGTGAGATATTCTTCGCAAAGAAAGGAAAGCAGGCTGGCAATGCTAAACTTCCAGTAGATAGAAATCAATGGTGCTCCCCTTAATCCTTCCATTTGGACTGCAGGCACTTAAGTGTGAAATTTCAGGGTACCTTTAATGAAAATATAAGTTCTGGTGTCTCTTTTAATTCATTTAATTGAAAACTGTAGAGACAGATGTTTTAAAAAAAAAAAAAAAAAACACTGAAAAAAACAAACAAAACACTTTATTCAGATTAATAGCAAGATTCTCAGAACTACTGGGGAAGCAAAAGACCTGCGGCTATAGGAGTGTGTCAGCAGCATATTAAATTAGTAACTGTGTGTAGGCTCAATGCAAGGCTTAACAGGTGCCCCAGATATGTTGTGCTGACTCTGTGCATTAAAGTGAATCTTATTCTGGTAACTGAGAGGAGGAAGGGGAGAAGGAAGGAATCTGCCAGCAAATAAGCTTCTGCTCATTCTAGAAAGAATCAGAATAACCTAGAGGCAGGACAGCATCAGGTGTCTTTCACTGGATCTCTTGCACCATAAGGAGAACTAAAGTACTACATGATAAGTAGAGGATGGTAGAGAATGCTATGAAATACAGGTGATGTGAGAAAGAAACAATCTATTAGACTGCATCCGAAATGAAAACTATACCTCCCTCAACAGGTTTCCAATGTTTTGCCTGTTTACTATGTCAGAGTCTTAGAAGAATTACTTTTGTATTTTGTAAACTGCAATGACAATGAAGTCCCTAGAAAAGAAAGCAGTTATGTTAGCTGAAATATGTTGCCTGTTACTATGGGAACAGTAGTTCACAATTTTTTTATATAAGCACTTGAGCTACAGTTTTATGACATCTTATTCTAACAGAGAAATGTTTATACTTCATCCAGCATCAGGTTTTTGCTTTGTTTTAAAAATAATATTGGGCAGTAATCCCCAAGAGCAAATCCTGAAATAATATACTACTCCATAGAAATATCTTTCATAATCATTAACTGAACAATTTTCCAATTGCAACATAATCAGGAAGATACCAACATACCAACCCTAAATTTGATTTAAATCTCCATTGCCAATGGTTTAAACATGTGTAGATACAGAAAAAAAAAAAAAAAAAAAAAAAAAAAAAAAAAGGAAGAAAATCAGTCTAAGAAAGCATTGTTTATTCTGCATGTTGCAATTAAGACTCTGCCTGCCTCCCTTTACATCATTTTTGTCACAAGTTGAGGCATATCCCAAAATAATCAATATTAAAAAGCCTTCAAAAGTGTAGCCCAATCCCTCATGAGTTTTAACCAGAACCTAATCTTGTATTATCTTACAAGACATTATCACTGAATAGAGCCAAACATTTGTTTTTTTTCCCTGATGAGAATTACCTACATTCTTGTAACACACTTCTATACCATGCAAGATACACAGTAGCTGTTCATTTCTTATTCAATAAAAAATGCTATATTTGTCTCAATATCAGAAATTGAAATTTGAAACTTATACTTTCCCCGCTATGCTATTTTATGACATTATGTAGTTGCTAAATAAACAGAGGATTATCTACCTGCAAGAGACCAGAAACAAGCCAAGCAAACAATATTTTCCCTGTATTTATTAAGCATGTGATTCAAGTAAAATAGATAAATATTATGAGAAGAAAACAATTTTTTATGAATATGGAGATACATTCATTAACACACTGAATAATCTAGGAAACATTTTCCCCTTAAAAAGTATACTATTTTTCAGTTATCTTACAACGTGGAATAACCCCATTAAACAAAGCTTTTATTTTCTTTAAGCTCTTCATCTACCATTTGCCTTGATATTTTTTTCTTGATGTTGCAGTTGTGCTGTCTACATCTCAAAGAAACCCCAGAACAAATACATTCCTTGGGCAACTAAGGTATCCACTAACACAAGACTTGCACGGTGTGCCATCAAGCATTTTGTGGGTTATTGCTAGGATCTTTGTTAATGCACCAATAGGAAGAATTAGTAGTAATAAAAACTATTTTTTCTTAATTACTTTTCTGGATCAAACCTTCCTTTCTTCCTTATAGGTATAATTATCCTACCTGTAGGACTGAGTCATCCCTTTTATGCCTGTCTGTTCTGAATCCCATGTACCCATTGAGTGGACCATACCAGTCAGTGTATAGATAGCCCCTGATTAGCAAGATACAGCAGGCCAGGGTCCAAGTTTTCTCATTGCCATGAGGCCAAATGTGTACAGTGCTAGCACACTCCTTGAGCATGTGCCTCAGCGTGTTTCAAGAATTCAGGTAAGCCAGGCATCTGTGCCAAAAGACAGTTTTGATGCAGGCACCTTATTTGTAGAAATTGAAGACAGAAGTGTCGTGATTTCAATGGTACAATGCAAGCAAGAGCTGTGTTATGTCAGCCTGCCTCAAGGCCAGCTTGATGTCCCTGGCCCATTTTATTTGCAAGCATGAACAGAGCCCGTATTGATATTCCTGGGGAACAGCTTGTACTTGTACTGAGATATTCTCTCATTCTGATTATTGCACTTGTTTCTCCTGTGACCATCAGATAGCTAGCTGAGTTTTCTTCTTTGGGCCTGCATAAAATTGTGGGGCAGTTTTTCCTCTGCTATACATTATTATGGCAACTTTGAGCTGAACTGAGCTATGGCACTTTAGAACAACTCAGCAACTCTCATCTGTTTCTCTCTCACATGAACCAGGAAGATAACCCTATTCATCCTCACTCTCTAATTCCTGTGGAGTTTTCTAGAGATACATTCAAGATCAAGCTCAGAATAGCCTGATGGTTTGTTTGTTTTATTTGTTTGTTTCACAGAAAATCTTTAAAAGTCTTCCTACACTGCCTTGTAAACAACTTTTCTAGTATGATCCTGGGTCAGGATTTGCTTGATGCTCTAAATTCTGGCAAGGTAGATTATAGCTGTGTTTGGTGATTGTCACATCTTTCTAATGAAATTAGTGAACTTTGTGCTTTGAATAGACGTTACATTATTCTCTCCTCATAAACTCTAAAAAGTTACAGAAAGTGTGTTCCTATTTTTGTGTTTAAGATTATAGTCTGTTTTTTCTTGACTTCTTCTGTATTTTAATGCTTAGTCTCTAAAATATTACATACAGTTTGCACGACCTTTTGCAAACCTCTTCAACATGGCATGCAATAGGAAATGTCTGCAGCAAAAATTATGGAGATAAAGTGACTGTTTTAATCTTATTTATGTTTTTAAAGTCATCTTGTTCATTTTATTGAGAAGAAAGTACATTTTTAGACAGAAACTTTCTCAAATGGTTAAAAAAAATCATGCTTGATTTGCACAATAGAGATTTTTATTTATTTTTTTTCTTGAAATAGAGGCGTGCTAAAAGATTTTAGGTATTTTTTATAGTTGCTTAACTGAAATCAAATTTATTTTTCCATCAGTGTTGGATATGCAAAGAATGCTAGATTAGGTTTTGTACATGTTAGTATAAGATATAAATACAAGCTATAACTTGTATTGCTATTAAACTGTTTTCCTGGTAGCACATATATTCAAAACAAATCCTTTAAAGTATGAAAAATAGAAATGTTACAAATCTGCAAAGGCTCCTAACCGGCCTTGGTACAACTTCCATCCAGACTGTTATGGCAACTGGTATTATTCTCAAACACCAGTACAAAGTTCAAAATTCCTAAAAATTTCTTTGCAGGCTTGCCTATGTTTTTATTACCATACTTTGGTAAGGAAATATGAGAATAGCTGGGGCAATTCTCAGGACCTACCTTGGAGCAAGTAGCTGAGCTCTGGAGACTGATTTCCTTATACTAGGCAACAGAGAAGTATAGTCTTTGGCTTTACTTCTATGAAGAAAAAAAAATATAACAATCACCTGGGATTTAATGAGATCTTTCTGTTGTTTTTTATTATGTTTTCTTGATAAAGAATTTCAGTACTGGCACTTTGACATCATTTAGCATTAACTATCTACACTTGAATTTCAAAGGTGACATTCATTTTACCTAGGTATTTACACTACAGGTGTGTGTTGTTAAAGGTAGTTGCCCCAGCCTCACTTTACATTAAATAGAGAAAAGCAAGTACTTTCAGGATATGATTCATCTGACCTATTTAAGATGTCTGTTTTAGGATTAGATGAATAGCACCCTAGAAGCACTTTGTCTCCACATTACCTATATATGGACTCAAGATTCTACTAAAACTCATTTAGGCAGTTCGATCTTGCTGCTGCTGAGTCAAATAAGCATGCAAAAAAGTTCAGGAAGTAAGGCTTTTAAAGGACTTTAAAGCATGTCAGTATTTTGGTAGAATTCTAGTCAAGTAATATACACCTCTTTTGTTGTTGTTGTTTGTATTTTGTTGTTTGTTTGTTGAATGATACATAAATTTATTTTTCCATTACCTACTCTTTGTGAAATTGGTAATGTATTTGTTGCACAGGCAAGCCTTAATTAATCAGGATAATTGATGAACAGGGTAATCTCCACAAAACAATTCCTATTTAGACAGATAGAAGTACTGAAGGCTACTTTTCAATGAGTTTGTGTTCTCAGACTGAATTTTCATTGCTCCCTTCCCCATGTTCCTTTATTTCCCCACATAACAGCCCATACAGAAGCAAATCTGTCATTAACCCAGAGCTGCCTGAGCATTACCTGACTAATACCCCTCTGCCATCTGGGCACTGGCCTTCCATCAGCTCTGGTATCATGGCTAAGCTCTACTTCAGTGGAGACACTAACTTGCACATCTCTCCTTTGCACATTTTACGACTTTCACAAATTATCTCTGTGAATTCTGATTCTCTTCCACATCAGCCCTTGGGTTCTTTGACTTAACTGGAGACTTCCAACTGCCAGACAAATGGACTACCTGATTGCACAAACCAGATTTTATTATTTATTCTGTGCTAGAAGTACAAATAAGACATACAAATAAGCCCAAAACAATACATATTTAAAGTGCAGTTGCAGACAGCTAACATTAATAATGCTGTGGAATATGAAGCACAGATATCCCTAAATCACTATTTAATTGATTAGCAACTCTTCATAGCGCAGTTCTGTGGGTACGCATCTATACTATTTGCAGACTGGGACCAGTCTGTATGGAACTTCCTCGAGTCCATCTGCAGCATGGCAGAACCTCAGCTGATAGTGAGCAGGGGCAGACCTTGCAGACTGCCCACAGCAGGCCTGAGGAACCTTGCCACTGCTGTCCTCAACCAGTGACTTCTTATGACGTGGCTCCTGCCCACCTCTGTGCTAGAGTTAGTTAACTCAGCAGACTTCTGTCCAACTAGCACCATACCTGGCTTTACCCTGCTTTTTAAGATCTTTGTGCATACTGAATTTTACCTGGCCAGATATATAGTTCTTTCTCACAAAACACGCTTGGCAGATCCATGGATGGATGAAGAGCCTTGTCAGTATGAAAATCAAGTAAGTTGGGTCAACTTAAGGTGACTGAGGCAATACCCTTGCACTGTATTTCATATTTCTTCTATCTGTCTATATTTTTAGTCATGCATGAATTCATTCTGCTCAGGCTCAGAGTTGGTCATTCGTGAGCAAACTGCAGGCCAAAAACCATGTAGCCATAATTACTGTGATACAATATAGAGCTAATAAAGCTCTGCTGAGAACTGAGATGAAGTCCAGTACTGTGCTAATGACAACTTACATGGCTTTTGCATAGAAGTTGGCTCACACATAATCATCAGAGCCCGTCTTTTTGCAGAAAGCTTTTTAGAGACCCTCAGTACTGGTAATCTCATGTTGTATTTTACCTGTAGCTTGTGTGAAGGAAGAGCTGACTGAGACGTTAGTCTAACTAATAAGCCTTGCAGAAGCACAGGATTCAGAAAACACCATTAAAGCTGATGATAATTGTGAACAGCACCTCTTCAAATATGATCTTTAAGACTGACTGGAGTGCCACTTAAAATGCACTTTTAAAAAGCAGGATCTGTATCCAGCTGCCTGCGAGAAATCTCACAAGCACTTCTACAGCTCTAATCATAACGCTGTGCTTTTCAGGCCTGTTTTTTTTTTGCTGATCCTGGCTTAAAAGGTCAGACAGTTCATGTATCATTCATTACTTTGACCTAGCAGCATCAGGCATCTGTAGCAGTTAACTCTGCAGCTATTATTCTCTAACCCCTTGGAAGTGAAGGCTAGAAGCCTCAAAGTCCTGAGCTTTGAATTTGCTCATGTTTCAACAAAAAGATTTTGCTATTGAAAATGACACAAACCATACCTCGAGTACATCAATAAGGCTACAATGTAGGGTGGGAATAGAAGAAGAGGAACTGACTGCTAGCAGTAATTCTTGCATAACTGGAATACACAAGTGCATATTAGAAATACAGGATTTAGGATTTGGGGTGTTTCTTGTGTTTATTCATTTGTTTGTTTGTTTATTTATGGAATAATACCTGTCCCTAAGGTTTAGTGTGGTATTTCTCATCTTAAGGTATGAGGCTGAATAAGAACTCACATTAGACATTTTACTTTTATTTGTCTCCATAGAAACTGAATGATCAAATGTGTTAAGTTATTTTTGTCTTTGGAGCCTTTATGTACCTCAGAATTTGGACATGTGTTCAGAGGGAAAAGCTGTGAGATCTCAATTAAATTGTGTTGCTTTATGTATCATCAGCAGGTGAATGAGATGTTTTTGAATGGCTGTTGTAGGAAAAATAAACTCTGGAAAGAGAGAAATTTAGAACTCGCTATTGCAAATAAACTGTCTGCGATGTTTCATCAGTTTGCAAAATCTGTGCAGTGACATAAGTCCTGTATAAAATATCGAGAGCCAGCAATCTGTTGCTGTTGCCCCTTTGAAGTCCAATTGAAACAGGGAGGGCTATTGAAGGATGGTTATCGTTAATGGCTGTGTGAAATTTAATCTCTGTTGGTACTTTGTTTCTCAGCAAAGACATTGTAATTCCTCAAAACCACAGGGAAACATCACTGCAGTTGAATTAAAGCTTGCTTTATTTGACTTTTTTAACACAGAGTTTTATTAAAGGAAAACCAGCCCATGGTATAGAGCTCAGACAGAGAATGAAGAGCTTCACAGGGATTGGTTTCTTTCAATCCTACTTAAGAGAAAACCTGATATTTATTTTCATTGTTTTTATTTAGAAGCAGGTAATGTCTGAAATGAAACTGCTGGGTGGTAGGGAAAGTTTACTTTTGTCAGTACTGAATTGGTGGATAGCAACATTAAAGGATCATCACTTCCTAGAGGGTTTCAAGAATCAGCTTTTTAAAAATTAGATATTTTTTTCTTGTGCAGAGGAGAATTAGAATGACTGATGGTATAAACAACAGCAACTATAAACAAAAATGAATACAATATGAAGTCACATTCATTATGTCAGATAAAAGTTAACATTCATTTGTTGCTTTCTGTTGCAAGACAGAAAGACAAAAGGAGGCAAAGTAAAGAGTAAAAAAAAAAAAAAAAAGTAAAGAGTAAAAAAACATAGGAAGTGCAGGAAAGATGACACCTAGAACATGGTGTCAGACAGGAGGAATACCATGCAGAGCCAGGAAATTGTCAACATGCAGTAGAGAACAAGCTTGATATTTATACAGATGCTGTGACAAGAACACAAGTGCATATTATATCTCCATAGCAAAGAACTTTGCTGCCTCCAAGCTACCACACAGTAGAGTCTCTATTTTCTCTTCAAAGGTTTCAGGTTAACTAAAATGCAGCCAAACATTTAGTCTGCAAGTAATAAAAATCCATGGGGTGCTAAAAAGCAGTTCTAAGGAAAACAAGGGAAGCAGAGTTTCATGGAGAGGTACACTAGAAAAGAGGTCAGTTAGCAGAGGAAATGAGTACAGTAAACTTTTATTTTCTAGGTAACTGTGTACACTCAGAGATTCATCCTTTAACTGCATGATACAGTCAAAAAATGCCATGTTTTATAAACTAAATCCAATTCTTCAAGGGATTTTTTAGAGTATTCAAAGTCATTTTTAAAAGACAAGTAAATGTGTTATCAAATGAACAGAAGGCAATCTATTTATTAAACAAAGAGCATATGCTCAATGGTGTGCTGGCTTTATGCAGAGGGTAGTCACTAAATCATATAAAACAGACGCTAGCAAATATCTTGTTAGCTAGAAAATATCAGTCTTAAAATAAGCTGTACTTTCATTGTGTCAATGTCAGGCTTGCAAAATTATTTCTTGCTTTAAGAATGACAAATATGCTGTCTTATTTTGCTAAAATGAAAATTGAAATGGACATCAAACTACACAAGAATACTCAAGCACAATTCTATTCCATCATAAAGGATGGGTGTAGTGCATAACAGAACTAGTACTTTTGTAATCTTTGGTATTAAAGTGTAGTATTCCATATTTTTATGAGCAGGTAGTTAAAATCTAGAATCATAAAATTGCCAGGGACCTTGGTAGAACATCTCATTCAGCTCCCGCTCAAAGCAAGGCCAACACTGAGTGTTTGCTCAGGTCCTTGCAGAGTCAAGTTCTAAGTATCTCCAAAGACAGAGATTTATCCAGTCTTTCTGGAAAACCTGCTGTAGTTTTTGACACCCCTCAAAGGTACACATTCACCATGGTGTCCACCAGGAACCCCTATTCCTTTTCTACAAAGCCTTGTAATCAGTTGACCACCAGCCTCAGCTGTGGCACAAGGTTATTACGTGCCAGGTGCAGGACTTGGCATTTGTCTTAAATGACGTGAATTTCATATCAGCCTGTTTCTCTAGCCCTCCTGGGTTTTTCTGGTTAGCCGTCCTTGTCTCCAGCATGTTGACCTTTCCCCTTATTCTGAGACCATTGCTGGTGGTGGACTCTGTCTCCTCGTCCAGACATTAGTGAAGACGTTCAACAGTGGTTTTAACCCCTGGAGATGCCACTAGTATCCAGGTACCAGCTGGAATTTTTATTACTAGTCACAACACTGCAAACTCAGTAGTCCTGAGTGTTTTTCCATCCACTACAAGGATAGACTGTCCACCTATCCAAAACCATAACAGATGTATGAATAGGGGTTAATTATGCTGATAATATATGTGATACTCATGAATATTAATGCATTACATTTGTGTCATTCTCACTGAAAACAGTCTGTTTCGGTTCATTATTAGTATTTAGTCAGTACACTAAGATGTTTCTGGTTATGCAGCTGTTTCCACTTCAACTCAAAGTGTCTTTGGAATTTGGTATTTCAGATACAGATATTGTCTTACTCTATGTTTGAGTACTGCTCCAGATGGACTGATAAGAGATAATTTCTAGAGGCAGTATTATGTGGCTAAACCTCTACAGGCCTGATCCCAAGAATGCTAAAATCACTGAAAATAGTCCAGTCTGTGTTTCTGGGCATTAAATGAGACTCACTGAATTCCCAAGTTCATTTGTTAAACAAATGAACTTACATTACTGAGGAACCGGTGAGAACAGCAGAAAAGCAGAGTGTAAAGGAAGCATCCTAAGAATGAATACCTGTAGTTTAAAACTTAATCTATATGATTTTGTTACATTTACTAGAAGATTTCACTACAAATATTCACGTCTCATACAGAATTTGATAGGAGATGAAGAAGTAATGCTTTGGGCCAGGATCCCAAACAAGATGCTCAAAAGAATTTTGGAAACACATGGGATATTTAAAATATGCATTATAAAAAGTATGAAGGGAGATTTGATTCCTTGTCCGGAAATGTCCACTCATCTCTTAGTGCAGACAGTGGGTATTGTGTTAGCATTGAGATATTATAGTGAAAAAAACACCAAGGAAGTATAAATACATGCACACAAAGATAAGCTTTGGTGCTCTGAGAAATATTCAAGAACAACAATTTTGCCTTCTGGCTACCTTTGCTGTTTGGGGAATTATTTTTCCTTTTCTCGTCAAATTGGAAACTTGCTCACAACAAATTTCACTCCTATAGGACAATATCTTTCAGAAAGAATCTATAAAAACATTGTTATCTGCATTTTTAAAAAATATGTGTGCTTGTATACATTCACCTGGAAATTTGAAACTTTCCTAGGAATATAGGATTAGGGATGCTTCTGGAAGTTTTGAGTCACATATAAACATTTACCTTTATGTGTTAAAGCCAATATTTAGTTCCTAAAGCCTGGTTGTATTTTGGAGAAGGATTTATATTCATTCATATGCTCAAATTTCAGAAGTGACGTTCTAGTTGGAATCAACCTTATATGTATATATAAACATAAAATATAAACTAATGGTGGAATGACTTGATTAAAATAAGAAGAAGAAGAAAGAGATAAGGACTTTAAAGGGCCCCAGGACTAAATGATTTGGCCAGCTTCTTGTAAAAGAAATGCACACTATTTACAATAACTATTCCTCAAAGTCTTTCATCAGGTCTGGTATTTACCTTGGCTTTCATTTACACTGTTACTTTCAGTTACCTTTCGTTAATCTTTTAACTAACAAGCATGACTCCTGATAAACTTTGTAAAGGAAGGTGAAACACACAAATGAAAAGCCAAAGGAGTTGTTTCTCTGAAATAATTTTGTAATCATTTGAGTGAAATCCACATATTTGTTAGTCAATTCTATCCAGTTTTCTGCACCAGAAAGCAGGTCTGTGCAATTCCTTACAAGTTACTTATTATATTATACACTTCAGTATTCTTATCTTAAAATACCATATGCACCCACAGAGAGATCAGGCCAATAATCTACTTCTTACTTTGTTTCTGGTGTTACAGTGTGATCTAGATTTTTCAAACATTGCAGTTGTTCTTTCTTCACTGTTTGAAATGGTCCCCGCTAAGAAACACCGCCACAGCTGAGGGATGATGGAAGGTGCTGCTTTCCTGGAGAAGTTCAGCTTTGAATGTAGGTCACTGTAACTGCACTGAGTGAAGGGAATTTATGGCAGTGTGCACACACCGGCTTGGCGAGCAGTCAGCGCTGTCAGGAACTGATGATGAGGGCACTATGTGGTCATGAGAAGGAGTTTCCTCCTCGCTGCCAGCTAGAAAAGGCAAGCTGAATAACAGCAGCAAAAAGCATATGAGAAACATAATCAGGACTGTTACCTGCCCAATGCTGCCAATTTTGCTATGGGAGAGTTATTGCTGTTAGGCCTTTGTTTCTGAGCAGGAATAGCATTTGCTTTGTTGCTGATAATTGTTGTTTAGATTGCAGTATCTCCACATAACCCCAGTAGAGAATTCCTCATGTTCAGTGGGAAGGAAAAAAAAAAAAAAAAAAAAAAAAAAAAAAAAGTAAGAGAGGAGAAATAATAATGCTTTCCATAATAACCAGTCTAATAACTTCTGTATATCGACTAGACTAAATTTGGAATTTTCTGTGTAAAGAAATACATCTTTCACATCTACCGTCTTTTCAGATATACAGAAGGTACATTGAAAGATTACATTGTACATGGGTCTTTTAGGATATTGATCAGATTTTTATGTTTAAGTAATACCTCTGTAGATGTGTCATCTTGACATGAGATTAAAGCTCTTTGTATTGCTGAGGTAGTGGGAAGTATATCCTCACACAGCTTTTGAAGTTGTTATTCATGAGCAATCAGCTACTTCGAACACTGCAGCAGAGAAAGAAGTGTGACATGTTGGTATTTTGTAGTTCTTAATATACTTTATACATGTATTATTAATAATAAGATAGGAAAAAAGTGAAGATATTTGTTTTGGGTAGGTGTACTTCATTGCTTTAGACTGTCACAATTGCTTTAATCTTTTCAGATTTCCAATTTTCTTGAAGTCTGAACGTAAACTGAAGACATGTTATTAAAAAACTGACAGATCATACAAGATCTGATACTGGATTATGAATATCTCTTAAAAATTGAAATGCTGCAATTCCACAGAATTACATAGGGAATCATACAAAAAGGAAAGGAAGTAAAAGAGATTTTGTAGAAACATGTTCTTTAGTTGAAATCCCAACAAATTCTTGTACTTCTTCATTTAATTTCTTTCTGTTTCAAGTTGAAACAAATCCCACATTTGTCCTGTTTTTTTGTTTGTTTGTTTGTTTGTTTGTTGTTTGTTTGTTTGTTTGTTTAATTTATTATTATTTTTGTATTATTATTTGTCTTCACACAATACTTTAAATTTCAGCTGGCTCTGCAGACATGTCAGAGGTTCCTCACTGTCTGGGCTTTAGTGTAGGAGGTCTTTGGGTTAGGAGCAAGAGTGAAATCTTTTCGTGTGTGTTTTCATAAATTGAATGTGTGGGCTTTCCATTTATTTCAGTGAAACAGTTTACTGTTTGTACTCCTATTTTGTGCAGCTTATGCAGCATGGCCCTAATCCTAAATAATAAAAATAATTTTCTGTGACCTGTTTTTGATTTCTGCTGAATTCAGAAGATAGTTTTTTCACTTTATATAGTCCTTAAAGAGAAATTCTTTCTGCAGATGAGAAAGAATAAGGCTATTAAACAGAAATATGAGGTGGAAAATACATGTGTGGAGTCTAGATACTTTTCTCAATTGTAGTAGAAATCATAGGAGCTACAGTCCTCCTTTCTAAAGTTTCACTTCATCTGTTTTTTAATTCGTGTGAATTAATTCCAAAGAAACCACATGTAAAATATAATAAAGGAATCTCAGGATGAACCCAGATGTTGGAATATGGCGACATCAAGACCTCTGCCTTTCCACCTATTAACTAGTTACCTTAAACACTTAACATTGCCTGGTTTGGGCTGACAGCCATTTTTTAATCCATGATGTCTTATTCCTGTCTTCTCATTTCCCATCAATTTCTGATGTGACAGCTTATCAAATGCCTAGGTGAAATACAGACAGATTGCTTTCATCACCTTTCTATCATCTATTTCCTTGGTCACCCTTTCAAAGAACTCATTTGGATTTGTTTGGCAAATAAATGTAAATTGGAGTTTGGGATTATTTTTTTCTGTCTGTCATTCTTAAATAAGTAGACCCTGTTTTCCCAAATGATTGATATAAGTGGTTTTTCTAGGGAGCAGGTTAGTCTGAGTTGCATTTTTCAATCCTGTTCCTTTCTTGAATGCAGCAGCTAGTATTTAACCCTTTTCAAGTCTCTAGTCTGTAAGAGAGTAGTAAGACAGCTCACCTCTGAAGACCCAGGTGTATGCCGCTGTAGTATCACAAAGAAGGAAAAATGAAAAATATTTAGAAATCTGTTCGAGTCTACTGCTGTTCTTCTAAGCTGAAGTATCACCTGCTGTAGCAACTTGTCCAGCAAGAGCCCAGAGACATCCCATTTGCAATTTCAGCCACTTAACTGTGCTTTGCAGCTGGTTGCATGCTGTTGGGCTTTGTAAGCATAGCCTAGAGAAATCAAATGTTAGGCTCTATTTCTGAAAGGTTATAGTAAATAATGAAAACTGAAGCTAGGGCTGTTTCACGGAGTGGCGATTTTTATTGTCAATATCCTGTATGTCACTAAGCATAGGGACAGATTCCCAAAGGGCAGTCCCCAGCAGGAGACAGGCCTGCACGGCTCTGCATGGGGTGGGTGTCACCATCACTTTCCTTGTGGTTGCCTCAAGTGGGGGGCTCAGAGAGGGGGTGGAAGGAGTGCACAATACTGTCAACCAGCTCCCAGAAGATGAGGATTAGGATTCCTGCCTGTGGCAGAACAGTGGTGTGCTGGTGTGCTTTGTGCTACACCCCACGCTGTCCACATGTCATGACTGCCTAAAAATCAAGCCCTAGTGGAAATTCAGACAGAAATCAGATGCCTGGCCTGTGATTTTTAGGTTGTGGTGGAGCTCAGGAAAAATTCAGAGGTCTGGTTCTCTACCAGTAAATTTTCAAAAACAGTAATACATATTATGAACGGAATTTTCTGAGCAAGCAAGAAGTTACCAGTAAAGAGCAGGAGATGCTGGATAATTTCTGGATCTTTCTTAACAGCTGATTCTACTATGTCCATATTTAAGGCTGCCTGAGTCTTGATTCTGATTTCTAAAATCAAGGCGAAGTGATTAAGTGACACGTAATAAGACATTCATATGCCCATGCAGTGGTTTTCTTTCCTTTTACAGTCTACAATATCTTTACAATGGACTTTGTTGACTAACTCTTTCAGGGACTTTTCTCTGCTATGTGTTTGCTTCAGTTCTGTAAGACTGCTAACCACATTTCTGGAAAATTCAGTACTAGCTTTGTGCAGAACAGGGGCCAAAAGCTCTAGCGCTGAAATATTTGCCTACTCTCCCATGCAAAGACAACAGGTCATCTTGCTTTCTTAGGTATGGATCTCATAACAATGAAAGCTTGATAATACTTCTTTGACATTATGCTAATGAAATGTTTTACTTTAAAATTAATTCTATAATACAGTGCAAGTGTGTGCATCATTAAATAATTCCAATAGTGCAGTCACCAATCAGAGTCAAAATATTAATTTCCATCACTTTATAACTGAGAAAAAGATCTTTTTCTATTATTTTATTCTTTGATTACACATCTATTTCATCTTGTAAAAGACAAAATTTAATATTGCTCCTTAGATTTGAATTTAAATACAGATATGAGCTGGCTTAATTAATCATCAGTGCATATGACTAAACCATATAATACCTATTAAACCAACAAAAAGATAGCTAGCACTGTCAAAGGAACTTGGAAATGTATAATGGGTGGAAAATAAGAACAAAGACGTAGTGCTTGGCCTGTAGAGCTTCTGTTGCTGTTTTGTACGCCTGTTTTCACAGGCAGCAGGGATTGCACAGAACATCAGATGATACAATGGAACAAAGAAGGATGCTGTCCCATCCAGGTATTGTGTCATGAACAGCTGAATTTTCCCAGAGAGATAATGTAATTTTTAAGATTTCTACATACACCCAGTGCACTGTAGTCCTGTAAATATATATATATAATAAAAGAATAGATATATAAAAGCTATGTATGTTTTTATGTAAAAGGGTGAGATTCTAATATTCAGATAGATCAAAGTCTACATCCCATGTTCACATCCTCAGCTGGCTCTCTATCCATTTAATTCAAAAAATTACTTTGTCTTTCTACCCTTTTTGCTTAGTGACAGCAGCACAAATAAAGACTCACTCTTTCTGTGGGTTTTAGTTTCATACAATGACCATTCTAAAAGCTTCAAAAATAGTGGGGAAGGAGTGAAAGAAGGACAAAGAGATTCATTATCCTGTACACATTTTTTAACCAACAGTTGCACACAGCTTTGGTGTCATTAGATTTAGTGAGTCTAAAAGAAAAGTGACCTTCATATATTTGTACAGGTTTCTCTGGTGTCACTTCGGCATGACAAAATTTACTGTACTGCTGAAGAACAAAATTCAAGAGTATCTTTCGTTGTTAATTAATTGTAAATGTTCCCTTGCAAATTCTGTCAAGGAGAGATTCTATTTGATTTTAGTTGCTACGTAAATAAATAAAACAAATATGAAAAGATCATGCTGCATTCCCCCCGAAAGTCTCATTGAAATTGCATATTTAAAGAACTGACATAAGCTGCCTTTTTATCAGGTAAAAAAAAAATGTGATTTAATTGAAGTAAGTGTTAATTCTGGTTCAGTGGACATTTCAGCAATGAATCTCCAGGGAAATTCAGTCCCCAAAGCAATAGAATCAGCTGCAAATGAGGTTCAGCTTTTTACTGTGCTTTTCAGTAGATGGGCTATGCTTAAATACAGCCCCAGGTTCGTGGCATCCGGTGTGCTAGTGAGCCATGCAGATTTTACATACTGCAGCACGCTGCCATTCAGAAATAAATTAAATAAATAAAGCGCAAACCCCAGCTTCTCGCCATGGCAACTGCTGCATCTCTCAAGCCTCATGCCACCTCCCGAACAACTGCACATGGGAAAACAAGCCAGCTGCCAGCACAGAGGAAAAAGAATAGGGAGAGGCTTACAAAACCTGCCCGGGCTGTCAGTCATGGACTTCGTATAGACTTTTTGGGACTCTGCACTTTTTAACTCTGCTTCATTATGTTTTGAAGGGTTGTTCTAGTTAGCCCTCACTATAGCATGGAAGATGGGTGGCCAATGGGAGAACTGAAGTCTGAATGGTGCAGACCCTTCTTCACAACAGCAGCTGCATGCCACAGCCTGGCCCCACCATGGGTTTCGTGGGCGGGGAGGAAAGACAGACTTTCCTGGGTCTTTCCAGAGCTGTGTACCAGCACCGGGTCACCCCAGTGGATCTTCCCAAAGATATACTTGTATGCTACACTTGAAACCAAGCTACAAACGAAAAAGGCTGTTGGCAGCAGGGGACATGAATCCCTGAGCAGAAGACTCAGGACTGCAGAAGTTATCAGCTGTGCCTGACTTCTTTCACTGAATCCTTTTTAGTAAGTAAGATGAGTGGCTGACTGTGCCTGACTTCTTTCACTGAATCCTTTTTAGTAAGTAAGATGAGTGGCTGAACTCCCCCTTCTCAGGGTTATCTCAGCCAAACTTCCCCAAAAGATGGGGCCCAAAACATGGCTGGCTATTGCCTGGTGAGATACCAGTTGGGAAGGCTTAACCCCACGCCAGCAGAGTGTTAAAAGAGTTAAATCCCATGAAGGTAACTATAACAATGTTTATCTGCCTATACCAATCCTCTTCATTGGTTTTCAGATAAAAATGTTAGAAATGAGCAAACTCCATTATGTCAATATGGTATAAATGGAGGCTATGCATTTTTTGTTGCAGTCCTCTAGCAAACTTTTTGTCTTACTTCAGAATGTGATTCTTACAGTGTTCCTGATACTTTTCCTGCTTAATAAGGTTCAGAAAGGGATTAAGTGTGATGTTGCCTCCTGCAGGAACAGGAACCAAATTGCCTGACCCTCAACACCACCATATGGATGCCTTTCAGATCTAACGGGTTATTCTGTGAAAGCATTCTAGATATTCCTCAAGATTAGTTTTTAGGCAGTCGTAACATGAAAGATGGAAACTCCATGTACAGACACTGAATAAGCATAAGTAAGTGTATGAAGTGTACACTTTATAAGTGTGTATATGTCCACTTTTCCCTAGCCCATTTCAAAAACAAATTGTAACAAGCATTTTGGGAGTAACTGTTCTAAATCCATTTTATATTATTAGAAATATTATTCTGGTACCTTCTACAGTCTTTACATGCACACATTTTGTTACACTTTGTCATTGTGCTGCTTAGAGACTTACTAACTTATCAACAGTGTGGCAACCCACAGTAGGTGGTTATTGAGAGAATTAACACGCAGGTGGGGAAAAAGCACAAATTTCTCCTTTTTGTTAGGGATGACTTGCTTGTAAATGCCTTTGCAGAATGCTTTCTTATCAGATGAACAGGTCAATTTGCCAGGCGAATGCCCTAGTCACTGGATTAAAAAGGCACACTTCATGGGTCACCAGATTCTTAATTATTTAAACAAGATGGAACAGCTCCAACTGGAGAGAAAATAACATTAGCCTGGTGGTTAGGGTACTCAGCTGTCACTGAGAGATGTTGAGTCAAGTTCCAACTTCAAGGCAAGCAGAGTATAGGCACCAAGCTGGGCATCTGACCATTTGCCTTTTGGCTATTCTCTAACAGCAGTGTTTACATCTCATGTTCCTCATGACAAATTTTGAAATGTTTTGATGTTGCTTCAATGAAGATTAAAATTAAGACCCAAATCTCATTTAAAAAATATTGTTTATGATGAAGAAGAGACCCACTGTTCATAAACAGTTTTAAGTGATTTATTTTTTTTTCCTACTGAATATGCAAAATCTGGTGGATTTATTCACTTGAACTTATTAAGGGAGTGCAAGTATTTGTGTGTGTGACTGGAAGAGTTGCAGGGGGAGAAAAGGGAAAAATGTCATGGAGAGATCACCCAGAAACATCACTTTACTGACACTTTTGTCTAGCAGGTGTTCTGAAAATTTTCTTTCTCATTTTAGAGGAATGTTCTCAGAGCTGATAATTCTCTATAGCCCATTTCTTACTGCTGAACTTTCAAGGCTTTGCTGTTCTACCATTCGTTGTGCATGAGATACTCTCTGCTGGAAATCTGCCACTCTTAGGGTCAGTTAAGGTCTTTTCTTCCTTTCTGGAACACCTGAAGACTCAGGTAAAGTGGTAGCCTGTTTGGGAAAGCAGAGGGAACAGGTGAAGACAGCACTTAAATATCTTCCCATTATCATCAAGGGTTATTCTGGCAGGTATCTTCATAGATTTAGGTCATATCTGTACAGTACTTTTCTACATGTAATCAAGTACATATGTTATTCTCACTAGAAGCATTTTAGAAAGCTGTGCTTGTTCAGGCATATTTTGGCTTTATATCTTCAGGTTGGCTATGGAAGCTCTGTGCTACCGTAAAACTCTTGAAAGTTTTTCTAACAGAATTTCTTGAGGAATCAGAAAATACTTTGATTACACATAATCAGAGAGGCTCTTGAAAGATCTGTGCAGGCTCAAGATCTGGAATCTTTTCCTTTGATTAGAGTGAGGACCATATATACGCAGCTCATTGACTTCAGCAAGAGCTGTATTTTTATGCCCAAAGGTGGATTTGAGCCTTCAAGACATAGTTTATGTGTGTTATCCTCATATGGTTCCTGGAAATGTCTGTAATGGGTGCTTTACAGAGATGTGTGCAAAAGCTCAAAACCACTTCAAAGGGTAGTACTCTTTGAAGTCATCAGCCAAGTCTAATCACCTTATCAAAATTTGAGGTCACATATTGAAGTAGTCATTTGGATGCTACATCCAGATAATAAATGTTCAGAATGAGACTTTGTATGTCTGTCCTACTCTAATGCTTCTGCAAATCATGTACCTGTCCTGAGACTTCAGTACTTGTGAAAGTGGTTGTTTTGTAAGTACGGGTTGCATCCTAGGTTACAGCTCTGTGTGGCTTTACTCAGTACTCCTGCAGCAATGCACCTGGAAATGCCAGCTTAGGGGGAGCTGCTGCTGACTGCAATTTAATCAGAAAGTTTGTGTGAAGCTGACAGAGCTGACAAAACAGTTGTTGGCTGTTGGTCTAAAAATGTGTTTTCTGGATAGACATAAGCATGCTGTGTCCTGCTCCAGGACAAATGAAAACTGCTTGAATGTGGCTAACGCCATGCTGACCCTAAGCTAATAATATACCCTCCTTCACAATGGGTGTATTAGCCCAGGCTCATCACCATGCTAATTGCTTTTTGTATCTCACAAATATGAGCTATGCAGAATGGACAAGCAAACATGTCTGCTTAACTGTTCAGACACTGAGCTTTTATGGTGGTAATGAGATTGAGACAGCCACTTCTTGAGCCCAACTGTCTGCTATGGTTCTCCTATAAAAGCCTGCATGGCTTTTTTTTCCTATAAAAATACTGCATGGCTTAGACAGGATGTGAAAGGGAACTGGAATGCAGAACTACCTTAGCTGAGTTTCCCTAAGCTGCTTTTTCATCTCAGTGGAAAGCATCCCAAATCTCAGGTTTCCACCTGGCATAAAAACCTTTTGTGTGTTTTGTCTATGAAGAACAACTGTGTCATCGCTTCTGCCTTAATCGTTCTCTTGTGTTCGTAAGTTGTCTCAATAGTGTCCTAAACAGAAGACCTGGTTCTTCAAGTAGCCTATTGCATGACTTCAGGCAAAAAAAGTCCAACTTTTTTTTTACCATTTCACAGTTCATAAAATGTGAATAATGACCCCAACTACCCCATAAAGCATTCTGAGATGTACTGATGCACTGATGAAGAGAGGCACATACTAGGAAGAGGTATTACTATAACCATTATTTTTTTTCTTGGTTCACTGAACAATAATTTTTGGATAATATTTAGTGCATCTTAAGTGTTCAGATAGGAAATTTTATAGATATCTTGAGAGGTACATTAGGAAGAGAGTTTGAGGGAGTAGGCAAAACATGAAAAAAACTCCTGTGGTGTCTCCTGAAGGGGCCTGTGTACTTCAAACTCACTATCTCGCACAGGGTGTTTGAGATGAACACAATTAATGAAAAAATCTTTCATTCTGAGGGAATGTTAGAGGTAACAACATCATAGAAAGATGGTAGATGAGCAAGGATCTCAGATTTAAATCTTTGGACTCTTACTTAGGTAGATAGACCTTCATTAGACAGATAGGTAGTATTTATATGTATGTATTCAGACAAAATTTGAGGATCTAGATCCTCTTGTAAATCTGGCTCTGAAGATGATTTCTCTAAGTTTGAAACAGATCTTTGTCAAAATGATTACTTGAATTCTCACATCCATGCTAGTGCCAGAAGAAGGATCTGAACCAAATTTCTTTTTAGAATATCACTAATTATAAGCAAACATATGAACTTCATATGTGTAATATAGATGTATATACAGTTGTGCACAGAGATGAAGCAGACAGTAATTAATGCCTGTAGAAAAGGAAACTACTGTATAGACAGTATTTGAGGCCCTTTTCATCTCCTTTACTTTCAGTTTTGTATTTCTAGTAGAGAAGAAAAGGAAAGAATGAAAAACAAAGATGTGGAGGGTACATTTTGGAATAGTATGCAATTTAGCACAGTTTGCCTTTATCTTCATGTTCATAATGTTTTTCACACAGGAAAACATTATTTTTTGGTGAAAAGTAAAAAGAAAATCCAGTAAATGTAGGTTAGGGGAAGTTGGGGAGAACTGTGTCATTTCTTCAGTGATATTCTGGTAACAGCTGTAGCACAGCTGAGTTCTCCTAAGTGTAGGGGGAGGAAAGCTACACTGTTAATGGTAGAGTATTTATCTTATGTTGTTCTCCAGGCTCTGAATATTATCTAGTACTTTGTGCCAAATGTAATAAAATGGCCAGGATTCTCATTATAGAAAGCATAAATTGCTGAAGGCAAATATATTATGAGGGAAACTGTCAATGTGATAATCATGCACTCCTGTCACTAAATTGCATAAAATATATGTATTTATGAATATGCTAACACTCTAGACCATTTACTGGTGGAATAACTGTAAGAGTATCCACTGGGAATATTTTATTCTTTTTGTCATTTTTTCATTGCTGCATAGCCTATGGAGATCAGACATTACACTATATTTGAAAAGTATTATAAATAGGTCAGGATGCCAGTATTTGCCCAGTCACAGTCAGACACTTGTAATAATATCATTTTAGGAATTACAAAATCATTTGAACAATAAATTAACTTGCAATTCAAGGGAAATGAAAATCAGTCAATGTAAGTTGGGCCTTTGTTAAAAATATAAAATTATCTGGTTTTACTAATGGAATGCATGCTTCTCAGACATATAAATCTTTTAAATGATTTGGGTGATAGTCATCAAAGAAATACTGGCTAAAATCATTTTAGCAGTTTAATAGTTACAAATAGCTAGCTTTAATACATCTGAATTTCAAAAGTAACTTCTTATGAAAATCATTACATTTAGGTACTCAAAAACAGCACTTGTGTACTATGATTAACTTGGACTTTGAAACTTTCCATCCTCACCAAAAGGGAAAGAAAAGGGAGAGATACACAGAGTGACCTGTTTTCCCCATGCCCTTGTTCCTGTGCAATATGGAACATGAATTTCTGGAGTATGCTCCAGCTCCAGTCATAAATGAGAGACACATCTGAGTTGATCCATACACCCTAAACTTCCTGCCTTTAATGTTGGCCAAAATGCTGGAGCAGAGAAAAAGGAACGAGATTTTTGGTATAAATTAAAATTATGTTTTGTTGATTTATCTTTCTGGTCTCCAGTTTCATTTACAATGCTGAAATCAAGGACATTATTCTGCTTTTCTAGTGCCCGTATGTTTAGAATTACCTCAGATAACGCTGGAAAACAGGAATATTTTGGGCAGAACTCATTTCTGAATTAGAATGTCAAATATAGGTATCCACATGTGGACATGATGTCTGTGATCCCATTATAACCTGTGAAGGTCTCATTGGTGGAGCATCAGCTCACAGTGCAGACTCCATTGACTATATTGAACAAATCTCCTTTAAGTATATGGCAGCTCAGATGCGTAGCACACATGTAGACACCTACAATAAGTATGAAGCTAGGAATTAAGTCTCATCCATAACATCTTCCAAAAGAATTAAGTATGATAGTCAGATGTTCAGAAGCTGAATGCCTTTATTTAACATGGTCAGACAGCTTGTCAGAGACATTTGTTGGACTTAACATTCAAGATTGGGGTAGATACTGTAGCTACATGCATTCAAGTAAACTAAACATGCCCAGGAATGGTGCTGGGTAGTTATGCCAGCTGGCATAGCCTGACCTACCTTTTGCTGGTAAATCTGTCAGTCTCCACAACTTGTCTGTGCACATGAATGCTTGTATGCAATGTGTTTGTTGGGCATGGAAGAGATCTGCTAGCCTGTCTGCAAGATTCTGATTTCCATACCTATGACAGGAATGCTTTAGGACTATACACCAGAACCTGGAAATGTCCCTGTCATTTTTTTTTTTGTTTGCTATTTTAGTTACAGCATGTAGCTAGCACTTCTTATCTGTATGACTTGAACACTTTTTCTTTGTATCCCACGTGATATATCTGGTCTGGAGGAGTGTCACAGTGCTGTGAATGAAATGTAGTGATTTGGTTGTCGATGGAGGAAAAAAAATAACAAAACAGACACTGATCCAGGAAATCAGGGAATAAGGTTCACCTTCCCACAGCTTATAATGATGACTTGGTATAATGAAGCAACATTTCTCAGGATTTTCTAGCAATGCACAAAGAAGTAGTATGGAAAGATGAATCGTGCCATGGAAACAGAATTTATACATTGCCTTGAGCAGGATGGCACCATAGTGTAGGACTAACAGAGCATATGTAATAATAATGTTAAACATAATCTAAATTTGAATTATTCTTATATGAAAATACAGCTTAACTCACTATGTTTATGTTAGCCTATTTTCTTAAAAATATAAACATAAATAAAATCAACCCCTACAAAGATGTAACTCACAGGGTGCTGAAATATGAGTTTGTTTCTTTATAGTACTGTGCCTATTGACTTTTAGAGGTAACTCAGGTATTTTTGTATTGTATTTGAATATGTTCTCCAGTCTGATTTCTTCCTATTATTTTTACTGAAGGAATAATACAGTCAGCTTTAAGTGTGCTGAAAATCTCTCTCATCACCCACTTCAGTGCAAACTGAAATTATGACAGCAGATAAAGAAATAAATTCAAATGATCCTACGCAGAAAGCCTAGTCAAAGAAAAACAGCTAGGTTTTACAGTAAAATATGGATTTGGTGAATAGCAACATTTTTTGTTTTAATACCTGTGTTGCCATCTTCTCTTAAAATTACTTCAATTTAAATGAAAAGCAGATTGTTTCCCTTATTTCATTCTTTTGTTTGTTTTGCACATGACTTTTACGCCAAGTATTGCTGAAATGTTGCAACTACCAACAGATTAAGGTGTTTGCATACTGTGTTGAGTCTTTATATTGTACTGTTTTTATTACCAGTATAATCTCTTCCTATATTTTTGAAAGTCTTACCACCATTCTGATCTGTAAATAGCAGACTGGTGAAATAAAATTCTATATCCAAAAGAAATGAATGGGATTTAAGCTTCTCTCCCTACTGATTTTGGATGAGGTGTAATAGTAAGCTAGGATGCCCAACATATGTGTGTTTTAGGATATAGGACACAAAAATGAAAACACAGTGCCTGACTAACAGTTACTTTGGACCATGTTTTATAACCACTATATTTGCAAGTGTTATATTTCTGAGCCCATGAGCTGAAGAGGGGCAGGCAGAGCTCTGGGAGGTGCAAGGGCAAGAGCTGTCTGGGTCTGTCCGAGCAGTACAAGAACAGGCAGACATACCATCCTTCTAGCACCCACCGAGCTCCATCTCCTTAGCAGTGCTTTTGATGGGCCCATCAGCACCACTTTGGCAAGGAAGGCCTGAATACAGTCAAAAAGAGAAACTCGGAAGCTGTTTTCAAAGGGTACAGCTGTATTTAATGTTTCAGAGATTGAGTAGCTCAGGCAGAATGACTTGCCCAAGGTTTCAAATCAAACCAGCAGCAAAAACAGTAATTAAGAACCATGAGTTCCTGATTCACAGCCCTCATTCATTTGCCCAGATGCTTCCACTTCTCCATTCCTTTAGTGTTTTTTTGTTTTGTTTTGTTTTGTTTTTTTCCAGAAAGTTAACTGCAGTTGTAGATTTTAATTCATCTCCCTTTGAAAGACCAGAGCATCAGAGCCTCAACATGCATTGTAAATCATGGGCAGTGGTACTAACCTGTCTCTTGAAAATTGAGAATAGAATACCGAACTCAGTTTTGCATGTTAAAATTAAATATTTATCACAAAAAGTTTTGGGAAAAGGATACTGAAAGGTCACTTTTTCCATTGTGGTCTGGCAGCAGAAAGGACAGCAAAGATTTTCAGAGAATAGCTAAAGCAAGCATATTGCTTCATTCCTTAACCTTGTCATGCAAATTCTTCACTTAGTCCATCAAATGTGTCCTATTGCCATTTATCCCCTCAACTCCATTGTCATTCACCTCCAAGAGCCATGCTTTGCATTTCCTACCTACTGTTTTTCTTTTCATTACTTCCTCATGCTTGCACTGTCTTGCATGCCCAACAGCAGTTCTGTGGAAGCAAATTTTCTGGACAGTGAATTGTTATCTAGCTTCTTCAACTTTCTGATTCACTATCCAGAGGTGATCTTATTTTAAAAAATGTTGTGTGAATCTTCCACCCATTTCTACTTGATAGAAGTTAATACTTTCCTGGACCCCATTTTGCCAGCTGATTGTCTGCACAAAACCCTGCAAAATGTGTTTGTTTGTTTTTAGTGTTTGTTTTATTGTTTTTTTTTTTTTTTTTGCAGCTTTCCAGTTACTCAGACATAAATAAGTAAAAACCTTCATATTTGTTACCATTTCAGACTTGCGGTCAGTGCTTTTTTTGACTCCTGTCTCTCCTTCCCTTGCATTTTGGTCATTGTCATCATCTAATATTTGTTTTTAGAAATGAAAGTAAACCTCAACATGAAGGAAGAGATTCTCTTCTACAGCTGTGTACTCCCTCTCTTGGATTTCCCTTCACATATTTCTATACCTTACAAAGCACAATGAATCTTTTTTATCTTTAGGACTTTGTAGTTCTCCTTGTCCTTCTTGTTGTTATCTGCAGAGAGGTAACACTCCAAGCCTTGCATCTGATTCCTTTTGCACTGAGCACCCTACAAATGTGGAAAATCAGCTCCCTTTTACAAACACATCATTCTCCAAATAGAAGACCCAGAGTGAGAAGAGATGGTATACCATGCAAACTGCATGATGTTCAGAAAGCAAGAAGAAAAGAAAACTAGAAAAAGCATGTTGCAGCTGTTTTAGCGTAGTGGAATCTGTACAAATCATCAAGAGGAATACCAGAATAGTAGGAGGAAAAGAGTAAAAAATGAAGAAATGGAAAAGGAAGATGAGCTGACAACATTTCATCTCACTTAGTTTTTAACTTTAATGCACAGTGCTGGCAAGTTGCGTGTAAATATTAACATTTTATTATAGCAGGAATAGGCCCCAAATAGATAGTGACTCAGATTGAGGATACTCTGGAATATAGTTTGAGATCTACAATAGAAAAAATAAACTATTTTTTGTCTGGTGACTCGTTGCTAATGCAGAATATTATCCCCAAAGTATATTTTTCCATTGATTTAGTTGCTTGGGATACAGTTTAAGCAAAGTTTTTACATTTTGGAAAGCATTCTTCTGTTTGTTTTGTTTTGCTTTCCTTTCCTTTGCTTTGCTTTGCCTTTCTCACAAGGTTGGCTTTGCCTAGAGAAATATAAAAGTTGGCATATCTGGAGAGAAAAGTTTCAGGACTCCAGCCACATAGTAAACTAAATTCTATTTTTCTTCCTAATGATTAAAAGCAAAAAAAAAATCAAAAAGTAGATCATAA
Organism: Aythya fuligula; assembly: GCF_009819795.1. Lineage (NCBI taxonomy): Eukaryota > Metazoa > Chordata > Aves > Anseriformes > Anatidae > Aythya > Aythya fuligula. Next base: position 97,581,938 of record NC_045561.1, on the reverse strand, counting down.
CACCACCCACTTTGTAACCCACACAGATGCAAAATGCCAATCAATTCATATTATTTCATCAAGGAGAAGTCGTTGTCAAGAATAAACAATGACAGGTTCAGTTTGGCCAAAAATGTTATTTTGTATATGTATTAGAACATTAATACTAAATGGTACTTGAAACTGTTTAAAATATAAATAAATTTTCTGTAAGTTTTTTAAAAGTTACTTTTTTACCTTAAAATGCTTAACTGAGTATTGATTTGGGAAGTCTTTGCTATTGTCTTCAGGTAGGCTTTTAACAATTAAAGGAGAGGGTAATAAATAAATGTCTTTAAGTAGTCATCCAGACAAATAAAATGGGACACATAAATACATGTAAGTTCTTTATATCAGGCTGGATTCAGTTACATATATGTCTTAGACACCTGACTGTCCATTTGCATTTCCTTTTTGACTCTGTGAGAGGAGATGGACACCTATACATCTTGCTATGGTACAGAGTACAGACGGAAGAGCTAATCTGATATCTCACTCAAACAATGAGTTATCAGTCTTCATATTCTGCTGGTTAATGTCTAAAGAACAATCATTTAAAACAACTTAGGTGACTGGATTTATACCATTTCCTTATAAAAGACATCCTTATTTGAATTCTGCATTACCCTCTGCCTTCTATTCCTAGGAATATTTTTCGATTTCTTTTCAGAGCAGCTTTTCCTTTTTTCTTTTTTTTTTTTTTTTCCTTTTCCCGGTGGGCCTTTTTTTTTTTTTTTTTTTTTTTTTTTTTTTCTCCAAACACAATGTATTTTTTTAAATAAGTAAACACTGTAAGTAGACCTAGAGATCTATTGATGGAGGATTTTGAAATTGCATTTAATTCTAAATCAGTGTAAACCCCCCTTCCCCACAGATTTAAATTCTTCAGATGGAAGAATTCTAAGAGATTGGATAGTTCCCATTGTGAGCCAGTCTCAAAGCTCCAGATGCCATCTGGTGGCTCTCTGGGCTGCAGAGTGAGGAATCCAGTAGAGAATTAATATGTTTCCCCTCCTGAATTCTGTTACAACCAAAACATCTCCACAAAACATTTTTACTCCAGTGAACAGGAGCCAGAAATTTCTGGTGTTAGCCAGATTCTTTTTAGGTTTTGACATGAAGGCTTGTCTTTATCCAAGCTCTTAATCAGTATGAACTTTTTAGTCTTTCTCATCTATTCATGAACTGTCTTTCACCTCATGTACTATACTTTTAAAATACTTCTTGGTCAAATGTTGGCCTTTAACCCATTCCAACTAATCCAGACAAAATAATATTCCATTTAGCTGCTTGTGCTAACATTTTCTCACCAGTGGCATATGCATGGCCAACAGCTGTAATAAATGTACTGACTTTGGGGGTATATTGATACCTCATATTATGGGAGACTCAGAATGATAAAATTTATGTGAGATTAATGGGGAGAAACAAACAACAGTGTTGATAGTTTATGAGAAAATCTTGAACATCTTTAGATAAATAATCACTGATATAAAAAATGCAGTTTAAATGCCAGGGAATGTTAATTACTTACAGTTTAATGAGGAAATTAATTAAGGCACAGCATAAGTACAAAGTAAGAATGCCTGTTGTTTTTCTCAGTAGATAATGGATAGGTTTGAAATACTGAGAAAGTCGAGTTTGAGACATGCAAGGCTGTTATTTCATGTAGAGGTGAGTTGTGAGCAAGTTTTGAGAAGAAAGTTAACTTCAAAAAGGAGACTCCAAGAAGAGTTTGGAGCCATAAGAAAAAAAAAAAATAATAATAATAATCATAGAATCATAGTTTCATAGAATAATTAAGGTTGTAAGAGACCTCCAAGATCATCTGGTCCAACCATCACCCTACTACAAATGTCATCCACTTAACCATGTCCTTAAGCACCAGGTCCAACCTTTCTTTGAACACTCCCAGGGATAGTGACAACACCATCTCCCTAGGCAACCCGTTCCAATGCCTGACTACATGTTTTAAAAAATCTAAGGAAGCCAGTGAAGTAAGTGGTGCATTCAGTGAAATGGCAGCAATGAAAGGAGGTTGGACATGTAATTATATGATGAAAGACCCTACCAATTATCTTCTGAGAGGTTGACGCCTTATTTTTTGACCTCATTGCCAAGGAAAGTGCAGAAGATTGAACAAAACATGAGACTTCTAATGTGAATTACCAAAAATAGCAGAAATACGTTCTTGGCTAAAAAAAAAAAGAAAAAAAAAAAAGTATATGGAGTAGTTGTGGGATAGACTAAGGGAAATTTGTGGTAGTTTTGGCAAAGGATCTTAGGCAGCATCTTGTATATACTTTACAGAGGGATGTCTTAAACATTTCAGATAGGAACAATTCTAAATGTGATTCTCCTGCTTATTATACTGTCTAGATATTTTTACACTTTGCTTTTGTCAAGCAGGCAGTAGATTTCTACCTCTATACCTGGAAAATATATGTCTCATAATCTGTTGAATTACAATGTAAGTTTTATTTTTCAATCAGATGTTTTCTTTCCCATAGATGTATGTTATTTCTCCTAATTATGGTCAAATTTGTAGAAGTAGAGGAAGAAAAGTGGAAACAAACAAGGGAAGCATCAGTGGCTTCATGTGAAAGAGTCCCTGAGATAGTTTATAATAAAATATTACATAATAAAAGAGCAAAATAAAAAAACTTCAGTACTTTCCATGAACTACAGATTTAAATGTAAGAGAAAAAAAAAAAAAAAAAAAAAAAAAAAACACCTTTTATAAACACCTTTTATTCATTCTTATGCACGTCCTATTTAAGCTTAGGTGTATCTCCAGGGGAGGCCAAATTCATGGAAATGGAAATAAATATATATGCCAATTAATCATGGCCCTTGAATTCAATAAAAATTGACACTGCAGTCCTACATTGTCATTTGATTTACATGTCAATGTATTTATTTATATTTATATTTATATTTATATTTATATTTATATTATTGGTAAGTTAATGAGTTAGTTTCTAGAAGTCTAATATGTATATCATCAAAATATTTACTTTCCAGTTACATGAATCTTCATCTATAAAAGAGTTAATTTCCTACTTATTGCACACAAATGCTTGCTTCTTTGTTGCTTGTATTGATTTTTCTTATGCTGTTGTTCAGCCCTGAAGTTATAAGTTTTCATAAAAAGACCAGGGTGAAAAATTCTACAGCTGTAGTGTTTCCATGCTCTAACCTTAACTTCAGAGCCTTGCTGTCCCAAATTGTGCTCTTTCTTCATGTACTGTTTTCAGTACTAATAATTTTTCTACTACTAGCAAGTACTAGTAGAATGTCTAGTACAAATCAGTCCTATTGTTACTTATGTATTAAGTCTGTCATTGTAACATCAGGACACCATGAGCTGACCAAGGCACAACTACAGGGATGTTTCAGATTTGGAAGACTGGTACTTATAATCCATAAACCCAAGATAAACCAATAAAGGGAGAAATTACTACAATATGCAGACTGAGTCATAATTTGCAGATATTGTGATAATTCTATGCCTGTGAGTTTTTTTACTGGAGTTTTACTTGTTATTTTTACATTTTAATTGGCATTTTGGGAAGAAAAGAGGTGTTGCTAAGTGAGAAAACAAACAAATGAAAACACTTGGAGAAGTTTGAGTGGCTTCTGGGTCTGCCACACCTATCTAGAACACCGGTGTGGCAAAACAAGCCCTGTCAAGCTGTCCTGTCATAATATTGACATATTATGACAATAATATTGTCATAATATTGTCATATATGACATATATGACATAATATTGTCATATAATATTGTCATATATGACACATTGTCATATATATATGTCATATATTGTCATATATGACAATATTATCCCTGGACATATTTATATTGCAATCAAGTGTGATTTCTGTTTATTAGTTTTGCAGATTGGTTGATATAGTTAGCTCTAGTACTGATGGTAATACATCTGCTGCTATTTAGGGTTCATTGAAGGTTTTGCTAGGAACCCTCTGTATGTTCTTGGTGGCTAAAGCCTGAGTTACTATTGCTTAGCAACTGTTGATTTCTAACCAGATTAAAGGTACATGTGCTGTAATCATTCTTAATAGAAAGACATATGATACTGAGCAAGTGTGTGCATGTGTGTCAGAACAGAGAGCTGAAGGAGATGGACTAAAACAGTTAACCACATATGGGAGATGGAAAACTACAGAAATGAACTTGACAGCATAGGAGGTCTTGTCTTCACTACCTATATGATGCAGTAAACTTCTGGGAAAAAAAATAAAAAAATAAAATAAAATAAAAAAATTGTAAAGTAAAATTTAGTGTCCCTTTGTACCAGTGAAATCATTCAACCAAGATATGTTCCCCATTTATCCATAAATCTGAAAACTTTGGATAAAGATCTCTGGAGAAAAGACCACTTCTCCCTACATTTTGTAGAGTGAACTGTAAAAAAAATATCCTCGTATTTGTGCATTTGTGCAATGCAAATAGTGCTAATGCAAAATATAAGCAAAGCATATTCAAACAGCTAATGGTCTTATCTGAGGGACTGAACAATTGCTTTGCACTGGTCTGAACAGAAAGCAGTTTTCCACTATCTCAGGACTTATCTTGATTGCAGGTTTTCAGAATTGCAACAACACCATGTGGTGGGTTGAGCCCAGTCAGCAGCCAAACACCCACACAGTTGCTTGCTCACTCCCAGGAAGGAAGGCGAGCACACTTGGGGATCGACATAATGACAGTTCAATAGGTAATGCAAAAGCTATATGAGCAAGCAAAGCAAGATGGGGAATTTACTTACTATGCCCCATTGGCAAGCAGGTGTCCAGCCACTCTGGAAAGCAGGGCCTCAGCACCCATAACGGTTGCTTGGGAAGAGAAGTACTGGTGAACCCCCTTCCTCCTCCTTCCCCTGAGCTTTTATTGCCAAATGTGATGTTGTATGATGTAGAACATATCTTTAGTCTGTTTGGGTCATCAGTCCTGGCTCTGTTCCATAAGGGGGAAAAGAGAAAGACTTGGCACAGTGCAAGCACCATACAGCAACAGGCAAAACACTGGTGAGATATCAACCCTCTATTAGCCACAAATGCAAACCACAGCACCCTGTGGACTGGCATGAAGAAATTTAGCTTCATCCCAGCCAGACTCACCCAGTACACACTGAAACTTTTCATCATTTTTTATTTCTTTTGTTTTGTTTCATTTTGTTCTGTTTTTAATGACAAGCAGAAGAGGGGTATGGCCAACGGTGACAGTATGGGAAACACAAATACCATCTTCTGATTTTTAAAATTTTCTTAGCTTTACTTGATTTTTGGCATGCTGTATCCACCGCCCTATGTCTTACTGAATATTTACTCATTTAAATCAATTTGAATATCTCCAACAGAAGAAACTAAGGAAAAACCAAAGGCAGAACATAAAGATATTTAAGCACTTGATCAAAATGTGGGGGACTTGCTTTCTAGCCCCAAACCTGACTCTGATAAACTAACAGCTAACAGCTGCTTCTCTTAATTTGATCCAGTATCAAAATTAGCAAGTTCTTCTGAGGCAGATTTCCTTCTCTCTTTGACTGGACAGGAAACCTTCATCAAAAATTGATGCATTCATGGGGGAAAAAAAAAAAAAAAAAAAAATCAGGTCTCAAAGTGTTTTCTAAGAATAGCAAAAAGGGAATTATTCCCTCAAGGAATAAGTCATGTTAAAAATTATTCGGGAAATCCAAGAAGATGGGATGTATACAATAAGGCATGCTATATTTTGAAAAATAAACTGAAATTGTGTGTACAGCACGGAGCATAGCTCTGATCATACAAACTGCTGTCCTATGGGAGATTATTCTGTCTTTAAGAACAATGGATCCACTACTCAAGTTTAACACAAGAAACAGCTTCAGTGATAGAAACTGATGGTTGCAAAGTCATTGATATATTCTCTTTATCAGGATGCTGTGATTGTGCTGTATTTAGTTTTAGCTGCCTCTTTCACACAGTCATGTTCTTCTTGTTACGTTTAAATACATGGTGTGCTTTCAGTGACTTTGGCATTTTCCTTTGGTCTGACTCCAAATAAAGTTTATCCAACTGAAGGTCTTGTATGAAAAGACTGCATAATTCAACACAATTTGGTTTTTTGCTTACAGTCCAGAGAATTAATACAAAAAGTTATATTAGTTTCAAAATAAAGTCATTAGTAATCATTAAAGCAGCAGTCAAATTCAGACGGCACTACAGCTGCATAAAAAAATTGGAACTGGAAGTCAAACATTACTACTAATCACTGCCATTGTCCTGAAAGAGCAGAAATTAAATACAAATTTAAACCCATTTGAAATCCCATTACTGGGAGACCAAATTTGCTAAAAATGCGGAGGTCTTACTCATGGATTTCTGCAGAACAAATACAGTTTTGCTTTCTGAAGCACTCTCAAATGTCCTTAAGAAATACCAGAATGACAGCCTAGGAACCATATCCAATTACATAGGTGAATAATAGGTATGTGGAGGCAAGATTCCCAATACCGTCTTGCTGATGTGACTTGACTCTGATGGGGCGAGAACATGGGGAGCTGACAGGTTATTTTATTCCCCTTGCCCTTTCATTCTGAGACAACAAAGAGTAGGTAAAAGTTTTTTAGTGATGGACATGTCTCCTGTGGGAATTGACAGAGTTTGCTAATTCATTTTCAGCCAATGACTTTGTCACTACCAGTCTGGGCTTGATTTGAGCAATGCACCAGAAATGAAACTCTCAGTTTTCCATTTGCAGCTCCCTAACCTTTCTGGTGGCCCTATTTATGGCTTTGAATAAACAAAGACATGAAGAAGTAAAATGGGCCCAACAGCAATCATTTGTTTTCCTTTTGTAATGTGAGCTTTAAGACTCTAGGACAAGCCGTTCCTCTTCCCTGGAGAAGGCATCCCTTAAACACAGCCCTGGCTCAAATACTGCCCGTGTATTGCTACTATATGGAACATCCCAGCAAAAAATGGGTGTCCTAAACAGATTTAAATCAAGATTGCAATTCAATGATACTGTATTAAGGTAACAATACTGTTCAAAATGTAACTATAAATTTGATGATGTAGTATTTTCCTGTATATTTTGTGCTTATGATTACCAGATTGAAGTGAGGGCCCTGCCACACCATAGGGTTGCTGGAGCTGAGCAAGGGATTTTGTGTCTCCCAGGCCTTTGTAACTGAACTTGTTTACACCGTTGTACTACTAGGAAATACGAGCTAATTCCAGCTACTTTTACTGCCATGATACAGCTTAATGAATTTGACTTACAGGCAGATGGGTAGGTACACAAAATATGACCTTATATACCAAAACACATTAAACAGTCAGAATTTGATCAAGTATTTAATCCTATATCACTGCAAAATTATTTTCTTGAGTTTGTCAGCTGTGTAAGCTTCTCCAAAGAACAAGCTGGACATATTTCCAACCATGCATTGTTACCAGGGCAGTAAAGGGCCACACCGACATCTGTCAAAAGTACCTTTGGCCTATTACAGATACAGGGAGCAGAAGAGCAGAGGAATGTACATAATGTCAGGGACTTTGGCTCTGCATGGGTAGAGGGTCTTACATGGCCTTCATCAGGTCTTCATCAGAAATTCTTACAGTTAGCAAGGTCCGGAACCTATTATGCATGCATAACATAGGTCAGAGGTTGGACTCGATGACCTTGAGGCCTCTTCCAACCTAGAAAATTCTGTGATTCTGTGAACTGAAGTAGGACTAGCAGCACATAAATGTGGAAGAAATTTTGGTTTCCCCCCATGAGTATAACAGCTGCAAATACAAATGCAGACATGAAAAGCTGCAACAAGGTCGCCCCTGGAGTCTTCTCTTCTTCAGGCTGAACATCCCTGGCTCTCTCAGCCTTTTTTCACAGAATAAGTGCTCCAGCCCTCTGACCATCTTCATGACACTCCTCTAGACCCGCTCTAACAGCCCCACATCCTTTTTGTGCTGGGGGCCCCAGACGTGGACTCAGCACTCCAAGTGGGACCTCATGAGGGCAGAGCAGAGGGGCACAATCCCCTCCCTTGACCTGCGAGCCACTCCTCTGTTGGTGCAGCCCAGGATGCAGTTGGCCTTCTGGGCTGCGAGCACAAAATGTTAGCATGTCTGTGTATGCTAAGTGATCACAGAAATTCTTCCTATATAGTACACAGTTTCTAGGGCAACCAGCAAGGACCTGAGGAGGCTTGCACCCACTGTGCAGAGTGCTAAACAAGTGCATTAGTGAAAAAACTCACCATGAGGAACCTGGCAGAAGCCTTTTCTTTGTAAAGTGCAACCTTCCTGAACCTGGTTTATGGGTCAGGTCCAAACAAATCCCTTCTACAACTGAAAATGAAGAGAAAAAAGAAAAAAAGAAAAAAAAAAAAAAAAAGAAAGAAAAAAAAAAGATTTTCAATTGTTGAAACTCCCTCTTACGATATTTTTAAAAGTTCAATTTTTTTCCAGCTTGAATGTGTGTTGCTTCTGATATCCTGTACCTCATGAAAAATGTCAAAACTGTATGAAATTATTTCAAAAATACAGGAATTGTTTTTCATCTGAGATGTTAACTTTAAAAATTTATTAATTTTAAGTTGATTCTAAGTTGGGATTTTTTTTCATTTGAAAATTGCTGTGGGAAGGGGAAACATTTTCTCTGCTGTTTCTATTTGCAGTTCTATGTTAAAGACCTTGAGATACAAATAACTAGAGTAGAGCAAACAGTGGGAGCATGCATGCATGCATGCATGAACAAGATATTCAGGTGAGCTTCAACAAGTGACATATTACTTGCACTTCAACATTATTGCAGCTGAAGTTGGAAGGTAAATAAGAGAGGTCAGGAAAAATAGAAAAGAAAGAAAAATAATGGTGGGGAAGTGTTAAAAGGAAAAAAAAAAAAAAAAAAAAACAGGGATATGGGAGATGGAAAAATGGAACTGGTTAAAAGGGGAAAGATGAAAGGAAGCAGATGAGAGAGCAAGACTAGTGTTACAAGAGTACTGGGGGGTGAAGGGGTAGAAATGAAGACCAAACACTAGGAGAAGATAGTAAGTCTGAGCTGCTGAGCATAACTTTAGTAATATCCACGGGACAATGAAAACATAGGACAACAAATCCCTATCTGTCAGTCTTTGCCTGCTACAGTTGCTCCAGACCAGTGGTGCTTTCTAGGAAGTAACCTTGTTTTAGTTATTGCTATTTTTAAGAGGAAAAAACAACTCTTTCAAAAGATACTGGCATTCTGTATCTGCTTAAGTTGCCAAAAGAAGCTGCACATTACAGTTTATGTAATCATATTTACTAAATAAAAAACCATGAGCTGTCAATCATATCACCCCAACACTTACGTGTTCACAGAAGTCCTCACTAAAATTGGTTTGTGTAGGAATGAATATAGGAATAAATATATTTGAGCCCTCCCTCTGCTCTCCTTTTAACCTTTCACATAGAGGAAAACCCATACTCATTCTGTCTCTGGTAATATAGAGCTTCATCATCTAATGTCAAAAGGCCTTGGTGAGGGTTTTCACAGCTGCAGCTACTGACAGCTAATTTCAGTCTCAAGTGGAAGTGCTGACTGTGCCTTCATGTCCCAGCAAGGTCAAAGGTTTTTCATGCTAAATGTCACCCACGTTGGTAAACCAGTGACCACTCTGACTTATCATATATCCCAGGTCAGTGTAATGAATGCATTGGTTCTCTAATGTTGAAAGATCTTATTTATTAAACATTTGAAAAACAGGGACAGTGCTCAGACGTTTTGCCCTACCGTAAAACAAACCTGTAAAAACATATACCAAGATCAGCTAGTAATAATAGTTGTATATCTGACTGTGTTTTTTATCAAGTAGTCAAATAAACATGGTATGAGCATATTGTTTCTCTAGGTTTAACCTGAAAGTGGAAAGGTCATAGAAGACATGCTCTGACGAACATAGTTTTGCATTAGAGATCTCAGTCATTTTTAAGGAGAGTCTTAAAGAAATGCTTTTCATCAGAAAGCATTTTAAATATATTTAAAAGACTAACCATTTCATCTACAGTGTTTTCTTTCTAAATGCCTGTTGTATTTTCTATGCATATGCAGATGACAGAAAGTTCGTTGAGTACCTACATCTGTCCACTACTAAAAATATCCTGTATTTTTTTATCATAAACCAGGAAAATCCAGGGATTTTTTTTTTGCATACTTCTAGGAGGGGTGTAAGCCAAGTTATGTGACTTTTACATTTCTCTCTAACCATTGAACTATGCCCTACACTTTGTTCTGGTATTAATCCTCCCTTTGGTCTCTTTTAAGTATGTTTCAATTTCTTCAGGCCTTTTAATAAACTCAGTAAGCCCCTTGCCTGTCTGACACCACAGTGAAGCCTTAAGAGCTATACAAAATCATGCAAACTGTGGTCCTGAGCTCCATTTTCTATTTACTCCCTGTGAAGGTCCAAGAAAGACTTTTTGGACCTCCTCAAGTGTCCACTGTGGAGGTTGCTGCAAGTCTTTCCAAGCGCTGTCACAGTAGGTGGTAGATAAATGCATGTAAAAAAAGGTGGATTCTCAAGAACTGCAGGCAGGAAGAGTTAGTTAGATAGATAGATAGATAGATAGATAGATAGATAGATAGATAGATAGATTTTTTTTTTTAATATTTTTTTTTTCCTGAGATATCTAGAAATCTTTGGCTTGGGAATAAGGGGTTTTAGTCACAATAATTAGATAATATATTCTTTAATGTTCTCCCTTTATAATGTATAAGATTTGGGATTTCTCTCACAGATCCTGAAAAGCAGTAAAAGGTAAATGGCTCATTCAGGAATACAGCCTTTCAGCTGTGCAAAATCAGGGAAGAAAGGGCTTTAGGAATTTCCTAGGCTGTTTGAAGTGCATGATCATACAGAGCTGTGTCTGAACACAATGTGTTATCCCTGTCTCTCTCTCTTCGCTTGAAGACATTTGTAAATTTTGATAAGGAGAGATACAGTTATTTAAATGAATTAATCATTTAAATTCCAGCATGACTGAAAAATGAACCTAATGCTCTGCAGCATCATCCTACACCTTTTTGCATTTATTGTTTGGAAATGTGCAGGGAAGAGGGAGAGGAACTTGCAGATCTCCAGGATAAAAGGGATAAGGCAGCTCAGAAAGCTCCTTCCAAGGAGTTAAAGGATGCTGGCAAGCTCAGAAAAATCTGCTATGGTGAACCAAAGCCTTTCAGGGTGATCACCACAATATTGCTAAGGTAACATGGGTTTTGTGGATAATTTTCAGCTGCCAAAAGCCAGAGGGTGGGAGTTGGTGCTGCCAAGACCAAGATGACCCCTGGCAGCTTCTGTGATTCCCTGCAATATACTTCATTTTACGCTTTTTTAGAGATAGGACCTCAGGGACATTGCCAGCTTCCTCTCCTTGATTTAATAGGCTGTGTGCCTGGCTACTTTCTCTGACAGCCGAGTCCTGGTTTCACAGTCCTGCTCTCTGGCACTGTGTTACATAAAAGAGGACAGATTCGATGAAAGCAAGAGACCAGGAATTCCTCAGTCCTGCTCTTCTGGAGGCGGCGGGGGAGGACTGATTGTTGGGTTTGAGCAGTCTTGTTAGTAACCCAAGCTAAGTAAAATGCCAGGATTCTTCAATATTTATTAGAGTAATATATAAGAGAAATGTGTTTGTGTTTGGAAAGCCAAACAAATTGTCTCTCTTGGGCACAACTTAATATGAATAATGAATTCTCTGAGTTATGAAATGGGCAGATGAAAATATTAAGAAAAAATAAATAAAATAATAAAAAAATAATAAAAAAAGCAAAGAACTACATCTCACAACTGGAAAAATACATACTGTAAAGCCAATTGCATTTCTGGCTGCTGCATCTAAAAATGACATAGCAGAACAACAAAAATGAACAGAGAAGAGTGAGAAGGATGATGAAAGATTTAGAATGGCTTCACAATGATAAAATACTAAACAGATACATTCCTCAGTTTGGAAAAGAGATAGCTGAGGCAGGGATATGACAGATGTCTACACAATTATAAATGATATAGACAAAGTGAATAGGAATCAGTGATCCATTATTTTCCATCACTGAACAACTAGGGGCACTTAATTAAGTTATCGAGCATCCTGATAAACAAACAAAAAGGAAATTCTTTTTCAAATAACGCATAATTAAATTGTGAGGTGCATTGGCACAGGATGCGGTAGAGGCTATCAGTATAAATGGGCTCAGAGAAGATTAGATGAATCCATAGAGGATAGATCCATTGGTGGCTATTAAAAACGATGATCTAGATTAAACTTACATCTCAGGAAGTCCCTTAAGTGCTGATTTCAGGCAGTTGGAAAGGTTTTCTAGGCAATCTACATATTTGTCCTGTTCTTATGCTGTTTTCTCTGGCATCCACTTTGGACCAGCACTGGAACCAGCTTCTGGGATAAATGGATCTCTGCTGGATCTATCAGGGATACTTTTATGTGTGTATAAGAAAAAATAGAAATAACCATAAAAAGAGTCTGTGATGAGAAAAATGAAAGCAACTTACTTAAACAGACTTCCTCTTACTGTTAATGTTTTCACACAAGCATCTTGCAAAGGAAATCACAATAATCTTGAACTGCCTAATATCATCTTTAATTTTTACTTTAATCAGAATTTACCTAGCCCTGCTGTGTATTTGCTCCTTGTCAGCATGCTATCAAAAATAATGACAAGAGTATTCTACTATTTGACAGTACTGCCACCTGGACTACATCTGTAGTAGTCAATTAAATGTAGCCAGGGCAAAGTCCCAACAAATAGGAATTTGATTATTTACAATGTCTTTTAGAGAGGAGGCCATGCCTTAGTTTTGTCCTTGGCCAACTAATTTGCAATCTCTCAAATAATTCCCAGGCCTGACCGGCAAGTTAACATGGGCAAGGGACCATTCCCAACACAGTTTATAAGGAGCCAGACTCTTATAGAAGATATTGTCCTAACAATATTGTCCTCTAGTGGAGGACTTGTAGGTCAGAGGTTGGACTCGATGATCTTGAGGTCTCTTCCAACCTAGAAATTCTGTGATTCTGTGATATGGCATGACCGTGCCCACTAGCTTCATGGCCAAAGAGTGGGCCCTCCCCATGCCTAATTTACTATATACATGTAGAATTGATTGGATGTGAACCCTTGGAGTCTGGGCTAGAAAATGTTTGCCACAAATGTTTGCCAAATGTTTGGCTACTTGGGGAAGGTCCAAGCTGAGCCAATTAGTATAACAATAGGTATAACAATATGCAGGCATGCAGATATTTGGTCATTTCACTTAGATCAGGATGAGAATAATTACAGTTCTCAGTGATACATACCCTTTAGCAGATTGGGGATATCTTTGGTTGGGGTCAAAGGACAGAGACAAGAAATGCTTTAATTGGATAGCACACTACTGGACTTTGAGATACAGGAGGTTTCTTTTCTAGGTATCTAGATATCTCTAGTCTGGAGGATGTGATTTGATTTTCTCTGATCATGGAGTGATATGGTGAGAGTCCTCTATTCATACTCTGGACACATTTTATGCTTGGTTATTATGTGATCAAATGAAGTTGCACCTGCTGTTTAATCCAGATATTTTCTTTCATCCATTGTCAGAGTTAATGTGCCAGGTGCTATATAAAAAAGAAATTATATAAAAAAAAAAAAAAAAAAAAAAAAAAAAAAAGCTATGATAGGGAGCTTACAGGATGAAGAGAAAAAAAAAAAAAAAAAAAAAAGCACACAGAGAAAAAGATCAGTGGGAGGTCCAAAGAAGGCCAATAACAAATAAATTAAAATTCAATAAACTGAGGAATTCAATAGCAGTTGTAGTTCTGTCTTAGTCTGATATTGTGATGGAGAAGGCAGTTAATTGATTATAAGTCTTGCTGATGTGGGCCTTCTAAAGTACGTGAACAGCAAGTCTCTTGACACTGCGGCCTATTTTGTGGATGGATGGGTTATGGAAGAAGTATGTTCTGGAGATGAAAACAGCATGCCTGTTTTTAAGGGCAGAATGAATGCATAAGAAATGAGGGCCAACAGAGAGACATATCTTGGTACAAGAGTTGGAAGGTGAAAAAAGCAAATTTAAACTGATATGTCAGGTTCAGAGAACAGATCGAAAGGTTAAAACTGAGATGATAAAATTTGATGGATGGATAAGGTTATTATCAAGCCAAGGAAAAGAAGCAATGGCAGATGGCTTCTGTGCAGGGCCTGTCAAAATGCTCACTTAGACCACACACAGAAGAGAACAGGATAGAAGAAACAATACCTCTGTTAGCTCATACAGAAATTTCACTTCCCTGACAACAAACACAAAGTAATATCCTACTGACTCACAGTCCAGTACCAAGTGCAGTTCAGGCACAATGAAAACTTGGCCCCAAGAGATTAGCTGCATCTCCTTTACCCAGGTCTTACAGGGATGTAATGCTGTGCCCTTCAGCAGTTTTATTTTGGACTTACATTGTACTGCAACCTAATCTCTAGACACAGAAAAGCAGATAGAAGAACCTAAGGCAACCTTCGTGCTTGGTCACTCATCAGAAACACCCTGAACCGCCTGAGCAATGGCACACAGTCATCCCCTCTATGGTGTACTCCCTTGCTCCTTTGGCCCGTGTCAATGAACGTTTCTGAGGCAGTGTCTCTTCAGCAGGGCGAGGAAGAGCTGGAACAGAGGCACTTTCCTAACAGACATCCAGCCTTTTCTGAGGACAAAAGCTGATTGCAAGCACTGACCCATTTCATTTCCCACTGCATTTGTAGTAGCCTTAGGGTTGAATAAGCAGTCTGGATCTGTCAGGCTGGTTCCAGCTCAGAAATGTCTCCTGATATTTTGAAGCTTAAGTCTGGAGAACTGCAGCTGTGAAAGCTTCCTATCGCAGTCTCAAGTGTCATCTGTGCAGTGTTGCACTGGAATGCATGACAAATCCGTCAAGTTTTTCAGAAAGAAAAAGAGATATTAAATGTAAACGACAGCGTGTGCTCTCTTCTTTAGGCAGATCACAGCATTGTTTTACTATACATCCAGCTTTCACAGAAGCAGATATCTCTATATTTTTTAATCCTATCATTTTAGTCATTATTTTGAGCCTTGTTGAGACTGAAGAAATTTCTCACTATTTTTCATTTTCCATTTCAGACACAAGTTTTTGCTTTCTATTTAGACCAGTCTGTGATGCAGCCATTTGTATGTGTAGAAAAGATTTTAGCTAGTAATTGTGGTCCTTGTCTAGTGGCTATGTGTTCTTCACTTTGTTTTAAACCTTAAATTGTAAATCATCCTATTTTAGTAATCTCATCTTTCTTTGCAATTCATTGCCAGTCAAAACACTCCAAGCTAATACTGCCATTTTTACCCATATCCAGTGGTGTAAAACTTTCTACCAGTAGAACCATCTTGACCGATGGGCAAGCTGAAATACGAAATATCTATGAGGCAGAGGAGGTGATTGACATAAAATGAATACATGTATTTTATGACACTTGAATTTTAGCATGCATGAGAATCCTGTGATGATCTGCCTTGCTTCATTGCCATGAGATATTAAGGTTACTGCAGTGTTCATGAGTGAAAGATAGGCTTTTCGTTTCTATGGTCCATAATAAAAATGGTAATTCTTAGGAAAAAAAAAAAAAAAAGTAAGCTGAACAAACAAAGTCTATGTATGTCTGTTATTGAAGGAATAATATGACTTTGAAGTACAGTTCAACCTCACACAAAGATTGTCTTTATGTGCTGCAAGAGCCACTGAGATTAATTTATGCTTCATAAGTGCAGAATACAAAAACTGAATCTCTTCAGGGGCTGAAGGCACTGACAGTAGCCTTTTGAAAAGACAGTCTAAACAATGAATTAGTGATGTGAATAGGTATAGTCATAAAGTATAAAGAAATAAGAACTCCTCATGTTTAGGAAGTAAACTAATCACTAAGAGCTACTCATATCCGTCATGCAGATTCATAAATCTCAGTATATCACAGGGGAATTCTAAGTTCCTTTGAAACATTTATGATTGACCCTCTACAAAATAGAATACTGATTTTTTGCAGAATGGAAGTTCTAACTTTTTAATGTTCTCTATAGGCTTTTTAGACAACAGACTCACTGACGCTAACAAATGTTTTCATACAGGATAGCTATCAAAAAGAAACCAATTATAAGCTTAATTCAACAGGATAACTGAGGCAGAAGTAATAACTGAATTGTCCAAATTTACACAGGAGTCTTACGGCAAAGTCAGAATCTGAGTTATGGATCCAGTTGCGTGGCCTTTATCTTTCATTTTGAAAATGAAGTTGCGTCTCTTTCTCAAACATATCAAGCCCATAAATATCTACTCTAGCTTAGACCATCTCTAGAATTTTAGTGTAGTTTTGAACAGTGTTTGTGAGAATAATGCTGACCTCTGGCACAGGAGAAATAATGTTATGCATTTTATTTTCTTAGATCATTCTGTAAGTGTTTCTGAATACATTATATTATTTTGGAATGAATCAATATATTCTTTTTCAAAAATACAAAACTATTGTTTCAATGTAAACCTGCTTTATTGTGAAGTTATAAGTAAGATCAAGTTACTTACTTGAATATAAAGGATCATTTTGAATATTTTTTTGTTATAACTTTCATTTGATTCATTACTCCTGTGCAGCCAAATTAGAGGATACACATATGAGTTATACAATATAGCCAAATCACATGAGCAAAGTCTCCATGGAAACTGCCTAATTTGTGCTTTTATTTAATTAGAGTTGTCCATTACCTCTCAAAATGAAATTTAATTTGAATTCATATGCCAGTCATTTTTTAAATTGTGTATGACTTTTTATCCATCACTTAACGAGATCTCTAGTAGGCTGTATTCTAGCAAAGTGAGTTTATTTAACAAGTGAGCTTATAAGTAAGATGTTTGTTTGACAGATTAGCTTTTCCCCAACTTTCTTAACATCCTAAGGACTTGTTTTCTATGCATTATCTATGCTATATTTCACATTGGTATCTATTGTGTATTCTTAACCTCAGGAACTGTCTAAACCAGGAACAATATTTTGAGTATCTACATGAGTATATTCAGTCATTTTGCTTTCAATGACATAATTGCCAAAAAATCATAATATAAATAAAAAGAGCAACCAAGACCAAGAAATATATAAAATGCATATATTTGTCAAATGGAGCAATAAACCAGGCAAAATGGTGTGTCCTGTAAGCCAAACCCAACCAACCAACCAAAAAAAAAAAAGAAAAAAGAAAAAAAAAAAAGAAAAACAAAACAAAAAACAGTATATCTGATACAGAGATTGAGATATTCTTTAGAAATGTTTGAGTCGGTTCAAATTTGCAGGGATATCTGCCTGTGAGTTATTTAGAAATCATCAGTCCTCAGTCGCGCACGACAGAACTGTGTTCTGTAATACATGATTCTGCCTTTCTTTGAGGAATTGCTGGTTGAACATGTAGTGGTGGACTATGGAGTACTCCATTCTTTCACTGCTCTGAGGTGTTTGTGCTTGTAGCACAGACGGAAAGAAAGAGTATAGCAGAAGGCTATATGAAACTACTTCCATTTCACTAAAACACTGGTAAATATGAATACTGAAGCAAAAGCATTAAAAATGATAAATAAAAATGTGTTTTTGTGTACATATATGAAACATATTTCTGATATTTTGCATCCTAATCTATATATTCTCAAGCCATTCTTGTAACCTAAGTGTTACTGACTCAGTTATAGCTCCATGTTAGAAATAGATTTAGATCCAAATTAATTTGTATGCTAGCATGATGGGAGTGAAAGGCAGAGGTAACAGGCTGCAATTCTAAAAGCTGTATAGGCAGGGTACCTAAGAGCTGCACTCAGTCCATTTAGTGGGTTTCTGTGCACCTCACTGCATTCATACAGCACAGACATATTGTCTGGTCTTGAGTCACTCTTCCAAAATTACAGAATTTGCCTGTGGCACAAAAGTAAATGTTACTGATAGGAGAAAAAAAAATGCAGAATCAAAAAGGCAGTGAATAAAAATTAGAGAAAGAGGCTTGAGAATCAAGAGTGGCATTATTGTCATCAGAGCTGGGAAGTACTAAAGGTACAACTGGAGGACTTACAATGACTCTTCCTGAAATAAATACATTTTATAAATAAAATTAAAAAAAGGTTAAAAAAGGGTAAAAGGGAACAGAACTTAACATGACTAAGCAAAGCTGAAAAGAACAATTAATAATGGGAAAAATATCTGGGAAAATTTTAAAGTTCAATCACCACTAGAATAAGTGGAAAAAAAGATTACATACTGCAGCTAATAGCACCGCAACAGCATCACAGTATCAGAGATACTGAATGGTAAGAGGTATCATTGGGATGTCAAAACCAGCGGCAAGTTTATGTCTGGATAAACAGAAATATCAGAATTATTAAATAGCTACTTTGTTTCTGTCTTTTCAGAAGAAGAGGGTGGCGATCTGCTCAAGTCGGGCTTCAGTTTTCCAGGGACGCCAGAGGAGGAGCTAGGTACAGATCTCGTCTCTCAGGTCACTTGTACTGCTTGTACCCCAAGGCTGGGTGCAGCCGTGGGGGTAAGGAGGCAGGAGGCTGCTCTGTGGCACAGCCTTTCTCCAGCCACAGAGCCCACAGCGAGCATGGCACCAGGCGGTGTTAATGAGAGTGGTCAAAAGCCTCTCAGCCCCATCCTTCCAGGAGTTTCTCACCTGCTACATAAGGTTAGAGAATCAAAAGTGGAAAGACGTCAGCTCTGGGTAATGTCCAGGCAGCAAATTCAAAAGAAGGTGTTCAAGGAAATTGTCAGCTTTCCTTCTTTTGTCTTTTCTCTCTCTACCCTCCAGACAGCACAATAATTACAGAAAGAGTTTTTTAATGTTACCATTTAAATTTAAAAAATAACAGAAGCATCAAAAAAGTAGAAACTCGTAGAGCTCCTAAGTGAAATCTTGATACATCTGTATCTTAAAGCTATTAGTAAAATACCCCGTTGGCTTCTGTGCAGCCAGTTTAATACCTTTTATGTTGTGCAAAATTGAGTTTCTGTTCCCAGAATTTCATATTTGGATTGTCACTGTTTTATGCAAAATCCATCAAAAATTGTTTTACATGCAATTGCTTTATGTAGTTATTTTTGGAATAGAACTACAGAAAGTGTTTTCTGTATGATTGCTAGTTAAAGCTCCCCTTATTCAAAGTGAGCACGCTTACATTTTAGAACATAGTAATTTTTCTCCTCTTATGCATATGTTCATGTTAATACATTGCAACAGTTTATTCTGTGTTATTATTATATCTTTGTGTATGAAAACAATGTTGTAAACTCTCACCTTGACTTTGATGTTGCATATTGATAGGAAGGTAAATCATACTTGCTATATTAAGGGGAAAAAAAGAACAGTTTGAACAAGGAGCATGAATTCAGACACGGGATGTCAGTATATTTAAATAAATTCTTCGAACAGGATTTTCTGAAACAGTTAGTGTTGCCATGACTCAGTTACACTCACTTCAGGGATTTCTGTAAACCTTTGGTGTAAAAGTATCTATTTTGGCCTTTTTGATATCCAGTTGATATCAAAAAGTAAGATTAAAAAAAAGGTTAAGTTCCAAATATTGGACCAAAGGATGTGTTAAGGAAGAGAATGGAGATCATTCAGTTTGGTAAAGGTTACTAGTTTCTCAGCTTCTGCCTAAATTATAATTGTGAAAGAAGGAAGATATAATTAAATGTGAGGCTCCCCAGCAATGTCACAAATGAATCCAATGGAGGATTCACAGAAAGTCACAAGAGAAAGTCTCTCAGTCTTATTAGACATTTGTTTTGTTTGTTTGTTTTTGTTTGTTTAATTTTTCCCTGCTGTCCCGTTTCACAGCATATATGCAGAAGTTCAGATACAGAATTCATTGCCTCTAACAGCTGGAACAGTTGTTAGAGGCATAGTTCAGAGGTAGATCTAAACTGTAGATATCTGGACTTCCCTTAGAGTCAATGAAGAGTGATAGACTTTTCTAGGACATAACAGATTTGACCTACTTTAGAAGCTTAACATAGGGTAAAATGATTCATGCCCTAGAAGTATGTCAAAACTGTTCTTCCCATTTGAGAAAGAAATAAAGGATTTCTGAAGCAAGAGCAAATAAAAGTCAAGAATATTAAATGTTAAGTGTGTACAGGATTAAGGAGCCTCATATGAAATAGTTAATCAAAGATTAACACAAAGATATATGCTAAAGTGATCGATTATCCAGCACCCTGATTACAAAGCAGAGGGGGGAAGAATCAACACAAATGAGGAACAGGAAAGTAAAGAAAAACAAGAACAAAGTCTTTCTACAAAGAACCACTCTACAAAGAAACTAAACTGCTTTAGAAAACTTCAGCTGTCCTGAAGTTTCTGGCCAGAGGACAGAAAAAAAGGCACTAAAATGGAAGAAAGAGCTATCCTTGCTCCTAAGTGTTGGGTTCCTTTTGATGTCCTCTGTTAGTAAGTGCCAAAGTTCACTAGATAATGAATGGAGAGAAGTGAATACCTTTAGTATTTCTGGAAGGAAAATACTGTCTTCCCTACTTAACTGCAAAACTGTAGATGTCCAAAATAGGTGGACTGGATCCCATCAGTAATGTAAAAGCATATGATGTCCCTTTATAAAGAACCTCTGTTAAAAAGGAGCATAGTATGGAATATGGAAATTGTCAAGACTTTCCGAAAGTTTAGGGTTAGTCAGCTGAGTTCAGTATAGATAAAAGCAGCTATGTTTTATGCTATTATATATAATTTATGCTACTGTAGACAGCTGAGATGTAGTTGTTTGTGTGTCTCTTTATGTTGTTACCTGAGAGTTTGACTTCAAATCTGTGATCTGAACCATCATTAATGCCCAGAATACCAACATGTATAAAGATAAGCATTCACTGGAGAGTAACATGAATCTGTGTGGATACTCTAAGAATCTGTGTGGATGCTCTAATCACTGGGCTATGGAATAGGTCTCTCATTTTCTATCCAAGTGACTATTTAATATTTTTTTTGAATGAACTGCCTCAGTCTGAAAGACTGCTAGAGAAAAAAAAAAAAAAAAAAAAAAAAAAGAGCTTTCCTTGAGAAGTACAGTAATTGCCCCAAGTCAAGGCAGAGTAGAGATGATATTCTTTATGGTAGTTCTAACTAACTGCAGGGCCATTCATTATGTTGGATTCTTATACCTGCTCAGTGTCCCAAGGATCTTCAAGCTACAATCTCTCTGGTATTGAAAGATCTCTGGCTCCAGGCCCTTATTTGTAAAATAGGCTTAATATTTCCTACTGAGGTTTCTGGGCTTTGGTGGGAATTAATTAATGTTTGCATAGTATTTCACCGGAGTGAAAATGCTGAATAATCACTAAATAATATTATTAATACAATGATCCACTGCCTTAATTGGGAAAAGGTATCAAGGGAAGGGACTGATCTCAACTGTTACATTATTGATCCTCTAAAAGAGCTCATTAGTTAATACAGGCAGAAATGCAATGGATTCTTTTAAAAGAGCTTACCCAAGCATTCATAGTCTTTTCTCAAGAACAATATTGCACAGCTTTTCCATTGCCATTTCTTTAACAGAGATTAGGGTGATAAGTATTTTCGTGGTTACAAGGTTCACTCTCACACCAAAAAATCCTGATCTTTTCACTAGAAACATCTGGAATAAGCAACTTAATAAAGGTACCAGGGCATGATAGCAGGATGAAGAGCTCTGGCATAACATGATCTCAAGCTACTCACTCAGCAAGGAAACGATTTCTTCCAGTTCCAAACTTTCTTCTATCCAGTAGTAGATAAAATCTGAACAATGTCACATGTGGTACTACACTTTTCTGTACAAACTGGAAACTTCTCACAATCTTATTCATTTTAGGCATGTGTAGGGAAAAGCAACAATTTGCTTTGGGTGTCAAAAACAAATAGTGCAATCTTGGCAAGAGACATATGGAAAATGTGCCATGTTTAAATGCTACTTAAAGAGAATAAAACCCACCAACATGGGAACATGGAAGATAGGGTGAATTTTTCTGTAAATATAGATTTTAATTGGTACTACAGGCACGCAGTACAGAGGGAAAATAGATTATTGAAAACATATTTTGACTCCTTTTTATAGGCAAGAAAAGCATTTATTTTACGAGAGTTAAACATTTAGCTTCCAGTGTTATGCAAAGAAAGAAAATTTGCATTAATGGCTTTTTGCTTCAGTAAATTTGTTCTGACTACAAGAAATGAAAGGATATTGAGTTGATGTTAGGTAGAAGGTTAAAACATATAAAATGGGTTGCATTTACTAATAGTGTTCTTAACCTGCCCTAGTTGCAAAGTAAACTGTAAGGGAGTTTAGGGATGGGTTATAAAAATATATTTTTATTTCACGGTTGTTGCAGTCATGCTTTTGATTAATTGGTATGGTTCAAGTGTCAGCCAGTAACTCATGGTTATTCAATCACTTTTGATTGCATGATCATGCCATTATGACCTTATGTGTTGAAAGGAAAAAAGGATATAGCCGTTCTTGAAATCAAAAAAATAAATAAAGGCCTGACTTTCCAGTTTGTCTGTCTTTCTACCTAATTACCCAGCCTTGCTCAGCACAGTCGGTCTGAACACTGTGGAAATTTTATACATTTTAGTTTCTTATAACAAGTATGACAAGAAAATTTCCCAAGGACAAACAAACACTCAACTGTCCTCTGTGTCAGATCCATGCCTCAGTTCGCCTTCCCTCAGAGTATCCAGGGATAGTTAAACAGGTGTAAACTTGGGCTGGAGGGTATGGGACTTCACTCAGACAAAAGGCTTGGCCACACAGAATAAACTGTTACAGAAACATCCCAGTAGTTAGCAGATATAGTAACAGGCACTTCATCTTAAATTTACTTTATACTTATTTTTTTATACATTATACTTAATACTTAAGTGGACATATATATCAGTGGGCTGAATGTATCTCCACTCTGACAGCCCTTGGAGGTACTGAGACTACTTTTACACTGGTGCTATGGAGAACAGAGGTGGGGAGTCTACAAGAGATACCCACAAAGTTTAACTTTAGCCTGGTGAGGCAAGGGCAAGCCTGTCTGTAGCTGTTGTCATCACTTCCCATGGCTTTATCCCAGACCACAGAAAAAAAATCATATCTGAACTGGAAATCCTGGCTGCAACTTTCCCAAGTTCTAACCACAGCACTATCCTTCTGCCATATAATAAAATTATGTAGACAGAGAGTTTGGTATAGAGGTGTGGAAGTCTTTTAAATTTATGGGCAGGTTTAAATATGAGACACCCCAACAACTGTCTCTTGTTTGCTCATTGAGACTAGCTGAACAGATATTGCAACAACAACAAAAAAGACTCCAGCATACTTCTAAATAATTTAACATCAGATCCTTGTTTTTCCTCTATCCAGAAGCTGTAGTGTAGAAAATTATGGATGTGATGATCAAGACCTCAGAAAATGTTAATGAAGTAATGGGGAGTGTTTGTCAGAGAACAAATTTTGAACTTATGCTTGAGTGCAGATTTCTGTGAATTGCTTTCATTCACAGAATGGAACTATATCATATGGCCTGAGCATCATATACAAACATACTAAATATTGTGCATTTTAATTTTATGCTGTTGGCAACAAATAATTGCAAACAATCTACAGACCAGAAGTTATTTGTAGAAATTAAACACCTCACAATATCAGATAACTCTGCAAAAATCCCATTAGGCCCAAGGTCAATTCACAAACACAAAAAGATATTTGTAAGGGTGTAAGATTAATCAAATGGCTTATTTACTATGAATTATTCATCTGTTTCTACTACCAAATACAAAAGAGTTTACATATTTGTTACTTTGCCAAGAAGCAAAATATTTTTGGTCTAAATGAGATATGCATTCAGACAGGATTGGCCAGATGAGGAGGTTCCTAAGTTCAGTAGCAGAGGAAATATTTTTTCCAAACAGAAGCTTAGTCCAATTGTTAGACCACATCTGGAATACTAACTCCAGTATCTGCACTAGAAGGAATGAAAGACCTTTTCAAGGAAAAGAGAGAAAGAGGACATGAGGAGAAGGTGATAAAACAGCTTGAGTTATATTTCACACTTGGATTGTGGGATGTTAGCAAATGAGGGACGTTTTTCTCTTCCTCATGCTCTGATGACCTGGATCACCTGGATATACAGCTGATCCTCAGCACTTACTTTTCTGTAGACAAAAGTACTTATGTTTCTGTAGACAGGGGAACAGCTCCAGTGAAGATGAGAGACTGACTCATCTGAATGCCTCACTGTGCCTGCCTGCTCCACTAAGTGTCTTCCCTTCTTTGTCTCCTTTTAACACGATAAAACGTGCAGCCTTTTAAAGGTATTCCCTTGATGGGCAGTTTAAGTGATGTGCTTGTCAATCCTCCAGAAAAAAAAAAAAAAAAATCATGCTCTGCCTCCACATGTTTGTTATGGACTGCTTAAACTCTTTCTAGAACAGGACAGTTGATATGGGCAAAGTCAAGGTGGTGGAGGTACTTCCAGCGTGGATGTAGATGACCACAGCTTTGCCTCACAGTGCCAGCCACTGATTCAGTTTGTCTTCATAAGGGGCTTTGTGCTACTGTGACTGTAGTAGGATAAACACCAGCAAATACTCTTTATAGAGTTCAGACTTTCACTACCGAGTTCCTTTTCACCTTTCACAACAACTGTCTTATGCCATTCCATTTCACTTTTACACATTTCTACAAACTCATTTTCCCTTTATAAATAACCAGCCAGCATCATGATGTCTCAGATTTGGTATGGGTGCATGGTACTTACACCACCACCACCTCATTCCAGGAGCAGGGTTCACAGTTTGACCCATCATTTGGGTGCTAAAGGTTGCAGGAAAAAGCAATGAATATCTGCAATGTTTCTCACAGACCCAAAATAGAGCTCAGTCAGGCAGAAAAAGAGACAGCACCCTCATTTGAAAAACTCACAGTCTGAAGGTTATGGAAAGAGGGAGATTGTCTGCCTGTTACTATGGCAACATGTTTAAAAGGGAACTTGTTACCAAGCTGCTGTTTCTTCCTGCACCCCATAGGAAAATCCGGATGAGACCTCCTCCATCTCAGTGGGTTGAGCAGAGCAGAAAAGTTCACAATACAATGACAAAGCAGCAAGAGCTGGCACCAAGGGTGTACAGCCAAGCAGATAATGATGAACTCTTAAAAGTGGAAAAAAAATAAAAATGTTTTAGGTTAAACCAAGGCTGAAACTTTGACATTTTTGGTGAATTTAAGGCTACAAAGAACTGATGCTGAAACAAACAACCAAACAAAAAACAAATGATTTTCTTAATAATTTTCTTCAGTTCTGACAATTTAAAGGTTGCATTAAATGTGTTATTTATTTATTTATTTATTTATTTAAGTAAAGGGTATTTTGAAATAGAAAGGTATTTTAAATTGAACAGCCGTATGTTCTCTGGCAATAATCAATGCTTCTGAGAATTAATGCTTACGTTATTTCATTCCCAAAAGAGCTCTCGACAAAATAAGCGAATCTTTAAAATACACTCTTTTTTACGGAATAATAGCAGCAATTTGGAAGGAATGTATGGTAAATATTTTTGCTTGGATGTAGAAAGTTCTTGCAGTCCCCTCAGAGAGTGGTACTACAGAGAATGGTAAATTTCCTGTCATGAATAGTCATGAATAAAGGGCAAATTAAGAAGATTTTCAGAAATACTAAGCAAAAATAAATAAATAAATAAATAAATAAATAAATCACTCAAGGAAGAAGTTCATATATACCAGCTTTATTTGTTACATTTATTTTTCATCTGATAGAAAAGAAATCTTGGAAATTTGGTAGGTCCAGCTGAATTGCTTGGTCCAAGTGGTTTGTATTACATTTTGGTCTCACTGGCATCCATGGCAGGATTCCAGAAGGACCAGTTTCATACAAGTTTCATACCCCATTCCATCCTTTTTCCAAATGGAGACCCTTGCAGGATCTTTGTACATTTGGTCCAATTCAAGATGAGCTGTGCTTTCTGTGATACAGAGCCCTGATCAGAGGTGATCCTCCTCAAGTGACAATATTCATAGGTAACTAAACAAGAACTTTTCTCAGCAAATGTTTATGACTAACTCCAGTCCCAGTGAAGTTAATGGGAGATTTGTCATTGCCATGTGACAAGGATTTCCCCTTTTCTTCTAGAGTTATGTGCAGATTCCTCTATAAATCCTTAAGCTCTACTACCCAATTACTCTAGTTCTCTTTAATTGCTTAGGTGCATAGTAAACACATTTGTCAGAGTCTCTGATGAGAAAGTGGTTGCATTTTAATGACACAAAGGGAATCTGATTGTCCCCTATATTTATACTAATAAGATCCAAAATTTTCTGTTTGGGGAAAATAAGTTTGTAAAACTATATACAAGAAGGAACAAAAAAAGTTTAATGGTGTTGGGCTGGCATTTCTGGTCAGTATTTGGAATCATCATAGACAATTTTCTTGTAGCCTGTTTTTAAATAGCACTCACATAGTGAAGCCTTGTTTAACGACATACAACCGTATTTCTCCATATTACAGGAAAATGTTTACAGATTAGTTAGTTTAGATCAACCAAATTCTGATACTTTATATTTTTGTCAATAGCTTCACTGATCACAGTCTGTGAAAAAGTGGCAGTCATGAATCATTTTGTGGGCTTAACTCTGTCACAGAACTGTTGTAAAAATGAATAGTGGTGATGTACGTTGAACTTGAAAAGCACTATGCAGATCTGCATGTTACATACCGATCAATACTAGGACATCAAGCCAATGGAAATCAATTTTGCATCACACTCAGGGCTCCCTGCATTCCTCCACTTCAACCCTCGGAGCTTCTTGCAATTCCCATATTTCCTCTCTGGGATTTCTGTCCTGTTCCTTGTTGCAACCTTGGAAGCAACATTGTGCCTCTCATTTCTCCCAGACAAGTCAAGGTCCCATTCTTCCATCTATAAGATGTGGGTATGTTGTCAATCCAGGTTTCCTTTCTTTTCTTTCATTTCTCCTTTTTCACTTATGACATGCTCCATTCTCTCATTATGTGTTGTAATCTTGCTTCAACATGTCTCTGGTCACTGCTTTCCCCAGTTACCAAGTTGTTGGTGTTTATTTCCTACCAGTTAATGCTACTCTGTGTTCCCCAAAATTCAATATCTTACCCCCCTACCCTACCACCACCATCATATCAAAGATCCCATTCTCACTCATGAACATTACTTTACTATACAACCATATTATCTCAGAAATAAATCCATTGGGCTGTTAGCTTGCCAATCTACTAATCTCTATTTGAAAGATGGATGGAGCTGAAGTAAAAGAATTGTTGTGCTGAAAGATATAATTGGGTGCCATGAAATATTTGTTCCACCTGCAGGTATCTGCGTCAGTGCTCAAAACTGTGAATGTACTAAATACATGGCAGCACTCCACATGCTCCTTATTTTTCCCTTTGGGTTTTCTGACTTGGCTCCAAATTATTATGTTCTGGTCACTGATGCAGTTTTAGGAATAAAATTTGCATGTCCATTTTTATCTAACACAGGAGTTATAAAAAACATCTTATCCTTGGTCATTATTCATCATGTGGTTCCACTGAATTAGCTTGGGCTGTCAAATCATTTTCCATATTTTAGCATTAGACGTGTGCTTCAGATCACCTAACTTTAGATATTTATGATGTAGTTTTCTGCATTGGAACCTGTCACCCACATCTTTCCCTATAGTCAGCAGAGATAAATATGTCCTTGAAGGATGGTATTCATCCGACATTTTTGAGACACGTAGTTCAGGCTGAGATGAATCATGCTGGTTTCTCACATTCCAAAATAAAACCACATCCAGATGGCCTATTTGCAATAATTCTTGGCCCGTGCTATGCTTGAAATCATATCTACATTTTGGTTGGAAAAGTCCTATTTACATTGTCTGAAACTACAATGGCAACCATTTAACTATAGACTGATCACCTCTTACAGCTCTTTTTAGTCTACTAGTATAAACACTGCCATATGTGTCTACCACAAAGACCACTCAGGGTACTGAACAGACAGGCATTTATTTTTCAGGCTTGTTTCAGGTGCCTAAGTGTCAGAACAAGACAGGAATTCAGATACAGCCTGTGACTCATGTTTGTTTGATAGCCTTGAGCATTTTGGCGCTTGGCTTTACATCCTCAGAACTGCCTACTTCTCTCTTTTGACTGTACAGGGACACTGGATGCATAGATGACCTTGTTGCTATAGCCCTGGTAGAACTGATTATCTGTTTTTGAGGATATGCTACCCCTCAAACTTCAATATTTCAATTAAGCAGCCTGAGGTGTTAGATAGGAAGTCACAAATAGGTAGTACCATGTGCTGTGCAAATGCATCAAGCCAATGTAACAGAAAATACAAGCCATCTTCTAAAGCTGGAGGTTAAAGCCAGGTAATCACTTCAATTCCTCTTTAATGTAAATTTTATATGAGGTATTGTGCTACATAGATAGGTTGAAAATCTCTGAATAGCAGCTTAGGGCATTTCCAGAATTTCTTCCTTGCACTTGTCAGGTTAGTCACTCATCTAGTCCCTGGATGTGCTCCTTTTCATGGTTAGGAAAAAAAAAAAAAAAAATCACAACAAGTTAATAAGGAAACAGTGCTCATCTGATGCTGGGGACTGCAGTCCTTGGACAGACAAATCTCCAGCTAACACATTTTATTTATGCATTTGTAAGATTTAATATGTACTTATTTGATTAATATACTTGATTTTAAAACATTCAATATTTGTATTAGTTATAGGTTAGGCTGTGAGGATATTTTTTTTTTCATAATACATTCCAGGTATTGTAATGATGCTTCACAAGCTTACTTTCAATGCATAACAGACAAAAAATATTTGTAACAAGAAGATTTGTGGAGACATACACTTGTTTGAAAGTCAGAGATTCCCAGTGCTTTTGTACTGATTCTTTTTAGCAAAGAGCAGTGTTCTGTAAACTCAAAGATGCAAAATCCTAATTTTTCATTGCTTAAAGTTTTTTTGTCCCTTTTGCCCTAGCACATTTACATGCAGTCTAATTCATCATTTCAAACAATATTGTTGGTCATTGTATCTCTCTTTTTTCCCTTGATACTGACTGACACAAGGAAGAAGCTTGAATGCTCTATAAATTATGACCAGTCCCTGAAGACATAAAACTAACATCTGCCTTGAATATGAGAGCAGCTGTGTTAGCATCAGAAAGTAGAGAAGAATAACCAGGAAAAAAGAGCAGAAAAGGACATGGCCTGACAGGGAAAGAGGTGTAAAAGACAGGAAAGGATACAGAAATCCTCGAATATGTCAAGGTTAAAGGTTTACTTATATTTGTGCAGTAGTTTCTGGAAAGAAGAGCCTTGAGAGATTTTCAGGGTTTTGGAACTACTGGATTCTCCATGATTGAACCTGAAAAAAAGAGCTATTCCCATGCCCAACTGTATTTTTATCATATTCCATTCCTCTGTTTGCTTGGGGTTATGTTTGCTTTTTGTGTTCCTTCAGTTCATTGGTTCTGATGGTGGCAATTTCTTGGTAAGGTACTAAACACATTAGTATCCTCAGTTACTTTGGTATTTTTATAGTGATTGCCCTAAGAAATTATAGGAGCTGATGTAAATAATAATAATAATAATAATAATAATAATAATAATAATAATAATAATAATAATAATAATAATAATAATAATAATAATAATAATAATAATAATAATAATGCATATATTATTATCTTCAATAAATATTTAAAATTCCAGTCATTATCCAATCTGTCATTACTGGATTATTCTGTCATTTATTATTTTTATACAAAATGTTATGATCTTACCTTTCTCTTTAAACAAATCAGGAAAAAAATATATTAATATTGTGGCTTTACATATTTTTATCAATCAACTGAGCTGTGGATGTTGACCACAGACACACTTTCAGCTTCTTACAAATGTTAGAAAAGCATGTTAGCCTAAGTGAATTTTAAGCTAGCACATTTTTCTTTGTGTTTCTGGCAGGCTAAGAGCTACCACATGGTCAATTACACTGGCCTGGTATCATACAGTAATTCATTCAGCCATAGCTCAACTGTTTCTTTGAGCCCTGAAACAGACCTCACAAACAAAGTTGAATGAATAGAACAAAGCACAGGTGACTTGACAAATATATATATAATAATGCAAAATTTTGAAGATTTTAAGAGGTTTTATAAGAAGTAAAGGTGTGTAAAAACAGGTTTGATGTCCCAAACAGATCCCAGACTTAAAAAGAGCGATAAATTTAGAAGGTGCACATGTAAGTAATTAGACTTTATTTAGTATCAGCTACTCTCCCTGGCAGATTTTAGAGGGGAAAATTACTTTTGGAAAGTACCCCTTTTTAATTCAGTTTTTAATTATTTCGATTATGCTTATTAAATGCCTATAGCAGTTTTCAGCTACTATATCTCAAGCACAAAAAAAAAAATCAAAATTTCCATGAGGCACATAAAATGCCATACAACTATGAAAACAACTTACAGAAAATTGTATTTTTTCTATAGTTGCACTGTGCTTGAATCATCAGGAATCATGAGGGATGGAAAAAGCTGTTAGATTGCCCATTGCAGTGCAATCAAGTTATGCTGTATCACATTCCTAGGGAATATATCAGGATGAAACTGTTCAAAGTCTTCTGGGCTGTGTTTGATACTGTATGAGGCCAGTAGTTCTGTTCTAGGGAGCTCGTTTAAATGAGTTCTTTGCTCCTGGCTAGCTCTTTCTTTCCTTCTGCATGTCTGCCATGTCTTTTTGTTTTGTTTTGTTTTGAAATGCAATGGCAATTCACAGATGTAGTGGAAGAGTTACCTTCATTCATAAATGTGCAAGATGGTGATGAAAAGGCTTGGGGACAGCTCTTGTGTGTCACTTTCACGGAAGAGCTTCCTTCCACCTCTCTTTGACTCATACAGCTGTGAAAATGAAAACCAGCAAATCCACAAGCATTTCGGAAAACATTGCCTATGTTCCAGTTTACTTTCCTGTAAAAGGAGAATAGTGCCTTCCACATCTCATAGGATTGTAAAAGCTAATGCAGTAATTTCTGTCAGGTGCTTTGGAAACCCTTTGTGGGAAGTAAAGTCTAAGTTCAACACATTGACCATTATTATTCCCCTGATAATGTCTGGTAATATGCTGGGTTAAGTGCCATTTATTACAATGCTGCTTATGTAGCTGAATCCCAAAACACTGTTATAACTTACTTCTTTATCTATATATAGCTGTACTTTTAATTGGATGATCCAAAATATGTTATTTCAGGGAAACAATTATATTTCATTTTTGCAACTATATTTATGCAGGGTATTATAAGCTGAATAGTACAACAGATTGGGTAATGAACAGTAATTAGTTCTTATTTTAATGTGAAAAACTAAGTAAAAGAAACTGTTAAAAAACAAATTAGAAGCAGAAAAGGATATGCACACATACATATGCCATGATAAAGTCTAGAGGTGAAATTTAGACACAATTCCATATTTGACTTTATTGTAGCAGGATTGCACCAAGGATTAAGATTATTTTATTGTTTATTAGTTTAATTCTACATTCATTTTAAAACATTATGTGGAGCTTTTTTGAAATTAAAATGCAATAAAATTAATTAAGCATCTACCACTACGGGAAATGTATAGCATTTAGGTTGTAAGATTGAATGCTGAATAGGTTTTGATTTGTTTCAGGACAATATGCAGGTGTTGAGCTCTCACCAGCAGTGGGAACTTTTAGGACAGATTTTATATATGCTTAGACATCACTCAGAGTGCTCTTTGGCTAGTGTGTTATCTCTAGAAGTTGGTACTCAGTGTCAGGTTATATTGCTATATATAATGATATTCTCTGGTTTCCATTTTGGTCCAGGCCTTCAAATTCTTTACATCAGGCACCTGTGCAAGATTGCTTTTTAGAGCAAATTTACAGAAAGACTGTGCTAAGTGGGTTGTAAGCATAAACACATGCATCTGTCTGATCCTCTAAAGGATTGTCATGCATCCTATATGTTTGTCTGATTTTGAATTGTTGCTTAAATAAGCTGAAATTGAGGAGGGAAAGTGTTTGATTTTTTGTTTGTATCATTTGACAGCTGCTAGGAATTGCATGAAATAAAAGAATATCAAAGGCTCAAGTATCCAAATCTTTACTTACAAGCTACATTTATTGAGTAATCATGCTTGTTTAATAACTACAGTTGAAGCACATGATCCATAGGAACAAATAATCTAGTATATAATAATCAGTAGCTTGTACCTAATGATATTTGTTCCCTCTGGAATAACAGATTTTTAAAATAAATATTTTGTAGTTTGTATATCAAAGAAAAAAATAGTCTAATAGACATGTTTGTACATGTATGGTAATAGTGATAATAGATCTGGACGAATGATAATACATGTTCAAATAGTATGAAAAGATTATTTGTAAGCCATTTATTGATATAAAAATTGAGCTTGATTTCAGCATGTTCACATTCTTTTTCTTTCTACTGTTTATTTTTTGTGTTTATGAACAGTGTACTTGGGATCTTGAAGCTGAGATTCGTTTAAGAAAATGAAGCTGTGTGTGATAAGGAAATGACTCTTTACATATCTTTAGGTTAATATATCCAACTGAGGAACCCCAGGAATAGAAATCAGACCCACATTGTTTAAATGACTAGACACAAAGCTTGACATATGAATTCCAAATATCAGATAATAAACTGAATACTTGAGTGTATCCATTAAATGCATTTGAGTAAATTTGCATAATGAATAACTTCATGAAATTGTAAAGCCGCTAGCAGACAATTTTGCAGACAGGAAGAAGACTGCATTCACCTCATAAATTGCTTATAGTGAGTAATTTTATCATTTTAAAATGGTGAATGAAATCCTATGAATGATGAGACTTTCCACTGAGTTTATAGAGAAAATTAGTTTAGTTTTGCAATGTACTTGGATTTTGCAAGTTAATCTTTTAATCAGACAGATAACATACATTTTATGTGTTCTCCTGACAGACCAGCAGTACTCATGGTCGCCTTCTCAGCACTTCAATGAAGAAAGATACTCTCCTGCTCCGAGGAATATGAAAGGATTATCTGGCAGTCGCAACCAACCACAGTTATGTTCAGCTCATACTTGTGGCTTAGCATCCCCTGAAGATTGCGAACACACCCACGACCATATCCACCATGGGCAGGAGCCAAGGCAATCATATCTTCTCAGCCCCACGGAGAGTTGCCCGATGGACCACCATCGTTGCTCACCACGCAGCTCCATTCATTCTGAATGCATGATGATGCCCATGGTAATGGGCGATCACATGTCAAGTAGCACTTTCCCCAGAATGCACTACAGCTCTCATTACGACACAAGAGACGACTGCGCCATGTCTCACGGTAACCCTAAGATTAACCGTATTCCTGCGAATCTTTTGGACCAGTTTGAAAAACAACTTCCTCTTCACCGGGATGGTTTTCACACCTTACAGTACCAGAGGACCTCAACAGCTGCAGAACAACGCAGTGAGAGCCCAGGAAGAATACGCCATCTTGTTCATTCAGTCCAGAAACTTTTTACTAAATCTCATTCTCTGGAAGGATCATCCAAGGGCAATGTTAATGGAACAAAGGGAGACAGTCGAGGGGATGACCATCATCATGGGCACCATTCCAAGCATAGCAAAAGGAGTAAAAGCAAGGAGCGAAAACCAGAAACCAAGCATAAATCTGGAATGAGCAGCTGGTGGAGCTCTGATGATAATTTGGACAGTGATAGCACTTATCGAACCCCTAGTGTGGTAAATAGGCACCATACAGATCATATATCCCATTGCTACCCTGAGGCACTCCAGGGACATTTTGGGGATCTCTCATTGAAGACTTCCAAAAGTAACAATGACGTGAAATGTTCAGCTTGTGAAGGGCTAGCAATGACCCCTGATGGTAAATACATGAAAAGGAGTTCTTGGTCCACGCTTACAGTAAGTCAAGCTAAAGAAGCTTATCGCAAATCATCACTGAACTTAGATAAGCCTCTGGTTCATCAGGAAATCAAACCTTCCTTGAGGCCATGCCATTACCTTCAGGTAAGAGGAAGACTTTCTTAATATTTGTAATGGAAACAGAAACACAGTTGATGTCATAAAGTCATTGTAAAATAAAAGGGTCCTGTGCATATCTCTCTTAAGTGTATCTGTATGGAATTCAGACATTCCATGAAAGTGAAAAAAAATCTTGCTTTACTCTTTGTGTATAAGGCACAGGTAAAAACATATATAAAACTGGTGTGATATAAATTAGTTTAATGTCAGTGGATTTGTTGTCATCTTCAGAGTTCATGTTGCACATCTCAGAAAAATTCATAAATCAAATTTTAAAAGGGCAGTTCACCCAAAGTCTGGGGCTAGAAAAAAATGTGTCAAATACAACTGAAGATGAGTGATTTTAAAAACGGGTTGTGTGGAATCCTATTTTTGTGTTTCTTTTCTCCAGGTTAAGTAAGAAGACAATAGATATACTGGCTTACTGATTTGCTTTTTCTTGATGATGATTACTCACAAAATTCCATTTAGTGACTGAGTATCCAAAATCATGTTGAAGTGAGCCTCTTTTGAGTTCATACTATAAGCCATCTTTGTTGAAAGTTACATGAGATCCTTGGGAAGACAGATATCTCAGATCTGGTACTCAGACTATTTGTGGGAATACACGTTTTCTTTAGCAGTTCCCACTTTCTCCTACATTTGAACTCAAACCTGCTGCTTGCTGCCATTTGCCACCCCAAAATCATGCTAGTGTAGCTATTTATGATGCTGCACAATGATTTGGATCTTGAAGTGATAAGGTTTTTAAAAAAATGTTCCAAAATATGTCTTTTCGGATGTTGACATCACTTACATGGCCTAGGTCCAGCACAGTCCCTTGACAAGTGTCATTAGCACATCAGGCTGTACAAAGAACTGCACTGGGAGCAGAACAGGAAGAAGGAAAAGCTAGGAGGGTAACTTCTTCAGCTGTCACTGCCTCTGGGGAAAAAAACAACAACAACAACAACAACAACAACAACAACAAAAACTATTGTACAAATATTCCCTTTGGTGTTTTTAACAAGAACAGCCTGCAAAGCCAAAGTTGTTCTGAGTGCCTTCTCTTTTTGTTTCCTTTTAATGAACTCTTTTCCAGAATTTAACTGATTCTGACATTAACGTGGGCAAACCTCCACTCCAGATTTATGTATTTAGAGATCTCCAGTTCCTGTGGGCTCTGCAGAAGCCAACAGACACAGCGTTATCTACCTCTATGTAGAGCTCTCTTCCCTCTGAGCAATAGGGAACCAATAGTAATGAGTCACAGCTGAAGGGCCAAATCTTTTCAAATGCACATGCAGCCATCCAGGGTCAATCTCCTTGCTGGAAGAGGAAAGGTTCCTCATAGCAGAGAAAGGAAAATAATTACTTGCAACCCTCATAGCATTTCCATGCAAACTGATTCCAATTTAGGCTGACAGCTGTAATATTTTTTCATATCCAAGTACAGTTCTTATCCATGTAAAACAGCCTGCCCTTCCCTAGAAGTTTTTAATCTAACTCAATGAGCCAGAACTGGAAGTGCATCCCATACAGAGACTTCGACTTCTGTCTGTGTTACAAAATCAAGGGTATAGCTCTGACATTAAAGAAAAGTTTACATTTTGCTGTCTTTTTCCTTACCATCCCATACTTGTACTTCACGGAGAAATCTGGGCCCTCTATATCTCTGCTGGGTGTCTTGCTTTCCTTTTCAACATGTTTCCTTTTTTTCTTCTTCCCTCATCTTTACACCTCATTTTTTCTTTGTAAACTATTTTTTACTTTTCATGAGCCTTGTTCTTACTTCCAACCTGTATCAGCATCCTCAAGTGAATGTGAAACACTGAGTTCACAAACTATCACTAAGCTTCAGGTTAAGCCCAGTGGGGGGGCCTAGGGAACAGAAACGCCCTTTTTTTTTCTTTTTTTCTTTTTTTTTTTTTTTTTTTCAGAATTCTTTGTTTTATCCTTTTGGTGAATTTGGGATAACTGAAACAAATTAGCAAGTTTCATCAGCTGGTAGATTCAAGCAGCTTAAAATCTAGGAGAAGTGAATTTAAATTTTTGCGGCTCCAGTGACTTCATCCAGTTTTAACCCTTTTAACAAATTGGATAGTAATCATCCCCCAATTCACAGAGATGCTAGAATGGCAATCTGTCAAGACTTAATTGCTCAATTACTACAGTAAAGAATCCAAACCTTTGTTGAAAGCAATACTAAGAATTATATATCAGGAATATTCTCATTACAAAATTTTTAAGAAAAATACAAGTTCTGCAGAATCTGAATATGCCATTCAGAACACAGATATCCTTCAAACTGAATGTCTGGCTTACTCACTAGCCCAAGGTCAGGAAAAGAATGAAGGGACCCCATTCTGTCAATGTCGTAACTATATGCATTGTTTTGAAACTTCTACTTTGAGGGATGCTGCACTGTCACAATGTAATCATTAAGACCCAAGATATAAGACTCATTGTTAGCTCTGCCATGAACTTTTTCTCTGACCCAGGAAATGTAATCTGTTAATCACCAGACATTTCAATTACTCTGTCTGCAAAACTGAGGAAAGATAGGAAAGATATTTAACTTTTCTTACAGCAGTGAAGTAAGCATCAGTAAATAATGGTTGAATTAAAATAATCATTAGGTTCAGAAACTGAGAACAGTAGAGAAACATCTCAGATTCCTAGCCAGAAGAGTTTACTGCCTTGCTCCAGAATATCTGGAAATTAAAATATTCAAAGGATTATCGAGGTGATTGTGCAGCAGCAGATTTCCCTGAAGTGCATAAATGAACAGATTAACATAAAACCCTTGGGCCTTTGTAGGATCTCTGTGTTTATAGAATTAAAACATTAAAAGGCATTTCCCCTTATTGATGTCAGCTACATATTTTTAAAATCTTTTTAAAGCAAAACAGCAACATCCTAGTCCTTCAAAGATCTTATATATGAATACATACTTATACTCAAGCATAATAAAAATTATTTTTTATGTTTATATATTATCAGTGATTATTATATATATAGTTCTTACTCTGCTATGT
The DNA here is from genome assembly GCF_009819795.1 of Aythya fuligula. Lineage (NCBI taxonomy): Eukaryota > Metazoa > Chordata > Aves > Anseriformes > Anatidae > Aythya > Aythya fuligula. Next base: position 97,544,672 of record NC_045561.1, on the reverse strand, counting down.
ATGTATATGAAGATTCACTGGATTTGACTCACTTTTCTATCCAGTAGTCTTCTTGTTATTTTGTCTTTCAACACCTCTATAAAATATTACTACTTGTGTTTTCCACTTGAGATTTTAGGAATACAGAGTCCCAAACTGTAAGTGCATGGCAGTGTCATAGGCCAGTACTTGACACCATGATCTCTCTGTTTCTGAGCTTCCATTTTGTCTTCCATAGTAATTACTGAGCTGCACTTTCCTTAAAACTTTTGAAGAGTGAACAAGGAAAATTTCTTTCTAAGAAGTGAATTTCTACCAGATTCACAGTTGATGAAAACAGGAGATGAGAAAAGAGGTTTTGAAAGCCTCTGTTCTTTCAAAAAAAATATATTTTCAAAAAATATGCCCAGGTTATGTCTCATATTGGAAAGCAGGTATTTCTTTAATCTGTCCAAGCCTCATCTCTGGCTTTTTTCTTAGGGTTTCTCATGTCCCTGTTCCTCCACAGTCCTCATAGCTGGGGGAGCTCATTGCTTGGGCAGTGTGTGGGTGCATGTTAGAGAGGGTTCAGCCAGATGACCATAGTGCCCTCCACACCACTGTGGCCATTTGCCTTGTTCCAGCAGAGCCGCTCACCGGTGGCCATTTTTGTAGAACTAAGTTGGTAGACATAAATCTCTATGAAGTAGTATTTATTTTTCTGATCTATACCTCAGTACCTGACCAGATTTGCGTTACTCCTTCTACAGTGGAGAAGATGGGAGCTTGCAGAGAGAAGGGAGAGGGGCTGAATGTGAAGCCCCTTTGGGCTCCAGCTAGTTGTTAAATCAGCTTAGCTGCAATGTTAACCCAGACCAGTTGGCTAGCAAGCCAGTCAGTTCAAGAGCAGAGAACAGCCGTTTCATAACTGTACACTGATAGCATTTCTTAAATTCTTGTGAATGATTAGCAAGTTTTTACCCATGGGCCTTCAATTTCTGTTTTGAATGTAGACAATTGCATTTCTGAGCACCAAACATTTCTGTCATTTCCCTCCATGGGCAGAATAGCCCATGGAGATCACATACATTATAAGCATGCTTTTTAATAGCTTTGGCTACAGTAACTGCTACTGCTTCCCATAACGTTTTGATTTTAATATTAAATATGTAACAAAACAAAACAAACAAACAAAAAAAAAAGATAAATGGGTTTTGAGATCTGTTTTATCTTCATTGGTTGTTTTGGTTAATTAAGTTCAACAGATATACACTACAATGACTGATTAATTTTACCTTGACGTGAGTATTAGTGAAGATTAAAGATTTTCAACAGGAAAAAAATGGATATGAACTAGATAGCTGTACAAAACTTACAAATACAAGAATGTTGCTTACAGTTTCCAGGACTGAAAAACCTGTGAATGCTAGTTAAGGAAAACTAATTCCTACAATAGCACCAAAAGACAGGCAAAAGCATAGCAGTCACCATCACTGAAGTTCTAGAGCACAGTGCTATGTGTCCCTGATTAATATTCCTCCCTCAGCCATTCAACAGCCTGTGAAGCAGCAAGCAATCAAGGTAAACATACCACAAGGTACAGTGAATGAGTCAGCACTGAAAAAGAAAATAGCATGTTGTTCTAAAAATGGCTTCAGCCCACTCTTGTCTTCCTAGTGCATTTAAGTACTAGCGTCATCCGTTACAGCACTGGCACTGCTAAGCATGTGGGTAATAATGTCAGCTGCGTACTCTACAGAATGAAAGAAAAGCACAAGAGTTGGTCTCTTAAAAAAAAAAAAAAAAAAAAAAGCAACAGTTTCAACAAGGTTCTTTGCTGGTTTAAGTTGTGCCTACATGGAGAAGAGTTTTGAGGAAAAGCTAATGGAGTAATTGGCATTAAGCCCTCAGATGCATTTTTCCAGGAACTCTTCTGGGAAGAGGACATAGTCCCATGAACTAGACCGTTGCCCCGGAGAGGCATGCAACTCTCAGCCTGCTTTGCCAGGACAGATTTGAACCCAATGCACCTTTCTCAACACTTCATCTTTCTGAAACTAGGTTGTACCTGTTAGCTTGACATAACAACCATATATGAACTACAGAAACAGCATCCAGTACTCTACCAGCCAGTGCTAGTAGAGTTTTGATACTAGCGTCCAAGTCACTTTCGCGCTACCACACTACCTTCACGATTTAGCCTCCACTCCCAAATTAACTGGGTTGCCTCCACAGCAGGAAAAGCATGCATAGATAACAGGGCAGTCAGCATGGCCATGTGCAGAACTGTTTTCACTTCTGCAGCCCATTACAGTCCCACAAGGATGCCTCAGCTAGCCCTGTGCCCTCCCAAAGTCCCAAACAGAACATGTGCCAGAGAAGTCTGTGTTGCCTGGACACTAAGGGCAGAGATGGCATGGCTCATGCCCTGTGACAGTGTTTGTGTCTACCTGCAACAGCTGGTGCAGCACCTGGGGCCATTCTGCACAGGTCAGTAAGGGTCTTGTCTTCCCATGCAGTGCACTGAGCTCATCTATTTGTAGCTGCTCCCTCTACGCATTGTATCGCTGAAACATTGCACTTACATTTTTAACAATATTAAATAAAAGGTTTTTACATAAAGCCGATGCTTACCTGGATTTACAGAATGCTGAAGGTTTTGTATTTCACAAAGATCAGAATACTTCATAAGTGTACCTTCCAAGGGAAAAAAAAATAAAATTAAGGAAAAATTATGTGCACCTTCCAAGGGAAAAAATAAAATTAAATCAATTATGGTGTAAAGTTCTGAGCAGTTGTCTCAGATTACTGGTGCCTTGAATTACTGTAGTAACCAGTGATATCAACAGTACATTTGCCTCCGCGTCCCTTTCTAGAAAGCTCATATTGGCTTAAATAAATTGCTGAAGCTTCTTTTTCCAAAGAGGAATAGAAAGATCTCAGAGTTAGTATTTTCTTAAAGCAGACAAAACAAGTCCCTATTACTGTAGAAACATCAAACCTAGGAGTAGAAAAGGGAGGCCATGATCTCACTGCCCTTTAATCAGGGGGAATTGTCCTCCTTTAAAATGTTAGTACTGTGTGTTGCCAAATTGTTTTTCAACATTAACCTCAGCAAAGCTGAAGGCTGACCTTTGCAGTTGTTACTCAAAGGTGTCCTTGGGTCTGAAGAAATTTTCAGCTAGAAGTAACTTAATATTTTATACACCTGGGCCAGTCACATCTGTCAAACGAGACTGCCAGAATTGCAGGCTTGGGGCTGTAATGACCGCACACTCTCCTATGTAGCTGGAGTGTTGCCTTGGGCACACCTGGCTCCTCTCCTGAGCAGCCAATGCTATTTTTCCTGCAAGAAGTTGACTTTAGAAAAATGGTGAAGTAGTCATTGATCATTTGATATTTTTTTTTTTTATGTCCATCTTACAATGTTGTGCTTAAAGGTTGTGTGTTTTTTTTTTTAAGTAGAGTTTCATGTGTGTTTAAATGGCTGAATGTCTATGTGGACAAGGTCCCTGGTACTTCTGGCAGGGGAACTGATCTTTTCAAAAGTGTACAGATAATTAAGCATTACATGGTAGCTAGACAAGACAAAACTACCCATTTCACTCTGTAAGCTAAATAATTTGAGTCATTTGAAGCTTACTGTTCAAAACAATCACTTATTAAAGAAAAAAAATGGATGAAAGGCAAATATATATTTTGTATTATCTTTAATATTATTCTAAAGACATTTAAAGACTATTTTTTCACTATTAGCCTTATGATAAATGGAAGAAGTGGCATCATTTCTTGCTTAGATTAAAGAAGTCACTGTTCACTACAGGTCTTCTTTTAGGTCAGGCCTGGAGATGCTGGCTTTTAAGCTCTTCTTGCATGTCTAGCTTTATAGTTGATCTACAATGTTGGAGTCCTCACTACATCTGCCATCTCTGTGTTTTTGGAGATGCTGTGTGTTTTAAGTGTGTGGGGAGCACCTCTCCTTTCCTTCCTTTAAGGTCATTTTTGCCTCTCACTCCATTCTTCAGTGATCATAAATGGTCTTTGGGGCCCTGACTGTGGGTTATGAAAAGGTAACAACTCTGAATTTCCCTTCACTGTTAAAGGCAGAGATGTTTCCAGAGGAACCTATAGGTGGCTGATACTTCACACAGTGTAGAGACTCCGCATTGAATAGACTGATGATGATGCTTTATCTTTTTTTTTTTATCAATTTCTGAATGTTGACAAGGAAAGGAAATACCAGGAAGAGGATGAACCTCACACACTCTGGGAGCCTTGTTTCCCCAATTCCATCGGTCATAAAAACCAAGCTATATGCTACAAATGCATACAGGTCAATTGGATTTTTCTAGCATGAATGCTTTTCATAAAGAAATCAACTGTAATGCTCATTAAAGCCCCAGAATTATTCTTTCACATCAGTGCTCGTGTAGTCTATTGCAAGGGTTTCCGAGTCAGCAGAAAATCAGGCCTATCTGTTTTCCCAAAGCCCGTTAGCTGCAGTGGAAATACTTTATGGCTTCATCTGATGGCCCTTCCAGGACTTTGGTTTAAACAGTAGCTAAGAGGTAACTTCCCAACAGGAAATTTCTGTTTTTCTCACTTGTGTCTTGGATTAATAGGGAAGATACAGCAGAAATCCCACAAATTAGGTTTTATCATATATGAAAGTCTTCCACACTGTATACATTTTTTTTTCCCCTATGTGCATCAACACAGTTTGGACTCCACACAGTCCAGAAAAAGGGAAGAGACAGAATTTCCTATGACAGAAAAAATGCCCTGCAGCTCTTCAGGGAAGGTTAGTTTCCACTCAGATTTTCCTTAGCTCTGCTTCAAGTCTAATTAAATTGCAGAAACAAAATAGAAGACCTTTTTCTTCCTCTTCCTGGAGCCTGTGATCTTTGAAGCACATGGAGAGCAAATAATATGTAACCAGCTCACAATTCTGCAGCACCATAGTTTTGTATATTACATAGCTGAAATACTGTATTATTCCTATACCCTCACAAATATTCATGATCATGAGTTTACTTTATTAATTGCCATAAACTCAACTTAGTGCTTTCTCTTTTTCTGTAATTTTTATTCACTGTGCTGTGCAGATAGCTGGGCTCCATCCACTCTGCAAATATAGTACAGTTATCTCAGTCTACTTTTTCCAAAACTATCCATCAGGAACACTTGTAGTTGGCTTCAGTTGCTGACACTGTGGTCCCCTGGAACTTCTCTGCTGCTTTGCTAGTGGGTATATTCCTGGCTCCCCTTCACCTGCAGTGAGTGAGGAGATGCAATCCAGTTTTGTTCTTTAAAACTTTGATGCTTGGTTTTGTTGGTTTTAGCAGTTATTTTTTTGCATCATAGTTCAATTAATTCAACTCACAGAGATAGATGTGAAGGAAACAGCAGCTATAAGCTGGCCCAACAAGGCAAAGAGGTAAGAAAACAAGCTCTGAGTGCATGACTATGGCAAATTAATTGGCAGCAATGCTGTGTTTTGTGGAAGCATGAGAAGTTCCAAGTTTCAGTCTTTGGTGCTTCTGTGCCTTCAGCATTTTTGAAATACTCACTACCTTAGACTACATCCATACTAGCAAACTGAATAGTGTCATGAAAGGTTCCCTGGTGCTTCAACCTGATCTTCTATTTGAGCAACACAAATTGTGTTGCTCAACCTGTCTCGGGCACTGTTTTGATCCAAGCCAGCTAGTGTTTCCTTAAACAGAGCCTTGGTACTGTTCAGGACTTACTGTAGTTAAGGGACCATTCCTGGTAGTCATGCTTCTTTGGAGGCAGATTACACAGTAGTGTGGATGTGGGATGCTGCCCTGTTGGCCTCCAGGCTACAAGTGGGTCTTCATTTACTAATGAACACACAACCCTAAAGTAGTCATCATACCATTTTTATCCTTCTCTCTCTCTCTCTAGTGATGATTCTGCAGCACCACAGCAAGTTGTAGCAAATCACTGGTTCATCTGAAAATGTATCTTTACTTATCTTTATTATCGTTGTTAGGGTTATTTTCCAGCCAGCACTCTAAGTCACTACAGTTATTAGGGTTGCTGGAAAAGCTGAATATTGTTTAAGGAAAACCTGCCCTACTTATGTTGATGGTAGTATATTTTTAAAGCAGCACAGGCTGACAATGAAGCAGCATCCTGAGACACTTACCAAAGGAAATACATAGTTGGCCAAAACCTAGGTTTCTTGGTTGAATCCCTAATGTTTCTGTATCTTGTATTGACAGTCTATATCTCATTTAAGCATAAGCCAAGCCTATTTAAGCATAGGCCAAGCCCTTCAGTCTGAGCTTATCTCATATCTATGCTATTAGTGAGCTCCAGGCTTAGCAGGGAAAAATCACATAGTGGGGACAAGCCCACCACTAACATCTGACTGCACCTTGCTTCACCATCTCAGCATGGTGGGAGTCCAGTGGGTCCCAGAGGGATCCAGCAACATAGCATAGGTTTTGCAGGTGGCTGAACAGCAAGGCTCTTTGCGGGTAGTACAAGCACAGGTGGGCATTTGCCCCACATTCCTCCAAACAATATAACATTGCCAGAGAGTCCTCACAACACTGTTTACAGCCTTCTGCCATCCTTGGATTACAGTTCGCAGAGAAATAATTAGGAAACATAGTATTGTTTCATTTTTTTGAGTCCATCACTGTTGAGATAAGTATTATTTTAATGAAAACTGTTCTGTAGAAAATACAAAAGTGGTGATTAAACAATCCTGAGTGCTCTGGACTTAAGTCTTCCCATAATGAATCATTTAATGGAACTTTTCTTGGGACTACACATGAAAAAATAAAATCAGCCAGTAAGGAATGCTGGTACCGCTTTGCCTATTTGCACAGCTTCCAGCTGGAGTATTGTGCTTATGTTTTGTGATCTGCATGGGTATCTATCCATTCTCAGATCCCAGATTCCTGAATTCATGCTGTTGTTTTCAACCCATTGTAAAGCCTATGTTGTTTGGTATCTACGTGATATTCTTCCTCTTCCTGTGATACTGTGGCAATTCATATCAAAGCTTGGAGAGAATTGCTGGCAAGACAAAGACGTCTCTTGCCTTCTCAGATTAGCTCCTGCCTTGATGGGTGGTGTTGACTAACTTGTGGGGAATGCTGAAAGATCTTTCTGTGCGTCTGAGTTGTCAAGGAGTTCAGGGAGTAGGGGGTGGCATGTGAAAATTAAAGCTAATTAAGAGGATTGGCATTGTTATTGGTGAGGAGGAGTCCCTGACATATTTTGTAGAGATTTTTGAATGGGTTCATTGTATAATTCATAGTTTGAACAATGAATCAGTACATTTAAAAAAAAAAAAAAAAAAAAGAAACCTAGGAAAACTAGACAAAATTGTGCGCAGAGAAAGGTGATGAGTTGAAATGAGGCTTTATTTTTACACAGTGTACTCTTCCATCCTGTAAAAAGCCAATAGGTTTTAACATCCACAGCCAGTAAATAATGGAATGCCATTAATGTTATTAACTTCAGAAGAAAATTCTAGTCATTAGAATTTTTTCTTAGAATTATAGAATTATAAAATTTCATTATAAAATTATAAAATTCATTAGATTTTTTTTAGAATTATAGAAGAAAAAGGGTCAGCATTCCCTTTTCAGCAAAATTTTTGAAAACAGGAGATCCAGCTCCTAACTCTCATTATAATATCAAGGAAACTTTCTACCATGCTTAAACCATGTCTGCCTCACAAGATCGTCTATTTTCACCTGTTTACAGCAGTGCTGAGAGACTGTTCTAAAACTACTCAAAGACCTGATTTAAGAGAAAATCTCCTACCTATATTTCAGATTTAGTTCTTTTTTTTGGGTCACCTTCTTGGCCAGGCAGAGAAAGCATAAAAATATAACAACTATGTATCTACCATGTAATGTTTCAAATCTTATACTTATTATCATCTGATTTCACGCACAGACAGCTTCTGCTTCTGTGAAATTTATATTGCTAAAATAAGATATAAGTCAAAATGAATATTTTGCTGCATTTTACATCTGCATGCTAATTACATTTCACAGGACTCCTCTGAGGAAGGTAATCCTTGTTTTAACCTTTTAGAATGAGAAATATGAAGAAGTGATAACTCCCTCAGCTGAAACCATATATCTACAAGTGTTTCATTTTAGATAGTAGAATGATATGCCATATTTTAAGCAGATCAGCAATTTTGTGGTGGAACACCTTTAAAACTCGTGGAGTTGGGAGCAAATGCCACTGACGTGGGTGGAACAACAGAAGCAGATCTATTTTGAAATGTCAGTGGCAGTTGCTGGTTTGACTTCTTTAGCTAAATCCTAAATTGAAAACAGAAAACTCAAATTAAAAATAGTCAAATTCCAAATGAATGAATAATTCATTTATTCTTCCAGTTTTGACATCAGTATTTTTTAGATACAAAGTTGGATATTCACATTGCTAACAGGAGTGCCTGGATTGCCTGTATCAGATTAGATATAAGGAAAGATTTTCCTACTATGAGCATCGTCAAACACTGGAACAAGTTACCTGCAGAAGTTTTGGAGTCTCCATTCTCAGAGACATTCAAAACCCAGCTGGACATGGTCCTGGGTAACATGATGTATCTGACCCTTGAGCTGGAGGCTGGATTAGAGACCTGAGGTCTCTTCCAGTCTCAGCAATTCCATGATTACATTTTTTTTTTTTTTCCAGATACTTGGTAAATTCATCCTTGTTTTCCACAGAAACATGCTTCTGCTTATATGCAGGATTTTTGCAATTTGAGAATCAGGAGACAGACCTACTGTGGAATTCCAATCAGTTGTCCAAAGTCAGGCTTTCTTCTGCCCTCTTCTTCTGACAGGTCTAATATATGCGAAAGCAACATCTGACAAAACACAAATGTAGTGTCTTTTCTTCTATTAGAGGGAAATATGAGAAATTGTAGTCTAGAATCTCACAGTTAAGAAATGAATTGAGTTTCTTCCTGAGCATGCATCAGTTCAAACCTACATCTTCCCAATTCTCCAAAGAGCATTCTGAGCAGAAGATTATAAGGCAGTCTGGAGTGAGCACTTCTTTCTTTGTTAAGATTCTCCACAGTTTTTATCTAAAGACCCTTGCACATAAAATTCATGTGAGTGTTTATCCCAGGGACTATAACTAAGCTCCCTTTTACTAGGCAAGAGCCTGGATCATGAGGCTGCAACACACCCTTTCTTGTATACAAAGTCATCTTCTAAGCAGCCCTCCCCAGGCAATCTGTGAGCATTTCATGAAAAGGGGATGGTTTACAAAGAGAGGTGTAGAGCATGCCAGTTTATCTATCAGCCCTAAGTCTTCTACTTCCTAAGCACTCCAGCAATTATTAATTAAGGAAATAGAATGGTTTCTTTTGGATGCTATTTTGAAGGAGCTAACTCTCCTAGATACCTTTTATGGCAAATTTAGGCTCCTAGCTAAGGTTCTGAAGTTCACTCTCAGGATCAGCTGCATAAAACATAGTGAGGTAAGTTTTAACTACCAGGTGCTGTAATATCACTGGCCCTAGGTAACTAACCAAAAATATCACAGTGAATCAGCAGCAGAACAATTAAGAAGTCCTACATTTCCCGAATCTCCTTGTGCTCCTCACAGCAACAGTGCATAAAATTTATGAAAGAGACTCATCATTTTCCACAGTAGTTATAACCAAATCAGCAGCCGGTGACAAAATTAAATGCAAAGATCCAGACCTTGTCAGCTCGTTGTTCTTACAAAAGGAAATTCATATGGTAATATGCAGTCTAACTCCTCTGTGGATAAAAACTGCATACACAAGGATTCATGTTAACATCTAGAACAGGAGGAAGGCTTTTTAGACATTATAAATATCAGCACTCATTGCTATATGCAAGTAGATAATTAGGGTAATTATTCCCAATTAGCAGCTGCAAACCCTGCAGATGGGAATTTCAGGGACTGGTAACTATTGTAAGGAAGTATTTCTGCAAGCTGTAAAGCACTTTTCATGTTTTGAAAAATATACATGTAATGACCCTCGCAGTCACTGTAAAACACTTTTGTTAACACTTCAATATAAAGAAAAATCTTTCCCACACTATTATAACACTTCAGCTTTTCTTTAAAGCTATGCTGGGCTCTGAAATGGCCTGGATTTTTCCAAGTATTAAATCCATCATTTAAAGTGAATGATGAACCAGCGCTGGCCAAAGTAGGACTCAAATTTTGCTTCTGTTCTAAGACCATGATAAAAAACAATGTCAAGGGCCTTTTCATTGGCTTCTGAAGACAGCAGAAGGACTCCATATGTTTTCATAGGCTCTATATGAACCCTGAAAGAATGTGTTGTGAAACTTCCTTGCCAGGCTCCAGGACCATTACCCTTGTGTTCATTGGGTTCTGCTCCTTTGAATGGCTCAAGGGTAAAAAGTATTAATTAATTGTAAATAATGTTAGTTTCTCAATCATAAAGGCTTCTATGATAGACAACCAGTGTAGACAGTCAACTCTGGTTGGAAAAGAATTTTTGGTGCATTTGTGCATACAGTGAGTAAGTACATCACAAGCACAAATGGAGCAGGATTTTTTCAGTTCTTAGGTTTCTTCTGAATTCATTTAAGTTATGAATTCAGAAAGTTAAGGAAGTGTAATCAACAAAAACAGGCACATAATTGTAAGATTTGTTCTCATAAAACTCTATCACAGTAAAGAAACTTATTTTTTAAATACTTTAATGTGAAAAATCATTCATCCCTATCTTTTAAAATAAGATTTCAGTGTCAAGCAGCAAATAGTTTGTGTTTATTCATTTTAATCCAATCCTTACCTAGTTATTTGAATGTGGAATTTCAGACAAAAACATTGAGAAACTAATCACTTTTTGCATGAGTAACTAAAAAGTTGCTGATCTGTCTTTTTAAACTTTATATTTAAATATCTTTGAGCTAAAATGAAGGAGAAAAATTTCAAGCCAAAATAATTATTCTATTAAAAAAGAACACATATGTTTTTTAAAGAAAGTGTTGAGATTAAACATAATAATTCAGCTTTAATATAGAAAATTGCAGAGTATAGCTCACTCATCTAGATGTCCATGAAAACTTTTTCAGCATTGGAATCTTGGTTTTAACTTTGTTGATACTGAGATAATAAAGAAGAATTAAAAGTGAGAGCATGTTTGTATGATATCAGTTAATTTTTCTTAATATAGTACTCTAATTCAGATTTTTACAGTTACCAGTATTGGTGGTTGTGAACAACAAAGCTTAATAAAATATGTTTATTTTCTATATTTTAGGAGTCTAGCTACTACAACAATTGTTACACATAAATATCTCTTAGGTCTCCCAGAATCCCCCAAATCCTTCCTCTGACATTAATTTCATATATATTAGGTTTTAGAATAACAATTAGGATGATGTATCATATTTACAGGCTTCAAGTTTGAGAAAATTTCTCATGTTTCCCTTCCAATCACCATCCAAAGCTGAATAATATTTAAGGTTTGTTTCCTTGCATGATCTACACTGTATTTCATTTAAATACATCCTCCATCTTGTTATTTCATATAAGAATATAACTCATAATATTTGTCTGGTATTTCTCTCCAACAGTTTTCTGATCTTTGTGATCTGTTTCATCTCAACTAATCTGACAGTATCTTCAGTCCCTCTTCTCTCCCGAGTTTTATTCTTTAATATCTCTATCTTTACTTGTTCACAGTCTTTAAAAATTTCGTTTTTCCCTTTCAGTCCTTTCTTGGGACTCAAAACATCTGTTCTGTTCATGTGGTGTGTGGCTAATTCATGTATCTTGAAAGGGCAGTAAGGATGACAGGGAGATCATGTTAGTTCTTTAAATCTGATTTCCAGTCATGCTGAAATCAATGGGAACATTTACTTCAACTCCACAGTGAACTCTCTCTGTAGGTCTACAACTTATTTGACTTGAAAATCTTTATTTGGCATCCTGCTCTGCAGAAACTCCTAATATATCTGTTTAACTTGAAGATCTGATTTGTCGTATTGGTAAATAATGTCATTGTACTGTGTAATATATATGAAGTCATTATGCTGATAAAGTATTTGATGCTGCCAAGTGCATCAACCCTGGTCTCCCAAAGTGTTCGGTTGCATCCTTCTTTTTAACCATGAGTCATTATAATGGATTGGAGCGAGTTGCTTATATCGTTTAAGTTAAGTAAATGCTTAAATTACTGGATTAGGACCAGAGGAGTCAGCATCTTGAAAGATTAAACAAAAAGCAAAGACTATGCAATATTGACATATTGACTATGCAATATTGACAGACAGACTTGCGGAGTTTATCAGTAACTCTTTAAACAAGGCTAATTTCACTGGGGATTGGAAATTCTACTCCTGTTCAATTTGTTGCCACTACATACAGATATACACCCACCAGATATGAATTATCTGACCACCAGGTTTACTATTTGAAAAACCACCTCAACTGTATGAAAGCAGCCTCAGCTTCAAAGTATTAATAATTAACTGACTACATTCCTGATATGTCACCATGTCTGTGAAGTATTTCGCAGTTGCTAAATAAGAAAAAAGACAGATTGCCACATTTGCCTTTTTTTTTTTTTCCAGAAGTTTGCCCTGAATCAGAATCCTGTCCATTTATGCAAAAATCATGGCTTAGCTTAATTTAAATGCTTCATCCTGAAAATCTGAGAAAGCCCCATATCAGAAAAGTGAGGAAAATGCTATAAAGTGTTCAGCTTTCAATTAGTTTTATGTCTGAGACATGTGATCAACCTAATGTTTATTAGATGAAAATCTGCATACAAACATTTAAGAGGTTAAGATTTCCTGCATTTTAGAGCATGTGCACAAATAGATATTGTGGCTGAGCTCACAAATAATGACTTGCTTGTCTCCTAGGTTCTAACATTTATGGATTGAACATTTCCCATCCTGCAATTGGACTTGAGCACCAAATCGCTTGTGGGCCTTAGAATTTCTTTCTAGGTGATTTATTTCTGAAGAATAAAAAATTCACAACTTGTCAGTATAAAACGAGAAATTGAAAGAAGTATTTAAATGTATGAAAAAATGCACATTTTGTATGTGTGTTTGGTGATCTCTATTAGGTACCTCAGGATGAATGGGGAGGATATCCTGCCAGTGGGAAAGATGAAGAGATACCCTGCAGAAGAATGAGAAGTGGGAGCTATATTAAGGCCATGGGAGATGAAGAAAGTGGAGACTCTGATACTAGCCCCAAGACATCACCAAAATTAGCAGTTCGACCCGAGTCATTATTAAAATCCATTGGACAAAGACCACTGGGAGATCATCAAAAGTGAGTTTTATTATACCATGTTATAAACCTTTCTGAAAATTGCTATGACTTAGGCCATTTTTCTTTGTGTCTTATTGGCAGTGGTCAGTATCCATGAGAGAAGATAGTAGGTAAAAAGCTAACTATGTCTTACTTCATTTTAAATTAACTTGATTAGTGGTTTAATTCTCTTGATTAGTGGATGAAAAACTGAAATCTTCCTGATTCATGTAACAAACATGCTACTTAAGGAAGAGTTCATTATGTCTACTAAAGGAAATATATTCATCTTTATATTAAATCTAGAATTTTGAATATTCTTTAGCAGGGTTATTTTATTCTAATTCTTTGTTATTTTATGGCTTTCTCTGAAATAGAAAGTACACTATTCTATAATGGCTATAATAACAAACAGATAATTGTAGATATACTTGGCATCTTATGTCCTATTTATCCATACAGTGCTTTCTCTGTGTATCAGCTATATTGTAGCATATACATTTGACACACTGGGCGGAGGGGGGATTCTTTCTTTTTTTTTATTTTTTTTTTGCATTCATACTACCTGCAATACAACCTATTCAATAACTAATGCAAATTTTAAGACTATAGGAAAATGCATAATTTTATTTGTTTTCCAATATATCTTTGTTTTTCTCTTTTCAACCTTTCAATATATTGTTTTTGTGAGTAATCTGTAAGTGTACTTCAGAAGACAATTTAAAGGTGGTAGCCACATTTCAAATCTGCTTCGATTAATGTGATTGGGTGTTTCTCACAACTTAGAAAATTGATCTTTTTGCCTGGAAGAAATACATAAAATGAAGAAATTAAGAGTGAAACCTTTGATTGTTGTTTATTGTTCTGTTGATAATACCATGCATAGTATACCATAATGACTCATCCTTTCATCAAATAAAGTGAAACGAAACAGAAACCTCAGGCAAAAAATCCCCCTGGCTTAATTAAATTGAATTATTTAGCTTGCAATCTAGAAGAAAAGTACCAACTTTCACTATGGAAGAGAACACTTAGCAACTATATTGTTTTGTATAGCTTGCTTATGCAACTCTGTAGGCTCCATTGAGATTCATAAAGAAAGACGTTTGTACTGTGAGATGGTGTAAGATTTCTGAGACATCATGAAACAAGATTGCTCTTGATAAAATCCAGTCAGGATACCACCTCAAAGGGTGCCAGAGGCCTGCATTGAGGCAACTAAACCAAATTCTGAATCTGAAGGATTTGCTGAAATATTAGTTCCAAAGATGAAGCATGGCCTACACCATGAGTACTGCTGTCAGACCTTTACCAGGCTGATTTCCAAAGACCAGAAGACAAGCTTTTAAAGGCTGTGATTGGAATCAATACTCAAATCTGTGATACCCTTAGTCATTGTATCTGGGTTGAATTTGGTGTTTGAAGCACACTGGCTACTTCAGTCAGTTTATGAAAGTCTCTGGGAATCAAAGAAGATGGTTTATTTTCAGTTTGTGAGTATATGCCAGTGGGACAGCAGAGGTCTTCCAGTATAAGGAGCCCACATTTTTCAGCAATAACAAAGACATATTTCTTGAATACATCAGTCCTTGATTTTCTAAGTGGCTATGAAAGCTGTGGGTCCTGCAAAAAGGCAGATATCCCTGTGAGCTAAGGGAGAGTGATCCAATGTCCACAGTCTGCTAGGAGTGATTCTTCTGAAAGCAATGGGGAAAAGGAGGTAGACAACTTTCTCAGATGTACATCAACCAGCTGTATTCCTGCTAGTAAATTAAAGAGTACCAGAGAAGAGGCCTGAGCACAGAAACCCGACCACAAAGGCTGACAGGATTTTGTTGTGGTCCCTTGGCAGGCTTCTCATTTGGGCCTCTGGGCACTGTCCCAACCACTGCTTGGGCAATGCCTGGGCAGTGGTGTAGGCCAGGGATCATTCCCAGAAGGCAGCTTGGATGCAGCCATTCTGTTTCAGAGGGTAAAGAGCATGGTCATGGCTGGACAACACCAGCTGGCTTCAAGGCCAGAGGACAGGCACTGGCACTAGTTAATGTATTTAACAGATGTGGCCACTGAGTCTGAGAAGAATAGCAAGTACCTCACCAGTTAGAAACCAAAGTGTCAGGGAACACCAGTGTTATCTAGTGACTAACGGGGAAAGCCAAACATCCATCTAGTCTTAGCTCTGTGTCCTGGAATCTGCTTTGCTGTGTGCATTCCAAGCATTGACAAAATAATCCCTATGTTGCTTTAGAGTTGACACTTGCGTATCAGTGATACTGCATGGTGATATTGGTTATCATGTCAACAGGTTTAACTTTTAGAGGTGATAAGGCAACAGGATCTGCTAGATCAGTGGGTGGGCAGATGGTTTGTCGGCGACCAGCTGGATTATGGAATCCAGCTCCAGAAGAACTGGAGACACATGCGTGCTGTCAGAGATGGAAGTACTTGGGAGACTGCATACAATCTCAAATGATAGTTCATTCAGTAACCTTGCTAGCTAGCACCACATCCATGAGCTTTTTCACTAGGAACACAGGCTAAAAGCTTTGCTCAGAGACAGTTCAAACTTTCCAAGTACTTGATCCAAATAAAATATTTTCCTATTCTCTTCCTTGTTTTGGACTATGGTAGAGCCCTCCTCCAGCCTAAGGTAGGTAAAAGCATAAATTTTTAAGTGAGCAGCAGGTCTCGGCACCGGCCTACACCTGCACAGCCCAAGAACAGATCCAGGCTGGGTCTCAAGACATATATATTTAAAAAAAAATAATGTTTGAAAAGAAAAGATTTTTTTTCCTAATCCATTAAACTCTGAAGGCAGAGGTCAATGTCAAATGGTGTGTCTTCTGTCATTTTTCCATGTTAAAAATATAGAACTCAAAATATAGTTGATTAAAAACCCAGTGCAATGTTGATGTGGTATAGTGGGGTTGACAGCTGTGCCTGGTCCTGGTCCCAAAATATTTAATAGCATATTTACCACTAACCACAGTAGGAAAAGGAGGACGCCTTTTGTGATACTGTTATATACTACTCAGGGAGCTGTGGAGAATTAGTCGTAAACACTGCACTAGAAATAACTGAGCATCCAGCCTGTTGCTGACATATCTTTAAATCCTTAAACTGAGGGGCAGTACCTTGAATCTGCCAGCCTGCCATAGACATTTTTTCAAGTGAACTTCAGACAGAAATGTGATAACTATTCTGGTTCTTGTACATCTGCCTTGCAAAAATCTGCAAGTTCCAGAAGCCCTTGACATTATGCAGCTCTTTGGGCAAGCAGACAGACAGAAAATTTCTTGTCTCACAGAAATACAAAGTGCTGATGCTAAACCTGGGTTTTCACCACAAGCTGTCTCCTTCCAGTCCTTCTCTGTCTCACTGTGGTTACCTGTTAAGTCTGGCAGATTGATATGAAAGGTATATCAAGGGGTAATGGTTATGGAGCCTTCCTCCCTCCTCCCACACAGCTCAGCAATCCCCCTTGCATGCTGAGTGCCCTTTGTACGGCTGATCATGCTGCCAAGCCAGAAGCCAAGGTTTTGAACAACATTCCTGTATGTATAGCAGGACTGAAGAGCATTTCTGGCATGTATTACGAGAAATTACATAATTCGAGATGTCAGCTGCATTAGCTGCCTTTTTAGCTTGTTTACTAGGGTGGAGGGAGCTAATGCACAGAAATAAAATGGGGCTTTTAGTCTCTTAGTCCGTTGCTTGGGTGGACAGGATAGCTCAGAACCGGGGTCTGACAGAGCACTAGCAAACCTGTAGTATAAATACTGATAATTTCAGTGGTACAAAAAGATGCATTCGCTGCAATAGGTGGGCTTCATGAGAATGTGCCTAGTTTTCTGTCACTATCCTGAAGAGGATAAAAAGGAAACTAGACAAGTTTTCACTTAACCCTCAACAGAACTTTGATACAAATGCATGTTTCTCCTCTGAGTTTTATCAAGTATCTTTTCAAGGAATTTTCACCAATTTAATTCCTGCTTCTATTTTGACAAAGGTAAACCCCTATTTTGTTGGTTCATGTTGATCAAAGATTTAGCAAATTGAACATTAAAATTTTATAAACTATAAAAATGCATATTCGTATGAATAAATAATTTTGTTTAACAACATACAAATAGGTAAATGTGATTTAACAGAAGCATTAAAATTCTGAGATCCTGTCTTTTAAGAACTCATGGAGCATATTTCCAATGTAAAGTGGGAATTAAAAAGAAAGTCAGGGCCTGCCCACTGGTGTTTTATGCAGGTGGGAGTTGCAGGGCATGTACCCAAACACTGCCATCAGATCACCACCGCTGTCACACTGTTAGCACAGCAGCATGATCCATGGCCCACGTGCAGCCTAGGCCACCTGTCTCTCTGCTAGGTAGCATCCAGCCACATTTCAGGGACTAACCCTGTTGGATCCAGCCACCCTCTCTACAGGATAAGAAAGTTTAACCATACAGGTCAGTTAGCCGAAGGGGCAGAGACAAACAGCTAGGCTGTTTCTGAGTAAAACTATAGTCTAAGTGACTCAAATTTTCCTGGATTTTTCAAAAATTAAACGCACCTGGATATCTATAGATTACTCACTGAAGATAAATGTATTTCAACTCTTTCTTTGTGAATATTGTTTGAAAAGAATAAGTAGTATGTCACACTATTTGCTACTATAACATCAAGTCAAAGGCCAGTATAATTCATTATTATTATGAAAATGCATGTGAGTGAAATATAATACAATAAGGCTTCCTGTGCTGGAGACAAGACACATACTTGAATCTGCTTCCTTTCCAACTTTTCCCTTTCTTGGAATAGTGCCAGCAGTCCCATTTATCATGGAAATTATCTAGACTCACAGTAGCCATGGGGAAAACTATTAAACTTTTTTTTTTTTTTGGTTGGTTGGTTGATTTGTTGGTTGGTTGGTTGTTGGTTTTTTTTGTTGGTTTGTTTTATGGTTAGGCATACAAAATCTTTTGGATGTTAGTTTTGGTATCCTGTGAACAACTATAGGTGTTTTAGAGGTGAAATGCAAGGCTTTTTGTTTTAGTCCATTGTTTTTTTGCTGTGCTGTGATGCTACTGGGGATGGAGTTAAACTGTGATGATAGGTAGTCTGCAGAAAATAGCTTGTAGAAGGTACAACATACCCATGTTGCTAGGTATTTCCATTTATAATAAAGGTCAAAACAGATGAGCAGTTAACAGAAATGGTAGCTGAAATAAAGCTGAAAAAAAAAATTTGTCCTAAACAAATTTTGAAGAGAGACTGACCTACTTGATTTGTAACCTAGTAAATGTCATTTTCCTGTATTTGTGACTAAAACAAGCAAAGCTGAGAGATAGAAGCTGAGAGATCTGGAAAGGAAAGCTGAAAAGAAAACAAGAATTTTGGTCTATGTATGAGAAAAAAATACCCCAATGACTGAAGGAAATGTTCCGGTTATTTGATGCTTCTAATATTCAGGAAAAGAGGACTTAATATACTGATTATGTAAATGAACAGGATACCACGGTAGAAATAGCAAGTTCCATTTTCAGTATCTCCTTTTTGAAGTGTTGTGAAAGACTCTGAAAACTGTCTAACCATTTAGTCAAAAGGGATAACAATAGCATTTAGCCCAAAGTTAACATGCTCTATTTGAAGATCATACTGGTATCACTCATGCGAATGAATAATTGTGCTGTGCTGAAGTTTTCCATTATGCTCTGAAGTGACTCATGGGAAACTGGATACTGCATACATAAAGATGAAATAGATTAAACTGCAATAAAATAAAAACAGTGACAGCAATGTGTACTTTTGTTTCCCGATCCTTTAATGGCAGACATTATTGTGGCAGCTGGTAGTCCTGATACCTTAAGATGATGGGTGAGCAGACAGAAAGGCATGTAAACAGATAGGTACTATAAAAATGTAGTGTTTCAGTGAGGAAGGAAATCTGCCATAGCACAAATTATTTGGTGGACAACCACGGTACGATATCAGTGGTGCTTTATTTTCTCTTGGCTCTATTCTCCATCTATTCTCCTATGCAATCTCCTAGCCATTTATGGAAGAGAGTGTCTCATAAATCGCGTTTATGGAGAAATCACATTTACAGAGAAAGCAGCATTGTTCCACTCAAATGTATCAGATGTTATTAAAGTTCACAGCACACTTGAAGAATACTGTGCATGTCTAGATTTCAGCCGCTTCACAGTCACACTTCACTTCACTTTTTGCACCTGCAAAACCACTTTATTCAGTAGTTTAAGCTGATATGCCTAAATCTTACCTAAAATGGTTGACCCACAAGTGTTTTCTGGGCTCAAGGTTAAACCAAATTAAAGCAGTGATCTGAGTTAAAAATAACCTTTCCCTGCCCTTCCTTTTTTCAGAGTGAGTGATTGCATCTCTCTGTAGTCATAATGATTTATTCTGACTTAAAGAATATCTGGACTATGGCCCAAAGCAGGTCCATATGTTCTGTTCTGTAGACTCTCTTTTGGAAACAAAAATATTGTCAAAGTTCACAGAAAGGGGGTTAAACTGCAACAAGATCTGACAGCGCTTATCTGCCAGAACCCTTGGCTCAGCAGGAAACATGGAACACC
Source organism: Aythya fuligula (assembly GCF_009819795.1). NCBI lineage: Eukaryota > Metazoa > Chordata > Aves > Anseriformes > Anatidae > Aythya > Aythya fuligula. The sequence goes on along the minus strand of NC_045561.1, from coordinate 97,524,825 downwards.
TCTAGGACATGTGGGAAATCTCTGTTAAAAAGAAATATAAAGGTCATACCACTTGTAACCATTTGTGCTAACTACAGCACACGCACAACATAAGAAAGTGAAAACAAAAGAAGTTTGGAAGCTCTGCATTACACCAAGCCTCTGTCCTTTCACAGAATCACAGAATTGTCTAGGTTGGAAGAGACCTCAAGATCATCAAGTCCAACTCTGACCTAACACTAACAAGTCCTCCACTAAACCATATCACTAAGTTCAACATCTAAACGTCTTTTAAAGACCTCCGGGGATGGTGACTCCACCACTTCCCTGGGCAGCCTGTTCCAATGTCTAACAACCCTTTCGGTAAAGAAGTTCTTCCTAATATCCAACCTAAAACACCCCTGGTGCAACTTCATCCCGTTCCCCCTCATCCTGTCACCAGGCACATAGGAGAACAGACCAACCCCCACCTCACTACAGCCTCCTTTAATGTACTTATAGAGAGCAATAAGGTCACCCCTGAGCCTCCTCTTCTCTAGGATGAACAAGCCCAGCTCCCTCAGCCGCTCCTCGTAAGACTTGTTCTCCAGACCCCTCACCAACTTCGTCGCCCTTCTCTGGACTCGCTCGAGCACCTCGATGTCCTTCTTGTAGCGAGGGGCCCAAAACTGAACACAGTACTCAAGGTGCGGCCTCATCAGAGCCAAGTACAGGGGGACGATCACTTCCCTAGATCTGCTGGCCACACTGCTTCTTATGCAAGCCAGGATGCTGTTGGCCTTCTTGGCCACCTGAGCACACTGCTGGCTCATATCCAGCCAACTATCCACCAATACTCCCAGGTCCTTCTCTGCCTGGCAGCTCTCCAACCACTCATCTCCCAGCCTGTAGCTCTGCTTGGGGTTGTTGCACCCCAGGTGCAGGACCCGACACTTGGCCTTGTTGAACTTCATACAGTTGACCTCAGCCCATCAGTCCAGCCTATCCAGATCCTCCTGCAGAGCCTTCCTACCCTCGAGCAGATCGACACATACACCTAACTTAGTATCATCTGCAATATGTCATTTCTCTTTGCCCAGGACAGTGCCAATGCCATGCCCTCCAGTGATGGACAGATTTGTGGGGATTTCTCCTAGCGAAATACTGTTTGGTAGATGCATGGAGAAGCATCTTGATATTGCAGGCTGTAGATAAGTGTTCACATGTGGAGAAGCTGGGGTGCTGCAAAAGTCTTCACAGATTGAGAGTTTAAGTACAGCTTCCTTGCTAGAAAAACGTAATATTTCTATGGTATCCATTGCTGCAAACCACTGCTGCAAGCCTCTTTCTTTTAATTGTTAAAGGTAAACTTCAATTTACCCTTAAATCCTCTTCTGCATTTTAAAGTAGGAATGGCTTAGAAGCAGTTCCTGAGGTATGTTTTGAAAAGAAGAGATGAGAAAAATCACTAGAAAAGTAATCCTCATCTTTTATATGCTTTTTATTTATCTTTGTGTTTTTCCTCAATCTTCTGACTCTAAAAAGCCTCATTACACACTTCATTAGCAGCTTTCTGAGGCCCTGTAGTGTAGTAGCATCTACTCAGAGTCTCTGAGGGGTGAAATTGGAGATTTACTGAGGAGAGTTTGAGGCCTAATTACAAAGCCTTATCAACTAATAATGCAATCAGTGGGCCACTGGCACAGCAATAGTGTTCTCTGCCACAGTCAATAAGATCTGGATTAGATTAGTCCACAGGGTTAAGAGGGAATGCTGATGAAGGGCAACTAGTCATCTGGCTACCTAGGAGGCATCTTTTATGGGGTCAGAAGAAGGTCCCTACCCTTTCTTCCTCTGCAGAATAATAGGAAATTCTCTTAAGCAGTGTAAGACACGTTGTTCTCTTAGAAGTAGCACAGTTGCCTTTCACCAGTGTTTGCTTGAAACCCAGGGAGTAATTGAACCAGATCTCCTGCCTTATTGTAGTGGATACCAGCTTTATGTTGTAGAGCTGAAACCTATTTCCCTGGATTAGGAACAGAAAGGGTCTGAACAAAGTGCTGAGTATTCTCAGGAATAAATCGGGTTTTTGTCAGGAGAATGCAATTATGTGATGGATTATGGTGAAAATACAGTAAGATTCAGGTCAGTCTCACAAGAATAAGTACTCAGACCCAAAAGAAAATATGTTCCTGGTATTTCATTTTGTTTTGTTTTTATAGAAGGGTGCTTATCCATCCCTTCTTTCAACAAATATGTTACTTTTATTTTCATTTGAAAAAAAAACTGATTCAAGAACAGCTTTTTTCATTTGTATAATTTTTAGTAAAAATAAACTATCAAGTGTGTGTGTAGAAACACTTCTCTGCTTTAGTCAAGGATTTGGAAAATAAGGTGCTTTTTGTTAAAAGGCAGAAATTTTATATATTTCCTTTTCTCTCAAATCTACAGCATTTTTGTTTGTTGTTTTGTTTTGTTTCAGAAATGATGTAGTCTCATTAATATCCTAAACATCAGCATGAGAAAGTCACTTATTTGCTTAAGGCCTATTGGCTTCCATGGACTTACATGTGAGTTTAACTTAAGCTCATGCTCAGATGCTTTACTGAATCCTGATAGTCTGTAGTTTGCATTTTTTTTGCCTAATTATGATTTCATGCATGTGTACACATATGTGTACAAAAAGCAAATAAAAAATAAACAAAGTGAAATGGTTTCCTGAAAAAAAAATCCTGAATATTTCATACCATAATGGGATTTAGGAACACACATCCAACATTTAAGTTCTGCTTACATCCTCAGACCCCTTTACTGAACTGCTACATGATGTTTTAAATGCCTTTAGGTTTTCATTGTAGCATCTGCCTGAGTTTTGTTGTTGCTGACCAGTTTGCTGCCTAATCTCTAGGGCAAGCTCAAAATAGGATGCTGGGACAAGACCTGTAGGATTAGGTATATGTGCACATCTGTCACCTCTTACAGACAATAGCTCTGAGTTTAGATTTCCCACAACAGACTTTTATTACATCCACATGTTGCAAGTTTTGGAGTACAGGTTTGATCAAGCCCACATCCTCTGTATCTTTGCAAAGAGGTATAAAACTATAAGGCTTTTTAATTGTACTGAATTATTTCCTCTCATTCTGTTCCGGTTCATATTGTACAAAATCCCTACTTACTGGGTTCTCTCCTTCCAGTGATTAGTGGACATTTCATAAGGAGGGAAACAGCAGTCTCCACCTCTTTCCTACCATATTCTTGTAATAAATCAAATGTTCGATATCTTTCAGACACCTTTTTAAAAAAGGCTATGGGTCAATGATGAAATATATAGGCCTCTTAAAAATTTAATTTGGCCCAAATTCTCATATCTATCACTGATCAAAAAGGAGGCTGTTGTATAGCAGAGATTAGAAAAGAAATTCTGCACTAAATTCTCCAGATTTATGTGTACTTTCAGTTTTTCAAAGAACCAGACTAGCTGTGCTATTCCAAAGGGAGAATCAGACTTAATGTCTATACTTCGAGTTTTCCAATGGACTGCACGCAGGCACATCTGTGCCCTCATGCAGAGCTCTATTGACTTCAGCAGGGATCCACAGAGACGCAGTATGACTCGCAGCTGCTGTACAATGGCACTGCTAGCTAAGCTTAATCATTAGATTCTGGTCGATGAGTTATTTCATGTACCTACAAAGACATAGTTAAGATAGATCCGGATAGAGAAATGAATATCCATTGAAATGCAAATCTCTTGATAAAATAGGTTTTGATAACTTATACTACCTTGCTAATCCTAATGCACCTGCCTTTTCAGTGCCCAAGATGAATTCTTTTTACAAATTTTATCTTTTTGTCCCAGAATGATACTTCTGAATTGAAGGTACTGATTTAAACAGAGGTGATTGTACCTTCTTTAATGTTCCCATTCATTCTTAGATTTTTTGACAAATGCAGGAATAATCAAATATAAAGGTGTGATTCTAGAATATTATGATTCCAGAAATAAATTCGATAGAAAATGGATTTTCTATATATCCAATGCTCTCTTCATAAACCTGATGATAAGCCCTTTCAGAGTCAGAAAGCAACTTTCTTGCTGCAACTTTTACGGGCCTAGGAAGATGTTAATTCATGTTTGGTACTTCCTCAACCCAGGGTTCACTGGTAGCTGAATATCTGGCAGAAAACAGGTATTCTGGGGAGTGATCACTATTTTGAATGTACGTGAGTAGATCAAGTAGTGGTCATGGCAAGTCTGCCACATTTGCTGCATTGATTACATCATGTTCATACTTCTGTAAAAAAGTTATTAGGTTTATTATTTATTTATTTATTTATTTATTTATTATTTTATTTATATTATTGCATTCATTATATATTAATTATTTATTAATTATTTATTGTCATTATTATTTATTTATTGTTTATTTATTAGTTATTAGGTTTATTATTTATTCATTTATTTATTTATTTATTTATTTTTGTGAAAAAAAAATATTAAGTATATGATATCAATCGCTCATTAAAAATGTTATACAGGCAAACAAAACAAAAGAAATAGGGTGACAGAGATCTCTTTCTGACTGGTTTGCCTACACTGTCAAGTACTGCTATCCAGCAATCTGAATTTGTTGGGAGAAGCTAGGGAGTTTGTTTAATTTGCTTGGACTTTGGTATAGATATGAGGTGTAAGACCACATCAGTCACTGGATCAGGAATTTCAGGGTGTCCTAAAAATGAAACCATGTTGTTTTACTATTATACATACCTTTTAACCAAATGACCAAAATATGTGTCTTCTGCAGAACATCCAGTTGTTACGTAAGTCACAGCACAGTACTGTGTGCTGTAATTGCAGTTTACAGTAATGTTAGTCATAGAGTCATGACACAGGCCTCAGGAAACAAGCTGCAAACTGTCCTGGGTGTTCATCAGCATCTGAACTCAGTGATGACAAAGCATAGACTCAGCACTACACAAAGTGACAAAGTGAGTTCTGCAAAGTGCTGTGGTAAAGACCACAGAGGGAATGCCTGAAATCCCCCCAGCACTACATGCTGAAGTTGTTCAGCTGCTGTTCAGCTGCTTCAGACACATGCGGTGTGTATTTGTAGCATTATTGACAAGAATGAAAGTTCCTTGAACAATGGATAATGATATTTGAAGGCAACTTTCTGTAACTTTTGAATGAATAACGTTTTGATTCTGGATCATGGTTATAGCACAATCATAATTTTTGCCATGTATTGAGACATTTATCCTAGAGGATTAATTTGAGTGTATATCTTAGAAGTGAAAACTAATCATTTCTTTTTATCAGAAAAGAGTTCAAAGTATTAATTGAATGGATGTGAAATTGCTTTTACAGCCTAATATGTGTAACATTTCTTTTATTTTGCTACAGTCCTTTGAATAAATTTCCCACCTCTGATAAGTGAAAAATGATTTAACTATCAGGTGATGTCCAAACTCATCCATCAAAATTCAGCAGTTTAGCAGTACCATGGGCTTCTTCCTTTAATAAATTATTTCTGTATAAATTGTTGGTTGTATTTAATGATAGCAATACCTCAGAAGGAACCCGTATCTCCATAATGAAATGTTATGTTGTTGAGCATTGCTTAGCAAAGGAGCCAGTTTAATTAATTTCTAAGCAGTTTATAAAATAATTATTTATTTATAATTTAATTCTCTTGACTTTTTCTTTTCTTAATGTGGCCCATGTTTTAATTTAGAAACCTCAATTACCTCTTTCACAAACTGCTTCTGAACTCAGAATCCAAGTTTTTGCCACCTGATGGCAAGCAGAGGGTCCAGAAGCGACTCATCTAACTATTTTGAAAAATACTGAATTAGGAATACTAGACAGATTTAGTAAAGCACATGCAAAGATTTAGGATGATACAAAGTGGGTGACAATCATCAGCCTGCTCCCTGTAGAAGAAAGGAGGTTTAGTTACATAGAGAAACTAAATATAGATAGGGAGGCTCTACATCACTTTGCCTCATCTATTATATTTGTCTTCATACCTATGGGAACAAAAAAATGCCGCTACAGTTCTTGTTTTCATCACTTAACACCAAATTAGACCCACTATCAGTGAGATATCTTAATCTGCAAATCATTTTGACAGTAATGATTTAATTAACCTATGTTCAGAGGCATGCATCAATCTCATACATTTTCATTTTGGTTTTAGCAGTTATAGCATAGTTTTGTTATAATGTGTCTTGAGGTTACAGGAAGTAAAAATTGTGTCGCCTCCAGGGGGATTTCTTAAGAATTTAAATTAAAAAAAAAAAAAAGAAAAAAAAAAAAAGAAAAAAAAATCATTAAATTAATGTCTTTTTTTTTTTTTTCTTTGAAGAAGAAGAAGAAGAAGAAATAAAAGGCAGCCCATTTTAGAGAAACACATAGGCTAGCTGAAGCACTGAGGAAGTAAAGCTATGTCTGTGTTGACCCTGAAATGACCATGGCAGGGATAACACATGGAAGTGCTTGAGAACAGATCTCCCAAGTGTAAGATCAGGGGGTCTATAATCCCATCTGCTCTTGCAGCTAGAGATGTGGGGGATATTAGGTTGTCTTACATGCCTGATATCAAAGAAGGTGGTCACACATGGAGCTCAACGCTACTTGGTCCTTTAGTCAGCACCATGTTAAAGGGCCTGAGATTCCTCCCTGAGTGCTCCCATGGACTGCTTCCAGCCCAGCCCAAGCTCAGGTTTGTGCCCACTTAGCAACGAAGGCTGATGATTCCTTCCTCAAGCACTGGCCTGTGGTCATGCTTGATGTTTCTTAAATATAAGAAGCAAAGTCATGGTTTGTTACGCTCTTCACACCAGAAATGAAAATTGTTGCTTTCTCACTTGCTGAGTGGTCTTGTCCTTCCAGAGAGGAAACTTCCCCTTTCAGGGGGAACGTGCCCTGGCACACATCACAGCCACTGCTGCACTGGGTAGCTGCCAACTTGGCCTGAAATAACTGTATTGCCAATACTGATAGGCATTTAACTGGTGCAAATCCATTTTTCACAGAAACTGCATTTCTGTTAAAGCTACCTTAAAGGAATAAATTAAAGAAGTGCCTCTTTACCACATGAAATTCCAACAAACTCCAAACTCCTGAAATATTCTTTAATTTGTGCACTCGTGTTTAGGGAGGAACAACACAAGACTCCTAAAATATTTTTTTCAGACTTTCTGAGAACTCTGGTAGACCTCATACGCATCTTTTTTTTTTTTTTTTTTTTAAATTCTGCATTCAAAATAAAGCACAGTTATTTTCCCAAGCTTCCTTTATTTTCCTGGAATGATAAATGATCAAGATATATGACATAAGACATAAAGACTAACATACCCCTGTAGTGAAAGCACAGTGAAGGGGGCTCAGCATTGTGTTATGGTCCCAGTCCTCTAAACTGGGAGATGTAAGAAAAGCATTTCTAAAGCTTTGTGCAGAAGTACCTTATTAATCTTTTTTTTTTCTTATTTTTTTTCTTTTTAACTGAACACAGTATTTTGATCTTTTGCTAAAATATATCAATCCTTTGAAAATAAAAGGTCTCTTGATGCCTAACACCTTGATGAAGAACAGATGACAAGTAACAGATTTTATCTATGAAGAGACATTTTGGCTTACTTTGGTTTATGCTTTAGCTCTGCCTCTTGTTCCTGTTGACCTAGACATTCTCTTTTGGGAAAGTTCAACATTAATAATCACGGTAAAGGTATTTAAAATTTCATAGCATCCAGGTGGCAGAACTGCAAACAGATTCTCTGCTTGTGTTAAGGCGCTTGACTACATGAGATCTATGCTGTTCTATACCGAGAAAGATTTTTGACCCTGGGGAATGGATTTGTGAGTCTCAGCGAATTACTGTCTTTAGTGTCCTAATTGATTCCATCTATAGTTTTACACCCTTTCCTTTTTTCTTCCTCTTTCCTTTGTAGTCAGAGCTACCTTCAAACTGCAAGTGACGTGCCTGGGGGTCACAACCTGGATCCCTCTGCAAACTACAATTCCCCAAAGTTTCGCTCAAGGAATCAGAGCTATATGAGAGCAGTGAGCACACTCAGTCAGGCCAGCTGTGTTAGTCAGGTGGGAAATTCTTGTTACAACTTTTCTTATGGGTTAATCACAGATGCAAGTGTTGTTACAAGTGGATGGGATTTGTTTGTTTGTTTGTTTGTTCATTTTAACTAATATCAAACTGAGGATGTGAATTGTCAAAGTAATTCAGTTCTAAAGAATTTTACCTTTGTTCACAATTTAAAGAAAAATATTGAATGCTAGAAGCACAGGGACACCGTAACAGACAATATTTTTCTTTTTTTTTTTTATTTCCAGAAAAAAAATGTAAGTACTGGTATTTTTATTTTCAGTCTATATTAAATATTTAAACATTAAGAAGGTTCAGATCAAGCACAGGGTAGCAAACTCTACAATAGTTATCCTCTGGAAAGATGTATTCTTATTCAGAAAATGTGGGTTGCAAGCTTAAGATATCTCTGAAATCAATCCCTTCACTCTTCTTGAGTGAAAGAATGAGTCCCATCAACTATTCTGTGTACAGGAACATCTTAAAAGAGCCATTTTTACATCCTGCGGGTTTTATATTTGTTATTTAGTACTAAGTCATGTTGAATCAGGCCTGAAGAACAAACAGCCTTATGAAGTATGTGTATATTCTGTTTAACAGAGGACTTTACACAAAATTTCCAACATTTCTAATGTTCATTTGTCATAACACTTTTTCCCTGTGTTGCTTCATGACATCAGGACCCTCCTCTCTTCTCAGACGTGTACTTTATTTTCCTTTGAGCATTCAGTGGGGCACCTAAGGATATAGTAGCTAATATATGCAATGCTTATGATTTAAAAAAAAAAATCTTCTTAAGCATTTTGTATTCATTTACATTCAATTTGTACTGCGTGGCTATTCAGGCCTGGATTCAGCTCATCTAACTTGAGGCTTTTAACTGAGGCAACAACTAGCACTTCCTCTGTAGTTAATGGAGTGAAAGAGTTTCTTCCAGGACGATGCACACCCTAAGTGAGCTGAGAGCCCTCTGGAAGTGCTTGTCGGTCTTCACTGACTGTAGAGCATTTGTCAGGCATACTACTTGCCTGACAAATGCCCCTCAGTCAAGTTCCTTTATTTTTGTGGGACAAATCTAACTATAATCTTGTATAGCACACATCAGAATTAGAAACAGACAGTCATTTTCCAAAGCTTTTATTATTTTTCATAAGCTTCCTTGTGAAATCTGTCCCCAGCATTTTCGTGCCTTGGTTTTCATTACGCTGGCTTGCTTATTTTCCATTTTCATTACTGTGTTTTTGAGAACATTTGTAAAGAAATAGATCCTGCATACAAAGCATTCAAAGCAAGTGCTGTTGGCTGTCAAAGATAATGCTATAATATAGAACTAATCTAACACCTTCTGCCTTTTTGACCATCTCTATGCATGGAAATGTTCACTGAGCTATCCTTAATGACCAACTGGTTTCAGCAGTGGTTCAAATTCTTCATTCCAATGCACATTACCTGCAAAGATGTCCACAATAGAGTTCATTTGCAGTTAGATTGCTCAATTGGCCAGATTAATTAAGTCCTGCTGGATATAATTCCTTACTTTCAGTCTTCAATAATCCACATAATTTCATTTCAACCACATACTTTCTACCTCACTTTCCAGTTGTTTCCAGATCAGTAATAACTGCATTTGGTAGATACTATATGAAGTAAATGTATTAAAATAATACATTCTGAACCTTTGCTGTCTCCTGTTATTTTTCTATGATACCATCACCTTCCTGTCCCATCTACATAATACTGGTTTGTATGATTTTTGATATTTTTAATGTCTTTTTTTCATGAGATGCTTTTTTTTTCACTCTTTACCAAAGATCCAGTCAAGAAAGATGCTGGATTCCATAGTTTATATTTCTAATTTAAGTTCTAAAACTTTTATTTTTCTACTGTCAGTGACCTTAGTTTGAAAGAAGTGGTTAGGACTTACTGTATTTATGGACTACATTACCATAAATTTCCTGATCAATGATATATGCAAACTATTTCTGAGTAAGATTTCTTTTTAAATATTTTTGAGATTGCATTAATCTATTTAACTTTATTAGAAGCAAATTTTATAAAGAGTAATGTAATTCCTTTCTGAGAAGATTTAGTAGCCAAAGTGTCTTACATGAAATTAAAATATCAGTTATTCATTATCATCAGAAGTTCTGTATGAAATTTCCATTTACTTAATCAAAATCCTAAAACATTTGAAACATTTGCACTAACTCTATTTACATAATGAATAATGTGCTAGGAACAGTAATAATGAAAAATGCACTTAGCACCCATATAGGAAAAGTAAAATCAATTGGATGCGCTGTTTAGTGGCACTACTAATTTCACTTGGTATTTACACTGATCCTGATTTCTGGCACTCTCTTTTTAAAGAATTTTTATCAGGAGCAGTTATCAGGAGGTCATGTATTTGTCTGTCCAGTGTTTAAATGCTTCCTATCTGGTTTTGGATAAAGATAATTTTGAATTATGTTTATTACAGATAGTCAGGACTGACCTGTTAAAAATGGTCTAGGTAGAATTTAGGCACTCATTTCACAACTGCAATTCAGTTTCCTGCAAAGACATTCCCTAATCCAAGCCAGCCTGTCTAAACACTCTTAATCACAAAAGCTTCTTCAAAATGTACAGTTTTGTCTCACGCCCAACCTGCAGGGTCAGCAGGTAGACATTGGCTTCTGTCCAAGCCCTGAGAGGAGCTGGAGAGTGGTGCTGAAACCTCCCAAAGGGACAACCTGGTAGGTGGTGTCACAGCACATCTAGTGTGCTCTGACAGGCAGCAAACATGGTGGTGGAAGTGTCAGACTTAAAATAATGCTGCTGAAGGAAAGGCAGAAGTAGTGGCGGAACCTCATTTTTTACACAGTAGTAGAATGGCTCACAGTTAACCAAGAAATAAAGGTTTAGTGTAGGACACTTCTCATCTGAAGGTGGTCCAAGTGTTACTTTCTCATCTGGCCACTTTTCACACTATTTCAAAGAATAGTTATTCTTTCACTTGCTTCACTGAGCACAACTTTAGATGCAATACCTCTCAAACCTTTCAGAAGCATCACCTCCTTTGAACTCTCAGGGCCAAGTATGAGATACTTCCCTGAGCTCTTTTGTAATGAGATGAAGAAAACAAACAGCTGCACAGGTTGAATGTCCACACAAGTCCTAACCTTGTTGATTAGTGAGGAGCCCAAGCAATCCACCCTCACCTTTTGGGGACTAATATTAGTGTAAATAATTTATGTTCTCTGGTGCAGGCAGAACATGTATTTCTGCACATAGTGACCTCAGATTGGTTGGCTACCACTAAATCATGTATTTATAATCTTCTGAATAGGCCAAAAATATTAATTGTACAATTAATTATATGGCATGTGTAATGTACTTACTATATACATAAAAACAGCTGATGTAAGTTTAAAAAAAAAATGTGAATGTGATCAGAAGGGATTACTAAATTTTAACTATTTGCTAAAACAGTTCTTCATCAATGTACAGGTGTCCATTTGAGATGTTGAGGCCGTGATGATCACAAAAAAAAGCAAGTCAAAAATCAAATGCATTGTTGTTGTTTATTCAGATGAGTGAAGCAGAGGTTAATGGGCAATTTGAATCGGTGTGTGAATCAGTGTTTAGTGAAGTTGAAGCTCAGGCAATGGATGCCCTTGACCTCCCTGGATGTTTCCGAACAAGAAGCCACAGTTACTTGCGTGCCATTCAGGCAGGCTATTCCCAAGATGATGAATGTATACCTGCGATGGCATCTTCCAACATCACCTCAACAATCAGGTCAACCACAGGTAAGCAAATCTACACTGATCCTTCCACTGTTCTGCATGTGACAATGTGTAGTCTTGTTTTGTAAAAGGATGTTTGACACTGGAAACAATTTCCTGTGCAGTGATAATATCTGATAAAAGCATTCTTAGGTTTTTAATACTAAGAATACGTTGTGGCTACAGCTCCTTCTGAGGAGAATACGGTATACATAATATAATAGAGATGGATTTCAGCATAGCCATAATTTGACCTCTCTTTCCTCTGCATTCAGGTTTTCAATCACAAATAGTATAATTTAGGTATTGATATCTATCAACAAATCTAAGTGGGATCAATTGCAAGGACTTTAATTTAGGTTCTTAAAGTACCAAAAGAAAATGAAAGTATATTGTAAATATTTGGTCTGAACACTTTAAGGCAATTAACTTAACAAGAAATTAATTGCTTACTTTAGAAAAGGCATAACCAGTTGTATCAATATACTGAATCATGAACACTGGCAATCTTCATGCTTTTGCTATTAAGTATATAGTGAAGTTAAAGGACATAGTGAGGGTGAAGGACAAGTAGAGAGCTTGAGGGTAAGAATGGTGGGCTGGTATGGGAGACACAGTGGTCTGTGTCTACTACAGGTCTCCAGATCAGGAGGAGGAAGTCAATGAGACCTTCTATGAGTAGCTGCTAGTAGACTCATGACAACAAGTGCTGGTCCTCATGGGGGATTTCAATTACCCAGACATCTGCTGGGTAAGCAACTCAGCCAGACACGAGCAGTCCAAATGCTTCCTACAATGCGTTGAGGACAATTTTCTGACGCAGGTGGTGGAGGAGCCAATGAGGCGGGTGGTTCTCCTGGACCTCGTTCTTACCAACAGGGATGGCTTTGTTAGGGATGTGAAGGTTGGGGGCAGCTTGGGATGCAGCGACCATGAGATGGAACTAGGCAAAGGAAGTAAGGCTAAAAGCAGGATTGCTACCCTGGACTTTCGAAGAGCCAACTTCGACCTCTTCCAGGACCTGCTTGGGAGTATCTCACGGGATAGGCTGCTAGAAGGCAAGGGTGCTTGTGAGAGCTGGGCTACGTTTAAGCAGCACTTCTTCCATGCTCAGGATCAGTGCATCCCGAAGAATACGAAATCAGGGAAGGGGGACAGGAAACCCGCGTGGATGAGCAAGGAGCTCATCAATAAGATCAAAAGGAAGAGAAAGGTCTATGAAATGTGGAAAAAGGGCCTGTCCTCTTGGGAGAATTATAGATGTGTTGTCAGGGCATGCAGGGATGCGACGAGGAAGGCTAAAGCCCACTTAGAGATGAGGCTTGCAAAAGAGATAAAGGATAATAAGAAGGTTTTTTTCAAGTACATAAACAGCAAGAGGAAGACTAGGGATAATGTGGGTCCCTTGCTGAATGAGGGGGGTGTTCTGGTCACGGGAGACACTGAGAAGGCAGAGATACTGAATGCTTTCTTTGCTTCAGTCTTTGCTTCAAGAACACTCCCCCGGGACTCCTTGCCCCTGGCAACAGGACAAAGGGTCTGGGAAATGGAGGGCTCCCCCCTGGTGGATTTGGGAGTGGTTTGAGAGCATCTGAGTGGGCTCAATGCACACAAATCCATGGGTCCCAATGGGATGCATCCACGTGTGCTAAGGGAGGTGGCAGATATGATTGCCGAACCTCTCTCTTTGAAAGGTCTTGGAGAACAGGTGAGGTGCCTGAAGACTGGAGGATAGCCAATGTCACTCCGGTCTTTAAGAAGGGCAGGAAGGAGGATCTGGGAAACTACAGGCCAGTCAGTCTCATCTCTGTCCCTGGAAAGGTATTGGAGCAGCTTGTTCTGGATGCTATCTCCAAGCAATTGGAAGAGAAGAAGGTGTGGGATAGATGAGAGGACATCAAGGCGGGTTGAGAACTGGCTGACTGGCTCAGCTCAGAGGGTGGTGATCGAAGAAGCAGAGTCTGGCTGGAGGCCTGTGACTAGCGGTGTTCCCCAGGGGTCAGTGCTGGGTCTGGTCTTGTTCAACATCTTCATTGACAACCTTGATGAGGGAATAGTGTCTGCCCTCAGCAAGTACACCAATGACACAAAGCTGGGAGGAGTGACTGACATGCCAGAAGGCTGTGCTGCCATTCAGCGAGACCTGGACCAGTTAGAGAGATGGACGGGAAGAAACCAAATGAGATTTAATAAGAGCAAGTGTAGAGTCCTGCACCTGGGAAGGAACAACCCGAAGTATCAGTACAGGCTGGGGGATGACCTGCTGGAGAGGAGCTCTGAGGAGAAGGACCTGGGGGTCCTGGTGGACGACAGGTTGACCATGAGCCAGCACTGTGCCCTCGTGGCCAAGATGGCTAATGGGATCCTGGCGTGCATTAAAAGGAGAGTAGCCAGCAGGTCAAGGGAGGTGATCCTCCCCCTCTGCTCTGCCCTGGTCAGGCCTCACCTGGAGTCCTGTGTCCAGTTCTGGGCTCCCCGGTACAAGAAAGACAGGGATCTCCTGGAAAGAGTCCAGCAGAGGGCCACAAAGATGGTACGGGGCCTGGAGCATCTTCCCTATGAAGAAAGGCTGAGAGACCTGGGTCTGTTCAGCCTGGAGAAGAGAAGACTGAGAGGGGATCTCCTCAGTGTATATAAATATCTGAGGGGTAGGGGACAGCAGGATGTAGCCAACCTCTTCTCAGTGGTTTGTGGGGATAGGACAAGGGGCAATGGCTGCAAGTTAGAGCACAGGAAGTTCCGCACTGACATGCAAAAGAACTTCTTCACGGTGAGGGTGATGGAGCATTGGAACAGGCAGCCTAGGGAGGTTGTGGAGTTTCCTTCTCTGGAGATATTCAAGGCCTGTCTGGATGCCTGCCTGGGCAGCCTGCTCTGAGGAACCTGCTTTGGCAGGGGGGTTGGAGCCGATGATCTTTCGAGGTCCCTTCCAACCCCTACAGTTCTGTGATTCTGTGATTCTGTAATTCTGTCATTCTGTGATTCTGTATATATATTATATACTCATCAATAACCATCAGCATTCATTGTTTTACCAGTCATTTTTAGGATCTTTTAACATTCTTGTAGCAGCTTTCCTTTAGTTGCTTAGCAAATATGATATCTTTATTCATTTTAGAATATCAATATGATAGAGAACTTAGAATTAAAGTACTGGTAGATAAAAGATTGTACAGATAGCAGTGAAATACCTAAAATGAAATCTATTAACAAATACATATAATACATATTCCTTGCTAAGTGATCCAAACTTACTTTTATGTATGTTACCAAATATCTTAGTATCAGTTCCTAATTATGGTACTGTCCTTGCCACATACATTGCAGTGCAAGCTGTCCATCTACAGAAGGTAAAAACATAGCTCAAAATGTATCATGTAAAAATGTTTTTTAAATTATTTGCTTGGCACACGTGCTGTATAACAGACCAGGGGATCTTAAAAAAGGAATTAAACCCAGGCTGAATAACAGAAGTTTTCCATAACTATTCCATAAGTAGTATAAAATATTTTATCTTTAGGATAAAGATAGTATTTTAATTCCTGCATATAACTTTGCCTAAAATCAGGAGCTGTGGATTGCTGTGACAAACTTTTAAGGATGTTTCTATCCCTTGCTTAATAGAAATGCTGTCATGATATAAAATGAGATTTTACTGCCCCCTCAGAGATTAATGTTTCATCTTTGTCATATGGTACTGTGTGATTATCATGTAGAGACCTTCTAAGGCAAGGGACAGTACTAAATATCTGTTTTGGTATCTGACTCCAGGTACTGAATTGGAACACTTTCAGATTTTTTTGGCTACCAAGTTAATTGGTTTTCACCTAAGCTGTCTTGAGTTTATATGCTAGATGAACCCCAAATTCTCATCTGACAGAAAATTATTTTCTCTGGAGTAACAAAACCAAATAATAGAATATGTTTGGGAAAATAAGTAGATTAGGCAATAAATGTGTTTGCATCCCAGTGTTTTCATACTTACAAAAAATGTTTTGCATTGATTTGCAGTCTGCTGGCTAAATAATGAGGTTTTGAAAACTCTAACCTTCATTTCACTCATGGCTTCTGTCTCATCTCAGGAATGATTTATCAGATATATTTTCTTGCCCAAATATGTAATCTTTCTTCTTTGATGTGGTGAGGTGATATTGGCACTGAGGAGAAAAAAAAGATTTATTTATTTAAAAAAAAAAAAAAGGATTTGAGATGTATTCCCAAGCCAAAACTGTTTTTCAAAGCCTGGACTGTATATCTGAGTGTGGTTTTGTATTCAAATTATTATCTCTCTGCCACTGTCCTTAGCTTTATATAAGATAAATATTTGAATTAGAAATATTTAACTGATTTACAAGAAGAGTAAGGGTTATGTGATTCACTATTAATTGAAAATGTCAGTTGCCAAGTAAGTTCTTGTTTATAAAACCCTAGGGGTAAACTCTTCAATATTTCTCTCTTCAGCTCTTGTAGCATCAGAAGGAGATGCTTCATTTCCTATTATTACTATAATTCAAAATTCTTACTTCTTCACCCCTCTCTGAAAATTGTAAAAGAAGCAGTTGTCTCAAATATGAAAATGGTATTGGCAGATATTTAACATTTATACGGACTTCCTTCAAGTAAATGTCAAAAAAGGTCAAAGTTTTGCATCAGCCTTCAATTCCAATTCAGCTTTTGAATTCTTAGGAAAATTGCATTGCATTAATTCCTTTTCAGCTTCTGATGTTACAAACTCTTCTTGGCAAAGAAACTAAAGCAATTTCTTAGAAAATTAACAGGCATTGCAATTTAATTATTCCTTGAAATTTTAGTAATATAGGTCATGACTGCGTCTTATCAATGTTGTAAAGCAATCCAGTCATAATATGCAGGCTTAGCTAAAAAATAATTAATGTAACTAAAAATGTAAATCTAAAATAAAAATGTTAACATTAGATCTATGAATTCAATTATAAAACTAAAATATGTATTTATATCACACATTTTCTTAAAATCTCCTTAAATGCATGTACAGCTAGCAAAAGGTAGGAAGGTTGCAACCATAATGAACATTATGTGGGACATTGCTAATGGACTCTGCTAAGAGGGCTTACTAATAGATGGAAAAAGGTTTACCAGTAGCTCTTCTTAAGTGCATACAACTTTACAGAGAAAGTCAGGTGGTTCATCTGTAATATCCATGGTTCTAATGAACACATAACTTTTGCACAGACCCATATAGTTGAGTTATGTGTGGAACCAGGCTTTCCATCTCTGATGAAGACTATGTGACAAGGTATAGGGCACTAACTACCTGTTGTCTGAGGTGTAAATGAATGAGACAAGTGCCAATACAATGAAGGCAGCCAGCATTGTGGGCATGCTGGAAGTTGGACCAGACTCATTGTGACCCCCTGCTAAGTCTCATCGTATTTCTCTTTGGTTAGGACGTTTCTATCCATCCTGTTTCATTTTGTAAAGAGATAATGAACCCAGTAAAAAATACTTCCATGTTAAAAGCCCTGAATGATGGAGTATCCTTTCTGTCTCTAAACTGTATCCAGTTGCAGCTGCCAGATGCACAGCTGAGAAAATACAGCTCCAGCTGCGTCTGCCTCCCACCTCATCCCTCCATCACAGACAACATGTAATTTCCTGAATGAGAAGTCACAAAGTGCAGTAGTCATCCTAACTACTACCGCCTTACATCTTGGTCTTGCAAGCAATGCTTCACTTTTCAGGAGCGCATAAAATCTGGGTTGCATTTCCAGGCAATACCAGCTCAGTTCCCTGCTGTGCAGGTATATCTGGATGTATTATGCATTTCTCTGTCAGCATGGAAGGTAATGTCTGGCTAGTGCAGCAGGATGCTGAAGGCAGGGGCACAAGCTACCTGTGGTAGCAGAGCTGGATCACCAGCTGGGTGCAGAGTGGGTGCTGGCTGTGTAACCCTGTTGAGAAACAGCCTGCTAGCTGGGAGCAGTGCCACAGAGCACTTCATCCCACTTGCAATACCTGTCTCAGTGAAAAGGAATTCAAATACCCTTGTACAGCATGGATTGTATTTTGAAACCATAGCTGACAAGGAGATGTGGAAGATCAAAATGGAAATAACTCTCTGGTTGTTTCCACTTTGCCTGAAAAGGTCACCTTATTTATGTTACACACCGTATATGTAGATAGAGTCCTGTATAAGATATCCTCTTTAAATCATAGAATACTTCAGGATGTTTACTCTGTTTTTCCTGTTGATATTGCTTGGTTTTGCCATGAAGGCAGAAGTACTGAGTTGGAATGACATTGGAGCTAGCAGTTAAGATCTTCTGTAGCAAAGCAGAAGAACATGTTGAGAGAGTAATTTAGAATTCACACCTCTGGCCATCCAGGTGGACATCCCAAACCCCAGGTCATTGTAGATTCAAATGTGAGGGACATGCTCACTTTCTCCTGGTGGCATTTTCATTTTATTGAGACAGACACTGTGGCTCTAGTCTGCTCCTCAGGACACTCTCCTGTCAGGTGGGATATCTGCTCAGTGAATATTGCTTTTATAGGCGAAATAAAACAGCTTAAACAGAAGAGACTGTACATATTCCTGCATATTCTTTATGCAGGAATTGAAGTACTCCACTCAGGTAGGAAGTAGTTCTTCCAGCAAAAGGAACTGACTGTGTGGCCTAAGTTAAGTTCTTTAGCTTTAAGGTAAATGCATAAAAGGGAGCATCAATATCAGTTTCTTAAAACTATTTCATATTTTCATGTAATCCGAGTTATTTGGCAACAACAAAGAGTGTTTTTTGATGAGTGATTTAATAACAAAATAAAAAATAAAAACCTCCACCTATCTATGGACTTCAACACAATGGGGATTAGCTCATTGCACATAAAGAAATCCTGAATTTATTCTCCTAATGTTAAGTATCAGTCCAAGATTACTTCTTCTCCAGCTTCAGGGATTTTCAGAGAGAAATTTTAAGGACTTCTAATTTCAGGGAATATAGTTACTATAGGGCCCTAAGCGGCCCTAATTTGTCAGTACACTCTATTTCAAGCACTTACCTAATTTCTCTAGAAAATGTAGCATAACACAAAGCTTTTGGATCAGTTGTATAAGCACACCCTTTCAGACAATTCACACTGGGTAGCTCTACTAAACTTGTGCTTACTGAAGAGATGATACTGAAAAGGATCAGAAATATGGAATTGTCTTTTGTGCATTTTACTTTACTCAGCCAGTAGGACTCTATTTGGCAATGAGTAAATGTTAGAGGATTCCACATTCACTGAACTATTGAGCACTAATTCCAAAACCAATTAATTCAAACAAGGTCACATTGCATGAGGGAGTTTTCAATTACAGCTCATACTGTTGCTCAGAATGCCTGAGGAATTGCAGGTTTCCTTTCTCCTGGCTTAAAACTATTTTCAGCTTTCCATTTTTGAAGGGGCTATGCAGGGTGAATTTTTATAGTGCATGTTTGATATTGAGCCAGAAAATGTACATTGTCACTAAAGAGATTGCATAGTCACGTACCTACAAACATGAGAGCATGAGAATATAGTAATTCATCTGGAGGTCATACTGTTTCATTGAACAGTCACCCCTACAGAATCCAAAAGGACCAATTCCCTGGTTGCTATCTGAACACTAATGACAATAGTTTTAGATGTGTGTTTGCTTGGTTGGTTCAAAGACATGAGGATAGGCAAGCATAGGCAATGGTGAAGTCATGGAGCTGCTACATATGGAGCCACTTTATAGAGTCCAGCAAAGGGCCATGAACATGGTGAAGGGACTGGAGCATCTGTCCTGTAAAGAAAGGCTGAGAACTGGGACTGTTCAGCTCCGGGGGCATCTTGTCAATATATTTTAGTATCTGAAGACAAAGTATAAAGAAGGTAGAAACAGTCCCCTTCCAGTGTTGTCTAGTGACAGGGCAAGAGCCAATAGAAGCAAACTGAAACACGGGAAGCTCCATTTGACCATTAGAATCATAGAATCATAGAATATCCTGAGTTGGAAGGGACCCTTAAGGATCATCAAGTCCAACTCTTGACACCGCACAGGTCTACCCAAAAGTTCAGACCATGTGACTAAGTGCACAGTCCAATCTCTTCTTAAATTCAAACAGGCTCGGTGCAATGACCACTTCCCTGGGGAGCCTGTTCCAGTGTGCAACCACCCTCTCTGTGAAGAACCCCCTCCTGACGTCAAGCCTAAATTTCCCCTGCCTCAGCTTAACCCCGTTCCCGCGGGTCCTGTCACTGGTGTTAATGGAGAAAAGGTGTCCTGCCTCTCGACTCCCCCTTACGAGGAAGTTGTAGACTGTGATGAGGTCTCCCCTCAGCCTCCTCTTCTCCAGGCTGAACAGGCCCAGTGACCTCAGCTGTTCTTCGTATGTCTTCCCCTCCAGGCCTTTCACCATCTTCGTAGCCCTCCTCTGGACACTCTCCAACAGTTTCATGTCCTTTTTATACTGTGGTGCCCAGAACTGCACACAGTACTCGAGGTGAGGCCGCACCAGCGCAGAAACACCTTTTAGGTGTTATGTTTAGGAAACACCTTTTTTACTCTGAGGTTGACCAAACCCTGGGACAGGTTGCCCAGAGGTTGTGGAGTCTCCCTCTTTGAAGATCTTCAAAGGCCACCTGGACGTGGTCCTGCTCACCCTGCTCTGGGTTTCCCTGTTTGAGCAGGGGTTGGCCAGACGACCTCCAGAGGTCTCTTCCATCCTCAACTGGTCTATGATTCTATGGCACACTGATTTTGACAATGCAGTGCTGATTTACTGCAGTGCTGCTGTGGTCATACTACTCCATCCTCAAGTGCTATCCATATATATTCAAGATCCGAAAAATGCACTCTTCAGTTCCTAAAAGAAAAATGCTTTATGATCTATAAATTCATGATTTTTTAAAAATTTTCTCAAGAATTAGATACTTCATTAAGGTGGCTGTTTAGATCTTCTTAACCTGTGGTGGTTTTACCGTGCTGGTCAGCTAAACCCCACAACCGCTCTCTCACTCCCTCTCCTTTAGATGAGGAGGGGGAGAAGTAAAGCAAAGAACAACTCACGGGTTGAGATAAGGATAATTTAATTAAAGGGAAATAATTATAATAATTAAATAAAGACTACCATGAACTAAACAATTTAACTAAGGGGAAGTAAAAGGGAAAAGGGGAAAAAGGGAGGAAAACAAACAAACAAAATAAATGAAAGCTATATGGAAGTGCAGAGGAAAGAAATTACTCTCTACTTCCCACAAATGAGCGATGATTGACCACGTCCTTGAAGCAAGGCCTCAACGCACGCAGCCGGTGTTCGAGAGGAGGACCGACGTCTTCTCAACGAGAGCCCACCCCTCCCCTCTTCTTCCTGTTTCCACCTTTTATTGCTGAGTGTGACACCACATGGTATGGAATATCCCTTTGATTGGTTTAGGTCAGCTGCCCTAGTGATGTTTCTCTCCTCACTTTTTGCCCACCCCCTAGGATCTTCCTACAACATACAACTTAGATTATAGATTAGTTTTCTCTCAATGTCAAATCTCCTTGAGGCACACACTTGATATCCCCATTCTTTTGCATGACCCACCAGGTATACCCTGGTCCTTGGGCGAAGACAATCCCACGAGTGGGTTTGCCTTTTCCTGAGGCAGGAGCAACCCACACTGCCTTCCCCATCCACCTTCCTATATGCACTACGGGAACTTTAGCTCCTTTCACAGTGTGTAGGGGGTTTGTTTCGGCAGGACCAGCACGGCTGTCAGACCCCCTATTGTTAACTAGCCAAGTGGCCTCTGGTAGATTTGTGTCCCATTGTTTCCACGTCCCAGCACCTAATGCTCGTAACATAGTCTTTAACAGTCCATTGTACCTCTCAGCCTTCCCAGAGGCTTGTGGGTGATAAGGGATGTGGTACACCCACTCAATACCATGCCTCTTTGCCCAGGAGGTAACAAGATTGTTTCGGAAATGACTCCCATTGTCAGACTCAATTCTCTCTGGTGTACCATGACGCCACAATACTTGTCTTTCCAGGCCCAAGATAGTGTTTCGGGCCGTGGCATGGTTTACAGGGTATGTTTCCAGCCACCCAGTAGTTGCTTCTACCATGGTGAGTATGTACCGTTTGCCTTGGCGAGTTTTTGGGAGTGGTCCGATATAGTCAATTTGCCAGGCCTCACCATATTGAAACCCTAGCCATCTCCCCCTATTCCAGGGAGATTTTACCTTCATGGCTTTCTTGATTGCAGCACAGGTCTCACACTCATGGGTAACCTGCGTGATGGCCTCAATGGTCAAGTCCACCCCTCGATCACGAGCCCATCTGTAAGTGGCATCCCTCCCTAGATGTCCTGATGTTTCATGGGCCCATCGAGCTACAAACAGCTCACCCTTACGTTCCCAGTCTAGGTCCACCTGAGCCACTTCAATTTTTGAAGCTCGATCCACTTCTTTGTTGTTCTGATGTTCTTCAGTAGTGCTACTCTTGGGCATGTGGGCATCTACATGACGTACTTTAACATCCAGGTTTTCTACCCGGGCAGCAATATCTTGCCACAGGGTAGCAGCCCAGATAGGTTTACCTCTGCGCTGCCAGTTGCTCTCTTTCCATTGCTGCAGCCACCCCCACAGAGCATTTGCCACTATCCATGAGTCAGTATAAAGATACAATACTGGCCAATTTTCTCTTTCGGCGATATCTAGGGCTAGTTGTATGGCTTTTACTTCTGCATACTGACTCGACTCACCTTCCCCTTCCATGGCTTCCACAACTCGTCGTATGGGATTCCACACAGCAGCTTTCCATTTCCGATGGCTCCCTATCACACGGCAGGATCCGTCAGTAAACAACGCATACTGCTTTCTGTCTTCTGGTAACTCATTGTATGGTGGTGCCTCTTCAGCACGGGTTACCTCTTCTGTTGGCACTCCGAAATCTCTGCCTTCTGGCCAGTCCATAATCTCTTCCAGGATTCCTGGGCGATTGGGTTTTCCCATTCGAGCCCGCTGTGTAATTAACGCTATCCACTTACTCCATGTAGCATCAGTTGCATGGTGTGTAGTGGGAATTTTCTCTTTGAACATCCAATGTAACACAGGTAGCCGCGGTGCCAAGAGGAGCTGTGCCTCTGTACCCACAACTTCTGAAGCAGCTCGAACACCCTCATATGCTGTGAGTATTTCTTTTTCAGTTGGGGTGTAATTGGCTTCTGATCCTCGATAGCCCCGACTCCAGAAGCCCAGAGGTCGACCTCGAGTTTCTTCTGGGGTTTTCTGCCAAAGGCTCCAGGTGAGCCCATGCTCCCCAGCTGCAGTGTACAGTATATTTTGCACAGCTGGTCCAGTACGGACAGGCCCAAGGGCTACTGCACGAGCTATTTCTTGTTTGATTTGTTCAAATGCCTGTTGTTGCTCAGGGCCCCACTCAAAATAGTTTCTCTTTTGAGTCACTCGATATAGAGGACTCACAAGCTGACTATAGCCTGGCACATGCATTCTCCAGAATCCCACGAGGCCTAGGAAAGCTTGCGTTTCCTTTTTGCTAGTTGGCAGAGACATTGCTGTTATTTTATTGATCACATCCATTGGAATATGGCGACGTCCATCCTGCCATTTTACCCCCAAGAACTGGATTTCCTGTGTAGGCCCCTTGACCTTGCTCTTTTTAATGGCAAAACCAGCTTTCAGGAGAATTTGGATTATTTTCTTCCCTTTCTCAAAAACTTCTTCTGCTGTGTTGCCCCACACGAGGATGTCGTCAATGTACTGAAGGTGCTCAGGAGCTCCCCCTCGCTCCAGTGCAGACTGGATCAGTCCATGGCAAATGGTAGGGCTGTGTTTCCACCCCTGGGGCAGCCGATTCCAGGTGTATTGGATGCCCCTCCAAGTGAAAGCAAACTGCGGCCTGCATGCTGCTGCTAAAGGGATGGAGAAAAATGCATTAGCAATATCAATTGTGGCATACCACTTGGCTGCCTTTGACTCTAGTTCGTACTGAAGTTCTAGCATGTCCGGCACTGCAGCACTCAGTGGTGGCGTGACTTCATTCAGGCCTCGATAGTCCACTGTTAGCCTCCACTCACCATTAGACTTTCGTACTGGCCATATAGGACTATTAAAGGGTGAGCGAGTCTTGCTGATTACTCCCTGACTCTCCAGTCGGTGAACCAACTCATGGATGGGAATCAGGGAGTCTCGGTTGGTGCGATATTGCCGTCGGTGCACCGTTGTGGTAGCAATTGGTACCTGTTGTTCTTCAACCTTCAGCAATCCTACAACAGAAGGGTCTTCTGAAAGGCCAGGCAGGGTAGACAGCTGCCTAATCTTCTCTGTGCTCAAAGCAGCTATGCCAAAAGCCCACCGGTATCCTTTTGGATCCTTGAAGTACCCTCTCTTGAGATAGTCTATGCCAAGGATGCACGGAGCCTCTGGGCCAGTCACAATGGGATGCTTTTGCCACTCATTCCCAGTTAGACTCACTTCAGCTTCCAGTACAGATAGTTGTTGGGATCCCCCTGTCACTCCAGAGATACAGGTGAGTTCTGTCCCTTGGTAGCCTGATGGCATTAAGGTACATTGTGCGCCAGTGTCCACTAAAGCTTTGTATTCCTGTGGTTCTGATGTTCCAGGCCATCGGATCCACACAGTCCAATAAATCCGGTTATCCCTCTCCTCTACCTGGCCAGAGGCAGGGCCTCTCTAGTCCTGGCTGGAGCGTCTGCTACTTAATTCTTGCAAATGAGAGGTAGAGGTCCCTTCATCATGGTCAAGAATAACATCAGCTCTTCTACTGTCTCTGGGGTACTGCCCAATAGAAACCGGAGCAGCATTTCTCTTAGGAGCCCCTCTTCTTGCTGCTGTATTTCCTTTCAGTTCACGTACCCAAGCAGCTAGGGTTGAAGTAGGTACACCATCCCATTTCCTCATATCTTCCCCATGGTCACGCAGATAAAACCACAAGGTGCCACGTGGTGTACATCTTGGGTACTCTCTCTCTTGAGCAGGTGAATGCTGATTCTTAGTGGCTGAAGTATCACTCTGTCTAGATGAGGGGGAATATACTTTCTCCACAAGCTTGTCAAGTCCTTTAGACAATTTCTCCACAGCTGAGACACAGGACTGTAGCGGAGCAGAGAGATTGTCTTCATATTTTTGAAGCTGGCAGGAGACATCATACATTGTTGGTCCCATCCCCTCATCCCAGTGAATTGCTGCCAGGGTACTGGCATGTGCTGATGGTGCACTCCGCACAAATTTACGCCACATGGATGTTGTGCACTGGACTTCATCGGGGTCTTGAGGTGTCTGGGCATTGTCCAAATCACTATAAATCATCTCCCGCACAGCTAATTCCCGCGGATGTTGGAGACCTTTATCCACAGTGGTCCACTTGCCTATGTGATATACAATATCTTCCTTATGGAGATATCTTTCTTTGATAGCTGCCAGGAGTCGTCTCCAGAGGCTGAGGGCCTGTGCTCCTCTCCCGATTACTTTGTCAATTACCCTTTCTCTAGAGAGGGATCCCAGCTGCTTGGCTTCATTGCCTTCTAATTGTAGGCTACTGGCCCCAGCATCCCAGCATCGGAGCAGCCAAGTGAGGATGTGTTCACCTGGGCGTCGACCATAATCCTTTCGTATTTCTCGCATCTCACTCAGGGATAAGGATCGAGTGATTTCTGATTCCTTTATGATTTCCGTCTCGTCTTCCTGCTGTTTTTGTGACGGCTCTGCTTTAGAGGTGCCTGCCAATTCCCCTTCTCCCTCCTTCTTAGGAGAGCCTTCTTCCCTTACTAAACGAGCTGACCTCCGTTTCCATTGTTTTGACTTGACTATGGGGGCGACTGATACCATAGTTGGTTGGTCCTCTGGGTCAGCCACAGTGTGTGTTACTTGGTCATCAGATTCAGAGACTTCCTCCCGCTCTTCAAATTGCTGGATGATGTTAAACAGTGTTTGATAGGAATAAACCAGGACCCAGCACAATGCTGCAAGCTGTTGTTCTCCGGCATTATCAGGGTCAGGACATACAACTCTCAAACATTCTACCAAGTTTTTAGGATTTAGCACTTGCTCAGGGGTGAAGTTCAAAACTATTGGAGGAGACACTCGTGACAGGTACCTGCTAACATCATCCCACACACCGTGCCACTCACCACAAGACTGTTTTGGGACAGATTCCCAAATAAGTTTTCTAAACAATCGACTAATCTTAGAGAGAAAATGAAACCTGTTATTCAGAATTAGAAATAGCAATACATGGGTTACAGATGGATCTTCAAAATACTCCCAAACTGTTGTAATTAGCCCACTGTGAAAGAAGGGAAAGGTACCATTCCTGATATTATTAATAAACTGGTGTCCAGATGAGAAAAGGAAGGCAGTGTAGTTCTGAATATTCTCTGGAAGATAGTTTCCATGGGACCCAAATGATAACAGCACAGAGCCTGAATTCCAGAGTAAACCCAAGGTCAGTGCTTGGCAGCACAGCGAGTTAAAAAAAGTGAACACAGATTGTAGCACTTTGTCGGATCGGATATATAGGAGAAAGGAGAATATGACACGGATTGCATGACATATGAACAAAGCTATTATTAACAGGACAATGTACATGGTTACTAGCAAGCAAGTGTGTTAGTTGTATGCGTTTAATCAATTCTATTGTTATCTCAACCCTTCGAGCCCCACGTTGGGCGCCAAAAAGGACTGTGGTGGTTTTACCGTGCTGGTCAGCTAAACCCCACAACTGCTCTCTCACTCCCCCTCCTTT
The DNA here is from genome assembly GCF_009819795.1 of Aythya fuligula. Taxonomy (NCBI): domain Eukaryota; kingdom Metazoa; phylum Chordata; class Aves; order Anseriformes; family Anatidae; genus Aythya; species Aythya fuligula. The sequence continues at coordinate 97,498,239 of NC_045561.1, read as the reverse complement.
AGATGAGGAGGGGGAGAAGTAAAGCAAAGAACAACTCACGGGTTGAGATAAGGATAATTTAATTAAAGGGAAATAATTATAATAATTAAATAAAGACTACCATGAACTAAACAATTTAACTAAGGGGAAGTAAAAGGGAAAAGGGGAAAAAGGGAGGAAAACAAACAAACAAAATAAATGAAAGCTATATGGAAGTGCAGAGGAAAGAAATTACTCTCTACTTCCCACAAATGAGCGATGATTGACCACGTCCTTGAAGCAAGGCCTCAACGCACGCAGCCGGTGTTCGAGAGGAGGACCGACGTCTTCTCAACGAGAGCCCACCCCTCCCCTCTTCTTCCTGTTTCCACCTTTTATTGCTGAGTGTGACACCACATGGTATGGAATATCCCTTTGATTGGTTTAGGTCAGCTGCCCTAGTGATGTTTCTCTCCTCACTTTTTGCCCACCCCCTAGGAGGGTTAGAGAAAGGCCCAATACTGTGCCACTGCTGCTCAGCAGTAGACACAACACTGGTGTGATAACACTGCTGTTCCAGCTACAAGTACAGAGTACGGCACTGTATGGGCTGCTGCCGGGAAAGTTAACATTCCAGCCAGACCCAGTACATAACCCAATGAACTCTCTAGGAAAACCTAGCCAAATGGGAGAAAACATACGCACAAATACACAGTTTCTGTTTTCTCTATACTGAGAACAGAAATAAATGCTATGTCTTAGGGGTTATTATCGGTAACCATTGCTAAGTGATAGCTTGCAGTAGTGTCCTCAACAAGTATATTTAAAATTGCACAAAATCTTAAGTCCAAATAAGATATAGAAGGCTGTTTTCTCGATTATTATTTGCCTATTGACTTTGCTTAATTACTGTTAGGGCCCTATGGAATTATCTGGCACTCTAATTCTCTGCAGGAAACCTACCATATATCTGTGGGAGCACTTGAGGATCCTGAGTTAAGACTTTGATGCTGTGCCAACTTATGTGCTTATACTGTGAGGATAAATCTTATACTAACAAAGAATGAGCCCAGTTCTACACTTGGATATGCACACATCATTTTCATTGCTCTGGGTGTATCTGGGGGGAATAATTAGTCTTTAATTCTTTTAAATATATTGAAGTTCTGATGCTATGCTGACAGTGTTGCTTTATAGCAGCTCTACATCACGAAAGATGCCCAGGGAGTCGCTGGGATGAAGGTGACACAAGTCCTTTGGTTTGGGGAATTCAACAGGGGATGGCCAAGGGGTCACTGCAACTGTTTGTAACTCTGGGATTCCCTGAGATTGGACGAAGGCTGTGCTAATCAGAACTGCCTGGCCTCTTCAGGTTGATGAGGCATGAAAACAGTTGGAGCAGTAGCCAGCAGCTTTTTATAATTTTCATTCAAAGATTAACAAAAAAAAAAAAAAAAAAAAAAAAAAAAAAGTCCCTGCCTTGCATCTATGGTTAGTTTAAAAAATATGTAATGACTGTCTTTCTCTTGCTCCTGCTGTTCTGTGCTTGACATAATTCCTCCATAACTTATTAGATTTGCCAGACAGCTGTTTTTTCTTTTATTAAAAAGGACACACATGCCCTCTTTCCTGGCTGAATTTGGTTTCAAAGCTGTCTGTGAGATGAGTTTTCAGTTTCCTCAGCTTCATTTTCTGAGTGATATAAGAAAAGAAAAAAAAAAAAAGAAAAAAAAAAGAAAAAAAAAAAAAAGAGTGGGTAAGAAAGTAAAAAAAACAAAAATCATGCAAAGAATGTGATTCACTGCTCAGGTATTTGAAGCCTTCCTGACATGATAGAAACTAACAGTGGCAGGGGTAAATCTCAGCCCAGATATTTAGCCTGATACTGGCAGGAGGCTTTGTCCTCAGGTATGTCTGTGCAGCTGGGAGAAGTTTGCAGGGTCGGTAAGCCTTCACCAGCTGAAACTGGTGCTGAATACTGCTTCTTTTCAGTTGTAGTAAAAAGGAAGGCAGGATCCTTCTTCTGGCGGCAATTCTCCTTCTGCATTCCTCAGTGAATGAATAAAAGCCCTCTAATGAGCCTTCTCAGAAGCTCTGCGTATATTCAGTCCTGGGTTCTGCTGAAGGCGTGTATGTCAGGAGCCAGAATGTGCACTGGAATTAGCATGCTTTAAGTGCTGGGTATGGAGAGGTCTTTTTGAGTTCTGACATTTGAATTTTTACTTGCTTGTGTGCAGTATTTCATCCATCGGGGGCCTTGGTCCATCAGCTAGTTTAATAACTGTATTCAGGTAGACCACACTTTGCTTGCAGGCAAACTGGCCTTAGCTTTGTTATGCTTTCAATGCAACAGGGATGTGAGCTGTGTTGTAGCTTCTTTACTGTACATACAATGGTCAAAAAAAGAAACAGTGTGCAGACAGTGGGGAATTCCTGTCCTCTGGGCCCTAGCAAAGGTACAGGGGCCTGTAAAGGCTGTGTGTGAAGTGACAGAGCTGCACTTCAAAATTATGATAAGCCCTTTTATGGCAGGGCAGGTCTTGCTTCCATAGGGTGACTTCTGCCACTAGAATGTCCATTGGATAGTAAAACTATTTCTGAAGACGTGTTATCAGACATTTAGGGAAGCAAGTTTAGGTGCTTTCACTACTATTCTGCATTACGGTGAGGGTGTTTTGATTAGTGCTCACCACTTACAAATGTGCTTCTCCTGAGGGATATTATTTCTAACTTGTAAAATTGCCTTTTCCAGGAGAACAGATTCCTAGTGGGCAGCTGCCACTCAAATCCTTCTTAGTAACAGACAGGCATGAAGGTAGAGGCAAAGCAAGTTCTTTGCTATTTAAATTAAGTTGTATCTAGATTTGAGTGGAGAGACACAGAAGTGAAACAGAAAAACTTTTATAGTTTTTTAGTTTTACTTCCAACAAATTCTCTGTTTCATTATTGTAAAAAAATTCTTGGGATGCTTGCATATCTCTGCCAACCCTTCAGCAACTCCCATCCTCTATTTTCATCTCCCTAAAATGGAGTTTCGTGAAAGCTTCTGTTTAAGTCTTCATTTCTGTGCCAAAAATTTTGTTTAGACTTGAAGCTACCCTGGAAGGGCAATTGGTAAACCCAATACTTTCATTAAAAGTAAAGATTCTAAAACTGGTGACATTCCCAGGGCATACCTAGACAGAATTTGCCTTTGGCCAGACAGGTTAGCTGGATGAAGGAGAATTTGGCTCCACATCAAGTCATGTAAAGGTATGTACTTTAATGCAAACTAGTTGTCTGTTCCCATGACACAAAAAAAAAAAAAAAAAAAAAAAAAAAAAAGATTCAGTTCAAAGATAAGTGTCTTTTACCCATTTGGGACATCTACATGGAACCTACAAGAGAGTTGCTTCCTCCTGGACAAGCTGTTTTATGCTAGGCAGAAGAGCCTAGGACATCTAAAAAAGTATTAGGTATCTATGTTCAGCTGAGTTTGACTCAGACTGAATACAGTATAGGGACCCTATTGAGCACTAACAGAGATGTCTTACCTAATATCATGATGGTACTTCATAGAATCATAGAATATCCCGAGTTGGAAGGGACCCATAAAGATCAAGTCCAACTCCTGACACCACACAGGTCTACCCAAAAATTCAGACCATTAAGAACATAATAAAATTAAGATCATACTTAGCAACAAACTCTGTAAATGAAATTTTCCAGCACGTGGAAGGGGCGAAGCTTAGTCTCAGCATATAACCTGGTATGTAAAAACTATATACAGTGGAAACCACAGTTTAGACAAATGCCAGAGTAATCCATGCTGCTCATTACTGCTCCTCAAAGGCAACTAGAAGACATCCAAACAAGTCTGAGGAAGATATTGAGTTTGAAGTGAGTAACCTATCACTTGCCTTTCTGAGACTAAGAACACAGTACCAAGGACATATCAATGAGTCATGACTTTTTATATGCATTTCTTTTTTCTTATATTAAATACAAATGAACCATTTGGGATAGTTCTTTGTCCAGAAAAATATATATATTTCCACTCTTAGTCTCCATCCCCCAGTAGAAAATATATATATATAATAATAATAACAAAAACATAAAATTTCATTCATAAAAATTCATCTCATCTAATACGTATATCTGAAATGTAGCTAGCTGTCAAAGGCAGTCATATTAATGCCCTATTATACTCAATGAAATGTGATTTATCTGCTTCAGGATTGGTATCTGTTATAAGTTGTTCTCTGGACATCCCTATTTCTCCATGTTGCCTATAAAAATAGTCTACAATGATGACATAGAATGGGAGGTAAAAGTCAGCCCTATTCATATTGCATTATAGGATAAATCTAAAGATTTATCTGCTGGTCCTGCTGAAAACAAGGATAACTAGCTTAGAGAGAGCCATGCTCTGACTTACAGAGTTGAGAGCTCAAAACCCAGCAGCATCATTTGCTGCGCCTAAATATAGGACTGATAGACTGCAAGTATCTTTCTGAGCACTTTTTTCCACATTGACGCCAACTCCAAGACTATCTCAAGTAAAATGATTTCTTGGTTTGACCATTGCCTGTATTGTTACCAATCTCAAAAGTGAGCTTTGTCCAGACTTGCAGCTCTCTGTAGATTAAAAGAACAATTTAAAGGTATTAAATTCTCTTTAATTAAAATATTTTGTAATAATTTTAATTCTTTAACACAGGACCATTATCATAATGCACTGTTAAAATTATTCTACTGTGCAACACTTAAGATTAACTGAGCAAATTGTTTTTCTGGTCCTACTCAGTTTGGAATTCCTTTCTGAAAGTTAAAGAAAATTACAAACTACACACAGTTACTGTGAGAATGTGAACAGAAAACACACAAACAGAAACAATGATAAGCCTACGTCTATGAGTGCATTTCAAGAGGCTGCTGGAAATTATTTGACTTGAGTGATAAGGGTATGTGGAAGGTCAAGAAAAGAGGTTTTTTTTAGTACAGAATGACAGCAATATTGGTTTGCATCTGTTCTACTGAAAAACATTTACAAAATTTCTATTGCTTTCAATGTGAAAAGAGTAACCTGGTAACAGCAGCTCTTAGCTTTTGGAGCTGTTTTTTCTCTTTGTTTCTCACTGTTTTGGTGATGTGACATGCAATCGGTATTCCAGAAAAGCCTTACATGCATTCCATAAATTAGAGTATAGTTCAAGGTAAGTTTTTCTTTCCTGCAACTGAAAAACTGAGATGATGTTCTTTAAGGCAACTTCTATATTTTAGAGGCACATAGGAACTGTTTAGAAGAGCAAAACAGCTGTCAGCACTTCGCTTTGCCATCTACAGGATGCTGGTTAGGCTATAATTTTTCGCTAATTAACTGATCTAAAATAGAACCCTTTGCAACTAGTCCATCAGCAATCCATGAGGTTTGTGTTACCCACATCTCTTTTAACTTTGGCAAAGGCTTCCAGTTTCTGACCTTGATATCTTGTTTGATTTGCATTTCTGTTTTGAGACTAACATTAATTACATTGTCAAAACAGATTTTATCATTTACGTAACATGGGCTGCCTACAGACCTAAGTTTCCTCAATATGGAGGTAATGACTTACGCACTGAATTACTTGATTACACTAATTCCTTTTATACCTCTCTCCTCCAAGTTCTAACTGGGAGACTGCAGTGTGTTCTTAGATTCCAGCTTTTTTCCAAATTTAATGGTCACATTTCCACTTAATTGTTAGTTTCCTGTACAAAATCAGATAGATGTACAGAACTTAAGCTTAAAAGGATCTATTCTGATTATTGAGTCTAACCTAATGCACACACAGATTAATAAAAATATAGCATCCAGTAATTTTGCCTTAACCTGGTAAATTGTTACTGAGGTTATGTGTCGTATAAATGATTTCTTTTCTTCACAAGTGCTATATAGGTTCTATTTAGCAGAGACAGGTCAAAACAAAATGCTGCATAGAAATAACATTTTATATGGGGTTCATATGACTGCAGTTTCTCAGTGACACATCACTTTGAAAAGCAATTAAAAAAAAAAAAAAAGTAATTTATAAGAAGCACGAACCCTGCCTGTATCAATAATACATTATGCTAAAGGTCCAAATCCTCAGTTTGTGTGAATTGGTCTGATTCCATTGACTTTCAACATCAACTTCAGCAGGACTAAACAGCATCATCTATCCCAGTGTCTAACATTGTACAATCAATTTTAAAACAATGGAAATACACAAGATTTGTGTTTAGTACTTCTGTGAAGCTTCAAAGGGACCTTGGTCCAAACCATTACTATGCAGTGGGTCCAGGAAAAGGGTTTGGAAGCTGAACTTATCATTTAGGACTGCTGAATTAAGAAATGTAATGTAATTCAGATTTGGCTAGACCCTTAAAATCAAATTCCACGTAGCCTTGCTTTAACAACAAGCTCACAGAGGAGCAGATGCAATGAAGCTCCCACCTTTCCAATTAATGCAGGTAACAGAAGAGAGGAGAGATTATGTCCCAGTGCATGTCAGAGTCCTACCAGAGCCTTCATAGGGACGGAGTGGTTGGACGGAGTACATAGGTTGGATCTCACCTATGTAGGCATTTCAGAATTGTCCTGATCTGAACTGGTTGTCCTTGATTCTATTTACCTGCATTTTTTACCATTCATTGCCTAGTAAAAATAATAATAACAATAATAAAAACATCTAAGATTAAAGTAGAATTTCCCCCACAACTGCTTGTTTTTCTCCTGGGAATTCTAAAGAGATGAGGCAACTTAGAGTTGGATGACTGTCTTTTAAATGGCTAATGTGAGGTGAGTGTGGTGGTTTTACTCAGGTGGGCAGCCGAGCTCCACCACAACCGCTCTCTCACTCCCCCTCTCCTCAAAGAGGAAGGGGGAGAAAATACAACACAGAGAACTCGAGGTTTGAGATAAGAAAGGTTTAATTAAAGGGAATTAACATGGTCAATTAACATCTGACTTTAGTGTCTGAAAAATATCCAAGTTTACCTAAACATAATACAAGTAAAAGACCCATCAGGGAGAAAAAAAAAAAAAAAAAAAAAAAAAAAAAAAAAAAAAAAAGGATAAATAAAGTTATAATAATGCTATAATAAAATTACAATAATAAAGTTATAAATGCTTGCCACCCAGACAATGCTTTGGTTTATGTAGCTTAAGCAAAATGTAGCATCATATAAGCCATGTCGGTAAATCTCATCTGGGTGCAAGTAGTCTTTCTGAGAAAATATCTCATAAAAATATCATCATAGATGTATCAGCTGTTTCTTAGTGCTTGGTCTGGAAAGCAAGAAACAGGATTCTTTTCATAGATATCCAAGCATAAAAATATTTTATCTCGACTGAGATGGAAAGATTCCTGGCTCCTTCACTGGCTAGGATTCACTGTGGAGGACAGAATGGGAAATGGCAGAAAGCAGCAAGATGTGGTAATAAAAACAAAGTAACCCTCTGATTGTGTTTGAGGGAAATCAACTGTAGATTCCATTAAAATTATTAATATATTTAAAAACAAAATTCTCTCTTGAATTTCAAGCACAGTATGACATCGGTAAGTTTTAATGACTATTTTTACAAGGTTTGAATCTCCTTACAGTTCAAAAAAACACTCTCATAACCTTGCAAATGGAGAAACTCTTGAACATGAAAATCCCTCAGAAATGGCAGGATCTTTCACTAGCAAAGCAACAAGCAAAAGTGTGTATCTTCCCAGGGAGCAGCAAAGAGAAAGGCTGGAGAAGTCAAGATTATACGAGAATGTGGCATCTTCCTCACCCACTCTACATTCACATGCAGCTGTGGTTTCAATTTAAGTAAGAAGTGGATGTGTGCTTTGAAGGACAGTCATTTACATTCAGTTAGCACTGCCTAGGGTCAAGTAATGGAGCAAGACATTTTTTTCTGGGTAGAGCCTGAGCACATCATGCTGCAGCATTGAAAAAAGGAAGTAAGCCCCAAATCAAAGGTGTCAGTTTTGAAGTATCAACTGATGGCACATATCTAAAATGGCAGACTGGACCCAAACAGACTAATTTACCTTGACATTTCCCCCTCATTGTAGCTGATCACTTTTTCTTAATTAAGTAACAAGACGCTACACGTATCAAAACTAAGCATTTCTAAATCACCTCATTTGGAGTGAACTTTAAAGGTGCAACTAACCCAAGAAGGAAACCCCTTTTCTAACACTTTAGAAACTGACTTTAGGAAAAACTAGACTGGTTTTGTAAAAATTAAACTGACTTGTGTGATACTTCATTCTCCTTTTAATTATATTTTTCATTGGAAACCAATGTATAATGGGAGATGACAATAGTCACAAATAGGAAGATGTGTCCCAACATCCTCTCTTTTCAATAAGGACCTGCATTCTTATTTTTGGTATGCATGGATTAGTAGAAAAATGATCAAAGAGTTAATCGCTTAGTGTAAAATTAACTCTTTCAGTGGATGGGATGTCTTCTCTCAGAAGTCCTCTTTCATTTATTGATGGTATTGAAATGTTCATCATTCTTTGCTTTGAGAGGTAACTGTTGTACACAAGTGCCTTTTTAATTTAAGAGCAGATCAGAAGTCCTGATGACCATGATGGCACAAAATGAGGTACCTTCAGGGCATTTGAAGAACAGCCATGTTATCTATGACTGTGAAAACCTTTGCCTAGAACAACGTTCAGCATGGTCAAAAGGCTATGTAAGCGGAGTAAGCTTTTCACGCAGGGTTAGATTTAACTGTGGCATTTCATTACAGAAAGGTCTCTTTTTCCTCTTCTGAAATGGTTGTGGCGTTAGCATTCACTTTCCCTGTGTGAAACAGAAGACCTAGCGGTAGCCTAGGAGCCCTCACAGTGTTTCTCTTAGTGCTGTGGTTCCTCGGAGAAATCCTGTCTGCCTGCAGCAGCATGCCCCAGGGAGCTCTGCCTCCAGGGCAGCTCCATGCTCCCTGCAGAGTAATTATCCTGCTTCTGAATAAGTTTCCTTGCAAAACTAAAAATACGGTTTACTCCTGCCATGTGTCATAAGGGACAACCATTCCCTTTAATTGATGGTGCATTTATGTAAATTCATCATCCAGTTAACTTTGTGATCTCAGCCTAAATAATGTTATTTTGACTAAGTGCTTAGTGGTTATATTGATTTGTGAAAGCCCCTCAGGTGATTATATCTGGCAAATGGACCAACAGCAGTGATTTATTAAAAGGCTGCCTTTTGAAAGGTGTTCTGAATGTCACCTACAGCCACTGATATTTCATCAAATGTATCAAGTCTCTCCTGCCTTTTGTCTTTAACTCTCTGTGGATAACCTGAAGTTATATCTGAATTGAATCATTTTAGTCATTTTATTTCTAGTACAAGCTGTGTTTGCACTGAAATATGGGCAGCGTAACTGACTGATTTCTACAGCTATTTCTACAGTAGCAACAGCAACCTTAAGCAAATTTAGTCAAATGCAGTGCAGATTAAGAGGGATATTCTGCTCCAGGTATATCAACTAAATAAAAAAAACTTCCAGTTACTTAAGAACTATTGGGAAATTTTCCCTGCAATTCTATTGTATATGTCCAAACCATTAGTTCTCCAGTGCTGTGTTTGCCCTCTTGGTTACATCTGTTTCCATAATACCTGATTCTCTGCTTCTGACTGGTGCTTCCCAGCTGGTATCACAAAGAACATAGAAGAGATTAATGTGCTTTACAGAGCATGTCACTTGTAGCCAGTGCTGTGCCAGATTCCGCACTGACAGGGAATCTTGTGTATGTGCAGGGGGAAGTGGTCATCTGGCCGTTAAGGTATCAAGCATAACTTGCGTGCTGGGAGAAGATAACTGGAGCTGACATAAATGGGCACTGCCCTCTTTGCATAAAGGCAATGATCCTTACAAAAACAAATCGATGTGTTACACCTTTTCCTGCCTGAGAGGCAAATTAATGCACGTTGTGCTGCCATGCTACCTAAACAATTTATACCTGGTTTTCATCATCATTTAGTCTAGCCCACCATGAAGCAGCACAGAACCATTTTGTTTTCCCTCCATTTGTCTTCAAATGTCCTTTCCTAAAGGAAGATCCAGTGGAGCTGATTACACATATTTATACTGAAGCGGGGCAAGTGCCTGAACAGTTAATGCTTTGATTCAAATGGAAGTCGGAAATAGCCATGCAGTTAGAATTAGAAGAATGTTTTTTGACAATTTTTATCTTTTTTATTATTATTATTAGCTAACAGATGGAGACAGACTGTATCCTCTGATTTCCAAAAATATTTTTTCCTGCTTTATTAAAAAAAAGACCAAAAAATATCTGCTTTCTATATTAAGATTGCCTTTGAATACAACAGGAAGGAAAGATTCAATTTCTTTTTCATAATTCCTTCTGTGTTCAGTTTAAACATTAAAAAGATATATTTTCCTCTCATGCTGTCTACTCTTTTTCTCTTTGCATTTCAGAGCAGCTGCAGATTTTACAAATTGATTAACAGTGTGTCAGAATGGCATTGTTTTTGCTTTGCTTGAGCCTCATTCTTCGGCAGCAGGACTGGTGAAATATCAGGAGTGCCCAGCATGTGCACACCAAAACTCCTCAGAAAACAGTAAAAAAAATGAACAGAAATCTCGTGTCATGTTCTGTGAGCCCTGAAAAAAAAAAAATATATCCATTATCCAGGATTTCTGTTTTGTACATCAAAATATGAATCATGACTCTACTTATGCCGATGTCCACAACTTAAATCAGTCTTAAGTTGTACTGAGGGAGCTCTGCCCTCCTGGTGCTCTGTTTTGCATGTTCCCATCCTCATGCTATATTTTCTCTGCAGTTGTTGTGCTGGCTTTGACACCCTGCTTGTCCCCTGACACCCTGACTGAAGACTAGGATGCTCCTTCCCCATTTATCCCAGTTCAGTTTTCTGCCCCAACTCCCTGTAAGGCCTTAGGCACCGCCCTTGGCCAACCCTCAGTGCTGGGTTTGCAAAACCCACTACAGCTCTGGAGTTTGTAGGCTGATGGACCAAAACATGGGGAAGGCAGGAAGCAACACTGAGGAGGTTTTATATGTTTACTTTGAACTAATAACCAATAAGACCAATAAAATTTGCAAAGTAGCAAATCATGCAAAGCTGACAGGAGCTTCTCTCCATCAGTATAAGAAGGGGATGAGAAATGGAAAGGAAGTTCCTTCCCTATTAGGAAAAGGAAATTCCAATATATGGACTTCCCATGGTACTTCTGTCCACTGGGGACAAGAATTAGAGCAGATACAAACAGACATTACTTCTGATAACAGGAACATTCACTGACATAACAATTAATTACAAAAATATTTGAAAGTGACATAAAATTTCACGCTTTGGATCTTAAGTCAACACTTATTATTAGAGACCTAAGACCAAGAATGAACAATAAAACATGGGTTTTATGGTTACTTTCCTCCTGTAGCATATTCTTAATTTATTATAGTTATCTCTTAAGTCAGTAACACATACCAAGATTATCTAAGACAAGTCTCAGTCACATTATTCATTTAAGTTAGCCTATTTACTTCCCTGGAACAGCTTGAGTGATTAAAGCAAATAGAATTTAGTGGTAAGATTTGCCTCACAAATTCACGCCTCCATCCTCTTACCTGATTTTGTTAGTCTCCAATTAGTCCCAGATTTCTGTGGCTCTGAAACTGTTGTTCCATATATGAACTCATTAACTGTGCAGAGATGGATTTGTTATTCCCTGCTCTACATTTGATCTCTGTGATTGTAGCTTAGAAATTAGCTGGATTTCTTTCTGCCATATTTCACTGTGAATATGTATGTAGTTTCTCATGGACTTTCAGTCTTTCTACTGTTTACTTCTCCTTGAATATGCTTGTGGCTTTTTTGTTTGCTTTTTTAAATCTAATTCCTTTTTAGTGTTCATGATCAAATGCTTGTCAGAATACCACAGTAACAGCAATACTTAGTGAATCTAAGATGTATCACCCCACTGAAAAAATCAAGAATTTCCAAAATACGATGTTCAGTCCTAGGGAGGAAAAAAAAAAAAAAAAAAGAGCAAGTGACTGCTTTGTTGTTTTGTTTTTTCCACATGGAGAATCAATCTTTTTTTAAAAATGTAAATGAAAATGAAGTAGCTATGAAGGGTTGCCACACAATTTTAACATTTTTAACACTGATGTTAATTAGACAGAAAAGTGATCTGCTACCAGAGTAGCAGGGATACACTTGCTTGTGATGTTTCATTATCACATTCACCATATGTTTCATTATTCACTGGATGGAGATAGTTGGTAAAAAACATTAAATTAGTTATAGAAGTGATAACCCGTCTTATACTATAGATAAAAGTAGATTCCATATGTGGATTTCACTGACTTTATTTTTTCCCATTTTCGCTATTTCTAATGTTTCCCAGCATTTTGATCATTTGCACCTACATTTGCAGGAGGAAATGAGGGAGCAGTATTGTGGCAACTCCTTTAGTGGAAACATTACTTAAAGACATTTCTTAAGCTCCTAAAACACTGTCATAATTTCCAAGCATTACAGTCTCTCCCTTCTTTCATGAGATTTCTGTATTCCCTAAAGCAGTTGAAAAATATTGGGTTTTTCTTTCTTCTTAACTGCTGGTTACAAAACTGACAGGAGATAAGATTTGTGATAGGACAATGAAACTGCACTTCAGAAATGCACACAGTCCCTGAATCTGAAGAGCATGCTTTCACATGTTTTCCTCTGTTAAAGCAATTTAGCTCAGGGCAAGACTGTCTTTAAATCTCTACCAGAATTGAGCTACACCAGTATTAATTCAAAATGTGCTTCAAATGAAGGTTTTCACTTCCTAGCTCTGCCTCACTCTCTTTTATTTGTGAACACTGTTTTATTTATGACTATCAAGAAACAAAATTTAAGAACAGCTTTCTCTAGGCTCGCTTTTCTCATATGCTGGCCTAGTCAGTCAGGCTCAGTGGTCCCAAGTATTAGCAAATTCCTAAACCTGTCTCTTCTCTCCAGAGAGCTGCAACACAGAGTGATATTAAAAAGCACAACTGGAAAGGGGCTCCTTGTGACAGCATTGCTTATCACGTCGTGTCTGTATAATGAGAAGAGGAACATTTGTAGGATCTCTATTGGACTTAAGTAACCCCAATTCCAAGGTTACCAGAGTCACCCTTGTAATGTCCAATACATTTAAAAACACCTGAAAAAGGCAAAACTTTATGTTAAGTCATTCTTTATCCTGATCTCTGCATGTATATAATATGCTATTTCAGAATTTTTGATACAAGAAAATATAATAATTTTCTTTATGTTCCTGTAATTATACAGGATGTGATTTGGGTTTGATTTTCCTGTACAGGAATGTAGAAAGCTATATTACAATGCACTTTTGTATCAGTCAATAATTTTATGAATTATATGAGTATGTGTTCTTGGGGGAAAAAACACTTCCACAACAGAAATGCTTATATCAGTACAAGAATAGTACAAAGGGCTTAAGCAATTAGACAACTGAACTGTGTGATATTAATCACTAAATACCTATCTCTATGAAATCTCAAAAACTTTGTAAGGACACAGTACTGGCAGAATCCTGTATCCTGTAGAGTTTTCTTGCATGTCTTAATGACCCTTTTTCTGCAAGACAGGATACACATCAAAGCAGCCTCAGACATTTTCTGCTCATCAGACTAAAATTCTTACTACTGTTTATGTGTATCCAGTTCTCCTAGCGTTTCAGACCCATTTTTATATCTGTATTTCCATATTATCTGCATCTAAGTATATAACTCTTCAACGTATGTTCTAAGGTTTAAGGCTTACTGCAGGACAACAAATAAAATGTCACTGTTTTTTGTATTATTTATTATTTTATATTGTTACTTTACATGTATCTAGTAGCTTTTCATATAATAAAATATTGCATGCCTGAAATTTCTCATTAAATATATTGTATATTTTTAAAGTAGAGGCTTCTTGTGTAATTAATCAGTCCACCTGGAAGTACTTCAAGAGGTTCAAGCGTGGCATGAAGTTTCTGTTCTGTTCCAGTATATTGACATTACTTTCTTTAATACACTGCATTGATACCAAGCCTACAGTTCAGATTAATATAAGAGAAGAAGAAAAAAAAATCCCTTTATTTCTCTTATCAGCTTTACCCCATGCAGAAACCACCTCAGCAGCTCTAGCATGTACCTACCCAGCCCTAGTATCGAGGCTCAGACACACACACACAAATCCTCACTAACTCCCTTTCATCTTCACCATAATCTGGGACTCCCATTTCCACCCCTTGCTTCCTGGTTGAAATAAAATGTTGCTATGGATACCCATCTGACTCTGAGAGATGCTTTGAACTAACGGCAAGGTTCACAAGGAGCACTATGTTGTAGCATCTTCATTTTTAAGTAACATAACCTTAAAGTTAAGGTGAAAATGTTGTGAGTTTTCCACCAGACTAATCTCGATTTCTCTCTTTTTCTACTTTTATTTTTAATTCTTTCCATAGCTGTAACTTACACAAGTTACAAAAAAACACCGCCGCCGGTACCCCCACGTACCACATCCAAGCCACTGATCTCAGTCACGGCTCAGAGCAGCACAGAATCCACCCAGGATGCATACCATGACAGCCGGACTCAGAGGATTTCCCCATGGCCTCAGGACGGCCGAGGGATGTACAACTCCACAGACAGTTTGGACAGTAACAAGGCTATGAATCTTGCCTTGGAGACTGCAGCTGCACAGCGCCACGCATCGGAGGGTGCCTCCATACGAACCAGTGACAAGGCCATCCTCGTGACAAAAGCAGAGGAGTTTCTCAAGAGCCGGCGTTCCTCTATAGGGATCCAGGTAGCCTATCATTAGCATCTGTTTTGTGATGAATTGCTTGCCTTCTTTCTGCAAATAGCATAGAATGAGTCATTCAGCTTCGCTGGCTCTAATAATCTAACAAACAACCCCTGGCTGCCTGGCGTTAATTGTAATTCACATCATGGCGACATGGCTGTGCGGGGAAGTCTTCCACTAATATGCTGTACCTGGAAGAAAATGAATGAATAAATCTCTAGGGAGGTTACCTGTCATTAGCACTTGATATGAAAATTATATTGCAGAGCTACAGGTGAA
Source organism: Aythya fuligula (assembly GCF_009819795.1). NCBI lineage: Eukaryota > Metazoa > Chordata > Aves > Anseriformes > Anatidae > Aythya > Aythya fuligula. Next base: position 97,483,155 of record NC_045561.1, on the reverse strand, counting down.
CAGCATGTTCATCTCCTTCCCTCCATGAATTCAGTCCTTTTTATAGAATTATGCCTGCTTTAAAATGCTTCACTGTATTTTTTCCATTATCTTTCTCTTTTGACCTTGGAAAATGTGTGGTGCTGATGGATCCTCAACAATTATTCTACCTAAAAAGAACATCACCACCCTGCTTTTAGTAACAGGTGTTCTGCTGGGGAGGAGGTACCAAGGAAAGGAAAGGAACTTACTGATACAGCTATGGCATGACCCATAAGGAAATAACATCAACAAGGACAGCCTCTGAGTATTCATCCATTTGCCCACTGTGTAATCACGTCTTGCAAAATGTCTGTCAGACTACAGAAAGTTCAGAAACATCGTGTTGTGTCAAGGGAATGAAATGATTCCCAGTGCAGATTTTGCATGATATTTCCTCTATTGAATGGGAGGCACTAGATAGGTAGTAGTAATAATGTGTTTAAATATCCAGGAAATACCAAGTAGTAATAAAAATCAGAAAGTTGAACTTGCAAAAAGTTCATTCTGTTGAAACACAGGAGTGGATGGAAATTTACCTTTCTGTTCTGCTCTTACTTAGACACAGATTTGATTTTAAGTATGTGATTATCCTCATTTACATCATGGGGTTCACTTTTGTACTTAAAAATCTCTACTTTTGCCAAATCAATAATAGCAGAAATGCTATGTATTATGGCATAGCTACAGATATAGTAGAGATAGCAGCATAGAGAGAGAGCATGCTCTCACTAGGCCTGTGCAACTAAGCCCAGTGAGTGACTGTTCATCTACAAGGAAGTAAGTGCATAAAAGTTATTTTCTTAAAAAGCGAGGATTCCATTTCTGTTACTTTCAAGAGTCAGAGAAAAATATGTGCCTTAACTATGTTACAGTTACCTAGTGAACATCACACTGTAATATAATGTTGCTGTTCCACAACACATTAGACTAACAGGAATACCTAGCCTTTATCAGCAAGCTGCTTGTCCATTTCTTATCATAAAATGTGTTGGCTTCTGCTTCTTTACATACAGAAGAGCAGAATGCAATTTAACAGCAATAGTAAAATATGCAGATTGCTACTATTAAAATGTTTTTAAAGTAATTAGAGTATCCTAAATTGTTCAGAGAAGGAGCTTAGCAGATAAAGGTGAAAAGCTCAAAAGAGCAGCAAGTTATTTTTGGTACCTTTTAGCCTCTGACCTGAAACTTACTCTTCAGAAAAGAATTGTATCTAGCATTGTTCTTATCTCTTCTTTAGAGCAGTCATGCACAGCAGCAATATTTAACATTATGAGTGTCTTGCTTCAGTCTGTCCTGGTATTTCAACAATTAATTCTGAAACTTTGATTACATCACTTGATCCTGTTTCATACTGCAGGTGATAACATCCACTTCTCTCTGGGTTCTGACCCGTCTTGTTTTTTGGTGTGTTTAAGAATAAGTGTTTCTAATCTGCAAAAACATCTGTGCAATAATTTCCATGGAAGCAGAGGATCTTCTGTATCAACTCATCATCTGATGCCTGGCCCATAATGCTGGTCCTCAGGTGTATACACTGAAAATGGCAAACGTTGTTTGCAACAGCATATCATAGAAGGATGTGCTGATATCTTATGAGAAGTACTATCTCCTTAGTTGCAACATTTGACATTAAATAAGGTTAGAATTGTGAAATTACTCTTAACACAGTATCCCGGTAGTGTATTTTTGAGCTGTTTGTGTTTGCTTTTTTTTCCTGCAGTGAGTTTCAAACTTCACATTAGTGCAAAAAATACCTTTATGCAGCATGTCTAAGCAGAAAATACATTTTTTCATATTTTTGTTGTCTGGTCTGTATGGAATAAAAACACAGGTTAGTATACCCTTATTGCAAACTACATAAACAGTAACTGATATCCCAAAAATACAGCAGAGGTATTTCATTTCTTTTAGATTTCTGCATCAAAGCACCTCAGAAAAGGATGTTTTTTATTTGCATATTTCCTTGATTGACTAAATGACTTGTTTTCTCATTAGCATGCCATGCTAGGGTAATGCATTTAATTTGCATTTATTTGCATTAATTATTTTGCTATCAGGATGGTTAATTTGTGCATTTTTTTGATGTTTCATTCCTTTAACACATTGGTGTGAGAATGTTTGCCCACAAAGATTCATGCAGTAGCAGAGAGGCACAAAGACAGAGAATGACCAGTGCTACCTCTGTGTGGAACTGCTATGGACAAAGCCTAGGGCTGCCATGTTTTTGGGATATATGATTTGTGTACTGTGCATATTGTTAACAAATGTCCTTTTTAAAAATCCTAGCACAGTATGTATGTGCCATAGGATTGGTATGCACGTGCACAGGGAGCCCAGCTCTCTAGGGAAGCATTGGACTTTCTGTAAATTATCAGTAGCATCCAGTTTACTAGGACAGAGAACAGCACAGCCATGGTAACATGGTATGTTAGCCCTATCCAGCTGAGAATTTTGCACACACAAACACAAGCTTCAGAAACAAAGCTTCCCCAAAAAACTACAAAAAGTAGCTGTTGGTCTTAGGTTTGATTTTTTTTTAATACCCATATTTAAATCAAGAGGAATATTTTCAGACATATCAGCAGGAATTTGAAAGAAAAAAAAAAAAAGTCAATTCACATATTCAAACAAATTGCAAAATACTGATTCTCGGATTAAAAATATAGTTGGTATTCTTAAGAATATATATATAATAAAGAATTAAACTCTAGTGATACCAGTAACTCTAATCTTTATATCTGTCTTCTTCTATGACAGCTGAAGACTTATCAAAGTATTTGAATTAAAATGGGGGGTAGAGATTGTCTAGACCAGTAAGCCTACAGCAAGGTTATTACTGATATACTTTTTCAGGAAATTTTCTTTGCTCTTTAGCATATCCTATGCTAATAACTAACATTCAAAAACAGCTCTAGCTATAAACCATTTCAAATTAAAAGCATTTGGATTGTAAAATATAAGAGAAAAAATGTCAAGAAATTAGTTTCTCATTTATTTCAAGTATTTCAAAATATGTAGTCCTTTGTTTGTTCTCTGTTTAAAAGACATCAGAACTTCTCCAAATGATCAGAAACCCTGGAAGTAGATGATATGGGAACAAATGTTGTAAGTATGGAGACTGATTCGTGATGATATTTTTGGAGATGAGTACTAATTGTAGCACAGATAATGGACTCTGTCATCTTCATTTATCATCAGGAGATGGATCTTCAAACTATCAAGGGTTGTGGTGTTTTTTTTTCCTCCAGGATCTTCACTGAACAAATTGTTAAAAATCTAAAGCTGTATTCAGGAGGAATAACAACTTGCAACAACTTGCCAGCTTAATTTTTTGTGTCATAAGGTGAACTTTATATATATAATTATCATGTTATGTTAAAAACTTGGTTCAAGAAATTCTGCAGCCTCAAACTGGAATGTACCATTAAGGCAAAGCATTGTACACCCACATAGCGTACTTACCAAGATGAGTATCTACATTTTCTTTGTACTGTTTAGGTTGTACCATCCTTGTCAGTGCTCTACTACAGTGTACACATAGCAATCAAAAGAATTATTCCCATTGACTTCACTGGTTTTTAAATCATAAATGATCCAATCTTTTAGAGGTAAGCATAAAATCTTTGAGGTTCTCCTAAAATCCTGTTCAGACTGTGCTGCTCTGGGAGACAAGTGTGTGAAGTCCTTGGCCTGTAGAAGTCAACAAAAATTTTGATGCACAAAAAAGTGCATCCACGGTACAGAGGCTAAAACTTGACCTTTGAAGTTAAGGTCTTTGGTCTTAAATTTAAACACCCTTATATATATATGAGTGAGAATTCACAGGCTTAGCCCATTAGCGGAGTTCCCAGCCAGTGGCTGCAATTCAGCCTCCTTTAATGTTAAGGAGCTTAGCAGTTGGAGTAGTAGTTAAAACAAAGCTATGGTTATTTTAAAGACATCTAATTTTTTACTCTTTTCACAAGTTACTGTTGCTCATTCTGTTAAATGCCATTTAACATAATGAGACTTTGTAAGTGGGGAAGGCCCAGAAAGCTGCCTTGCATAACGTTTGTTGGTTCAGAACAATTTGCCACATAGCATTGTGGCACCAAAAAATTACGAGTAATCACTGCTGTGTGCATCACTCTATAGTTACTATCTCATATAAGCTTGACACAAACCCCATTTCTAAACTCTGGCAAGAATTTTTAGCACAAAGCACTTTCTTAAAAGATCCGTGGAAATTTCAACCTGTTGTATGATGTATTGTGTAATTAGCACTTATGGTTATTCCATGCAAGGTATTTGACCTGTCCAGATGCTCTGCTGAGAAGTACTAGAGTAGCAAAATTGTGCCTTGTGGTAAGACAAAAAATTATAAGTATACATATGCTTTTTGGCTGATAAATTTTTTCTTTTAGTTAATTAAAGCAGTAGAAGTTAGTACTGTAGTTTTATTTGAAGTACTTTTCCTGCTTTGAAATCACTGCATATAAATGAGATCTCTTTACCTAAGAATGGTTTTCTGCATTCACAATTGGATTTACTCGAGCTAGTATCAAATGTAGTATTTTCTTTTTTTCTTTTTATTTTTTTTCTCTTGTTAGCACTGAGAAGCATATGCAAGAGAGGGAAGGTGAATTATTTTCCTTCCTGTGCATCATCAGAGAGGTTGTTTATTAAATTCTAATTATAGAACACATCAACTACAGCAGTGAAAACCCATTGAGGGCAGTGAAGTTGCATGGGGAGAGATAATGTGGCCTGAAGGACTCTTATTACTAATGCTTATGAGAGAAAAGCAAAAGATACCAGGTTAAAATCTGTTTCCTGATGCGCTGCATTTATTAACTTTGAACTTCCCTCAGAGACAGTACGTATTGAAGCTTACTTAGGCTGCAATTTTTAGGACACTGTAATGCTATGTTGCAGTGCTCATGTTTAAGAGCAGAATAATACTTTAACACAAAAGTAAAGATTGCTTTCACACAGCTAAAAATTGCCAGCTAGGAAAGCTTACCAAGAATTTGTGGAAATAGTTTAGTCAGTATACTTCCTTTACTAGAATGAGTGTCTATAAACAAACCAAGATTGATTGTAACAAGTAAGTTATGTGCCATACTGATGTGCACTTGTTCAAATAATTTGGTGTAAATATAATTTATTTGTGGGTCATTTATTACTGAGTCAGTGCCAGTATCTGTTAACTTAGCTTTTAAATTTTGATCTAGATTGTTCAGTATTGACTGGTCACAGAGGTTTTACAGTGTTGTATGCTCCATGGGTCGTTAGCAAAACCAGCGGAGAGGAGTATTGGTAAAACAATTAAGACAGAAGTTATAGCAAAATGCACCAATACACCTACAGTGAATAACATACTATTAGCCCATAAAACATTTTTCAAAGCATAAAGGACCATATTTTAAAGAAATTTTAGTTCTTTGTTTGCAAGACGAGAGGAAGATAATATGATAGTTTAGATGTATTCCCATTCTTCTGCTTTTGGTCAGTTTCTGATGATTTTGTTGATTCCTCTTCTTTGTAAGACTCCCTGTTAACCAGATAGACATGTAATTTGTCACAATATTTTGCTTTGCTGAGATCTTGGCCCAATTTTCAAATATTAAGGCTTTTAGAATACATGTGATGCAAGGCTTTTAAAATACAAAACAATAATGAGTCACGGATACTAACAATAGATCTACATGTATTAAGACCTCTTTAAGTTTCAGGAGACACACAATCAAACCAAACATAAGACTTTTTCTACTCTGTTTATTTGAATCTAGCTTGGCCAATCTGATTTAACTTAAAGAGTTTCCTGCTGTGTTCTAGCAGCGGTCTTTTTACTATCTGTCATGCAGAAATGCAATTTATTTATTCATTTGTTTCTTTGTGAGTGAATATTTTTGTTTCCCATTTTTACTTGCATTGTGCTTCCTCTTTCTAGATTTTTTGTTTTGATTGTTATAATATTTGCAGTACTAGATTGCACACACACATGAAAAAAAATGTTTGGCATTCTCCTGCTGTTACAAAGCACAGAAAGGAAATGAAAGCATTAAAATATGAAAGCAATTGTCAGGTCATTTAGTCAGTGTCATTCTTGGCAAACTGGAAGGAAAGATAATTTGGTAGGCATTTATATTTATAGGTATCCAATACTATTTCTATTTTGATACCTGGACCATCACTTTCCTGATAATTTTGTTTTGAATAAAATTTTAGAGTATGTTACTTCCGTTATTCTTGTAATTCCAAGTGACAGTTACATATTTTCAGCAAATTATTCAGGGTATACATCTAGGTGAAATACAAATAAGAAAGTACTTAAAAACAGGTAAATGAAAAGGAATTTTCCTGGACATGTTACATAAATGGAAAGACACCAGCCCATCCCAAATATAAAAGGGAAATTGGCCTCCACACAGAAGAAGAGTTCAAAAGAGACATGCTATATGTTACTAAACCAATGTAGTTGGCAAAAACAGATATGCTTTTGATATGCAAAATGGAAGAAAAGCATGTGTTGCCAGTCTGCCTGCTTTGTTCTGACAGTATCAGTTGGTGAAACTGATCTTCTCCATATGGACGTTTTCTTGTTTACATCTTTGGACTGTCGTTTCCAACAGCATTATGTATGAGCCACTGAGACATCCTTGTGGAAGCCAATTTTTTCTTTGTCTATTGACCTCTACAGTCTGCTACTAGCTGTACCTTAGCCCCGCAGGTATGATACTATTGATCTTCCTTAGACTACTTCCATTTCCAGTTCTCTGTCTCCCACCTCATCCTGCAAGACTCATTCAATAGGTCTAAGGAGTATGCTATGCAGAAATGGTCATCCTGAGGGCATCCCCCTGTAAAGGAGGTGCAGTGCTTTAGAACGAACTGAAGGCAAAAGACTGACAGGTGGGAAAATGTCAAAATCTTTAAAAGTAAATAAATAAAATAAAATAAAATAAAATAAAATAAAATAAAATAAAATAAAATAAAATAAAATAAAATAAAATAAAATAAAATAAAATAAAGACAAAAGGAAAATAATTTACCATATTTTGTACACATAAACATTTTCTCACATCAGCACACCAGTTGATACCATTGCAAAAAAATGTGGTCACTGAATCCTTTGAAACTATTAAATGAGTTTTGCTGCTGTTTCTACAGGATGAGCCTTGGGCCATAAATTCAGGACAGTTTCCAGTCCATTCCTACAGATTTCTGATGCAGTGGATTAGACCCAAAGAGCAAAATTAAGGCCTTCTTGCAATAATTTGGCTTAGGTTCTTGGCCCATTTCTGGCTCCCAGATTCTTGATCCATTCAATTCTGGAAGCATACCTGAATTTTTGCTGTAGTGTATTTTTACCACGTTTCCCATCAGAAAAAAAAAATGGGAAAATGACCATAGTCTCACAGTAAACACTTCTTTTAAAGTGCTATGTCCACCTAGACTACACTACAAAAGACAGTGCTATGAGAGCTTATGAGCTTATGGGTAAGAGAAGAAGGCAGGCTAACATGGATGATACTCTTATGAGTGTTTACTACAGGTCACCTGATCAGGATGAAGAAGCTGATGAGGCCTTCTACAGACAGCTGGAAGTCGCCTCATGATCACCAACCCTACTTCTCATGGAGACTTCAACCACCCTGATATCTGCCAGAAAGACAACACAGCTAGGTACAAACAGTCCAAGAGGTTCCTGCAGAGCACTGATGATAACTTTTTGACACAGGTGGTGGAGGAGCCAATGAAGAGAGGTGTGTTGCTGGAGCTTGTACTAACAAAGAAAAACTGGTTGAAGATGGGAAAGTTGCCCCTGTGCTGACCATGAGATGCTGGAGTTCAGAATCTTGCAGAGAAGAAGCAGGGCAATAAGTAGGATTACAACTGTAGGATTTAGGAGAGCAAACTTTGGTGTCTTCAGGGACATTCTTGGAGGGATCCCATGAGTTAAGGCCCTAGAAGGCAGGGGGGGCTGAGAGACCTGGTTAATATTAAAGCATCACTTCCTCTAAGCTCAAGATTGGTGCATCACTATTAGTCAAGCAAAGAAATGGATGAGCTAGGAGCTCCTGGCAAAACTCAAACAGAAGAAGGAAGTATGTGGAGTATGTAAAAGGAGACAGGCCACTTGGACATAGGAACATTGTCAGAGTATACAGGGATGCAACAAGGAAGGCTAAGACCCATTTGGAATTATATCTGGCAAGGGATGTCAAGGACAAGAATGGCTTTTCCAAATGCATCATTAGTGAAAGGAAGACTATGGGCCTGCTGCTGAATAGGGTGAGTACCCTGGTGACGTAGGACACAGAGAAGGCAGTTACTGAATGCCTTCTGTGATTCAGCCTTCACTACTAAGGCCAGCACTAAGGAATCCCAGGTTCTGGAGACAAGAGAGAAACTCTGGAGAAAGGAAACTTTCCCTTTCTTGAGGAGAAATGGGTTATAAATCATTTAGGCAAATTTGATACTCACTTATCCACAGTCCCTGATGGGATGCACCCATGAGTGCTGAGGGAGCTGGCCAATGTTATGTCTAGGCCACTGTCCATCACCTTCAACAAGTCATGGAGAACAGGAGAGATACCTGAGGACTGGAAGAAAGCCCATGTCACTCCAGTCTTCAAAAAAGGCAAGAAAGAGAACTACAGTAATCTACAGGCCAGTCAGCCTCACCCTCATGTCTGAAAAGATGATGGAACAGCTCATCCTGGATATCATCTCTGAGAATGTGGAGGAAAAGAAGGTGATTGGGAGTAGTCAACATGTATTCGCCAAGGAGAAATCATGCTTAACTAATATGATAGTCACCTATGATGGGATGACTGGCTGGGTAGATAAGGGGAAAGTGTTGTCTACCTTGATTTCATCAAGGCTTTTGACGCTGTCTCCCACAACATCCTCAAGTAAGCTCAGGAAGTGTGGGTTAGATGAGTGGGCAGTGAGATGGATTGAGAACTGGCTGTGTGGCACATCTCAGAGGGTTGTGATCAGCAGCAGAGTCTAGTTGGAGGCCTATACATAGCAATGTCCCACAAGGGTACAGGGTCTAATCCTGTTCAACTTATTCATCAGTGACCTGGATGAAGGATGGAGTGCACCCTCAGCAAGTTTGCTGATGTTACAAAACTGGAAGGTGTGGTTGAAACATCAGAAGTTTGTGCTGCCATACAGAGGGGCCTTGACAGGGTGGAGATGAACCTCATGAAGTTCAACAAAGCCAAGCGCAGGGTCCTGTACCTAGGGAGGAGTAACCCCATGCACCAGTACAGACTGGGGGCTGACCTGCTGGAAAACAGCTCTGCAGAGAAGGACCTGGGAGTCCTGGTGGACAGCAGGCTGACCATGAGTCAGCAATGTGCCCGTGTGGCCAAGTCAATGGTATCCTATGGTACCTTAGGAATAGTGTTGCCAGTAGATCGAGGGAAGTGATCCTCTCCCTCTTCTCAGCCCTGGTGAGGCCACACTTGGAGTATTGTGTCCAGTTCTGAGCTCCCCACTACAAGAGAGACCTGGAGATCTCCTCTGGAGATGTTCTAAAGCCAACAAGATATGATCCCGTTCAATGTTCTCTAGGTGACCCAGCTTAAAGAAGGGGGTGGAACCAGTTGATCTCCAGAGGTCCCTTCCAACCTCATCCACTCTGTGACTGTGCAAGTGTTCAATGGTTTAACCTGATGTGCATTCCTGTGGTGTTATTCATTTGGCATACAATAACAACTACTCCGCTAGTGAAATTCCAGGCTTAAAAATGAAGAAAAGTCCATTCAGGCTTGCACAGTGAGAACTGAAGCACATTTCAGCCCTTTCTTCCTTTAGTGTCTTTCAAAAGTTTTTTCAGCTCTCCTATTTACAGAGATGCTTACATAAAATAGGCTTTAATAAAGAAACTGTTTTAAAAATAGATGTTTTAACTATAGATGTTTTCTTTCTCAAGTACCCTCTTCCTTTCAGAAATTCAGCATTGAGTTGACCAGTTCAAACACAGTATATGTCCAGGTTTATGCCTAGATGATTTCTGAATAAAATGTACTTATCTAACATAAACATTACCAACTCTGACCATTAATCCAACAATCTAACATGCCTAATCTATATCAAGTTAGTTTCTTATATTCTTTCATAAACTTAACATTAAATATACTTTAAACCAAAATTATTTGCATAATGTCATACTTGATCTTCAGGTAATAAATACCCCTACTGTAGTTCCACAGAAAGGCATTCACAGAATTTACTGAAATGCAGATATCCAGTTCCATAGCAGAAATTTAGAAGTAATGATAAATGAATAAAATTAACAGTATCTATTATGCTTCAGGAAACTGAAGAGGGCTAGCAGCAGTAAAGCTACTAGAAATACCTGATAAATTCCAAAGCCAGCTCATAGTGCTCTTTCTGAATGAATAAGAAAAAACAATAAACATGAAATTGTTCCAGTTATTTTACAAATTGAACCTGTATTAAGTTGCTAAATATTTCTACCAGTCGGCAAATACTTTTGAAAATTTATTATAAATGCTTTCTATTTTCTAGCTACTTTTTGTCTTTAGGCTTTGTGTGTACTCCCTAGCATCTGAGACTGAATGGGATGCATCCCAGAGGAGGATGCATCTAGCAACTTTTCTTTCCTTTTGTAAATTTTTTTTTCAAGTTTTCTGTCAAATTTTTGCCTTTTTTTGTAATTTCTCACATAGATGGTTTCTTTGTTTTGGCTTCTCTTTATTTACTCATGGAGCATCCACATCCTTTTCCTATTATCTATCTGTTTAACTAGGATCCCTGTGTTTTCAACAGTAGTTACATTCCAGCTTTGTATGACATGGTGTGTTTGAATTTGTGCTACTGACCCACATGCCAGACATGGCATTAATTTCAATTAACAGTGTATCTATAACAGAGATATATAGTATTACATCTAAGATAACACCCTAGATGTTTCAATTGTAGTCAAACGGGAGGAATGGACCTAGTACCTAATACATTGTCAGTGTCTCACTATTGACCATAATGTCAGTCTAGGTCACTAGTTTTGGTAGAGACTTTTATATGCACCTAATTGGAAGATCCTTAGAAATGTATTTTTTTCTGTTCTTTCTGCTGATCATTTAAGCTCCTTTTCTGAAGACAGAGAAGCCCCAGAATATCTTTTGATGCAGGCCGCTATCCTCTTATTTTTGTCTGACTTTGGCCAGACAAGTAGTGTCCTGTCCCTCCATATTAAGCCATGATGTGAGTCTTGGAGACTGCTACCAAGACTGATAGCTTAGGGAAAAAAACAGTTCTGTCACTGTGCTGCCTGTCCAAGTGAATGTAGCCAGCTTCCATGCAATTCCTGAGGTGGGAACAGTCAACAGAGTGTGTTTTCCCTAGAACTCATGCAGGACAGATGGAAAATGCTGGAAAATGTTTCCTTGATGCTTACCACACTGATATGCAGAGCTTTTTGCAAACCTGTGCCAGATGCTACACTGTACAGTTCAAACCTACTGTAACATTTACTAGAGGCTTTCTGCATTAGCTGTTTTTGTAAAAGTCACCGTCACCCACACCCAGGTAAATACAAATGTACACTGATTACTAGCTGGAATTCCCTTCAGTGTGAATGTACATGGAAATACCGCTTGAAGATTGAAAGAGAAGTTATCAGCAACTGACTTCTTGAAGGTGTAGAGTCCACGTCTCACATCTCACCCTCCTTCCACCCTCTCCTTGCACCCTTCCAGAAACCTAGTGGGATTTGGACTGTGCAGCTAATAAGAAGCTGCAAAGGCCATTGGGCACCTCCCAGAGGTGCCTGTCACTACTGCAAGAGGAAAAGTTATCTTATTTTCACTATAGGATGTAGTCGTTTACTGCACCCATGAATTTTGCATGTGGAAAAACTGGTTGCTGATAATATATATGTATTTAATTTAGCAGAGAAAATATCATTCAAAGTGAAAAGTCTGTTCAATTCTTTCTTTTTTTTTTTTTTTTTTCCTGACTCTTCCTTGATTCAATACAATTTGCATACTGTGGCACTCATTATGTCTGTGTCAAAGACTTGGGGGCGGTGTGGTGGTGGGGAGTGTTATATAAAATCCCACATAAATTTGCAGTAACGATGTGGTCTCAGTTATGAAGAAAACTGTACTGTGAATGTATTTTGGTGAATGTATTTCAGGTGGGAATACTATTAAAAGGTGCATAAATTGCCTGATGTAGCATTTTTGGGACCATGTTATTAAAAAAGGTGAGATATGGCATTCTGATGTATCCTTCACATCATTTAAATGGCTTTATATTTGTCAACACAGCTGTCGATAAAATTTCATTGCAGTATTTCATTTTATCACTTGCAAGTTTATGGGGCTACTTGAGTTTTTATTTTATTTTGTAAATCATGGACTATAATGAGATTTATTTTTTTTTATAATAATTTAAAAAGGAACTATCCTGTGCATTCCTTGTTCTAAGAACAGTTCTTCCAGGCCATCCTGCTTACTTCCTGCTTCCACTGACCTGAGTAATTGCATCTGTTTAGGTCTGAAATAGGGAACTGCACAGTGAAACAAGTAGTTGTGCAGAGCTTTAGAAAACATAGCACCAAAACAATGTTAACAGGCAGAATACTTATTTAAGTTGGGTGTTTCGCAGCAGTAAAAGAGGAAGTATAGAATTTATTTTGAGTAAATGCAGGTAATGCTGAATTGTCAGTGCTCACTCTGTGGATGTATCTTTTCTGTTGAATTAGGTGGAAACAGCAACTGATTCAGATACCGAGAGCAGAGGCCTACGGGAATACCACTCTGTTGGGATACAAGTAGAAGATGAAAAACGGTAATTCAAGCACATACAAAAATCTGTAGGCTTTCATAAAACAAAGCGCATTTATAAACAGTGTTAATAACAAACATCTGGCAACTTCTGCTCCTAAATAATTCATAAAGCCAAATTTCTTGTATGCATGCTGGTCATTTGGTAAAATTTGTAGAGAATATTTAGCAGTTGCTTATCATTCAGTTAACTTTACAGTTTTAATTGGAGTGAAGGAAGTGAAAGTTTTAAATTAAAGTGGTGCATTAATATCCTTTCATTAGTTGCAGATCAAAAACAAAGAGATGTATATTGGGGTATTCTTTTGATAGGACATCCTGTACTGATCCAGGCCTTCCCAGGCCTCCTAGGGAGATACAGTGGTTAGGATAGTATCTTTATCCTAAGCTGGAATCAGCTTCTATGCTTGTTCAATCTTTACCTAGTTTTGTAAAACTGATGGCCAATGCACTAACCCACTGGTTGGTTATCCCTGGCAGGCACTGCCTGTTAAGTACCGGACTGGGACCATTATCTCATTTCACGGCAGCTGTCAGACAGTATCTGTCTGCTAATTGCCTTTTACCAACATTGACTAGAAGTAATTTGAAACAATAGACCTAGATGTGAAAAGATTTTGCAAATAATCTTTGAGCGTCTATCTACCTTTATAATATAAATCTTTTCTTAAATGTCATTATTCTTGGCATGTTACAATAGAAAAGCAAGATTTAATGGTTATCCTATGAGGTTGGTAAAAAAAAAAAAAAAAAAAAAAAAAAAAAAAAAAAAAAGAACTCTTAAAACTGTAGCTTTTTTTTTTCAAAGAATTGTTAACAGTCCTAACTTAGCAGATTTTCATGTTTTATCTAATTATGATCATTAATATTTGGATTTTTTATACATATATTTAGCAGTCTTCCACCAGGAGATGCAACCCCACAGTTCTGCTAGTTATTTCCAGTTCATTTAGTAATGATACATGGTATTTTGTAGTAAGAGAATAAATCAATATTTGCTTCCAGAGATAATTTAAATGATTTTCTTTTGTATCTTTGCTAAGATCAATGATGCCACTATGCTTTTTGTTTTTTCTCTCTGCTGTTACTCACTGTCTTATTTTAGTGGAATATGCACAAAGAAAAATATTTAGCATAAAATACAAGGAGAAAACTAGAATCCATCCATTGAAATACTATTCTGTGCCCTGTATAAACATATATGACTTTATATGACTTCTTAATACCTTTCCTTTCCTCCTTTATCAAGACATGGAAGATTTAAGCGCTCAAACAGTGTAACAGCAGCTGTCCAGGCTGACCTGGAGCTGGAGGGCTTTCCAGGACACATCACCATGGAGGACAAGGGACTTCAGTTTGGCTCGTCATTCCAGCAGCACTCAGAGCCCAGCACCCCCACCCAATACAGCGCAGTGAGAACTGTACGGACACAGGGACTGTTCAGTTACAGAGAAGATTACAGGACCCCTGTTGACACCTCAAACCTTCCACCACCAGAACCCTGGCTAGAGCCAGCCATTGAGACAGTAGAGACTGGTCGAATGTCTCCTTGTCGACGGGACGGATCTTGGTTTATGAAGTTGCTGCATACTGAAACTAAGAGAATGGAAGGATGGTGTAAAGAAATGGAAAGAGAGGCAGAAGAAAATGATCTTTCTGAGGAAAGTAAGAACATCTTGATATCTTTTCTTACAAATGCTTGCTAAAAACTGTTAGGATAAATTGATGGGGTGTTGTTTTTCCTTACTCATTTTGCAGTACCAAAGACACTCTACAGAACCATTAGATATAGGCCCCCTGTCCTGCTACTGACAGTGCACATTGGTCTTTGCCAGAGTAAGGTTTTATGGAAGCAGTTGAGGAGCCAACTGCATAGAGTCAAGTGCAGGATCAAAGCCTGGCGTTAGATACAGCGTGAGTTGGGCAATAGCTCCATCTGTAGCACCAGCTCTGGCACATTCTTCTCACTCACTTCTGTGGCTCCAGTGCTTGATCCTTTGCCACAGCACACAAGGTGGTCTTTTGTGAAGTTTTTTTTGTTTGCCATTTTTCTGAATCCTGAGAATCTGTCTCTTATTTTGAACAGGCATTTTAAACATGTTTTCATTCCTGTAGAGACACTAGAGACTATCATAAAGGGGCCATTAGAAGAACAGGAAGGAATAGGCAAGAGCAGTAGTTAAAGTACTTCTTCAGTTACAATCCCACATAGTTCAGCAGCATTTTCTTATTATAATTTTATCACGAATCATTATTATTCTCTCACTTCCTGTGGACACCTTGAAAGAAGTGATGGGAAAAAGTGAAAAATAATGTAGACTATTTTGGAACAAGATCCAAGCCAGCACTAATGATAGTAATACATCAAAGTGGTCCTAGTACTCAGTAGCCAGCTCCCTGTGATTCCCTCTGAGGTCAATTATCCTTGTTCTCCGGTCTTAGTTTTATAAATATTTCAATCCCTGCCAATCTGAATTATTGTCTCAGTCCAGATTTTCTCAGATCACAAATTAGTTCATATTAAGTTTTCTTACTAGCATCTTTTCCTACACTCTTACAAATCCATGCATCACCTCTGAGTATTCTTTCCTGATTGTCTTCTTTCCCCCTCAATGAGTTCTTATTTATGATCTACCCCCAGGTCTTGGGCCATGCCCGCATGGTCACTAAAAGGCCAATTTCTATTTCTTGCACTGACCTTTTCAGAAGAAGGAATATCTGTATTTTTACCTCATCATTTCCATCTTACAGTCATATTTCTGCACTATATTGTGCACAAGTCTGCCCTTAACAAGGTAGCTTTTGGGGTGGGAAAGAGCATAAGGCTGTTTTTCTTCCTTCAGCCTCCAGTGCTTTCCAGAATTTAGCTTTTTGTCATCATTTTCATTATGGCAGATATGAGCTGAGAGTCCTCTCTTTGCATTGATAACATGAAGACTTTATTACCCTCCTAGGTGCTGTTTAAGTACAAATAATAAAATATTTTGCTTTGCTTAGCTTGTGTTAGGATTCCCAAATGTTATTTCATAGTGGTTATTTTTAATGCTTATTTTTACCATATACATCTTATTTTTGTATTCCCCAAATCTTTGCACTGCTAAATACTGACATTTCTCTGCCATCATTAAATATCCCAAAGCACTAGCTTTCAGTGTTGCCTGGTACTGATGTGGGGACATCAGTGCTTGTGATCATTTGCTATCTCCTTTCTTTGCAAGCTCTTCCTCATGCTCAGCCATAAACAAATTTGCAAACATCTGAAATTGGCAGTGGAAATGTTCTCGGGTCTTCCTCATTCACAAACACAGGTAGGGTGTTAGTGGTATTATTCTCTAGAATCTGAAGCTGGCTACGTGTTATGTTAGGAAAAGTCGGAGGACCTGATTTTAATTGACCACCAATTTCTGGGTGAAGAATGACCCTCCCTTCCACCATGTAAAGTTACACTTGCACTCCAGAAATACCCTTAAACACTTTGCAACACCTAGAAGTTTTCAGAAAATTGTAGAGAAGAACTTGAAGGATAAGACAGAAAGACAAATTGGACTTTGCTAATTTTTATTAACATTCACAGTTAGTGAGACCCTTTTAACCTAGAATCATTTCAGAGAACACAAAATGGAATTTCAGTATTTTCTATTTCCTCATTTGCAGAGTGACTCTGTAAGAGAAAAAGAAAGGGCAATTCCCTCACATGTAGATACTGAAATACAACTGAAATGGACTTTTGCAATTCCCTTTTTAACATAACCAAAATAGGTTCATTTTCTATGTTTGGGGGAACAATCTGGCCTCCCTAATAGGTTAGAGTAGGAAGTATAAAATAGATCTATATAGCATAAATGAAATAAAATGCTTGTCTTCAGCTGTTTGTCAAAAGTGACACACAGACTTCTGCTTTTCCATCTTATGTGATTCATTTCAAGAGATACTCCTAAAATCATTTCCGAATTACATTATCTTTGAAATGGTAAGCCTTCGCTTAATATAGCTAACATCAAGCAAAAGGAAGTTATCAAAGAATTATTTTCACCAAGGGAATGATCATTTTAAAATTTCTGCTAGATGCTTTTTTCCTGTTGAGTAGTCTCTGACACATTTTGTATCCCCTGTTTAAACTATATAGGTTGGAAGGTATGAATCCATAAGAACTAAAGTTTAATGATATCCCTCCATGAAATGTAATTTGACATATTTAAGCATTTCTCAGTTCGCTGAAGAAAATACTCAGAAATACAGAAGCCAGAAGCAACTAAATATGTTTTTTCCATCTTTCAGCAGGACTACTGTTCCCATGACACTTCACAGCAAAGTTTGCACATTCAAACTGTCATTGTTAATGCTGAATCATTCTTTTTTTTGGCCATGGTATATTAATTGTACCTGAAGAACAAATATAGCTTTGCATCTCAAAGGAGAAGGCTGTCTTTATGCTACCACTTCACTTTTGTTTTAATCAAAGGAAGAGTTAAAACAGAGCTGCATTTTAGAAAACAATTTCATTTTCTGTGTTAGCACAATAGCCCTGAGATCACAGAAAGCTGTCTGATTGCTGTATTGATTTTTTTCTTTCACTGTAGCTTTTCTCCCATAATGTTGGTTTAAGATCTTCACTCATCAGGACTTAGAAAGGGAGAAGATAATCACTGCAACAAAAATAACCTAACCTCTCACACTTTCTTTTTGCAGACAGTATTTTTTCATTTGGTCAGTTGCCATGAATCGTATTTTGGAGTCTCTGTAAAGTTCAAGTGTTGTCTGTGTGGGCTGTTATTTGTGTTCTCAGTGTTTATCAGAATATATATATATATATAATATATATATGGCTGGAAGTGTTCCCAGGGTAAGCTATCTCATCATTTGCACCAGCAGGGTGCCTTCCAGCAAAGATATGTGTTTCTCAAGGGTGCTGACTGGTGTTTCAGTTTTACACCCTGAAAATTGTATTTGGCTATTGCTGGCGTGTAAGTGATGACAAGAAAAATGCTCCAGGTTGTCACACTACAGCTACTGAAGACACAAAGGGCCAGGACTCTGCAGCCCAAGAGCTGAGCTTTATGCACTATGTGATGGGAGCAGGGAGACTTGCACAGGAAGCAGCAGAGCCTGCGAGCCCAGAGGGGAGCCACAACTTGCAGGGTCAGGCATGATGTGGCAGAGGGAAGCAGAAGACATCACAGGCTCCCAAACACCACAGATTCCTCTACTGAGATATTTCAGTGTGCAGGTCAAATGGAGAACTGCCACCCAGACTTTACTCTCATATCAAAATCCTAAGATAACAAAGCACAAAAAAAAAAATAATAATAATAATCTTAGAACAGAGTCTTTAAGCCCAGTTTAAACCATACCAGCACAAAGAGGTTTTTTGCTAATATCTTTCTTCTGCACCATTTTTAGGAGCTCTGCTGGCACAGCTATGCTCTATTGAAGTAAAGTGATCTCTAGTGTATCAGGCATTAGCAAGACAGCGTAAAATATCACCTTTCTCTCCCCTTACCCCTTCATTCCATGGATGCTGAATTGTCTTTGCTAATCCTCCGGTTGGTGTTTCCAAAGTACTGCAAGGGGTTTAGTAACACAGAACTGTAGCAGAAAAGGTAGAGTTAAATCTCACACACTTTGGAAAAAAGAAACCTCACAACCAATTTATTTCAGTACATTCATAGTTAATCATCCATAAAAGCTTTCTTAGGTATTTGACCAAATATAGGTTATCCTTTAACCAAAGAGAGATTACTGACATCATTTCCTAATGCCTTTCACAACTCTATCCTTCAGAAAATATTGAAATTGACATTTGGATTGTTGTAAATAACTACAGAATGTCTTAATTTCCCTGAAACAGTAGTTAAAATCAATACAGGACAGTCCCATAGTGAGGAACCCAAGAATTCCTCCTAGCATTTGTATTGCTGAGCTTAAAGTTTCTCTTCTCTGAACTCATCTCCATTAGGGTAAAAATTGAACGTGCACAGAGGCTCAGGGATCACAAGGATCCCATTGCCATACCTTGACTCCAGAACACTACAGACTGATGGCTGTGCTGTTCTAAAATATCATCTCACTCCAAACATTATGCATTTATTATTATGCCTGCCTGCTATGTTGCCAGTGGAAAAGATGCATATTTTAGACAGATTTAGGCTTAGTATCAGAAAAATTTAGGTTTACAGATTGCACAAATATTCTGGTTTACATGTTAGGATGATGAGCTAAGTGACAGAATATTCTTTCAGGCATACTTTCTCATGTTGTGTGTAGAGCGATTTATTTACAATCTTAGGAATAAAAAAGAAAAGTAAAGAAAGAAAAAAAAAATGAAAAAGAAAAAAAAAAAAGCAACATGAAATGAAAATTTAAAACTAAAAACTAAAACACATCATTTAAATAACACTAATACCAGAAGCAGACTGATTACTATAGTTTCTCATTACAGTGGTGCAACTGAGCAAAGCTTTTAACCTGTCAAAAACAGATTTATAGCATCAGACTATATGTCTTGGTTTGATCAATATAATTCTAACTTTTCTTACTCTGCCTTTGTGATGTGAAACTCTATTCAGTTATATGAGTCTGTAGCATTCCTCACACAATACAACATGTATAAATATATATTACTTGCAATTTTCTTGTAATATGCTTATTGCAGGGGAAAAGACACCATTGTGTTAATTTTCCATGTTGTATACAGGGAACTTCTACAATTGTTATCCAGGATATAAATCCTGAGTCTGCATCTACTGCAGTCACAGTAAGAGTTTTGTGCGTCTTCAGAGTAAAACTCATACGGGACCACACAACAAAAATAGAGTGCTTTATGTGCTTCACGGAGCAGAATTAAGGTGGTATGACTCTTTCAAGTGAATATAACATTATCTTAAGGAGGGGAGAAGGTATAGGAATTATATGAAAATTATATATATTTAACTATGTTGGTTGATTTTATCATCATTTATTTACAAGCAAAATCTTTGAAGCATCACCAAACATCTCAATCTCTCCAGTCTCTAACATTCATCATTCCTTCATGGAGATAATCAATCTGCACTCATCAGAATAATTCCCCAATGCATGAAATTAATAACAAGACTTTGGCTGTCTATTAATATTGTGCTAAAGATTATGAATTGAAGTGTTTTAATACTTTAATTTAATTACAGCAAAGCAGAGTAGCATGAATATGAGAGATTCTAACTTCTATGTTTTATTAAGTCTGATTTACTTATTGAAATGGAAATAGAGTTAGATCTTTAGTAAATGGTAGGCCTGTAATTATACATGTGTATTCATCACTCTTGGAGCCTTTTTGAAAGACTGCTCACCAGTGCTATATGCTGCTTCAAAACGAACTTTATTCCTGGCAGTGGGGTCCTAGTTCTGCAAGTTGTTTAAGCCTGCCATCTGTAGAGTAGTTATGAGGGAACGAGGTTTGTTTAGCTTGGAGAAAAGGACTTAAATCGGGGTGTAATTACAGCTCTCCACTACCTAGTGGGTACAAACCGCGAAGGTGAAGGCAGTCTCTTCTCAGAGGTACACACTGAAAGGAGGAGAGGCAGTCGGTACAAGCTGCAGCAAGGGAAATACCAACTGGACAGAAGGACAAAACTCTTCAACAAGAGGGTGATCAAGGAACCCTGAGAGGCTACGATTTGTCTTCCTTGTGGGTTTCCAAAACTTGAGTGGAATAATAGTCTGACCAACCTGATCCTTGCTGACAGATTTAGGCAGCTTCAGGTGAAGTCAGAGAGAGGAACCAAAGGCACATGTTTCACTCTGGTGGTCTTCTTCTGGGGAACAATGGGGAACCTCTCTGCTTCATGAGACATGAGCATCACTCAGCATAAGGTTGCTTTCTAGGAATCTTCAGCATATAGCTGGACTTGGTGACACATGCAGATAGCGCAGAACCAGTGTCTGACATCCCAAATGGAGGTGTACCACTCCAAAACACAGCATAGCCAGTGCCTAAAGTCTTGTCTAGTCTGTCTGGGTTTTAAATCACAGATACCTGTCAACATGATCCTTCATGATAATGAAAATCAAGCAAATGTTTATTTAATTTGGGGTTTGGAGTAACCAAGAGACTCACTACAAAATATTGGTCAGATATAGATTCTGTCAAGATCTAAATTTCTGTGGTAGGGCCCAAACCAATGCATTTTCCTCATACTAAATGCTTGGCTGTGAGATACAGAATTCAGTGGAGGAAACTAAAACTGAGCTTTATTCCCTGTGAGACAAGCACTACAACCATCAGCCTACAGAACCATTCTCACTCTTTTTCTGCCTGGTGAGTAGTTGAATGGAGTGTGGAATAGCTTCAGCAAGGTGATGCCAGGGACCTGCTAGTGCAGAATTCCTCAACTTGGGAAAGAAGGGATTCTGACCCCACACTGGGAGTTTGTCCTATGTCCTGTGCTGTAGAGCATCCAGGGACAAGGAGGATACAAGTTTGGTCGACAGTTACATTTCTACCTTTGTTTAAAATGCTGACAAACAAATGAAAGTGATTTATTTCAGATCGAGTGAAACAATTCTTTTTAATTTATATTTCTGTGTGTTTTTTGGGGGGTTTTAACACCTGAAACATTGCTTTTCCTAAGCCAATGACTCTATAGAGGAAAGCAAGGGGTTTGGTAATCAAAAACCCCAAACCAATTAAAATGTTCTGTTTCATTTGGTCAGCTAAACTAAAACAAAACCCCAGTGAATTACTCATACAGCCCTGAAACACTTAACCCTTTCACAAATGGGTGCCACAAGGGACAGATGAATTATGCATGTTGCTGTTTAATTTAGTGTTGTGGCACAGCTGTAAACTGTTTATCTAACAGAAAACAGAATAGTGTTTAAGAAATAGCTTTACAAATTAATCTATGCTTTTAAAGTTATGAAATACATATGTTTTCACAGAAACTGAGCCTAAAACTTCTGTTTCTCTCTTGCTGCTTCTTGTGGTTAAGCAGATGTTTCACTGGTCTAGAGTAAGCAGAATTAAAATGTAACTATTACCAAAATATTTTTTTCATATACCACTCAGTCTTCTCATCTTCTTATTCAAAATAACAATAAAACTTTAAGCTCTGCAAGAATTTAACTTTTTTATATCACATGTTGCAGTCCAGTTTTATTGTATTGTAGCTTCATTCTACCCTAAGCCTCTTCTTTAAATTATTGATTTAGTTCCTTCAAACAAGCAGTCTGTTTAAATTAAAAGATGCCAGAGTATTTATTATGTCACCCCTATACCTACCTCTGTCATTTCCCTAAAGATTATTTAAAGATCAGGAAATTCTCTGGAAAACTCAATCTTGCATTGAAACCCCAGCTTATTATGCATTTTAAAATGTTGCTTTTTCAACATAGATGTTGAAAGGATGTGCAATTTGATGTAGGAAAGTATATGGCTACCAACTGAAGTCTATCCCAGCAAATGTGGGACTCTAGGAGAAGCTGGTTTTCTCAGGATAAGCCAGTCCACTTAGGCACTCTAGTCAATAGAAAGAGACATCTTCAGGAGGCGATTCATCACATCTAAAAACAAGTGCCTAACATGGGTGAGCTGATGAGCCGACTATTTCCTGTCTTTGATTATACATGTATATAAATAGAAATTTTGATTTAGAGAGCTAGTTCTTGGAAGCAAAGTGAAGTAAAACAAATTGGGTTGGTTCATTTCCCCTGTTCTTGTGTACACTGTAAATAACAAGCATACTGACTGGGGAAAGCCCAACAAGCCATGTGGGTTGGTTGTGATTCAGCAAAATCCTGGAGCACTTGTTTGTGTCCCACTCTGTCTGAACCTCCCATGCTTAGGTCTTCATGTATTTTCCAGGGTAGACATATAAATAAATTATGTTCCTCAATCAGGTCTGTATTGTAAGTTTATTTTTTTTAATAGTGGCTGATGGTGCTTAAGAGATGAGTCTAGAAAAGCTAACGGACTTTGGATGATAACTTAAAAAGAGCTTTAAGTTTGGTGACAACTTACTAGTTTCAATGTCAGTAGACCTGTTGAATCATTTGCAGTAATTATTTGTAGTTAAATGTTTTGTTAAGTCAGGATGCATTTGCAAAAAAAAATAAAAATAATTAAAAAAATAAATCTGGATAATAATGTTTATCACTGACTTTTTTTATGTTGTTGTTGCTGTTATTTACTTTAAAATTTAAGATTGTTCTCAAAAAAAAAATATGTGTATATGCCTACTTCAGGAAGCTGTCTGTGTTCCTTTGATTTTTTTCCTACTTTCTTAAGCAAACATTCTTGGTTGTTCTGAGTTATTAATATATCATTTACTATTTACAAAGAGTAAGATGCCACAGAGCTTTCCTATATCTATATCTTTTAAAAATATTTTATGTGTATAATCAGAAGCAGCAAAATATTTACTTCCAGTATAAACTAAGCTGTGATTTCAGCTACGTATTCTTTGAGCTGGCATTTACATTTACTGCCAAAACATCTATTCGTAATAACCTCTCTGTATGCTTAGTCCTAGGTAAGATCCGAAGTGCTGTTGGAAGTGCTCAGCTGCTCATGTCTCAGAAATTCCAGCAATTTTATTGGCTCTGTCAGCAAAATCTGGTAAGTGACCATGTCTGGCCATTCTTGAAGAGTTTATGACTCCTCATACTTAGCCTCATACTTAGTATTCTACAAAATACTACTATTCTACAAAATACTAATTTACAAAAAACTGTAAATTTTACAATTAAATATTTTTACTTCAAAGGCAACAACAGAAACTAATGTAGTGTAATGTAGTTTCTAATGTACCCAGAAAGTAGCATTCTGAAATGTCATTTTCATGTCTCACATTTGTCTTACTGTTCCTTTTTTTTTTTTTTTTTAACTTAATCTTGAAGTGTAGTGTTAGTACATTTTTTATCAAAGCCAACATGCACTTTCAGTAATTTTAGTCTAGTTGGGTGTTGTCTTTTTTTTTTTTTCTTTTGCTGTCTTTATTTAAAAATAAATAAAAAAAAAATGAGAAGGGAACAAATGCAAGTTTTCTGAGACATAATATTATGGCTTATTTTTGTAAGACCCTAAAATAGTAACAGTATTTCTGGTAAGAAAGGAGGAATTTTTCAAATTACAGTAGGCAGAGAATAGGAGGATACAGGATGCAGCTTTCTACCTACCTGAAAATAGGACTGATCTGGGAAACGGGAACATTCATATTGTTCATGAAATTGGGTTTTATGATTTGCACTGCCAATTATATATAAGATGTCCTAGGGCTAAAGGAACAGATGCAGTATATTACTTGTAGGAGTTACTGCTATTGTTCTGGAAGTTCATTAGACACTAATTTGATTCGAAATGTTATCTTCGTTAATATGACAGCACTCATCAGTGATGTAAACGTTGTAGCAAGATGATACTAAGCAATAGAAGAACATAATGCTTCTAGCTAAGGCTAGTGGTACAACACCTACTTTCTTTGGCTTACTTGAAAACGAAATGTAACTTTCACCTCTTGACTGTCCCTACACATCATACATTAAATGTGCTGAATTTTGTTACATGCATGACAGCAGACATGACCTATATATCTGGTTAGATACATTTCTTTTTCTGTTAGTATTTGCTACACAATTTTGAAAGCAAAAGTCATTCTGGGGAGACCTATATACTACTTTCCATCCTTAAGGTTAAACATCCAAAATTCCTGAAACTGTAGTCAAATATTACCGAGAATATCATGCCAAAAAAAAAAAAAAAAAAAAAAAAGGCCCACCTTCTGATATAAAAGGATAAGATATATAGTCCTCTTTAGGAGAGAATCCAATTATCCACTTCAAAGATTCTGTCAAAACAAGAAATTGAATAGCTATGACAGAATGACAGAGGAAATATGCAAAGTCAGGCAAGCAGGAGATGACCACATCAGTAGTATCAAATATATCATGTGTGCTTCTATTTATTCATGTTTTTGATAGTGAAAGAAGGAAATCTTCATCAATGCCTAGAAGTTTCTTACTGCAAACTTCAAAGTGTCTTCCATTACCTGATTGATTAAGCTATGCAAACTAAGATTTGGAGATCCTAACCTCCATTCCACTTCATTTATCTTCGAGTGGGACCAGCACTTGTGCTTGAGAGCATTGCTGTAATAACGAGAACATCTCCTGCTCTGCACAGCCATCGGCAGTTTGGAAGTGCTGACAATTCCTTACTGCAAAAGCAGTAGTAGAAATCTACTGCTTTGCAGATAACATGACCAAAAAAGGGCAACATTTTCTCTCCTTCTTGTTTGGATAATAAACCTTTGAACTCCTTAATGGCAGCTTCACCCAATTCTGGATATTTCAGCTCTGAATATTCTTCAGCTTCATTAAATCAGCAATGGGCTCTGCAGAAAGCAGCAACTGCAGAACTGGACTTCTAGCTTGTTCATGTTTTGAGGCTTTTCTTCTTATGCTTAATGGTAGAGGTTTTTTGTTAAATAGTCACTTAGTGCTTATCTACAGCAGGCTTTACATATTCTCCAAAGGCAGCATCTTGGTGCCCCATGGGAATGCTGGCAGATAGCAGCCAGTTTATGAAGTCCCCCGCTGGAGAACAACTAGTGCTTACAGGGCTACAGCACAGCAGTTTCTGTAACAGTATTCAACAACAATAACCATAAATGTACAACAGAGAACAACAGCATCTACTTTTGCCAACACAAAAATGCAGCAAAGTTTTAAGAACAGGAACGTACTTACTCGAACTGAAATTTAATCATTGCCTATGGATATTTCTAAAGGGTGACAGGAACTTCAGGCAACATATTGATGATGCTCTTGGTTAAGATCTCTCACTCAGAGTAAATTCATACAACTGGACTTTTTGTCAGGGAATGTAATAATAGGACAAGGAGTAATTGTTTTAAACTAAAAGAGGGTAATTTTATATTAGATAATAGGAAGAAATTCTTTACTGTGAGGGTGGTGAGGCACTGGCACAGGCTGCCCAGAGAAGCTGTGGATGCCCCATCCCTGGAGGTGTTCAAGGCCAGGCTGGATGGGGCTTTCAGCAACCTGGTCTGGTGGGAAGTGTCCCTGCCCATGGTAGGGGTGTTGGAACAGGGTGATCTCTAAGCTTCTTCCAACCCAAACCACTCTGTGATTTTGTGATTTTTATGAGAATCTGACTGACTATCTCTTACAGTATATGGTTCCCAATAACTACTAGAAAAAAAAAAAAAAATGAAAAAAAAAAAAACATCATTGATTAATGACTACTCCCTGCTGAATTATTCACATTATCTCTTGTAATACCCTGCTTTTTCTTTGAAGTGTCCTCCTCCATACCCTAGTCAGCACAGATCCTACTCAGCTCTTGAAATCATCTCTCGGTGTGTCACGGTTGCAGGCAAAAACAGAGCATCATGAGCATGGGCCAGGTAGTTTTTGCTAGCTTTAGGCTTCCTTCGGACGGAGGCTGCAAAGCTGAATTCCAAATACGATACAAATAAAAGAGCCACTTCTGAAAAGAAGCAGGTTTAAGGCACTCTTTCCAAAACCCAGTTAGCTGTAATAGTAATCATTTTTGCTAGCGTTTATCTACGGGCTGCGAATCCATAAGTGATAGCAGCAGGAGGCAGCCCTCTTGTGTCCGCACAATGCACTGCATGCTCCTGTCCTCCCTGCTGCTCTGGAAGCTGTGCTCTTCGTCATCAGGGATGAACAACGCACAAAGGTACAGAAGAGCAATTAGCCTTGATTCACAAGGCAATGACATTTCTATGAGTGGCATCATTTTGTGTCTGTTTAGAGGAAAGTGGGGAAAAGGAGACCAGGCTGGAGAGAACAGATCGCAGTGCAAGACAAATTGCTATGGGACTGTCCTGACAAATTTCATGCGGGGAGTTGGTTCCTGAAGCCTCTGATATTGACCTTTATTCAGTAATTAATACCACTGACACACACTGTAAATAGTTTTGGAATAAATTGGGATCTTCCCAATGCAGACATCTTCAGTGAACACTAATCTGGAGTTGCATCGTGTTTCCCAGAAGTCTGTTATAATCTGTACTGGAACTTCTGTTTAATCCCCAAACTTCCTATGAAATTAAAGTTTTTCTAGCAAGGTTTTTGAAGTGTATAAACTTTTAGGCAGTTGTTCTTGGGCTGGATTCCCAAAGGGTTTTAGGTACGGGTGACACTACACAGCATCATGCCCAGCTCCAGCCACTCAGCTCCCACAGTGGTCCAAACCCAAATTTAAGTAGCAGTTCCCAGTGTAAGACCACTAGGAGTGAATAGAAATGCTGGTTTATCTTTCTTCCAAGTTTTAGACAACTCTGTGGAGCTTTATTCACTACCTAAAATGTCTTCATCCATTAGATTCCAAGAATACAGGGCACAGAGCCTTGCTTCATCAATAACACCACAGTTTATTTATTACTCAGTAAATTAGGCATTACAGCTTTTGCCCAGTGAGGGGGAAATCATGAGCTCCTTTGGCCTGATTTCAACTGCATCTCTCCTAGCTCCATTGCAGAGACCTTCTTAACTACTTCCTCTTGCCCTGGGAGATTACTTCTCCATCATCTTCACAGAGATGTTTACCAGTTAAGCTCACTAAAGTGACAAACCTGTCTTCTTGAAGAGTACCAGTTCTCATAAAACATGAGGTACAGAGTCTGTATGCTACCTTTTAATGCAATTTTTATCCAGCATTAACGTTTGGTTAATCATCAGGTTATTAGCGCCACCTAATGCAGTACCTGGGAATAATACCTGCCCAGTTCCTGAGCATGATTCGACCCCATAGAGAACAAAATCCTAACATACCACCCGGATTTTAAAGTTTACACACATATTTGAAAACCCAAGACAATGTAAACATCGAATCCAGCACAAGTTGACAACTTCCTCGTAGTGTTGCTTTGTCTTCTCCTCAGCTATCACAGATGTAATTTTTAACCAGAAAAACTTCAGGCTTCCTGGAATACGAACCACATCCTCATTCCCTTTAATAATCAGCAGAGAGAGGTTGTCAGCATGTGCCAGATTTTAGAAATGCAGATCAGCACAGCAGATGGTGTTGAGGAGCTCTCCGTGCTGCACAGATGCAGAAAGGCTAGAACAGGACATGTAACTCGTTCGTGTTTGGGTTTTGTAGGAGGCACAGCTGCAGAGCATGTGTAGCCTTAGCCCTGAGCAGCACTGCAGCAACAGCATCTGGCACGTCTTTCCTGCCTCAGAGCACTTTGTTTAAAGCCTCCTGTTCTATTCATGCTCTCTCCTTTGTGCATGACAGGACCCGAGTGCCATGCCGAGACCAACTTCCCAGGACCTCGCAGGTTTCTGGGACTTATTGCAGCTCTCGATTGAAGATGTCAGCATGAAGTTTGATGAACTGCACCAGCTGAAACTCAATGAATGGAAAATAATAGAATCACCTGAAAGGAAGGTAAATAGACCATGGACAATACCATTTACTTCCCACTTACAGTACTGTGGTCTCCCTGTGTTAAATCCAGTAGTGAAGTGTGGAAGGTTTCTAGCCCAAAGATAGAAAACACCTACTGGTATAGCCCAATTTATACATGGAAACCTTCATCAGATATGAGGGGGGGTTATTTTCTTTTTAATAATGTTGAACTGAATTGTGTAACAAACAAAATTGATTTTGCTAAATCCTGTTTGTCTGCTCTATAACATTTGTGTTGAAATTATTTGGATTCACATTAAAAAGGCTACAATTGAAATATGTTCTGATTAATTCAGACTGAGGACAATAGCCCAATAATTCAATCAAGGTAAACTGCAGCATGCTGCTCCATTTGGGCCAGCTCAAACCTGAGCATTATGTTGCTTAATCCTAACCACAAGAGATGACTGGTGCTGGGCCACAAGTGAGATAAAAGAGTATGACAAAGCACAGTGCCGGTCAAACTAAAGCTTGACTATGAAAGTTTGGGGGAAAAGAGAATTTCTAGCAAACTGCCTGCACCTTTGTGGTGCAGCTTGGGAAACACCCCTGGCCACCAGGCTTCCAAAGCAGGTGGCACCATGGCCACGAGCACAATGTAAACCTGAAACTGCCTTTCCCCTTCCCAGAGCAACTCCCTGCCCTGCTCCCAAATTATCCCACTGCCCTTGCTGATTATTATATCAGTCAGATGAAGGCAGCATTTGGTTTGAGTCAGTACTGTTGGCCTCAGGTGAATACTTGTTTGGTTTGGGAGGAATTAGGAGGCATTTTGACAACTCTTTCATTTCTTCATGCTCCTCTTGGATTTTAATTTTCAGCCAACTGATTGGTGGATGGTGAGTTTGCAACTCTTGCTTACTAGTGACAATTGGAAGTAAGAAATTATTGTAGTGACAGCAACAGTGGTGTTCCTGAGAGGGAAATAATTAAAGGTGAAAAAAATAATAAGATGGGACAGCAGGAATGGAGTCCTTATGTTCCTGTCTAAAAACAGGAAATAAAGAAAATAAAGACTGGAAGAGCTGACTGTCATGGAGAACAGCATTTTAGGCTGCTGCACTGTTCTTGCTGAGTTGAGAACATTGAACTATGTTCTTAAATTTAACTCTAGTCTTGGATAATGCATTTTGGTAGTAGACTCAGAATTAAAAAAAAAAAAAAAAAAAAAGTAATGATGATTCTGCAAACCACAGGTGTATCAGTTCTTTTTTATTATTATTTGAATCCTGCTGTGCCTCAAATTAACTGTGTTCTCCATAAGGAACAGCCCATGCTCTGAACTATTACAACCACTGTAAGAAGTGATCCAGCAGAAAGATATATCATAATAACCATACAATACATATGAAGTTGTGGAATCTCCATCTTTGGAGATATTCAGCCAAGTATTAAATATGATGACAAAAAATGTGTTTTAACTTCAAACTTGAGTCTAATTTCAAGTGGGCTTTGAATAGAGTATTGTACTGAATCATCTCCAGAGGTCCCTTCCAACCTAAACTATTATATTATTATGTGATTCTGCAATATCTTTTTAAGGTCCTTATGTGATATTCCACAATCTATAATGGAGTAAAATATCAATTTCATACTTCAGAAAAGTTCTTGATATAAAACCTGCAGAAGTCATTTACAGCTACGTTGGTAGCAAAATCTGTTGACTCTCACTTTATAGTTTGCTAATTTTTCAGTATAATTTTCTTTAAAATGGTCCTGGCTGACACGGAGAACAATCAGCCCTATGTTTTCTCTCTGGTTGGTGCTTGCATGTTTCCATTTAGCAATTCATAGACGAGAGTAAACTAACAGACATGTATACACAGCTGCTATCTCATATCCAGCTGAGGCTAAACTCAGTATGATTAATTTAATTAAAAATTCTGTCCTGCTAATCTTTGATGGTCTTTTCACTTGATCAAACCACACAGATGCGCTGAATTCTTATTGGAGAGCCAGTGTGTGTTTCTGTTTATAATGAATGTAACAGTGTGTCAGCTGAAACTAAACAAATTTATGTGAAAGCAAGGTATGTAGACTGCATGTGTAGGACACCTCTAAGTACAGTAAAAGGAAGCATAGCTATCTGAAGGCACAGGATGACAGAATTTGTGCTGAAGTAATGGTTTTCCATCAGTGTTTCTAGAATGTGTAGCCCTTCAAGTAATCTATTAATCAGCTGATCTAAGAGCGCAAAGTGAGCATGCTTGATGTATGTAATGAGTATTTTGCTTTGTATGTCTTCAATTTGCATGTTCTGCTGATGGTAGCTTCCACACACCATTCACCTTGAACTCATTCACCTCCTATTGCAGGAAGAAAGAAAGGTTCCTCCTCCTGTACCAAAGAAGCCCCCAAAAGGAAAATTCCCCATCACAAGAGAAAAATCTCTGGACCTACCCGACAGGCAGCGACAAGAAGCCAGAAGACGGCTCATGGCTGCAAAGAGAGCAGCCTCTTTCCGGCAGAATTCAGCCACAGAGCGTGCAGACAGCATCGAGATTTACATCCCAGAGGCTCAAACCCGGCTTTAAAGACAGAATGCTGCAGAGTTCCTTTTTTAGACAAAATGCTTGTACAGTTTGTCACTTACCTGGTAATTTTTGTCTCATTCTCTCCACTAAATATGCCCTTGCTGTTGTGTTCTTTGTGCCATAAGCACAGTGGAATGCTTTTGATTTCCTCAGAATTTGCTGAGCTCACCGCAAGAACGACTTCTTTTGTATTTATTGTCTGACTTACAATCAGCTACAATGGATAGGGCTTGTTGAGACCTGACTTATCCAGTATATTCTCAGAGGACAACAAGAAACACCTCTTGAGATGGAACCCAGCTTACTTTTTTGTTATTTATATTTTTATAAAATGTGTGATAATTAGGGATAAGAATAACAAACTTATAAATGGGTGCATCTCACCATTCACTAGAGGCATTAGCTAATCCAAGTAGAAGGTGCTACAAATGTAAAGAGCAGGAAAGAAAGAACCCATTTATCTCTCTGACCTCCAGTTTCTTTTCCTAGAACCCAGCTAAAATATTTACCCATGTGCTCTGCCATTCTCCTCATCTTTGTTACTGCAAAATAACATTAGGTCTCTCATGTCATGTCAAGTTTCTGGAGATGAACAGGGATATCCAGCCACTAAAACTCCAAAGTTCATCAGAAACCAAGAAGCATACAAGTCTGGTGGTGTTGGGAATGCCCACTGAGAAACGTTTGCTGTTAGCAGTGTAACAACACTCTGAAACCTAAGCAAAATTATAATGCAAGAGGACTTGAGTGATGGGTGAAAGGAAAATGGAAGCCTTAAAAAGTTAGATCTTCTGTAGCAAGATGTGTAAAGAAAAAGTTATACTTACTCCTTTGGAACACTCATCGCATTTTTAACAGTTCTTTTATGTGTTAACGTTTATTTTAAGCCTTCTCTCTTTTATTTCAAGAGCTGCGCTACATGTAATATTTCAAACTCTCAAAATGTTATATCAATTGAGTTTCCAGGGTATCCTTGAGAAAAAAAAAAAAAAAAAAAAAAAAAAAAAAAGATAAAAAAAAGAAAAAAATCTTGCTTGTTTAAAATGCCAGTTGTGATGTTGTAAACAGTTTAAGAAATATGAATGTGAGTGGTAAGTATATCTAAGTTTAAATGGTTATGTTAAGGTAAAGGTGAACTGTGGTTTACAGTTGTATTTTTTTTAGAACTATTTTTCTATGCAGTATCACTTACAGCAAGACTAAGCTTCTTGCTTGCTTCAGACGTAACAAACATGACTCAAGAGAAAACTGATTTCCAGCCATGGAATGTAAGGAAAATAATGTATTTTCAAGCCTCTCATTATCAGAAGTGGTGACTCCCACAATTAAGAGGCTTTAAATCAAAACAAATTGAGATAGAATTATGCCACTTCACCTACCTTCCAGAGCCAACTGAGCAACCCAGCACTTAGAAGTCTTCAGGTGAAGACGCAATAAGATAAGTAACCCACAGACTCCGACTCCAAGGTTGGAACACTACTGAATAATACTTTAGGTCAAAACAATATTAACACAGTGAGACAGACAGTCCCATCTACTGCATTTCCTGTTTACCTGCTTTAACAAATGCAATGTATTTAGCCATAGGCAGAACAGCTATTAAATTATACTCTAGCACTTTGGTTCTTCACCTGACAAGCACTTTAAATCCGTGTCCCACACACCCTGCAGCCTGACAGATGACTGAAAACATGAATTATCATAGGTTATGCAGATCTGACATTGCTTCTAATCTGTTTCGGTTTGGTTCTGCTTTTTTATGTTGTTTTTCGTTTTCTTTTTTTTCTTTTTTCCTACAGTGCGTAGTACTAAGCATGAGTTCTGTCTTTGGAGCACAGCTAATAAAGCACGTTTAGCTTCAAGATAGGAATCTTTAGAGATGAAGTTTTGAGATGTTTCTGTGAGGAGAAAGCCCTGTAAATTGAGCCTGATATCTGGTATATACTTTGCCAAATAGCCTTAAACTATATTTGGAAGCAAAAACCAAGACGAATGTATATCCTTCAAAAATGAAAAAAAAAAAAAAAAAAAAAAAAAATCCCTGAAATATTCTTCTATAGACGAAAACATTATCTTTCCCATCCCTTGTGTTTTCACGGCATTTTCTATTAAGGAAAGAGCTGAATTCTGGGTAGTGTACAATATTGATACTACTTCTATATTTGTTGTACTATTTTAAATACAAATGTACTTGCAGACACTGGCATCTTTAGTGTCAAAAATTGATATATTATTTAATGTGGAGCTGCTAATTAGAAATATCCACATAAAACTAAAGCTAGTGTCTTTCCTAGTTTTAGGAAATATAAAATAGGCACACACAACTAAATATATGAAGCTGTTATATACATATATGGCAGCTGATACATTTTCTCTAATTTCCCTGTACATTTCACACTTGACTTACTTATTTGAAAACTCCCATCTGCAGGGACAGCTCATGTGATAAGACAAGTTGCATTTGATCCTGCCACTAATCAGACTTTAAAAGTCTGACAGTTGTAAAGACAAATCATTAAAAAAAAAATTACAGATGTGCTTAGATCCCAGTTGACCTAATAATGCTTACTTGGGGCAGTCCATCTAAGCTTTTAATTTAGAATCATATTTTCATTGTTTTTTGATGTTACAATTTTAATGGATGTTCTCAGGCAAAAATAGGCCTGCAGGAATGATGCCAACCCTGAATTTTACACTTCCCATGCCATTACAAGCAAATGTTCAACATAAATGTTGGATGCATATGATTTCTGTTTGCTCCACCTTTGTTCCAAAAAAACAACAATGGAAACAAAAGAAAAAGTATCAAAATTTAATTAGATGCCTACTGAAAGATTTGATAATATGTTATCTGTGCATGTTATATTTCAAAGTGCAATATATTAAATTCTTGTACAGGTAACATTCTATCATAGCGAGCAAGAAAGCCATTTCTATCTACATATTGTACATTTTGTTAGTTTAGAAAAATAACATTATGCTTATCATACTTGTGTTGCAAATAAATCAATTTTTTCAATCCCTGACATGAGAAACACAGCACATGGTACCTTGACATAGAAACAGATCGATTGTAATCTGACCCCACATCATAAAAATAGAGTTCAGTTACAAAACTAATGCAGGAGGAGCATAAATAAACATAAAGATAGAAAGTAGAATACTTTCTACTTAGAGACATCATGGAGTACATCCACACAGAACAGCTGGATATAGCAAAATAGTCTAGTATTTAATTGAACATTAATTGGACTTATATTTATTTTAACCAATGAAACTTATAGAAAGTCTATGTTCCTTTCTTCATTGCCTGTAAAACACAAGTATAATAAACAGAATTGTGAAAAGTTAAATAAAGAAAAAGACCTGACTGGTTGATATCTGCCATACTTATTTTTTTGCTTTGTATATTTTTTTAGATTTGAAATTCTTTGTAATTTGGTGAAGTATATTATGGAGTGTTTTACTATTTCTTGTCCACCTGATCAGAATGGCCTTTGGCAGTGTGCAAAGACTAATAATGTTGTACAGTTTAATACCAAAAAAATACATTTTAATTCATGCTTAAGACTTGTCACGATGTTAGATTTGAGATTAATCAGGAAGGAACTAAAGTGTGCATAGGAAGGTGTGTGGATTTCATGTCTATATAATACATTTCATATAATATAAATTATTTGTTTTAAAATAAGCCCATGTCCTGCTGTATCAGTAAATTATTACTCTACTTTCTACTCCTTTGGCACTGCATCTAGTGAGGGAATTTTTGGTCATTTGGTGGTTTGCAAGGAGAATACTTTCTTCCTAAGTGATTGTGTGCCATAAGTGACCTGCGGTCTCTCCAGGCCCTGCTGCAATTGGTGTAGTGGCATCCCTCCAGATGCACTCATCTCAGCTGTTTGTATCCAATATCTTGAGCTTGCCTTGGCTGGCTGGTGGGTTTGATGTCCTTCTTTGGCATTACAGGCAGGGTACACGTCAGAACCTGACCCATCAAGGTATGGTTTGTGCATGGCCATTCAAGGTCTTGAATTTGAGCAGATAGCTACAGGTGCCAGGGTGTGTGTGCTGAAAAGCCGTGAAATCCTGTGGAGCAGGAGCCTTTGCATTAGGCAGAGAGTTGAAATGAAATGCAAAGAGGTGTTACTCCCATTGCTGTTCCCAGACCAGATGGCTTTGAGGTGACACCATGGCAGGCTACATTCAAGGTGAGGAACAGCAGTTAACTTGTTGATGCCTAGAGAGGTGCTTCCTGGTGTATCGCAGGTCGACTTACATTTATACAGTGCCTTTCATCCAGAAGGATCTCCAAGCACTTTATTAGCTGACATGCAATCCCCAGGCCAGGCCCCAGCTGGTGCCAGGATGGTCGTTACCCTGCCTGCAGGGGGACACTGGCCTGGGGAACTGCAGGGACAAGGGCTCTTCTGCCTGTCCCCATGCTGCAGGGGAGGTTCTTTCCACATCACCCTCCAGCACCCAGGGAGGACCCACACAGTCCACACCTGTGCCAAATGAGTGGGGAACACTTGATGAAGCAAGAGGAAAACCTGAGCAAAGCAGGGAAGAGGGTGATGCTGATTGTGTCCCTCCAGGATGTAGGCAGGGATAGAAAAACATCAAATTACGTTTTCAGAACAATCTCTGCCTTTTCTTTTTGTGACAGCAGCGAGGTCCTGGTGATGAAGGAGCTCCACCAGGAGGGCACCTCGGGGAGCCAGGAGAGCCCTGGGCAGTAGTGAGCGCAGGAGCTGAGCCCTCTTGCTCAGAGATCTCAGCAAGTCTCTCCTTCACAAGCGCAACCCCATGGCTTTTTTAGCCAGAGAGATGGATCTGGGGCACATGCTGCAAAAGCAGCCTCCACATGTTGCATAACTTCAGAATGCCCTATTCTCTCCCCTTCTTCCCTCTAGCCAAGCTAGCATGAGGGATAATATGGAGCACAGGACTTAGGCATAAGGATTATGCTTTGGTTCAGGTAATTGCTCTGTACTGAGACTCTGCTTTAACCCTAAGGGTTCTTTGTATGACAGAGCAATGGGGACACCTCTCAGCACTGGCAGGAGAGGCAGATCAGAGGCAGCCATTTCACACTGCAGATAACAGAAGGAGGATTTTATACATATATACATAACAATAATTTTTCAGTGTCACAGTTCCCAGACAGTCAGACCCAGGTCAAGGCTCACGTTCTTGCAGACTGTGTGGCTTCCTTGCAGCTGAGCCATGGCACTGCCATGTGCCGGGCCAACTGTCCCATGCAGTCCTATGGCCCATCTGCAACTGCTCGTCATGTTCACCTCCAGGGACCATCTTTTGGGAACAGCTGTTTGATGGCATATTCATATGCATATGCAGACTCCAGGCAAGAATTAAGCCCTCTGTATACATAGAATTTGCTTAGGTTCTCTCTGTAATGCAGCTACCTCTATGGTGTAATGCTGCAGCTGTTTAACCACATAATAGGCTGTTCGGGACAGCAAGTATAAAACTGAAATTGAAATGGAAACTTGCCCAAAAGAGAATTTGGACAGAATATTTAGGCTGATTCAGCTCCCTTAATAAAATAAAATTCTAATAGCTGCAAGAGGCCATGACATTCATTATATCTAAAACCATATTCCAATTCCCTTCTTATTAAATGTATATCACATTTTATAAATGATGATCACATAAAAAGACGGCATCTTCAGAGCCCCTACTTTCCATACATGGGTGTTTCTGCCATTATCATCTATTGCTGACAGAACTGGGCTTCTGAAGTCACAT
This sequence comes from Aythya fuligula, assembly GCF_009819795.1. Taxonomy (NCBI): domain Eukaryota; kingdom Metazoa; phylum Chordata; class Aves; order Anseriformes; family Anatidae; genus Aythya; species Aythya fuligula. The sequence continues at coordinate 97,446,580 of NC_045561.1, read as the reverse complement.
CATAGATAACACAAATTAGTGTGTCTACACAGTTTGCACTTGAACTGAGCAAACACAACAGTTTTCATCAGCTGGCAATTTAATTCTCTATTTTATTAAGGCCAAATTGTTATTTTTCTAAATTGGTGTTGCTGGAGGGGATTTTTTACTTCTCTAATATAAAAACATGAATATTTTCACTAACGTTAAATGAAGTGGAGGTTTATTTGAAGGTATGGCCATTATTCACCACACATCCTGTTAAGTAAGAATTGTTCTTTTCCTCCCCTTATTCTTTTCTCATTCAGCGCAACATTCCCCATTCTTAAAGCTGAACTATCATTAAAATGTCCTATTAGTGAGATGAATTATGGCAGAGCTTTGGCCTGTGTTCTTATCTCAGTTGCATTAGAGAATATATAATTCTTCTTAGCATTATATAAATGAAACCAGAGAGAAAGGTCAGATTTGGACCAATAAAATCCAGGTCAACATCTGACTCAGCAAGCCCTGCTGAGGTAGGAGGGACTTACTGCAAGTGTTAGCTACTGCATAATGGAATGGACGCGGTTCTTCCTTTCAAGTCAGTCACAGTTGAGCAGAGGGCTTGCTAGGAGGTTCAAGTCTCTGACTATAGTCCTCACAAAGAAATATTAGCTTTGTTTATAATTACCAGTGGAATCCACATGCTCATATCCATGCTTTTATTTGTGCTCTGGAGGTTTAAGAGTATGGCCATCTCATTTTAAAAGGGCTCCGCATGTATGTATTCTTTAGTCCACTTTAGACATTAATTTCCTGAATTAACAAAATTTCCCTTTCAAGAAATCTGACTTATACTGCTCTAGAACTGTTCTTTCCTGAAGAAAAGCCACTATGATTGTGCACAATTTTCTGCACAGAGACAAAACACGTATTTTCATTTGCCCTGTGACATGCCAAAATAAACAAATGTGTGGCCTAAGGACTAAATTAAATGCCTCCTATAGAATTTCAAGGAATGTTAGAACCAGGAAACTAGCTGTTTAGTTATCATTAAAAGTATATATAAATATATATAAATATATATATACATAAGAAATCATATCAACAATGAGGATGAACTGAGTGCCAAATATTCACCATCTGTATAAAGCTACACTTCACTAGAATTAAACTATTTTATGTAATTCTATTTCTCATGCTTTTATGGTTCTTTTGATAAATTCTATTTAGTAGCATGCAGGATACCTAAATTGAATGTACAGTATGTTGTTTCATTGCTACAATAATTTCTTGCTTCTCGGTAATATCTTCTTTACCAGAATGTTATTTGTTACTTTGAAGACATATTTGAGAATTGTTTTATTATTGAGTTATTCTTTTTCATGGTTCTCTACTCACCTCCAGCTGATTGTAAGAAAATGTGCTTCACTATTTTGCCCCATGGCTCTTTTATGAAGCTGCCTCTTTCAATTGGTTTATGTATTGTTTATGTTCATCTCCTGTAAATAATTCTGCAATTAAATTTTTTGAGAAAAATAGAGTATACTCTTTATTATATTTAAAATTTTGCGTTAGTTAAAATATTCCATTTCCAATTAGGCAATTTGTAGACCACGCTAAATTATTACTTTATCCATGTAGAATTTTGAGTATCTGTTAATTCATTTTCAATAAAATATTTTTGATTGGGTTTTATCTGAATTCAAAGGAAGATGTTTAAAATCTGAAATAATTTGGCAAATAATGGAATTGACTGTGTGACGCTATCAATATATTTTGATTAATACTATCAGCAGAGAATATCATGCACTGTTTTTGACCATTGTGTGTCATTAACAGAAAGAATAATAGTCTCTTTTCTATGTAAAATATCTGATATTGAATGTAAAGCATTTGTTATTAGGCAGAAGTAACTGGAAGACCATTTTGGAAAGGTGAGTCCTCGAGGGTCTCTGTATGTTTTTTTGTTTGTTTGTTTGAATAACCAAAAGGAACTTTGAGCCCATTTTATGTTTTTTGAGCCCCTTTTATGTCCAGGGCAGACAAGCCACCTTCAGGGAATGGCATAAGCGCCTTAGCAGAAAATTTGATCAATGCTTTGTATTGGCTACACTTCTTGAGATGACAGAAGCCATGGTAGGCAAGAAACGAAGACATATGGAATCTCCGAGTCTAAATAAAGGAGGTACAAGAAATCAAAGTGTTTAGTTCCTTAAATCATTGGATTTTTTATTGCTCAGTTACTATATATACCTATATACCTATATACTATATACCACAACACTTAGGATCCCTAGCTGTGGACCAAGACAACACTGTACATTTGCAAAACAAAAAGATTTCCCTTAACATGAAGAGTTAACCTAGCCATTAGGTAAGAAGCAGCAGATGGAAATACATAGGAGAAAAAAATGAGTCAAACAGTGAGATGCTGTTCATTAAAATGAGGGGGGGTGGTTGCAGCACTCCAGCAGCCTATCAGTTGTCAATTGTTTCATAGCTATCAGGGGGAAAAAAAAAAAAAAAAAAAAGAGAGAGAATAATGAAGTGGGTTGGAAGATACCCTCAGGGATCTCTACCCCAGATGGAAGCGAGTCCAAGAAAGATGTTTGTTTCAGATTTAACACAGAGATGATGAATTTTGGCATGAGTCAACTGGAGGTAGAAGCTGACATCTCAGTAATTAACGAATGATGCTGGGTACGCTGTGGACAGGTGGTATATGAAGAAGCTGTGAAAAGTCTTGGCAGTAAAGATCCATAAAATTAAAGATTCCGTACTCTGCTGGCTCATTATTTGTATAAAATAATTTTCATCTTTAATACCTGTCATGGAAGGCTCAAAATTTTCCTGCTGTATGTCAGCAATTCTAATGAGAACAAAACTTAGACAGAGAAATCATTAGACCACCTTAGCTCTTCTTTTTGTCTGTCTCCTAGCAGTGGATATTAGGACCTAGAGCATCAGTCCTGTAGTGATATTTTACAACTAAGAAAGGCCTTGATCACTTCTAGCTGAAATTCCAATGATGATTTAGCTTGTCTTAGCCTTCATGACTTCCCTAAAATAGGGTGATCCTTTTTTTTTTCAATCTGGAAAGGATCTCAAGACTAACAAGCAAGCTGTTTCTTGTACAACAGCATTACAGATGGTTACACGTCAGCCTTAGCATTATAAGCATACCCATATGAATGAGGACAGTTGTTGCTGATGAACTAGTAAGGTCAGTAAAGCTGGAGCATGGATGTGGCATATTTTATTTCAGTTGCTGAACCAAATAATCAGGTGCAGAATACATGTTCTGGAATTAGCATATTTATTCCAGCTGAACTGCATTGACACTGGCAGTGGGTTTGTGGAAGGCTGTTATTGTTTTAATCGTAGCAGCACAGCTGAAGTGTGAAAATTTTGAAATGTAGACAAGTGCCTTACATAACCTATTGCAGCTTTAACATAATCCCCAGACAGATTCTGCAGTGAATTTTTAAACAAACAATTTATAATGGCCAAATGGATTGGGTAAAAGCAGTAGGTTGTGATAGATCTTCACTTCATTAAGGCTTTTGATACAGGTCCAATGTAGCATTTTAATATAAAACTAGAAAAATATTATCTAAATGGAGTTGTTGTAAATGAAAACTCATGCAGCTGAAAATACTATTTTAATTATGTATATATCCTTGACCCATTTTAAAATCAGAAGTGGGAGCAAAGCAAGAATCCTACAAAAATCTAACCTGGTCTCAGTCCTAGGCAGTAATTTCACTGACAAATTTGATGAGGGACTAAAAAATGAAAAAATGTAACATTCATTGATCATATGATGCCGACCTGGGAGAGGTTATAGTTGATATAGAGGATATGGTCAGTATTCAAAGTGATCTCCAAAAAAATTGACACCTTTTCTAAATCCAGTGTGATGGAATTCAGTGAAGAAGTAAATGCAAAACTGTATGCCAAGAATGTTGTGATCAAGCTTAAAGGGGACAGAATATATGGTTTAGAAAAAGTAAAGCAAAGATGTGTTGTGGTGGATCACAAGTGAAGTAAGAGTCAACATGATGCTAAATCAATGCAAGCTAAATCTTATGCTCTTAAGGAAAGGGGAAATCTAATAGTGAATGCATTTGCATATCATTAAATTAGTGTGGCTTAACAAATTACTTTGCTGTGTAATCATCCTTGTATACACAAACTTAAATTGTGGCGTGCACACATTATTGGACTTGACATTGCAGACCAAGTGAAAACAAATTACCCACAGAAAGAGTGAGACTTCAGAGCCAGAAAAGTAAAACTTGGATAGCTGAAGCATGCCTTTTCCTCTTCTGGCCAAGCTGCTTCATAATAATCTCCATGGCCATTGCATTTTGCTGTATGTCAGGTGTCTAGGGACTTGTAACAGTCACCAGTTATGACACTGAGAGAGAGGCAGGTCAAATTCTGGGGCTGTAGGGACATCCTCTGTATGCTACAGAGAAGTGCTTGCTTTCCTCTGTTCAACAATGGCAAGATTTGGCTTAGAGTACTAAATGCTATTTTGGAGTAATTGAGAAGCACACTGAGAAAATTCAGAAGAAAGCAACGAGTACAGTAAGGCTTAGAAAGCATTGCCTAACTGAACAGAGTTGAGAAAATGGGTCAGGAAAAGACTGATTTGTTTCAACACAAGAAAGGTTTTTATGAGCTATTAATACAACTGTTTCCTCCATTCCCTGAAAGAAGGTTATTTTCATAATTAACATAAAAATATAGCTTTTTTGTTTGTTTGTTTGTTTGAGAAAGAGTAGTGAGTGAATCCTGAGAAAGACTGCTTAGTGCATGGGCTCGGTAATACAAGACAGCAGGTATACCTTAGCCAACTTTGCAGACATGACCACATTTCAGAATCCTCTGGAGAACCACCAGGGCCACCATGCAAGCTCCAAAGGTGAAGTGTCCTGAGTGCTGGTCCCCTCCTCTCACTTGAGGTGAGATCCTCTTTCTAAGCATCTGGCCATTTGCAGGTGTAAAAGAGGTATTCTATTCATCTGCCAAAGCTGCCAGCACTGCTGAGAGAGCTGGTCTCCCCATCTCTTCCCAGAAGGAGAGGATGACCAGACGGGTTGATATCAGAACCTCTCCTGGTCCGTGGCCACTACCAGTCCCACAGGACCACCCTGCTCACAGGTGCCTCAGCAAGGCTCAGCATTGTGGGATGCTCAGGGCCAAGGCCGTATCCCTGATCCTTTTACTGTGTAGCATGGGTCTGTCAGGTCATAAGGGAATGAAGCTCAGCAGCTCTTGGATAAAAGACCTTAACACTAAATAAAGAAATTATAGAAAAATGGTAGTAGTAGCTGAATCAGCAATGTTCTTTCCTCAGTGTTAGGTTAATATTACTTTTTTTTTTTTTTTTTTCTTTCTTTTAATAGCTTGCACTGGCTCACTTGAGATGTTTAATTAAGGGGAAAAAAAAATCAAAAGAAAGTTTCCACTTCCCATGAGAAGTAACACCACCTCAGCATTTCCCCCTAATGGAAGTTCAGATCCTGATCAAGCTTGGAACTAATGAACTTGCTTAGCCAAAATGTCTTAGAAAGTCCTTGTGGCTGTTGTGTGGTTATTGTATTCCTCATGACTCACACTAACTCATTTACATAGGTGTGAGCTGTTTAAACAATTCAAAAATATATATATATATATATTCAAGGGGTCTTATTTGTCTCTGGCTGGTTCAAGAAGAATACATTGCAACTGAATCTCATCCTACTCACTACAGAACTTGGCAATGAAATGTTTGACAAGGATGGGACTTAGGTCAATGACATGGAAAATAATGATAAATTTAAATGCAGATCCTGGAGGAGTATATCATAATAGACTGCATCAAACAAATCTAACAAGGAAATTAGCCTTGGTAAAAAACAAGGAATCTAAGTATTAAAAAGTGACATGAAACCAATCATAATAGATGTGATAAATCAGTTTTGCTGGACGGGAAATAAATCACAAGTGAATAGTGAGGGAAGCAGATGAGTGTTATGCTTTGGGATTTCAATATGTCAAAGTAAATTTTGTAAAATATTTATAAATTTATGAAGCATTGACAACATCTTAGAAAAAAATCTAGTATTTAGAATTTTATGGATATTTATATTTATATATTTGTATGAGTTTATGTGGCTTTGTATGTGTGTAAGTATATATATATACATACGTATATGTATATATATAATATGTATGTATATATTTATCCATACAGAAATAAACCAAGATCAACTGTAAATTTTATATACATTTACTTTCTTAATAAGACAAAACTGTTTATTTGGTTTGGTTTTGTGTGTCAGCTATCTGTATATTTGGATGAAGTCATTTGTTTGTCCAAGTCACAGGAAGAGGGAGATGAAAAAAAAGCTGAGAATAATAAGGCTGAGGAAAGGAAAAACCCGTAAAGAGAAAAAAAAAAAAATCACTGACATGAAACATTATTTTTCCGTAATTCTGCTTCATGTGAAATAGGATTTTGGGGTTAATTCACATGACAACTATCTCTACAGACAGATCCTAAATCAAATATACAAATATTGCACAAGAAATCAAACAGTCCGTGCATGAGATGAGCTAAATCATGAATTTTGATAACTTCTAGCCTGAATTAGAACAGGTAGATGTGTTGTTTTGGGACAAATTTATACGTAACCAATTCTTGTATTCCTGCACCCAGACTCACTCCATTGTCCTGAGAGAACCTTTCCAAAAGACATTTTATCAGCTGACTTATTTAACGTGACATGGAATAAGAAAACTTTGCTAAAAGCTCCTCTTTTGTAGTAATGAGTAAGAAGGGAAAATTCTCCATAGGATTTTACTCTCTGAAGGTACTAAACCAAAGAAAACAGGTTAATATCTGGAGATAAATGTGAATCTATATCCTTTTAGTCGGAAGGACCGCATAAGGCCATGAATGTACTAGATGTGACAGCATGTGCAGAGGAGCTTCCACATGTGCCATTTCCCCACTCACTTTTCTTCAGACATCAAAGTAAAATACATGTAACCACAATACTGTTGTAAGTTGGGAGTTACAAAGTTCTCCTTTGAATTAACTGGTTTGTAAGGGGAAGAGGCAATGCCATGAGAGGACATGGCATGGGCCAAGGAGGTGCTAGACAGCAGCACTTTATGGGACTCTGTTGGTCCCTTGAAAGACTTGGTGTAGGAAGCCTCTGGGATGTGTTTGCCATCCATTACATGAGTTTCACTTCAATAACTTTTCTATTGTAGGACCTAACAGGTTGTGGCCCTTGTTTGGGTTCTTCCAAGGACCAAACTTGTCTCTTCTGGAAAGCAGATGGAATGGGTGATCTGTGAGCTGCTTAATATTTGTCTTTATTGTCACAAATTAAGTTTCTGCAATGATCCATTTTGTAGCACAGTGTCAGATGGTATGTGGGGACTCTTGACTTTTTTGAGGAAAGATTAAGTGCTTTCAGTGAAACTGAAAGCAGTGAAGCTGTTGTCTTTTCAGCTGTCAGGAAAGGCCAGATAAGGTCAGGGACAGGATGAGTGGTAACTCTGAGTCAACTTATGCAAGGGTGGTAGCTTGCAAAGTAAAATATACAGGCGAAATCATTCCTGGGGAAGTGGGTGGGACATGTCACAGATGGATAGCAGGGAACAATAGCTGCTTTTCAGTCACAAGCTTATTTCCACTAGCTAAAAATGAAAACCTATTATAACCAAAATAGGATCTAACTTGCTGTAGTTCTTCTCCTTGCATTAACTGACACTTCCCCAGGGATATCAGGATTTCAGAAAGCATCAGAGGGGCTGACAGCCATTTCAGCCCCTGTCACACCACAGTGCTCTGCCTGCTATTCTGACCACCTTTCTGGAGTTTTCAAAAGGCATAAGTGCTAATTTCCTTTTGCCCTAAGCAAACAGACACTACCAGGGTCCTGGGAGTTCCCTCCATGAGCAGCTCTGGTTAAAAGCAAACCCTAACCCTTGTCTTGTTTTATTTTATCTTCTTCCAGAAGGACCCTCACTATTTCTTACATTTAGCTAAATGAAAGGCACCTTTACTGTAAACCAGTATAAATGTGGCTCTCCCACACACAGTATAACATAGAGTGGGTCAGGAAAGAAATGCAGTCACAGATGGATTGAGAACACTGCATGGAGGGACAGCCTGGCGAGGCACTAAAATCTTCAGCTCTTTTTGGCAATGTCAAATGGGAGGGAACAGGTATTCAGAAGTCCCAGTTTTACTCCTCTGGAAGACATGACCATGAGAGGAATTCACCACTTCCCATCCCCAGCTTGCCCTCCAAAGGCAGGCAGTGTGCTGCAGAAATGCAGTTGGCTGCAGGGCCACATGGCTGCTGGCCAAGAGCTCCTGGCAGTGCGTGTAGGCCCAGCCAGCGCTGCTGAAACACGGTCTCGGGCCTGCAGAAGTTGATACTGCCACCCACTGTTGCTTCTGAGCACATTCCCCCTCAAACTGAGTGAATTTCTGGCTAGAGTTTGTTCTCAGTAGCCCATTTCCCTTTCTCGACTCACAGCTCTCCATGCAAACGGGTACATTTGGGAGTAACAGGGGCTCTGAAGTGTGCCGGTGGAGGTTGGGGTGGAAATGCTTTTCAAAGACAAGGATCAGTGGAGCCTTTGGATGAATTTTCGGTGCTGCTTCTTCTCAGCCAGGAATACTTTGGCCCCAGCTTTGTCCCTTTGCCACAGGCTTTTTGTTCCAGATGTTGTCAGCGTGTTGCAGTGGTGCAGAGAAGAAAAATTCAGATCTTCTTAATGTCTGAGGCTGAACACCCATTGCCTGACAACAAAACACATTTCACCACATAATTGGAAGCAACAGCACCTGCAGGGCAGGTGCAAAGAGAGCCTTGACTCCCATAAAATGAGGTTAGAAGCAAAAATTTGGAACAGTGTTGGTGCATCTGGACCATCAGTGTATGTTGCTGTGCAATCTGTGATTTTCTGCAGACAGAGATTGGGGGAAAAAAAAAAAAAAAAGAAAAAAAAAAAAAACATATCAAAACAATATAAAAGTGGTTGATGCAATACAAAGTATTTTCTTGTATGGTGTTAATCCAATTATTTTCCAGAGAGTTTGGGCTATTTCAGGTTGTCATACAGTTTTGCCAATATTACCTTGCACCATGCCTGTGCCATTGAAAGAACTTTGCTTTAATTTTAATTCCATTTCCTCCCTTCAGCTTCACCTGCCATAACAGCTATGCACATCAAGCATGCATCTGTGTGAACAGACATAGGCTAAGTCCCCTTTACCAAGTGCTTCTTGTTAAGCCAATTCAACCTCAAATTTTCCATGCCAATTGTCAGCATCTGATGAAATTACTGGCAGGACGTTTTCAAGCAGAAGAATTCATTTCTGTAAGTGACACTAGGAAGGAAACGTGAGAATCATTTCACCAGTGCCATACTGATGAGGAACCCCATAGTATGTCTGCAACAAAGCTCAGCTTGAGAAAACAAACAAGCAAACAAAACCCCACCAGTTCCTCATCCAGTAAAGAGCAGATTTAATACATCTCTACCTTAGGCTAAAAGGGCTGATGGAAAGCAGAAGGACCAAGCTCAGCACCTTCCCTGCATTTTCCCACTGCCACTGTTGCCACATTATAAGTGAGTGTGAGAAGCTACACATAACCACAGGGCTTTGTAATACAGCAAGAAGAAAAATACATAATGAAATTAAACCAGGTTCCTACCTGAGCACAGAGGAACTTCAATAATTTTAATGAATGGCCAGCAGACACATTGCAAATTACCAGACAAGCAAAGAGGCATAAATGAATAAATAAAAACATCAAGAATGCTGAATCATAGAATACATTTTTTCTCATTTTATTTATTTGTGGGTGGTTTTTTTTCATTCAAATTACAAAAAATGCCCCACTCAGAGTTCTACATGATATGCAGTTCGTGTCAGAGCTTGTAAAAAAATAAAATAACAGATCAAATCCACCACAAAATATCACAAAAGTAATTTAATTTCAGAAATGCACAGTAAGTCATGGTATGTCAGTGAGAGTCAGCAGTATATTCCTGGAACATAATGGAGTCTCAGGTATATCAAGTCTTATGAAAGCACATAGTCACTCAGACTGCTCTGGAGAACAAATTATCATTTATTTGACTGCATGAGGATCTGTGGCACAAGCATTTGTGACATCTTTCTGAATACTGGCAAAGAAAAAAAAAAAAAGAGAGAGAGAGAGAGAAAGGCTAATTTAATTTGGGAAGAAAAGGATACAACTTGACAACATTTATGTACATTTTACATTTGTGGTAAAAGCAGGATGACCAAGATAAAAACTGTCATGAGAAAACGTCTTCCTTCCCAAGGCTGCAAATGCCCCCCTTCCCTGCTCTAGCCCAACTCCATAGGCAGTGGCCAAGCAGAAGAATCACTGAAGGCAGCTCTGCTCAGTCTGTGCTGAGTAATATTTCTCTAATGAGGAAAGTAACATCATTTAGTGTATTTGAGGTTGGGAAAATTTTCTGTCCCTATTCTTGAAATATTAATTAAATACTTGTCATGTTTATCCACTTGGAGAAAGGACACAGGGCACTTCCAGATTTACTTTAATGGGCTACATATGGGTTTTCAGAGCACTAATAAAGGACGATTTACTGGAGCCTGGTACTATGTGGCAGAGGACAGCTTGAGTCAGAAGGAGTCAAAATGGAGCAGCCAGGGTGGTAAGGGACATCCTAGTTGAAAGCAGAGATGACAGCGGGTAGGTTTTATCTTATATGTAATCCTCATAGCAATTTCTTTCTATAAATAGGCTTCTCATGCACTATATCAGGTGAATATAGTAGCTCCATTGCTATGGATATTACTATTACTTCCTTTGGGTGAATGCTGTCTGCACAAGAAAGAAAAAAAAATCATTGAGAAAATAAAACAACAAAAAGAAAGTCAATTCACATTGAAATGTCCAATCCATTACTAATTTCTTCCTAAAACAGCCCAGTTTGATACATGATCTCAGCATGAATGAATCAGAATATTCTGATGGAAAGAAAAGAATGATGAAAAGAAACAAGTATTTTTAAACAGGTATTTGAATGTAAAACAGCTAGGAAATGAAGTTCAGCTGGAATTAGGCATAAAGTAATTTCTTTGATGCGTTTGTTAATCTATTTATAGTTGAGATACAGTTTTTAAAAGACACAGGCAAATTTAGAGTCTTGCAAGTTATACTTGAGAAAATGCCTCACAGAATGAACATAAAAATAATCTATTCCGTTCATCAAAAAAAAAAAAAAAAAAAAAAAAAACACCCTCACACCACCAAATTAAAAGGAAAAAAAAAAAAAAAAGTCAAAGACTGTTATGTCATCTGATTACAATATCTGATTACAATATATCAATATTTTCCCAGGGAGGACACACTGAGAATGAATAGGCTTCTTAATCTAGCAAGGAAACGTGTTAGCAGCACTGCAAAAAGAGAAGCTAGACTGCTTCACACTGCAGAAAAGGCATGCATTTTAAGGCTGAGATTAGTCACTGGTGCAAGCTGCTAATAAAAGCAGAAAATTCTTCATTTCTTTTGGCCTTCAAAAGCACAAAAAAATGGCTTTCTGAAAATAAGCATTAGTCAAACTCTGGTGATGAAGCCTGATAAAGGAACGGCTGAGAATGGTAAGGGCTTGTGATGTGCGGGAGGTTAGATTACATGCTCCAGTGATATCATCTGTCCTTAAACGCTCTGAGTAAATACAGCATTGTACTGGTATCCAGAGTAATGATCAAAATTCAGCAAATCCACCTTTTTCTCCATTTTATACATTTTTCTTCAGGAAACAGGGAGACAATTACCATTTGCGTCTCTATGATTGCTTTGGTATTCTATATGCTCCTAAACCTCGATAAGAAACCGAATTCATTTTACGACCCTTTGACACTACTATGGCATTAACACAAACTAGAGCTGGGGCCATTGCATTTATCACAGCAAAGTACACCAAATAACATCCACTGTGCATACTGTATGATGCATATAAATGGCAAGATTCTAGGGACTCCTTGGGAGCATCAGATTTCATGTCATTTCTACCAGCAAATTAAACATGACAGATGTTTAAGTCTTTACCTAAAATAAATAAATAATATATATATATATATAAAATTATCAAAACAGTAAGAAAATTTAAATTCTGTGGGTTTGTATCATGTGTGTTCCCACACCAGCCTTCTGCCTGCTATATCTTCTTAATTGATATTACCAGATCTGTTTGCAATGCAAGACCCCACTGTATCTTCCACTCCTGAACAGTTTCTAGCACTGACTTAAGATTAAAAGGAGAGAGGATTTGCTATTAGTAACATGAGTGAGAAGTGTTGAAGAGAAGCAAGGAAACAGAGGATCAAAAAGTGCCACTGCTACCGTTTACTTGGCAAGGCATTCTGCAGGTAAAGAGTTATGTTCCTTTACATGCAGGTAAAGAGTTATGTTCCTTTACAATAGGCCCTCATGTTGAATATGCACGTGGCGATTTTTAAATCCAGACCTCAGCCCAGTGGTGTTTCTGAGAAATTGACAAGCCCGTCATAAGTTGTCGACAGACTAGAAATGCTACTGAGAAGGGAAAAAAATAATGGCAAGACAAACAGATCTCCCTTCCCAGTTCAGCTTTCGTGCAGCAGCAGAAGGAGCAGCAACAGCAGCTCAGAGCTGCCCCCGGAGCCCGGCTGCCGGCCGCCTCCGCCAGGGGGCAGGAGCAGAGCGGCGGCCACGGGGGGAGCGCCGAACCCGGGGGTGCTCGGGCAGAGAGCATTTAAAACGACAGGGAAATGTGGCAGGGTATTAATTCTTTCCTTGGGAGATAACTATTTTTTATGTTCATATTCTATACTTTTAAACAAGAGGGGGAAAAAAAATGAAAAATGGGAGTGCAGGTGTCTCCTTCAAGAAGAAGTAACCTGGGTTATTTGCCAATAATTTGCCAAAAAGTGATAAATCCCATGAAGAGTTTTACAAAAGGGGCCAGACGTTTGTAACCAAAATACCACATCTGAGTTCCCATCTAAAGGACAACATCTTTTTACATTGCATTTATTGTGAATGCCCCATTACATTACATTCATTGTGGATGCCCCATCCCTGGAGGTGTTCAAGGCCAGACTGGATGGGGCTTTGGGTAACCTGGTCTGGTGGGACATGTCCTTGCCCATGGCAGGGGGTTGGAACTATGTAATCTTTAAGGTCCCTTCAAACCCAAACCGTTCTGTGATTCTATGAGTCTATTTTACCTTTTAACCTCTATTGCTATGATGTATTGTAATGCCACTCCAAAAATGGAGTGGCCATAATCTTTAGCATATGAGATAAAGCAAGTACCTTGTACACAAAATACTTCAAAACAGCATCCAAAACTTCTGAGCAATGAATTTCTGAGCACTGAAACTTGGGAGAGTTTTAGTCTTAAAACTTTTGCTTTCATGAGGTAGCTGGAACACTTCTGCTACAAAGGTTTGGAAAGCTGTTTTTATTATGAAGCTTCTATTACAGAGCTCACTCCTGCCCTGTTTTTAACTGTATTTGTCATAGTGCTATATCATGTACAAGGATATACAATTTAACCTGATAGTGGGTAAGGATAGTAGGGCAATAATTAAAGTCTCTTCATTGTATTTCTTATCAGCTGCTTTTAGACTACATAAGATTGTAAAACAGACTACTGTAAGAATACAGTATGAAATTGTAGAGTTCATCTACAGGGATCTAATCGGCCTCTTCCAGGGAACATTGCATTACACTTCTGAAGAGCAAAATGCTGCTTGTCCCCATGCCCATCCTGGGCTCCACTGACCCTATTGGCTTCTTGCAGATCTTTATTTATGAAAGAATCTGATTTACATTATTTGGGGCTGCTGCAGTAGTTTTTGTGAGTGATTTATTTATCCTATTTTAATTAAAGAAAGCAAACAAAACTGTGGAAAACAAATGTTAACTGGAGCTGTTTCCTTTCCAGTGGAATTCCAAAGCTTCAGCAAAGCCTGCTTCCATATGGTGCCTCAGGGCACACAAACATGTTGATATGGGAAGATAAAACCTCCTGACATTACAAAGCCATTTGGTCAGAAGACCTGCTGGCTGACTGCTGACGTTGGACGCTCACCCACTGTGGCACAAATACTAGGACTATGAAGACATCTGTGTGCACTGTGTCCCTGTCTGTGTATCCCATGTAGCTGAGCCCCTGCTTGGTGAGTTACGGTCTCCTGGGGTCCCGAAAACCACAGGAGGAGCAGGATGGAGTCATGGTGGCCATCCATCTCCATTGCTCCCTTCTTTGCAGAGGGACTTCTCTGGTAGTAGCTGTGCACTGGACTCTCTGCCCTGTGTTCGCAGGGGAGATGTCTGCCCTCTACACAGCTCCAGGCCAGGGTAGGGCAAAAATGAGATCACAAGGGCTTCAGAAATCCCTGAGAAGATAAAAAGAAGTACACTATTTCAACCAAATACAAATATTTAATTAATTGAACAAAGTTGTTATTTAAGAGCATTGAAGGGAGCTATCTAGGGAGCTATTGATCTTGCACACTTCTTTCAAAACTCTTCTGTAAAAAAAAAAAAAAGGTTCAAAGGGGGTCCCCTTTTTCCTGTCATCTGGTTATGATTTGCCTAAACTTTCATGATCTCCAAGGTCATGTCCTCACCCACCTTGCACCGAGGAGCCTTGGGTGGCAGGGCCTGGTGCTGGTGCACCAGATCGTGCTCACTCACACGCCACACGGGATGGCATACTGGCTGTGTGAGTATGGCCAACGAGCCTGGGGCAGCTGGAAGCACTCCAGAATCAGCACTAGTGACCCACACAGATGCAGTGGTCTGCAGGTCAGTCTGCAGGCAAAAAGGAACTTGCCTAGAAAAAGTGTAAGATGAGCTAGTATGATATACCCCTGACATCAAAGGTATGCCATGCTATTTCTTCGATCTGTCTTTAGATACTAAAGAGATACAAATATTTTAGATACAAATACTAGTCTGATTTGAGTAGATTAAGACTGTTCTGCTGCTTCAAGCTGTCTCTGTAAGTAGATGGGGAAATTGAGGATATGATGGAGTACCAACTCCACTGGCTCTGCAGTTGATTTGTCCCAGTACGTTCCCATCCAGAGAGATGTGAGGGGGGAAACACACCTCTCTTTCTCTCTCTTCTTCATCCTGGTTAAGTCACCTTGCTGCTCCATGTAAAGCTAATTTATGCTGATTGCAACAGCATCTCCATACAGTTGAGTCTCCACATTTTCAACAGCTAAGCCCTCAGGAGAGGTATGGTCCTAGAAGATAGCAACCAAAGCCCTGATGTCTTTTGGGTCCCAGATCACACTGAGAAACACAGCTACTGAGAAACATTTCCTAGAGGAGACTAGTTCTCTGCATTGGCTAAAGAGGGAAAGTGGGGAGATAAGATTCATCAGACTTAGACACCATTAATGCCCCTTGTACTCTGTTATTTCTAAAAGCCAGCTCCTCCCTGAAGACCTCTGGGATTTCATCCCCTTTCTCCTCCACCCACTGACTTTCTGAAGACCAAACTGAACTGTGAGCTCTTGTGACACTTTTTCCTTCGACCCATATTTCCTAAATAAAGCAAATACCTAAGCTACATTTTGTTCTATTTTACATGCCTGAAGCATGCATTAAAGTGAGAGAAATCCCAAACGTATCTACTTGTGTTTCCATGTGTTGGGTGTACACCCACAGCTTGCCTTAAGGAATATTACATTTTTTATTAAAGCAACCCTGTAATGCATCATCAATGCTTTGTTTAGAATATATTTGTTCTAATTAACTAACACATACTGTAATCAAAACTGCTGAGAGATATTAGGGAAATCTATGCTAGAAAAACAAGTGGCTGTTAAACAATGATCTGACAAAATTTAAGCAGGCCTAAAGCCTTTAGAAATAAACATTTTGTAACATTGTCTTATTTTGCATGTTTACTAAATTAGAACAAATAAATGGAAAATCAAGGCTCCTTTAGAGAATCAATGAACATAATCTAATTTTTTAACTATTGTACAAAATAAGATTGAGTAATAAGGCATCAAAGTGCAATACTGACAACGGTGCAAAATCACTGTTTTAAAGTAATGTTTCATTTGTTTACTACCAGTGGCCAGGTTTAATATAGACAAACAAGTTTCATACAGAAACTCCTTCCAAGTACAAAAATAAAATTTCTACTCTTCCTTTTGTTTTTCTAATGTTTTCTAGAATATTTCTTCACCACCAGAAACAGAAACATTAAATAACAAAAATTCCTGCAATGGGTCCGTCCACTATAAACATAGTTCACATATTTTAAAATGATATTTGATTTTTTTATACCCCAAATACATTTATAGCTATTTTTTTTCCAGAATCGGTTTTGTCTCTTCTCATTTTTCCCCTTTTTTCCTCTTCAGAGGTTTTTAATGTACACTACACGTTAAACATTTGCCTGACAGTCTGATGACTCTACCACATTATCAAGGTTTTGTTCACTATCTCTGTCCTCTCAGCTATAGTCTCTTCAAATATTGACATTACTCTTCATACACAGAAATGCTCATATTTAAGATATTCTCCATGCAAAATGTCCCTGAATTTTACAGGGCTTATTTTCTGTCCTCTACTTCAGGCAGTTGTGAAACGTGTGATGTAAATCACCTGTGGCACAGCCTTCATAGTCCTCAGATGGTGCTTAATGATTGCACTGCACAGCAGCTCATAAAACTGGGCACATAAATGTTTTTATGGCTATGAACTTGTATGGACTCAATTCCATATTTCTTCCCAAATTTAGTACATTTCTGCTGAATTAGCTCCCATTCCCTTTTGACGTCTTATTGCACATCTAGCAAGAGGTCTGGGCTAAAAGCAGATAAGGCACCAAGCCATTAGTTCCTTCAGGGTTTCAGCCCCCAAAGAAACATCACTCAGACGTCAAGAAGTGCTGAATAAGAAATACAAGTAAGGCCTCACTTTTGGCCTAGCTTAAATTCTGTTCTTTGTGTGAAAAAGGAGCTCTTTTAAGCATTAACTGCAGAACAGTGAAGATTTAGTTTCACAAGATTCCCTTCAGACCATCTCAAGTTGTTATCCTGTCAGCACAAAAGCAAACATGCTACCAGCAGAGCTGTCATAGCCTTGTTCTAAGAAGCAAATCTCTAATCCACTCCTTCTCCTTTTAAAGAAGTTTTACTAAACTTGACCTGTCAAGTGTGAGGAGGCCAAAACACAGGAAAGGAATACCGAGGGTAGGTCTGGAAAAGGACTATGGAATGGAAATGCTGGGAGAAGGAGACCCAGGAGCACTCACATGGATTTGGACAAAGGGCCTTGTAAGAGAATAGGTTTATAGTTTGGCAGCTTCCAGAGTAGGGAGCTGTGGATGGGGCACAGGGAAAGGAAGAGGTATAAAGTGGGCTATTGTTTTTATAGGGAAGGAAAAAAAGACAATGAGGGTGTGTTCTTCCTTTGCAGCAGCAGCAGAAGAAAGTGGAGGTGGACACTGAAGTGAGGTGAGAGGGATTTGAGAATTGGGCCTCAGGGTATTGCAAAATGGCCTGGGAGTGGATGTAACAGGCATATTTACTAAACAAGCCTGATGACACTGATCATTGTCAATGCCAGCACAGGCACAATCCCAATCCTTTCTTCCTGGGCAAGCTGTTACCAACAGGGAGTTTATGCACATTAAGACATGCTTGCAGTAGCAGATTACCTGTCCTTTTTTGTTGAATAATCTCTTTCTGTTCAGAAATAGCTAAACCTGCTGTACTCCAGGCTGCCTGTTTTCTGTTGAGTGGCTGCTGTGCTGTAGATGGGTAACTGTGGCTGCCTAGTGGTAGCATGGTGTTGGTAAGCTGAAGACCCTAGTGGCCCACCTGGTTAGCTAAACAATCTTTCCCTAAATTTAGTTGTAGTATTCTTACTGTCTGAAGTCATCTGAGTGAGACTCACACCAAACTTGGAAGAGCAAGCAGCCTGTTTCACATTTTTTCTGCCCTTCCCAGGTGATCATATATCACAGCCCAGCTCTTTTGCTATGGATCTGGCACATCACATCATGCTTCTTTCTTTGGTTTGTTTAGCTTCACTCATCTAGTATTTGTCTATGAGCTGCTTTCCTGAAAACAAAAGGGTTTTCATTAATACCATCTTAAGAAAGCAAGCTTTTCTAAACATAGTCTTCTTTTTAATAAAATAGCTATACCACCTTTTCTTGTCCAAAGGAGTGTTGATAATACTTGTAAATGTAATTTAATGACTTAATTTAAAAATGCGTGCATGTATAAAGACACTTTTCTCTAAAAACCATATCTTTAACTGCCTGTTTGGATGTAGATAAGTAAGAATCTCTGTGTTGTGTCAAAGCCAAGGTCCTTCAATCAGTTCACCATCCTGTCTTGTGGGAATAGACTAAAAGAACTCACAAAGAGTTATGGATGAAGAACTCAGCTACAACACCCCAGTTAAAAAATGCACTCAGATGAAGAGTATTAACACCTACTAATGTGTCCAGCAGGAATGCAAACTTGACACATGAGCAGGCTTTCAGTGAATTAATGGGAGATCAACAGCTTGAGCACATAGGGAATGTCTGCACAGCTGTCCTAGGGAAGCTGTTCTAGAAGTAAGGGACAAAGAACGTAGGACATACCACCATGGTAGTGTTCAGGAAACAGAAATGTGGAAAGAAAGTTGGACATCATTTTGGTAATCCTTGAGTGAAAAAAAGTGGGTTGGCAAACTGAAATAACATTTTCTTATTATTTGCCTATATGTTACTGGAGAAACAACTGCTAGAATATCATGTTAAAAGAAAGATCCAAAAAAAGAATTATAGAGGAGAACTACAAAACTTGTTACAGATTGCTTAATCATCCTAAAAGCTTAATCTATTTAAACAATCAAAGTTTAAAGTTCCCTTGATCACAATTTATAAATGCCAAATCTAGCTGTTGAAGCTATAATAGGATTCAATGTCTGGGAGATGAAGCTAAACTAATTCAGGCCATAAATAATGCTCTCATTAGTTATCTGTGTGCATATTAACTGTTGAAATAATCTGTCAAAGATTGTCCATCACTAAAAATAATTCAATCACCATCGGATTTTTATTTGGTAGACATGCTTTAATTCAACAACATCTATTGGGCTTGAAGCAAATGAATTAAAAGATGTCCAGTGACTGATGTTACTAAAAGGGCTGGAGTAAATAATTGTAAAGCCAATATCAATCACTGAGTTCTTTAATTTATCTACCGCAAATAACAACCTCATAGCTCGGCTATGTGTTGCAAGGTTTATGTCTTGATTTGTTTAGCCTAATCACAGTATTAAGATATCCTTGCAGAGGATATCTCCTTTCTCCCACAGCCAGCAACGACCATAAAATTGATCATTAGAACACATCCTGTCCTCTAAATCATATTGCCACCTTTGTCAACAAGCCCTCTCAGAGGTCACAATGGCATCGGGTAAGGACATTTTCACCGGCACTCTTGTCCAAAAGGATTTCAGAGCAGGTGACATTATTTGGGGCTGTAACTATACCCTACCGAGAGAGGTCCCGTGACATTTCTGTTAGTGTTGCACCTTTTAAAATGCATTGCAGCACAGCCTAGGAACAATGTGCTCATTTGTCAAGATAATGCACATCTAAGTGTGTTAAGCTCGCAGTCAGGCAATTCTGAAACCTAATCATCACTCTGCCATTTGTTGGCTGGGTGTGATTCACTTAACCTCTCCGTGACTGTGTGTCAAATGACAATAATAATCTGCTTTCTGGGGGCTTGGGAGCATTTAGGTAGCATTATGTGGTGCTCTGTAACCTGAGGTTGCATGACTGGCTCCCCATCTCATCATTTCACACGCAACAGCACAATGACTTGTCTCTTGCCTGTATCAGTGATGACTGACCAAGATGACTTGATGTGTGCCAAGAACTATCCAAGACAACACAGCTTTGGTCTAAAGAAGAGACATTTCTAAGCAGTAACGGTACATCCCGTTCTCATATACCAAATGAAAAACTGAAGCTCTGGGAACTGGACAGACGTATTGATATGGCTCACCACAAATACCGTCATTCCATAATGTTTGTATCAGCTATTCTCATTAGTAAATTTTCACACAGCACCTTTATTACAGTTTGCCATGTCTCTTTCATTACTTACTTGCTAAGAGCTACCGTCTTCACATCTGGCATACATAGATAAAAAGAATTGTATTTTCAGGAAGAAGATTGTTTTTAGCATTAGCCAAATTATATGCATTTGTACAATGTGCCCTGCCTTCTGCCAATTACAGCCACATCATACATTGGCCTAAATTAAGGTCTGTGGTATATGGATTTGCTCAAGGACTTCCATGGTGTGAAGCTCTTACAGTTTTTTTCTACCGTTATGGGTTTATGTTTTATGGATCTTTTGCATATGAAATAGTGCCAAATGGCAATTGTGGAATTCACCACTAATTGTAGAGAGCCAGACAATGGACACAGATACTTCCCCAGCAGCTGGGTCTGCCAGCTAAAAGGCTATAATGTCTCTCCTGGCAGATACTATAATTCTCTCCAAGCTGCAAGCAGAGTTGATAGTGGAATTGTTCCTTACCTCCTTGAAGCTAAATGGGAGTGCTCAGAAAAGGGTCACTGTTCAAAATACCAAAGCTCACTTTGATGGACACAGAAGCTGCGCAGGAATAGAACAGAAGGCGCAGCAACCTGCAACATGGATGGCAGGAGAGAAGAAAGGTGATCAGCTGAAGACAACAGCTTCTGCGAGCACAGCCAGATCTTGGATCGAACATGGATGTGCCCCAGTCTTAGTTCTTGATTTCTCATCTCTCTAAAATGAGAAGCATGATAGGAGAAAGGATTTTCCTCTGGCAGTTTCTACCTACCCCAATGTAATCTGCATGCTTCTCATTTAATGTGGAATTGGAATTTGCCCACAGAGCACTCTAAAACTCCCTTCTTTGTTCTTATTCACTTCCCACTCACTTCTAAAGACACTGGTCTTGATCATGTTGTGACTTATGTTATGCAGCAGTACCACTCTAATTAGTACTTGGACATGTTCCTGTTACTTTGGATGAAGCTGGAGGTATTTTCTCATTTCTATTCTTCAGGTCTGTTCATGAAAAAGTCACTTTCTGTGATAGATGATGACTTTACGAGTCATAATAACTCAAGTCACAAAAACTTAATTTAACAACTTGCCCTTAACAAGTGATTTGTTGCTTATGGCCAATGTACTCACTTCTTTCATGCTGCTTCCAACTACCAGTCCCAGCTCTGCAGTAAAAACAACATGGAGAACAGGGAACATATAACTACTTTTAAAAAGGGGGTAAAATAAGAGGAGGGTATCTGGATCCTTATGGTCAGGCTTCAGGCAAAGCTGGCATTTTATTACTTATTGCTTTTGCCAAATGCTGCTGAAGATCAAATTTACTTAGAAATCTGTCATTCTTACATACTCACAGTATTTTTTTGTCTTTGAGTTTATCCTCTTCTGCAGGGGTAATGATTAATCTCATTCTCTTGGCACACAGTTTTAAATCCAGTGACTTCAGCAGAATGAAACTATAACCTTAGCAAATGGGAATCTATGGCCTTGTCAGAGCAGAGTCTCTTTATACGTGCTGAGGGCTTGAATGCTCAGCAAACTCTCCTAAAATGATTTCATGAGCACACCTGCTATCTACTTGGTACTCAGTTTGATTTCTGGTAGTGTAGGTAAAAGAGGAAATTTAGGTTTCGTTTTATAGCAAAAAGTGAGCTCACTCCTGCTGAAAAACCTTAAGGGAGCTTTTATTCCCCACAACCATTTCACTCACCCCTTTCTGTTCCTGAGCTGGAAGTACTTTTCCTGGGGGATTTTTTATTTGTCCCTTAGGAAACTTGGAAGTGCCTCAAGACCGAATCAGAATGAGAATTACTTGTCAGATAAGATCTAGTTCCTGAGGATAACCTATCAGCTGGAGATGTTGGAATAGCAAAGATCCTGCACCTTGCTGCTCTAAAAACTGTCTCCCTACCATTGAGGTTTTGGCTAATTAATCGGCTTCTTCTGCCTACAGTGTCTTTTTTTTCAAACATTTATTTCATTTGGATTCCTTCATATATATGATAAGACTGATGTGAAGGGGTTTGTTTTTCTGTTTCAAGTAACTGGTGAATAATTACACACAACCACAGAATGGTTGGGGTTGGAAAGGACCTCTGGAAGTCAGCTGGTCCAACCCCCCTGCTCAGGCAGGTTGCCAACTAGAGCAGGTTGCCACTGATAAGGGCCACTGACTTCTGCAGCTTGTCTGAGCGAGTATAACTTTTTACACCAATTCACAAAAATAGCAACTTCAGTACAAAGTTTAGTACAACCACCGTTGCAGAAAATAAAATGCTATGGTTACAGTGAAGACCTCTAGTATAGCCCTCAGTGGTTTTTTATTATTTGTTTTTGTTTTGTTTTGTTTTGTTTTGTTTTGTTTTTGTTTTTCCTTTCCTTAACATAGAAGACTTACATGGAAGATTTATATAGAAAGACTACAAACTAGTTAAAACAAATACTTATAAAATGGAGATCCTTTTAAAAGAACAAGAAGACCAGGCTGACTTCATACATAATCAAGCTGTGCAAATGAAAAGATAGCATCTAGTAAAAAGTTTTTAATTGCACTAAGGCCTGCTTCATTTAGATGTCTCCATCAGCTTAGAACTGCAGAACGACACAGACTATATTTTGATTTGCCTTATGCTCTCCTTCCAAATACCTAAGTCTTCCAAAATGAAAGGATGCAACAAGCACTAACAGATATCCATGTCAGATATCCTGTGTGCACCTAGTAAATAGATAAAGCGTTGTGTTGCAGCATCATCATTTTTGAAGAAAGGAGGGTGCGTACATAACTGTAGCACCGCTTAGCCTTCAGACCACTAAGAACTGGTCCTTCCATCATCTGCCAGTCACCAGTAGTCATCACTAATCACCAGATCAAGTTGTTTTGAAAAGCAAAGCAAAGGAAACTTGTTTCCTGATATTTTTCTGCCACACATATTTCTCATACTTTCTCAATATATTACTCCCATCTGTCTTCTGTGGTCCTTAACTTGCAGAATGAGGTGCTCCTGTGGCTGGTTCTGCTTTTGGGGCTAGCTGTGAAGACTGGTGACCTGTAGCCAAACAGAACAGAGAACTACTTTTTCATGGTGTAACCTTTCTTTTCATAGGGTACTAGTCTGGAGGTTTTTTTCTGCTGATTTTTTAATGTATCTTTTAAGAACATATTTACTTTGGATGAAACTGGCCAATTGGTTGAAAATGTACTATGAAAATCTCCTATGGCCTTACGCACAAAGGGTAAGATTATATAAAATCTCATTTCCCTTAAATTTTATCATTTTTAGTTGTGGTTGTTGTTGTTTTTCCTTTAAATCTCCTTAAAATATTTTAAAGGCTACTACAATGAGTTATATCTGTAACCTGTCATGATTTATTTCAGTGGGTTTTGATTAAGTTTGCAAGAAATAGGAGAGAATAACTTGGCAGAATGTTCTCTACCACATTTCTCTTCCTTTTTTTTCTCACTCTTGAAATATGTTCTTTCCTCTCTGTGGGTAAGACACTCGTAAATGGAAGGCCTAAAATTTTAGCCTTCACATTAAACTGTCTGAAGAACCTATGGTAGTATGGAAGAGTCTAGCAAAACACTATGAAGGCCAGTTCACATTTTACTGAAAGTGAAAATTCAGGAAGTATGAAGTACAAAGAAATGCAAAAAGCCCTTACAGGGCCTGACCATGGGCTGATATAAATCATTTCATTGGTCGTGTGCTGGATGATGTCCACTGTTTCTGTACACCACAGAACTGCTGTAGTGCACATAGCAGACCATGAAAACTCTAAGGTCATCCAACACCGACAGATTTGTGGCAAAGATCAAATGCTTGACTCTTGACTGCTGCATATGAACCAAGCATTGGAGAGAAAGGAGACATTAAAAAGGTTGTTCATCATCAGAGGCTTAGATAAATTACATTGTATGAACAATTAAAAGAGACAGGATTATTGCTGTTCGGGTTAGTATAATTTATTTTTAGGAATACCTGAAGTACATAGTTAGAATCTTCTTATTCTAAATAAATTTAAATATATTACATATAAAAGGATCTCTATCTTTTGCAAGTCAAGAATAACCTGCCATGAAAGAAGCTCATTCTCCCCTGATGTTTCAAACACCTCTTATGTTTCTCCCAACCATATCTAGCAATCTCTAATTTTAATAAAATTCCTTTTTCTTTTCATCTGTTCTCCATTTTTTTTTTTAAATTAATTGTTGCTTTGCTAAATTTGGATATCTGCCTCATTCTCAAGGATATCAGCTTTATATTGTTGTCATTATTGCACAGTACTGCAAATTGCGAAATGCTCGAGTGTCTCCAACTGGACGAAGTTGAAAATAGAAAACAACTCATCGCCTTACCAACTCCTTATCACTTATGGACTATTCATTCAAAGAAGTCACCTAAGCTGTTGGGAACCTAGTCCACGTGGTGGATTTGCTGTCATTTTCCTGAAATCCCCAAGAGTAAACTTATTAGATTGGTGACTGAGGCCACAGAAATGTTTGTGGTTTCCACCCATCATTACCATGCATTAATTGTAAAGTCTTTGACTTCATCTCAGATAGTTTCCATAGAGCTGTTTGAAGTTGTCTACACACAACTAAAAAGATGGTCTGGGGTAGTAATGTGGGATCAGATCCTTGGCAGAAACCTGCATCTAAGCAAGCTACCGACTGCTCTGTTCCTAACTTGGCAAACAGTATTTTGCCTCCTGGTGAAGCCCTTAGTTTATATTGAAAGTGAGATTATGTGGAGCTAAACAAAACTCAAAAATGATAAGCGTATAGTCCATTGGGCGGATATGGGATTTTCTTTGGATTCCTGAAGAGACATTGTAGGTACCTGCGTGAGAAATGGGGAAGAAGGGCTAGAGATTCTGGAGAAACCTGAAACACCAGTTAGATCACACTTCATGACCACAGCTGTGAAGCAAGAACCTAACTACTAATGCAGAATAACTTGTTCCTGTTAACATTGTTAAGACATGTGGATTTGTGAGGGAGGAATAAAAAGGTTCAACTGGAAACCCAAGCTTGTATCATCACATCATGCTAGTTACCTGAAGCCAACCAGAAGCAACCAAGGAACTTGCATCCAGGACTGGACACAGTCAGTATTATTCTTATTTATTACTTCTATGGGAAGTGGTTATAGTGTCATGAGTGATGCTGGGCACTAGCAGGTGAAAATCTTCAGGGAGGAGCATAAATCTTCAGGGAGGTACTGACTGGCCACGGCTCTCCCTCTCAGAGCTGGGGAGAAGAGAGAAAAAATTACATGATGAAATATATGTAAGTAATGATTTAAAAGACATGTTTATAATAAATAGAACATAAAGAGAAGCTTGCAAAATACAGAAAAAGAAAAATTTGGAGTGAGTTGTGAACTTAAGGAGACAAAGAAGAGGTGAAGCAGCAACACCTTAGGTATTGCAGATTAGATGCAGGATTAAAGGGAAAGAGAAGCTGAGATTCAGAGAAACTCTTGAGAGAAATGGTTGGGCCAAGCAGAAGAGAGCTTGAGAGTGTCTTTTATCAAAATGGAAATAAATGGGGATTAGAAGAAAAAGGGGTAGGATATCTCACCTTGAAAGGAAGTAGAAGAATGAGAAGGAAGGAAGGGCTGAAAGAATAATTGCCCAAAGGTTGTACTTGGTGAGGTTCAATTAAACAGTGGCCAGATGTCACAGGGTCAGCAGGGGCTGGGTAAACATCCTGAACTGTGTCTACTCATGTAGTAGAGTGCTACTCAACAGCAGTTGTATACATCCAGCATTTTCATAACGTATTTATAGGAA
Organism: Aythya fuligula; assembly: GCF_009819795.1. Taxonomy (NCBI): domain Eukaryota; kingdom Metazoa; phylum Chordata; class Aves; order Anseriformes; family Anatidae; genus Aythya; species Aythya fuligula. The sequence continues at coordinate 97,420,647 of NC_045561.1, read as the reverse complement.
AAACAGAAATGGGTGATAATCTTGAGAGGGATTGTGCCAAGAATCTCCAGTTGTTCTACATTGTCTGAACTGTCTGGAAGCAGGCTGAAACAGCCTGTTTGTTTGCTGCTATTTTTCCTATAAATTTTAGTTCCAAATCTGGATGCTCAGCAAATCTGAATTTTCTAAAATTTTGAGGCTATCAAGTGCTTCACAAAGACAACTATTATCTCTATCTGTTCTGGAGCATACGGAGTTAAAGTTGATTAACTCATTTAAAAACGACTGTAAGATAGAAAACGAGTTTGCAGAAACTCCTGCTGATCTACAAGTACTGAAGAAAGCAAACCAGCGTGGGCAGATGAATATGTTATGCAACGTAAAGACTTTCTGAATCCTTTGCACACATGAAAGCCTTGTAATACAGGTTTTCTGGAAGAAGTTGAGCATGGTTCCTATTAGCTAAGAGGCAAAATGCCTTCAACAAGCACGTTCAAAGTGCTCCTTGGAATAACTGTAGTTTGCATGTAGGAATACGGCATAAGTACCTGTTGGACAAGAATCAGGAGAACTTCGAGAGTATATGTAAAATATTAACAAAGTGAGATTACACATTTGGTATTGCCACAGAGTTCCTTCAGGCAGGGTGTACGTGGTACAGCTCCCACAGATCTGAATGTAGACAGCAGACTAGCAAGTGGTAAAAGAACAAATTTTCATTTAAAAAAAGAATTCAAGAAGCATGCCACTGAAAATATATGCTTATGTGACAGGTCAGCAGAAGTTGTTTGTGTATGTACATACCTGTGTCTGCAAATAGGCAGGCTTTTTCTTTTGGGAAGAGAGGGCTAAAACATTTTGAAAAGTCAATGGGGTCTTGACTTTTCAAGTAGTTGCAGACTTTTAATCTGCTATGGGGAAGATTGTCAGCTCATGTTTTATTTATACTGATAGGACTTAGTTCTACATATAGTACCACTGACTACAGCTATTTGGTATACTGGAATTTAAAACTAAGAGAACCTAAGGCAGTAACTTTCAAATGCTACTCAGAGAGATTTTTTTTCCCCTCTCTGTTCATTCATTAATTCCATTTTCTCAGGGCGTTGAGATTTTTAGACATCACCAAAACCAGTATAGATATGAAGAAAAAGAGACTTTGTCCGGGACTCATCTATACTGATCAATAGCACAGCTCTTGAGTGCTGCCCCAGAAAGATTGGCCAATTTTCAAACATTTCATTCATATTCATGCTGCAGGCTTAAATATGACTGTCAGAGAGCACAAGTCATGTTGAGACTGCAACACATATAGGACAGTCTTCACCACAGATGTAATACCAACTTTTCCTATCCTCATCAGCCAAGTTGTTGTGGTTCTCCTGAAAGTGTGGTCTCATTTGAACCATGTGTGAAACATGAACAAGGGATTAAAGGTCCCATCTGTTATTTAGTCTAGCCACACTGATATTTCTGCACTAGTTTTGATTGGTGACTACCTAAAATATGCTGCACAGCATTCCTGCAGCAGAGCATATATGACTATTTTACCCAGTGTTCCTTTAAGGGGTTAATGATTATTAAAAATAATATAATAATATAAGGTTCTTGCCATCACTGGTGATGTTGTTCCAGTGGGAGCTTAAGGTAGAGCTGCAGGTTTCCCTAGAGCTGGACCCATAGGGAGCTCTGTCACGGTGCCAGCTCCTGTCTCATATTTGTCAAGTGTACCTCAAGTCAGAGGAAAGTCTTGTAGCATTGGCTGTATGGTGGGCTCAACAAGAAGCATAAAGAATGCCATCAACAGTTGTGGCAATATGATGGAGGTCACTGGCAAGGTATAAAATGATCAGAGACCCACCTCATCAGGCAGGATTCCTTCTAATATATATTCCTCACATATTAGAAGGATATTAAAAAGATGGAGAGAAACTTTTGTATGGGCAGATAATGATAGAACAAGGGAGAATGGCTTTAAACTAAAAGAGGGGAGATTTAGATTAGATTTTAGGAGGAAATTATTCACTCAGAGGGTGGTGAGGCACTGGAACAGGTTGCCCAGAGAAGCTGTGGATGCCCCAGTGAGAGGGTATTAGTCTGTCTCTGGGAGAACAAGGACTTGGAAAAGGACATGGAACTGTGGCACTCTGATTTGCAGAATGAAGAAGAAAAGTGATAAAACTAAAGACATTGTTAACTATCATCGGCTATCTGTATATTAGTAAATACAACAGAGGAGCTACTGATTCATTACTGCATGCAAGTACTTAATTATTAGTATGCTGGCTGGAAGAAGTCTGGCCTGTGCCAACTGGTACTTCTCTACATAGGTCATGGTTTGGGGCATTGGTCTCATTTTGAGCGGGAGTCTGATCAAAATGACCCTCAGAAGTCAGAATTTCTATGGATGTTTTGGGGGATAGCTCATGCCAAATTCAATGGACAGTGTGGATGTAGCTGCCCTATTTCAAAGTAACAGGCAGCCCCCACATGGACCTTGGCTGTCTTTATCTAGGAGTATAAATGTAGCCATTGAGGCAACGAAACATGAATATTGTGCAAAAAATACTGTTCAGTTCTCGACAGCAGGCAACCACTACCCCTGCCATTATAAAAAGGCTCTGAGCTACGATGGGGAGATCATCCAGAGCATATGTGCAGGGCTCCCTGACTGGAGGTGCTCTTTGCTCTTCCAGCAGTGGCATTCAGAAGATGCCAAGAAAATCGCCCAAAACCAAGACAGTGCAGACAATCAGGAAACTGAGCTTTGAACAGGGCATGGTGTAGGATCCAGCTTGATTGCCTGTAAAAGGGAGGACTGAACATGACATAAAATGGAAGATGAGACTCATTACAGGAAGAACTATTTTGAAATACTTGAAGTGATCATAATTACCATAATGAGACAGCTATTAAAAAGTTGTCACTAAGTAGGGTTGTAGTATCAGTAGATTGAGAAAGTAACGCTAAACTATTACATCATAACTAGTAGCTCTTAAAAATTAGATTTTGCTTGAGAATGGCAAGAAAGACAGCAGAGAAGAAAAAAATAAGAAAAACAACATATCTGTGACCTTATTTTTACAGTATGATCAGAGCAACTTATATGTACATAAAACTCAAATCTCCTGCCTCAACATGTTACAATTTAAAGGAATTCCTTAAAAACAACCATGAGAAAAATAAAATTAAGGGAAGCCAGAACAGCAGCCTGCACTGTGACAGCTCCAGCAACCCACCTAGTTGACCAAGGGAAGCAAGCAGATGTAATCTTTTTGGACTTCAGCAAAGCTTTTAGTACCGTCTCTCACAATATCCTTCTGGACAAAATGTCCAGCATACAGCTAGACAAGTGCATAATATAATGGATGAACAATTGGCTGATGGGTCGGGCTCAAAGGGTTATAGTAAATGTGGTTACATCAGGCTGGCAGCCAGTCACTAGGGGGGTTCCCCAGGGCTCATTTTTGGAGCCACTTCTCTTCAATGTTTTTGTAAATGATCTGGACACAGGAGTCAAATGCATACTCAGTAAGTTTGCAGACGACACTAAATTAGAAGGAGCTGTTGGCTCTCTTGAGCCTTGCAGAGAGATCTTGACAGACTAGAGGGCCAGGCAATCACCAGCCACATGAAATTTAGCAAGAATAAATGCAGGATTCTGCTCCTGTGATGGGGCAACATTGGCTATACGTACAGACTGGGGAATGAGAGGCTTGAGAGCACCCCTGCAGAAAGGGATCTGGGGGTTCTGGTTTGTTGAATATGAGTCAACAGTGTGCCCTGGCAGCCAGAAGAGCCTACTGTACCCTGGGGTGTATCAGGCATGGCATTGCTAGCCAGTTGAGGGAAGGGATTCTCCTGCTCTGCTCTGCGCCAGTGTGCCCTCACCTCAAGTACTGTGTGCAGTTTTGAGCACCACAGTATAAAAGGGTCTAGAGGACAAGACTTATACGGAGCGGCTGTGGTCCCTTGGTTTGTTCAGCCCAGAGCAGCGCAGGCTGAGGGGAGGCCTCATGGCAGCCTGCAGCTCCCTCACGAGGGGAGCGGAGGGGCAGGCTCTGAGCTCTGCTCACTGAGGACAGCGACAGGACCCGAGGGAACGGCATGGAGCTGGGACAGGGGAGGGTCAGGATGGGGGTTAGGGAAAGGTTCTGCACCCAGAGGGTGGTCGGGCACTGGGACAGGCTCCCCAGGGCAGTGGTCACAGCACCGAGCTGCTGGAGTTCAAGAAATGTTTGGACAATGCTCTCAGACATAGGGTCTGATTTTGGGGCGGTCCTGTGTGGAGTCAGATGTTGGACTCAGTGATCCTTGTGGGTCCCTCCCAACTCAGGATATCCAATGATTCTATATCACTATAACATCCCCAGCTCTCTCAGCTTTTCTTTATAAAAGAGGTGCTCTAGCCCTGTGATCAACTTTGTAGCCCTCCTCTGGACCTGTTGTACCAGATCCTCATCTTTCTTGTGCTGGGGGCCCCAGACCTGGATGCAGTACTCCAAGTGGGGCCACAAAGCTTTGCAACAAATTTCCTCTATTTGCAAATTTCCTATTGTGCAAAGACAAATCCTTGTACCTACAAGAGCAACGTGCCAATGCATGTTGTTATGATCTCTGACATTTAATCATGACTGTGCGCTCTGTACAAAACAACTATTTTAGCTGAAATCTCTTGGCCTTGACTTACTGCTGAGTCTGGGCCTCTTGGGCAGGGATGAGGTTGCTTGTAGTGATGTGGCAGGAATGCTCCAACACGTGACTCACCAAATGACACATAAATAGTGTCTGGGTGTGTGGGCAAGGCATCCCGAGACTTCAACCAAAGCCCGGTGTCCCTTGGGGCTGTCTACAGAGGAGCTCAGAGAAGGCCTACTGGCAGCTTGCAGTGCCTCACAACCACCATGTACAAGGCAGTAGATTTTATTTCTGGATTTTTCATATGAACAACAGAGGATGGCAGCTGCTCATGTCTAAACTCTTGAGGTGGCACATAAACAGATTTAACTTTTCAGAAAGCTCAGGGAGTCCGTCAGGGACAGTTTTCACATTAGCAATTACAAACACACGAAAACAAACAAACAAAACAAAACAAAACAAACAAACAAAAAAAAACGAAAACCAACCTCCTCTACTCATATATCCCTCTACTTTGACAGGACCCAGTTTTCCACCACCAATGACAGTGCTTGCCTCTCAGGCTGGAAGCTGAGCACCTGAAGCCTGAGGACTTTTATTTCCCAGGTGTGGTCTTTCACTACAGGCAGGCCCAGCTTAGCATTTCAGCTGTTCTAGACCAATTCTCCGTGCAAAGGAAGTTGTGGTTTGATTTTTATTTTTCAGTGGAATCATGTGGTCAGCCATGGGACTGAGCTTCCCCTTGGCAAAAGCCTCAGCCAGCTCGGTGACTTGTGTAGAATCACAGAAACAGTATGGTTGGAAAAGTCCTTGAAGATCATCAGGTCCAACCATCCCCTACTACCAATGTCACCCACTAAACCATGTCCCTAAGCATCAGATCCAACCTTTCCTTAAACACCCCCAGGGACGGTGACTCCACCACTTCCCTGGGCAACTCGTTCCAATGCATGACTGCTCTTTCTGAGCAGAAATGTCTCCTCATTTCCAACCTGAACCTCCCCTGTTGCAACTTGAGGCCATTCCTTCTAGTCCTATCACTAATTATCTGCGAGAAGAGGCTGACCCCCAGCTCTCCACACCTTCCTTTCAGGTAGCTGTAGAGAGCAATAAGGTCTCTCTTGAGTTTCCTCTTCTCCAGACTAAACAACCCCAGTGCCCTCAGCCGCTCCTCATAAGACTTGTATTCCAAACTGAAACCCAGGCACGGCTTTACACCACTGCTGAGGAAACCTCCATGCGTGGTTTCCCTGGGCCCTCCCGTGTTGCTCTCAGAACCGGGCAGCTTGAGTCACGGGGATGACAAGATCATTTTTGACAAGTATGGAAAGAATCATGTAGCAGCACTCTGTGACATCCCTTTTGTAATTCGCTGTCCTTAATGAAATTGGATAATTACAGGTAAGGGTACTCACTGTGGCATGGGTGCTTTTTACTTGTTTTATTTATTTATTCCAAACAGGCGTCTAGTAAATACCATTAACTTTTTAGTGGTAGTGAGGAGCTTGTTTCAGTGTGTGTGGGGAAATGTAAACAAGGCTGTTTTCAAACTTAAAATGGAAAAAAAATAGTTAAAAAACAAACAAACAAACAAACAAAAAACTCCTCGTGGATTTCCTCTGAGGAAAATCGCAAGGGCGGCTGCTGCTCCTGCAGCCCTTTCTGTGCCAAGAGACTTCGGGGCCCCTGCAGACTGGAGCCCCCCTACGAGACCGGACGGTCCCCCCCCGTCCGGGTCGCAGTGGTACGGCCGGGCCCTACCCGCGCGGCGCAGCACGGTGCGGTTCGTACCACCGGGCCGGCACGCTGGGGGGGGGAGCAGGAGCAGGAGGAGGAGGAGGAGGAGGGCGGTGTTGGCGCCTGCGCGCTGGGTGCATGGCGCTGGCGGAGACGAGCCGGGTGGTGGCGGAGCCGAGGCGGGGGGCCGGGGGGCGTCTCGGCGGCCGCAGGCGGCCCCGGAGCCGGGAAGGGCCCGGCCGCCGTCTCGGGCAGCGCTGCCGGCGAGGAGCGGCGGGTGCGAGCGAGGTGTGTGCGCGGCGGGGCCGCCCCTGGGCTCTTAGGGGCGAGGGGAGGGGGTTTGGGGTCGGGGGTTTGGGGTCGGGGCCGCCGGGCGCTGCCCTGCCCGTGTGGGGCCGAGGGGCTCGGGGGGAGCTGTGGGGGGAGCTGTGGGGGGGAGCAGGTCCCTGCAGCGCCCAACACCTGGCCCCAGCCCGGCCCGGCCCGTGGTGGGGGCGTTTTGTAGGGTGAGGTGAGGGGGGTGCAGCTCTCTGGGGTCTCTGAGCCCCGAAACCCAGCTCCTGCCACGGTCTGCGGGTGGTGGTGGGGCTGGTGGTCCTGCTGGTGTCGTCTAAACTGTAAGTAATATGAAGTGGCACTCGCGTGTTTCCCTGGTATCCCCTCCCCACAAGTCCACGATCGTCACCTACGGCGTGTTCAGGAAGTTTCAGCGAACTCGGGGTGCCTGCTGCAGGACTGTTCGGTTAATTATGATAATGCTGCTAATAACACACAGTAACGTTGCTTGTCTGCATTCCGCGCTCTTCTCGCATTTTTGGAATAGATTTTCTGTTGGAAAGTTGTTTAATCTTTGGAGGCTGCCGGCTAAGCCTTGTTTTGAGACGTGATCTTGAAAACCCTTTTTTTTGTAAGTGGTGTTAACCCATGTGAGTTATTCCATGTCTTATCCCATGTGAGTTACCCATGTGACTTCTCCTGTGCGTTATCCCATGTGACTTATTTCACATGTAGGGATAACTTTTCATATTTTTATGTCCCAGGTGTGTCTGTGAGATTCTGAATCGCGCCCAAAACTCTAAGAAGTTGTGGAAAATCAGTGAGGGAACAGCAGAGGAGCAGAAGAATAATGGTTAGTGACAGCACGCTGCTGTTCAAATGTGAGTTTCGTGAGTAAGAAAACAGGATTTGCTTCTTGTGTTTTCTCTTCCTCTTTCTTGCCTTCCTTCTTTGCCCTCTTCTTCTGCTTCAGTGAGTTACTTTGCACTAGTAGAGATTTTCCAGGCCAATTGTTAATCTTAAAAAAAATAATAATAATAATAATTGTTGTTTTTGTTTTTTTTTTTTTTCATTTATTTACCTGTCTTTGGGATGACTGTGCCTAATGGCAACAGGACCAAAGTCTTACTGCAATAAAAGGGAGTTCCATATAGTTCAGGAGTTGTGTATACAGGTGACTTATTAAAAAGACTCACTTTATTTTTTTCTTCTTCTTCCAGATGGAAAAAGAAGAGTTCGTGGTTTCTGGTTTGCATATTAGCAGAGGCTGACTAGGCCTAAAGGAGACAATAGTGTGGGCAAGAAGTGTCCAGCCCCCTGCAAGACTTTGATCTATTACAAGGAAAAACAAAACAAAACAAAAAGAAGAAGAAATGAATCCCACAAATGATGATCCAGCGTTTGGGACCATTTTTGACTGGGACTACCTCTTATGGGAAGTTCGTTTGACATTTTTGGCTGCTGGTTTTTTAATCTACCTGGGAGTATTTCTTCTGTCCCACTCGTTGTCTTCCTGGATAAGTACCACTTACCGTGCCTTGCATGCAAAGGAGAAGGTGTTTTGGAATATGGCGGTCACACGTGCTGTATTTGGACTTCAGAGCTGTGTTTCTGGCCTATGGGCTTTGCTCATAGATCCCGTTTTTCATGCAGACAAAGTGTATTCACAGCAAAAGTGGAGCTGGTTTAACTGTTTAATAGCTGCTGGATTTTTCTTGCTTGAAAATGTAGCTGTTCACGTGTCCAACATTGTTTTCAGAACATTTGATGTGTTCTTGGTAGTTCATCACCTGCTTGCTTTTGGCGGCTTGGCTGGTCTAGTAATCAATGTAGAATCTGGACATTATCTACCTTTGATGGGAATGTTGCTGGAGATGAGCACTCCCTCAACGTGCATTTCCTGGATGCTACTAAAGGTAAGAACTTGATAATTTCCAAGTTATGTTTGTAGGTTTTCATGCATCTCACTTCTCCGTAAATAATCTGTGTGGTTTGCCTACATAACTTTGCAGCCGGGCTGTTCATTTAACTGACATCCATGTCATTGTGATACCTGTTTCTGTCATGATCACATTTCTGTAGTCCTCCAAGTAGATTTCTGTGTGGTGGTGTCTGTGTGTGGATAGTGGGATGGTTTGGAGTTTGGGTTTGGGATCATGTATATGTGAAAAAAATACCATAGCTCTATGTGACAAAACACCATATCTCTACGTGAAAAAATGCCGGAGGGGATGTGTATGCAAAAGCTGGGTGTTTGCATTAGTTCTAGTGATTCCTTATCTTGAAATAACAATCTCACTTCTGTATACTTTCTGTTCTTGTTTTTCTAGGCTGGCCGTGCAAATACCTTTTTCTGGAAGGCCAACCAGTGGGTGATGATCCACCTGTTCCACTGCCGCATGATTCTTACCTACCACATGTGGTGGGTGCTCATTTTCAACTGGAGTTCTGTGATAGAAAATCTGGGACTTCTACATTTTATTGTTTTATTCTCTGGATTATTTGCCGTCACATTAATACTTAACCCGTACTGGACATACAAAAAAACTCAGCAGCTCCTCAGCCCAGTTGACTGGAACTTTGAAAGTAAAACGACAGAAAATGGAAAATTAAACGGTGACACACATCAAAAGAAGATGTAACTCTGAAACATCTGTTTCCTAGTATGATTGTAGCATGCAGCAGAAAAACACACTGCAAAGTAATCTGCCCATGAAGTAGAAGCTTTTGCAAGAAGCTCATTAACGAAGTCATTCCTTGCTGTTAGTATTCTGTAAGCATGAGAAGTATTTAAAATCATTGTCTGTATTTCGTATGTACACAAGATCTTCAACATCTTAGTGAAGAATTACGCCAGCTGTTTTGTCAGGTTGAACAGTACTTCATGATTTAGCAATTGGTATTTCATGATTTAGCAATGACATGCTCTCTAATGGTATCTTTTGTCCTAATGCTTCTAAGTGGCTTTGTAGTTAATTTGTCCACTGATCTCAGCTTGAATCAAGTTGAGCTTGATTCCCGTTTCATCTGTGCAGGACATGCTGATACTGAAAATCATGTTAAGGAGTTTATTAAGATCAACTGTGGCCCAAGTGAGGTATGTGTGGGTACCTAGTTCCTGTGTGCTATTAAATTGTTCCCGGTGGTTGTATTGGTCATGTGGCAGAATGTAGTCATGGCTGGATTTTTATTTTTTTTGAAGTGCACAGGATGAAAAGGAGTTGAGTGTTTGCTGTCCAAGTGAGTTGTATGGGAGTTCGTATCCACCACAAACATGTATGTAGCAAGGAATGGGAGTGTCAGTTCTTTATGCTGGTGGTCGAGCTAGGTAATCATGGTGCTCCTTTCTGGACTTGAGATACAGGAGTCAATGACAAAACCTTTGGCTGTTTAATCCTTGAAAAAAAATGCTGGTTGATTGGTGAGATTATCTTCTTTGTGGGTCCCAGATGAGTAGTCGTGCAATTAGTTCCACTAGTAGTCCTGTTATAGTTCCTCATATTTTTGGAAAGCCTCCTAGTTATAGAGGATTTTAGAATCTGAGGTGATTCCTCTTTGGAGGAAAGCCCATACCACCTCTTTTAGAAGTTCTGTTGTTTTTTTAGTATTTTGATTTGTCGTGTTTTTATTTTACTTTGAAGAACACTCAAAGTGAGACTAACAGTCCTTTGCACTTTATCTACCACATCTCGAAATCTTTCCTTGACCTAGGGAACAGAGCTGCTTTTTAGATTGGGGTTTAGCAAATTGTGGTGGTGTTTCTCCCACTAATAATACTCAGTCCTGGATATAATTTTGGACAGCCGACCAGGGCATAAAGATCACGATAGAAGAGAGTGACACCTAGTGGCAGGAGAGTGACAAATATGCTCAATTACTGTTGCACTGAACTGTTGAGAAAAAAAGAGAGTGTCTTTTGAAACTGTCATCTGCTGTGACAAGGCTGCTACACAGGTTTATTTTCCAAGGTGATATGACTGGACAAGCCCAGGCTGTGAAGAACTTTAGGATGACGCTTTGTCTGCTGATCTGTGGTGGAGCATACTGTTTTAAATTAAGGTGGGGGAGCACTTTTTGGTGTAAACAAGTCCATTTAATTCATTTTGGCAGAAATGTCTTGGATTTTGTTAGGGTAGGTAAACTAGTGTTGAGGTTGCAATGTTCCCTAATTCACTTTACATAAGCACAGAGTTGAAGAGCTGCTCGTAGGGTGAGGAATCTTTCTCTGTTAGGTCACAAATTTATATCCAGATCTTGATAGTGATGAAGTGGTGAATGTCCAAAATTGCCTGTTCAAAACTAGGCTGAGAGGATCATCGTAATTTTACACAGCAACCATATCTATTATCTTGCTGATATTCAGTACAGAAAATGTAAATCTTGTGCTATCTTCTTATTTCTAAGCGGGCCAGAATGAGCTTATAATGTTTTGGCAGTATGGCCTGCCCAGATGTCATACTGTACTCTTTTTTTTTTTTTTTTTCCCTACTCTGAAGTTAGAAATTGTGTACTTCTCCTGAGGGGTTACATGAGAGAGTAATAATGAAAGTGCTTTAGGAGAAAGAAGAGGAATGAGTTCCTCAGAAACAGAACTGAATCACAGGATGGCTGAGGTTGGCAGGGACCTCTGGAGGCATCTGCTCCAACCCCAGCTCAAGCAGGGCCACCCAGAGCAAGGTGCCCAGGACCACATCCAGGTGGCTTTTGAAGATCTCCAAGGAGGGAGACTCCACAACCTGGGCAACCTGGACTCTCCAGTATGCCCATGTCTTTCTTGTACTGGGGAGCCCAAAACTGCAGCCAGCATTTCAGGTACATCTCTCCAGTGCTGGATAGTGGGGAAGGATCACCTCTCTTGACCTGCTGGCAGCACTCTGCAGCCAGGAAATGCCATCAGCCTTCTTTGCAGCAAGGGCACACTGCTGGCTTATGTTCAACTTGGTGTCCACCAGGGCTCTCAAGACCTTTTCTGCAAAGCTGCTTTCCAGCTGGGCAGTCCCCAATAAACATGATCCAAATGCACATCGTGCAGAATACGAGCCTGGGGAAGGGGGATGCTAAGTCACTAGACCTCAGGGTGATGCTGCACTCTTTGCAGCTCAGAATTTAAAGGTTTGGATTCAATAAAGCATGGCAATTACTAAAAATCCTAGCTACAGAAGTGTGAAGAATCCTAATAGAAAATTACCATCAGAAAAGAAGTGAGTTTGGGCAAAGTGCTCAGTTTGTTACAGGAGCTGGCTAAAGGAAGTGAAATTTTTATGTGGTAAAACAGTTTCAAAGGTTGGGATTAGTGAATTTGGGGCTGAAAAATAAGGTTAGGTGTGGTCAAGGCAGACAGGTGGATAGTTAAGTCAGTGACACCAGACTTCTAATGCTTAATATTTGTATTATTAATTGATGTGTTAATTATTAATTTAAGTGGACTTTAAATCTTACATTAAAAGTATTGTGATCAGAATAGGGCAATCTTTTAATACGCATCTCTGTGCAAGTTTTTTTTTTCCATGTAATGACCACTTCATAGTACATCTCTAAAACTTTTTGCATGTCTTACTATATAATGAATACCTAAGAGCACCTGCTAACCTAACCACTGCTACACCTGCTAGAACAGAAGAGCTAAGCAATACAAATGACAGCATTCACTTCATATTTCTGTTGGTTTGAGGGGTGAAGGGATTTCACAGTCCAGCTAGAAATACAACACGACATGGAACTACAGACAACCTTCCTTCTCCATCTTGAAGGGCAGCAGGTGGAGTTATCAGTTCTGTTACACAGGGCCTCTTTTTTTTTTTTTTTTTTTCCTACTGAAGTGTTTTCTTTACTTCCTTTTTCTTCTTTGGCTGCTCCCTTCAGAAGAACCTTTCCTGGTTTATGACTGTGGGTTTATGACTCTTACTGCTCTGAAGAAAAAAAATTCTTTGAAGGTTCTGTTTAATTACTCTTATAATTGAGTGCTTCATTTCAACCCGAAAAAACAGTTTTGTTTTGTTTTTTTTAAATATGGAATTAATCCCAGTCCTTCTCAGGCCTCTTTTGTAAGGTCTCACGTGCAGTCTGATGTAGAAAAAATTCACCATCAGCTTCAGCAGGAACAGGATGAGGTCACAGGGGGTGCCACTGCCGTGATTTGGAAACCTTTGGCATAGTTTTTTTGGGGGTGAATTTTCTGCCTGCCAAGGTGACTGTTAGACACTTCATCCTGCTTTCTTTTTGGGCAGGCTTATCCAAGGAGTGCTGTTTGTGTCACCTTTCTAGGTGAAGTTTTTTTAAAAAGATAACCTGTGTTTTGGTTTGTGGTGTTTTTTATTGTTTTGGTTGTTGTTTGTTTTGGGAGTGTTTCTGTTGTTTTTAAAAATAAACCAAAAAGTGTCTGATCTGAGGCACACTGGCCAGACATCTGGTTGTAGCTGTGTTCATACAGCCTTCCTAAATCACAGTTTGTTGTCCTCTGTTTGTGTCTTACATCCTATGTTTTTTTTTTCCCAAACCTGTTACATTTATTCTTACCTGGTCATGATCCTGCAGCAGTCACGGTACCACAGCGATGTTTTTGGCTAACAGTTTCCAGCACTTACTGTTGATCTCTTCTTCTGTTACATACCTAAGTCCAAATCTTTCAGGTTTTTGGCTTTTTTTTCCTGATAACACTGTTTAAATATTGATGTTGTACAGTTATGAAAGACACCCTTCTTAACCTCAGGGAGATTCCCACTTAAAGTGAATTTAGAAGTGTTAATGAATTAATAAATTCAAGTCTGTTCCGTGTACAGTGCAACGTTTGTTGAATGCGTCTTTATAGTGAGTGCATAAATAAAAGTATTTTATTGAACATTGTCTACTGTTTTTTTTACTGATGAAAATAATGCCTCAACTATTTTTACTGGCTGTTTGTAGCTGATAGTCATCTTTAAATATGTATATATCAGACTTACTTATTTTGAAATAGTCTCCCAAACTTGATAAGGGTAATGTCGTACCCATGGCAATAGCTCTAAAGCCTTGTAAACTAATGTCCTTTCACCGTCAACATTTAACGTTAGCACGTTTGGGTTAAAACTCTAGAAAGTGCCCTGTGTATGTGGGTATGTACTAAAAATGCCTAAAAAGTATCACTTGGTAACTCTTGTTTGTGTATTTGAAACATGTGATTGTTTGGTTTTTTTTTGCGTTAGGCTGTACCTATGTAGACACTTCATTTGGTGCCACGTGATGCTTCATAGTTTAGCATCACTTTTTTTAAAAAAGATGTTCAATTGCTGAGTAGCAAAATACAGTTATAAATATTGAACATGCTCATCTTGAGTGGTGCTCTGCAGGACTTAATTCCTGATGCTTTTTAGCATTACTGAGCTAAAGGGAAATATCACCATTACTGGCATTTCAACTATTCTTGTAAGAATGCACTGTACAAACAACTGGCTGGCATAATTTTGGTAGCTGCCTCTGCAGAGAAGTCCCTGAGATTCAGTGAGGCAGAAGCAAAGATGTTCATGTGCAAAGCTCCACTAGCTGTGGAATGTGTGTGGGCACGGACTGGGGTGAGGAGAACAATGCTTGTATGAATAAAGTCCGTCCTTGTAAACAATCTGTGAAAGGAACATGTTGCTAATATTTTGCTACTCAGCTGTTCTCAATTAATAGATAAATATGTTTTACTTTGTAGCTCTTGCCATATTCCCGGAAATGTATGAGCGCACAGTTATGCTGACAGCGTTACTCAGCAGTCGCAATCTTTTGATCCCGTGTCGTGGCACTGGTATTTAAGCTGATAATTTGGAACAAAAAAAAAATAAGTGAAAGTCTTTAATTAAGAAAATTATGCCTGTTGCTTTAGTTGTCAGCCCCCAGATGGGTTTGCAATGTTGGAAGAGACATTGCAGGCTCTGATCTGATCGACTAATTAGTGTGTTCTGCTAGTGGTGGTGTCACAGAAACGAGCGTTCCTGTAGCAGCACATTGTGCCTTCCTGTTTTCCCTGAGCAAAACAATGCTGAGTGAGGTCAATGACAGAGATAATAACGCAGCAAGCATGTACAAGAACACAGCAGCGTTCAAGGTGGCAGAGATGAGCTTAATTTGAAAGGAGTGGGACCTGCTCACGTGTGCACGAAGAAGAAATGAAGCAGATGGGCTGTGCTTCACTTGTTGCCCTGTCTGTGCGTGTTCGCGTGAGTCAGCCAGGGTCACTTCTGGGTCCTTCAGGGCATGACCTGAGCAGAGGGAGCAGAAGTTTAATGCTAGATTCATCTGATACAGTACGTGTTACTTCTGGTCTGGAATGTTTATTTCCTCACATGATCCTCTTTTCAGCTTCCTCTGCTGCTTTGAATGCTCACATCGCATTAAAAGGGACACTGTTTTCACCAAAACGTCTTCTGATACTTAATTTAAAGACTTGTGAGTGTGTGCATGGTTTTAGTATTGGTTTGATCAGAGCAGCTCCAGCTGCTCACCTGGGCCTGTTTTTTCACATTGTAAATGCTGTATAGCAAATGCTTGCACCAAATGGGGAAAAAATACACCCGAGAAAGGACTAAGTGTGCCCTTGTGGTTGTACATTCACATATTTTTTCCTGATGTATAAGGTACAGGGCTGACTTTACTGCATTTCTGGACTGTGCAGTTCTGCTGGCAGAAAGTTGTAAGAGACATCAAGGTGATAACTACAATACCTTGAAAAGCAAAGCCATGCCGACAAACTATAAAAGTAGGATCAAGTGGTTTGTGTAGAATGGACAGGGGGCATCTAACAAGCTTGGTCAGTTCGTCTTAAAAGTTGTATTTACAGGGCAAAAGTGTCCTTGAAAGCAGCAGCAGCCTTTTTGAGGAGCCATAGGGAGTAAGTATGAAAAAAATTAAGAGGCTTTGGATGAGATGGCTGAGACCAATTGTGTTATACAGTGCTGACCAGGTTGCAGCTGGGCTTTGAATAAGTTGGTTGTCTGATGCTTTAACTCCTTTTTTTCTCAGCAGCATGTTTTGAGTATCAAAACCCTATACATATTGGATGAGGCCAAGCTTGAGGACTCCTTTTAGGATATCAGAACTCTCAAGCAACGTATAGCCCAAGGCCAAAAAAGCCTACAGTGAGTTCTAATTCATAATACTTTACTCTTGTACTATCATTGCCTTTTTATCTTACATAATTAATTTTACCCCTGGAGGCTCTCTTGCATATTCATGAGAACAAAACAATCTGCTCTTTTATTTTCCTGTCTATCCTCATACTTATTATTTGCCACTTTTCCCACTTGAACTCCTCTTAAATATTGGTGGCTTTGAGTTATACATAGTATTTCATATAAAGTCTTTTCTTTAACTTGTATTACATTACTATTTAAGTTTCCTCACTGAAAATAGCTTTGTTTCAGCCCAAGGTTGCATTTCTCTTTCTTTTACATTTGTATATACTTAGTTCTTTGTAGTCCTCCCATGGCAGCTAATTCATGCCACCTTTTTCCTTCCTTGCTGCTTTATCCATGGAAGACATTCCAGCTAAAAGTAGCAATTTTTTCTTAAGTCCCTAGACATAAGACTATTCCACACTTCTTGGTCTTGCCCTGTTCCTAGAAAAGTTTACAGCTCAGTCAGATATCCATCCTTGATATAGTTAGTGTGTTGATGGTTTTTTGCTGTGTTAGGACTTTGGCACGGCTGGGCCCAGCAGCCAAAATGGTGGCACCTCTGGGGAAAACTATTTAAGAAAATGGTAAAAACCACATTAAAAACAAAAAATACATTAAAAAACAAAGAAACAACAACAAAAAAACACACTACACAGGCAAAGGGAGGAAGAAAAAACAGTGAGAAACAGCCTTGTGAGCACCAGTGTTGGAGATTAGGAGATTCCCCTGCAGTTCATGGAGACGACCATGGTGAAGGAGGGGAAAAGCATGAGGAGAAAGGAGCAGCAGAGAGGAATGGCCCTGGACTGACCATGAACCCCATTGTCCATCTCCCCTGTGCTGCTTGGGGGCAGGAGGAAAGGGTTGGGGATGAAGGATGAATTTAAACATGGGGAAAAGGGTGAGGGAAGGTGCTTTATTTTTGTCTTTTTCTCACCATCCTACTCTATTGTTTGAAATGGCAATGCATTCGATTAATTTTCCCCAAGTTGAATCTGTTTTGCTTGTAATGGTAATTGGTAAGCCATCTCCCTGCCTTTATCTCAACCCAGGAGCTTTCCATCCTATTCCTCATCCCGTGGAGAAGAGGGAGTGAGAGAGTGGCTGGGTGGGCTCTGGCTGCTGGCCAAGGTCAACCCACCATGGTAAGTTGCGGCATCAGCTGTTCTGTAACTTGTGCCACCCTCAGCAACAAGGAGCTGATGTCACATGGGTTCTGGTGCTGGGAAGTATTAAAATTTATGGAGATGTGTGCCTTGTCTGTCTGAATCGGCAGTCATAGAATTTGACTTGCAAAGACTCCTCATAAGCAGAGAGCTCCTGAAGGCATTCACAAAGAAGGTGCTAGTGCTGGTAAAACAGCATGGTATCGTAAAACTAAGTTGTTAGGGTAAGTGTTGGGATGCTCAGAAGTAACAGATTGTCTCCCAGGAGTAGTGCTGATGCTTCAGGGGGACCTGGAAGACTGGGAAGCAGCAGACATCGTATCAGAAAGATGAGCAATGCTGTTATTAAACCAAATGCTATTCTGATGTAATAGCCTGGATTTAAGATGTTATTTTTAAATATATATATGTTTCATCACTCATGTTTGATGAGGGAAATGGAGGGGAACTATATTCTAGGAAGCTCCAGCATGAGCTCTGCAGGTGCTCAAGTTGAGCAAGGCTGTCCTGGCTCTGAGGGGTTTCTGGACTACAGGTGACATACGTTCTTTGTGGGGGACGTGGTTAAGAGCAACAGGAGAAACAATTCCTGAATTTTCAGTGGATGAAAACTCTGTAAGAGAAATTGCCTGCTTTGTCAGCTGGTAAACAGAAGGAAAACAAAACAAAACAAAACAAAACAAGAAACTACATAATGAGAATGGAATGAGCTGCATTATAATTATTGACAACTAATTATGGATAGATAAATAATGAATTTGTCATATAGACAAATACATAGATAAATAATGAATTTTGAATTAGATGACCGCTGCTTATAGGAGATTGTTGTAGAAACTATTAGGAAGAGAGGAAGTTATTTTGGAATGTAGTATCTTGCTTTGTTATACTCAGATTTCCCCAGCAACTTTTTACTGGAATCAGAGAAGTATATTTAAGCATGGTCACCAGAATCCAAGAAGTAGTTGTCAAAAGTCAAAAGGGTTCAGAAAAGAATTAGAGAAAGGATTTGAAGTTTGCTGCTCTGATGGTGAAACATACATGCAAAATGGACAGGTAAATGCACATGGATAAGGAGGTGGCTGCTGAAAGAAGAAGTGTATTGCTTGTAGATGATGTTTTTAATCATAGAATTCAGCAAGTTGCACGTAATCTAGATATATGCCTGTTCTTTAGTGTGGCCTTTAATGACATGTACTTACTGAACAGTTTGCTAAACAGATTCTCTGCCATTTCAGCTCTTCAGATGGTAGCTGTATGTGAGTGAAATACAGCATATTTTAAAAGTTACAGAAAGGACAGAATAAAGTGGTCTCTACTGGAAATTGGACTGAATGCTATAATGGGATTTCTGACCTTGACCTTTCTATATGGCTCAACTTTCTCCTCTCATTTTCTTTCTCACGGAGGGCCTATAAAGCTATGTGAAAACTATTTTGAGGTGGTACTGTAACAAATTGCATGAAAAACAAATGACTTGGCAAAAACTCAAAAATGTATCAAAGTAATACTTTCAAATATTTAATTTGGAATTCAGTTTGCATGGACCCATATGAACACATGGGGCAGTTGTGTGTGTACCTGCTGTTGGACAGTCGTACAGACAAATGAAGAATGTGGGGAAAAGTTGGAATAATCAATTTTCCTTTGAAATGCTATCATTTTCTGACATAAGTGGTAGAAATAGCATAGTGGTTTCCTGTAATGGTAAGGAATTTACTATATTTGGGCATATTTCATGACTGGCCATAGCATGACTGCCCTTAAATAGGCTAGGGTCATCACTGTGTGATGCATAGATCTTTGAATAACATCTTTGAATAACATTTAGTTTGGCATTTTCATACTTAAAACTCCTCCAGGAATTTTAAATGGGGTTTATGAATAGTAATTGCCATTAAATAATGGCAATTGATATCAGGGATTGAGAAATTATAAGGTATTTAAGAACACATTTCACCCCAAGGTACGGTGGTACCTTGGATGTATAGTACATGTGAGGTACATGGATGTATAGTACAGTACATTTTCAAAATGATTGTGAATTATGAAGGGGGTGCTGACTCATATCCATGTGAGCGTTCAGAGGGTTAGCTCAGGTGGATTACTTTTGGGATAAGCATTACATGCCTGCACTGCACAGCCTGACCACTGGCTTGGTCAACACGGCTCTGCAGCGAGAGAGGAGAGGGCAGCGAAGACCTGCAGGTTAAGGAGGACTTGGCAGCATCTTTAGGAAACCTTTATTTCGGTATGCTTAAACAGGCTCAATTTCACAAACTATGCAAGAGTGATAAATGAGATGAAGCTCTAAAACAGCCACGGTGGCCTAGCGCACGCCAGCGGGCTCCTCCTGAGAATGAGGTCGGGGGGAGGAAGGGGGGCGTTAAAAAAAGCCCATTTTTGTCCCGATTTCTCCATCCCGGCCCTCCTGAAGGCCTGCAGCGAGGCAGCCGCCTCCTCCTCCCGCTCCCCCTCATCCCGCAGGTGCCCGGGGCCCCTGGCTGGAGGCTGAGGCAGGAATGGGGCGGTGGGGCCGGGCCCCGCCTCATGGCGAGCGGCGGGCCGCTGCGCCAACCGGGCGGCCCCAATGGCGGCGGGGCGGGGAGGAGGAGGAGGACGACGAGAACCAGGAGGAGGAGGAGGAGGAGGAGGAAGGGGGCTGCAGCGGGGCGGGGGCGAGCGGCTCCCCGCCGGGACTCGGCGGCTCCGGGCGGCGGTGAGTGCGAGCCCCCCGGCCCGCGGTGTTTTGCGCTCGGCTGGCAGCGGGTGGGGTGGGCAGCAGAGGCGGGGTGTGGGAGACAGGGTGCGGGCGGACCCCGCGACGGCTTGCCCCAAATCCCAGCCCCAAAATCCCAGGATTTTGGGGTGCGGGCACCCACGCGTGGGGGTGTGCTCGGGACTGGGGTGCACAGAGCTGCGGGAAGCCAGGCGCTGGGCTTGGCGCTGCCCGGAGTTCCTCTCCTTCCCCCGCTTTCCTTGTTTTAAACCTATCTATTCAACACCAACTTTGTAATCAGCAGCTGAGTTGGCTTTCCCGAGACAAGGGAAGACGCTCTGGCACCGCTCATTTTCATTTCTTTTTCAAAGGAGGCATTAAAATCGTGCTCCATTTCTTCGTTGTTAACGCTTGAACTGTCGAAGTAGTTCCCGAGTTGCCTGTGGTGATCGCAGCCCACGTAGCTGCTCCTGAAGGATGCCGGGTGCTGGCGGCGTGAGGCGAGGGGAGCTGTAGGGACAGCCAGGCACCTGGTGGGCAGGTGAGCCTTGGCGCTGGCCAACACCAGGTGTTCGTGAAGGCAGCTATTGAGGATCTGCCCACCCCAAGGGCTTGTTTTAAAGCCCCTCAGGTGGTGCTTGGTCTTTGACCAAAAAGATTTTATCACCCTAGATCCTGTTCTCTTCCATTTAAGCCTTTATTCAATCCTTTCGTATTTTTCCAAAGCTACTGAGGTCATGGCTTATATCTCATGGTAGCAGTTGTGAAGTTGTTTAATTGCAACGTAAAAGTATTTTGTTTTATTTTCAGTTGTGCAATTTCACTGTTACAGCAAAAAGGTTTGTATATGTATACATCTTGCTGCGTGAATCACAGAATAAGAAAGATTTGAGTCAAGAATAAGAAAGATTGTCCATTTAAAAACTGTTCAATGCTGAATAAATGCGGTGAGGATATACCAACATATATGAGTTGGTGACTACTGTCAAGAAAATAAATGTTTTCCAAAAGCCTTTGCTCTTTACTAGAGAAACCTGGTGAGCAATCTGTACTGCTGTAGAAGTGAAATATTACATTTTTTACATTTTCTGTTGGCACTTAGGAGGAACAGATTTATTGCCTGAGCACGGGGTGTGTTGGGCGTCTACAGTTGCAAGCCCATTATTTACACGGGGATTCTGGCTCTTCGGCTTTCTCCTTCAGTGGTCTCCTCCTTCCTTTCACTTGGGTGATCCATTTGATCTTGATAGTCTCTCTGACTTGCTTTGTTTAATCCATCTTGTCTTTTTTTTTTCTTTCTTTCCACCCTCAGGCTCGGTAGCCCATAAACTAGTTACATGTGTTTATCTGCCTATGAACAGTAGCTCTTCAGACACTATCTTGAAATTTGATATTTCTGAAGGCTTTCCAGGGAGATTTCAGTGCAAGCTGTGGACATCTTGATTTACCTGTGGGGTGGGTAGAACGTGAGACATGTCATGTTGCAGGTGTCTTGTGATGGAAAGGCACCGCGTGTCCAGCGCATGAGGCTTTTGTGGCTGAAGCCCACATGTGGATGTAGGTGCACAAAGGGTTGTGGAAGCAGGTGGGTGCTTGAGGAATGTGCTGTCCGGTAGCTTCTGCTGAGCACACAGACACAGCAGGATCCCCTGGATCTGGGGATCTGTATGCAATGGGGTATGGAGCAGAGCAGCTGAGTGACATTGAGACCAAATGTGCAAGTCTTGCGCTGTTGGATTTGGCAGGTCAGTGGTTAGCACAGCAAAGTATGGGAGACACTCTTTCCCCTGTAAAGAGATGCCCATTCTGTGCCCTCTCTGGACAGGATCTACAGCTCCTCTCTGCAGACAGGGTATGGTTCTGCTCATCAGCAATTTCCTGGCACTACATTCCTGGAGTGAATGTAACAGTATGAAACAAACTTTAATGTTTCTTGAGTCTAAGTTTAAAAAAAAATCCATAGTATTAAGTAAATACTATTAAAGTTCTCATCTTTTATTATATTTGAAAAATAAATTAAGGGTCTAGGTTCCTCAGCATCTTGGCTTTTTTCTTCTGCTACCCTGTTAACTTCAGTGGAAGTGTGGTGATTTACACCAGGTTGAAATACTAAGTCTAAATACTTATTTTAGTCAATATGTCATATATTAAGTGGTTCTGATTGTCCTAAACCTAGTAGCTCAATGACATGTCTTAAGTACAGATTTCCAGGATCCAAACTTTATAACGTATGCAGCCTTAGTTTTGAGTAGGTTGATTTTTTAATTCAGACATGACAGCTTATTTGAAATGTTTTTGGTGATTTTTGTTATCTATGTCTGTCGATATAAGCTGCTTTTCTCAGCATTGTTTTTTTTTGTTGTTGTTGTTTGCTTTCTGGTTGTCCTTTTATGTGTGTAAAAGCTTGTACTGATTGTACTTTTTGCCTGGACATACTACTGCTTACTCCTTCATGGGGAATGGTTCTCTTTTGCTTTACTTTTCTTTTTTTTTTTTTTTTTAATTTTGCTTAAAGATATTTAGTGTCAGCATTAATAAATGCTGTTCTGAAGAAATACCAGCACCAAAGGACTTCATTTGATTCTGAGCTGTTTAGAGTTTCTCGCATAATCTATAAATGTTTGAAGGAATACAACAAGCTTGTCTAAAACCTATAAAACTATTTTCTAACTTCATAAATATTAATGGAATTTAATGCAACTGGGAATAGTACATTACTCATTGGTATAACGGGAAGTCTTTTAATTGCTTCTATATAAAGGAGAAATTATTTTTAGATCTGTTGTAGAAAATATATAAACTTCAGTCTATTTCTGAACAAACCAGGAAACAAATTCTGCGATCTGAAGGAAGAGGAATATTTTTGATTCAGACTTTGACATTAAAGTTTGTGTACTGTGCAGAGCTGTAGTCAGTTTATTTTTTGTGCATTTTTAATACTGCACTGCTCTCAGTTTTGTATGTGAGGGAGAAATTAGCAGTGTGTAGTATTTACTTGTCTTCACATACATGGATAATTTTCTTTCTGCTTCTGTCAAGTGACACCTGTTCCATTTTTGTCTTATTTAATCATGTCTTCCCATTTTGCAGTTTTAGTTTATAACTGTAAAAGGGATATAATGGGGACGGTTGTTGTACAGCCTCTAAAGGCACTTTTGAAATTTACTTCTAGTAAGTTCAGCTTTCTGATGGCTTTTTGAGCTGCAGTTGCATTTCCATGCTGTGCTTGGATGCATCTTGTGGAATATATGTTGTAGTAGTTGTCCCCTATAGAAACTTCACTTGGAGTTGCAGTGTTAAGTGCTGTGAACGTAAGTGATGAGTGCGTCTTACTTTTTGAATGTTTTACATGTTTTAACTGGGCAGTAAGTGAGGCTTCACTGATAATGACGTGAATCAGTCTTTCGGTTTGTAGGTATTCTACAGAATGGGAGTGAGGCATCCTTTTTTTTTTGTCTTATCCAAGTTCTCCTTTTGTTAAAATAGGAACTCATGGATGTTTTTTTCGTCCTTGTTCCTATTTGTATTAAGCCCCCCTTGATACTATGCTCTTACTGGAAAATTAACGTTGGGAAATTCTGTTCTGACTCTACAAGTAGTTTCAAGAGTTGAAAAGTGCAGGAGAGACATACCTCCCAAACCTCTCCAACCTGACAATTATCAGGAGTTCGTGAACCAAAGCCTGAGAATTAGTTAGGGAGACTGCAAACATGATCTGAGGGGCTCTTTGTGATGAAGGAGGGATATACAGTAGGAAGACAGAGCAAATTTCTTGTTATGGTCCTGTACGAAACTGTGATTTAATATTTTCTGTTTTGGTTTGAAGAGAACAGGATCTTGGGAGTCAAGAGCTGTCACATCTGTGGAAGGAGGCTGCTGCATTAGGAACATCTTCCGAGATTTAAATCACTTGCATATTTTCTTATAGTCAGGAATCTGGCTTTTACTCTCATCAAAATGCTTAAGTTGATCATGAAACCAGAGTCACGTAAAATACAACTTGTTTTCAAGGGGAATGATGACAAGTAATGTTAAACAAGATCTGAAAAATATTTTTGCAAATTTGTGGTTTTTAGATCAAAAACTTGATTCATGTTTTTATTCTGAATTGCCCGAATCAGCAAGTCTGTGGGAAGTGATGCATAACTGGACAACATTGATTCATGTCCTACACGTTTACTGCTCAGTCAGAAAGCCTGAAGCTTAATGTCAAATGTGTGGGTGAAGTAGTTAACCAGAGCAAAATAAATTGTTCTACTTATGTGGTGGTGAATAGGGGCATTATCTTCAGGAAAATCTGTTTGTGACTTACTGTACTGTACAATACTTGCGACTTGGGACTGAACCATGAATCCAAGACATTAAGACCCAAGCTCGAGGTCAAACATTCACTCTCATTTCTGTTCTCTAATCTGTTTTTTAGAAATGCTTTCAAAAAAAAAAATTGCAAAAATCATATGAATATTGCTTTCTGGAAAAAATGTAGGAAGTTGTGAGTGTTTTCTAAGATTTCAGTGTTTTTTTCATGTGATCAACTTATTAAAGATACATAACAAGTATGCATCTCAGAAATTTTGAGTGAATAAACATTATTTCCTTATCTGTAAAATGGGATCATAAGTTACTAAGAACTAGACAGCAATATGTGAATCTCCTTCTAGGAGCACTGAGCCTTGAGTTTATGGCTCTTGACTTTGTATTTTACACCACTTTAAAGCATTCTGTGTATCTGATCCACTATGACCCTCAGTCTCCTCCTCTTCCTCCTTCTTTTTGCAAGCTAAGATTCATCTGGAGTAAGAACCTGTTTTCAGAAGGGGACACTTTCCCTGTGAGAAAAATAACTGTTTTTTACATGTGAGGCTGATAATTACTAGAGTAAATGCATATTTTGTAATAACATTTATAAAGTCTCTGCATAATACTTCTGTGTGTATTATAATAACGTGTATACATGTAAACCATACATAAATTTGCATTGCAGCTGCAGCGTTATGCAGTATGTGAGGATCCTCTCTGGTTTAAAACCAGAAATCTTCATTAGAATGTTTCTACTGAATATCATGCTTGATCTCCAGTATTGGGAGAGAATAATCTGAAAGAAGGTTGAAAGTGGACATTATGGAAATGAGATTACTTTTCCAGATAAAGTTAGTTACTTGATTTTAATGAAATTTAGGGCAAATTAAGAATTATGCTCCTGATATTAATATGCTTCCGTTTTGCTTGTGTGTGTGACACAGAAAGTCATGGTCCTGAACCAGCAACAACAACCAGCAACCGCTGTTTTGTGTGGCACAGAACAAAGAAGTCAGTCCTTGCTGAAAGGTGGCACCAGCATTCGCTTTTAGCTCCTTTGGTGCTTGTGGTTGTTTTGGTACAGCTGACTTCCAGGATGGAATCCCAAACCCAGAGTGATGCCTCTGTTTTACTCGTGTGTATTCAAGCTGTTTCTATCAGAAGAGACAGAAGCAAAGGCTTATTCACCAGAAGTCAAATTCCCTAAGAGCATGCTCAGGAACCTATTCCGTTTCCTGGTTTCAATTACTTTTCATCCATACTCCCACTCATTCCATAAATATTTGTAGGTCTCAGCTTTCCCATCTGTAAACTGAGCATAGTGCTACTGAGCTTAATAATGTTTCTTAATGTTTGTGTTAATGTTTATTTTGGATTGAGCAAGGTCTTCTACAGAATAATGTTGCCATCTGGGGGGTATACTACTAGAAGGATGAAAACTGACTGGACAACGGGGTTTAGAGGTCATTTTTGTTGTACCCTCTTTGGGGACTGGTTACAAGAGGAATGCACTAGTTGTCTGTTGTAGGATGTGTCTTTTTAGCATTATGCATGACTTGAAAGGCAACCAGCCCTAGCTTCAGGTGACACCAGACTGGGGGAAGAGGGGAGCAGCAGTGGATGTTCCTGAAATCAACAGGACCTGGGCAGGGGGGCGGGATGGGCTGACAGGAGCTGAGTGAAATTCAGCAAGGACAGGAGCAAGGTTGTGTACCTGGGAAGGAAAAGCTCCTGCAGGGGGAAGGATTCTTTTCACTCAGCACTTCTCAGACCAAACCTAGAGCATTGTGTCCGATTTTGAGTCCTCACCTCACCCTGCCCACTACAAGATGTGGATAAACAGGAGGGAGTCGGGCAGCAGGCCGCCATGATGGCTGCAGGCTGTAGCACTGCCCTGTCAGGAGAGGCTGAGGAAGGCTTCATGGGGGCCTCACGGCAGCCTGCACCCACCCACCAGCAGGTTATCAAGACACCTTCAGATGATGTACTGGGCAAGAATTCACTCTAGATGAAGAAATGTTGCCTAAAAAGAGGGGGAAGAGAATACTGATCTTCAGCTGTGTTCTTTGAGCGTCCCTGTAGATTGGTTCTTGTTCAGTGCTTGCTGCCGTGTTTTCTCTAGCTTTGAGCAGGATGTTGCTTGGTGTGGGAAAGGGTGGTAGAAAAAGAAATGAGGTGGCTTTCAGGCAAGTGGATTCCATATGTGCTCCGAAAAATGTCAGATCTGTGGATCTGACCTTGTTTGCATTGTAGCTGGTAAGAAAACTTCCCCTGGCTTTAGCTGAGCCAGGCATTAGGCTTCCTATAAATAAATAAATACATACACACAAAAGAAATTTACCTTCCTCCTCCTGGATTATTTTCTCTTCTTGCTTCTCTGCACCCCCAAAAGAGGCTATCCATCAAATTTCAGGAAGATTTACTGAGTGGGAGTTCTGGAGTTATAGGCTGAATAGGCTGAAACTCAATTGGGCGTTACGCAGCTGTATTAAGTAGGTGACAAGGGCATAAAAGTATCTTGGACATTCACAGGCTTTATCTTCACAGTTTGGTTGTTTTGTTTTAATTCAATTTTTAGGCTTGCACGCTTCCCCAGAGAAGTTACTTTGCCGCTTGCCTACACTAAGCACTCTATGAATCACAGTCGATCAATCTTTGAAGTCAATCTCCTAGCTTCACCTTTTCTGTTTTGTATTAATTTTATTAATGCTCACTGGCTCATTCTTTCCGTACCATTAAGAATAAAGAATCTTGATGTCACTGAAGTTATAATGCACATTCCTTAAAGAAAATGTAATTTTCTTAGTGATAATAATAGAAGTCAATCATTACTTGTATCCTGATAGCCGAAAACTGGTGGTCTGTTGTTTATCCCACAGTTAGAGGAAATTATTGATGCACTGCCTCATCACAGAGACCTTCTACAAGAGGTAATCCCAGCAATATCACAAGAGGGGAAACTGAGTCACAGAGAGGAATACAACTTTCTTTTATAGCCTTTGGACAAGCACAAAGGTGCCTTTGTTTTCTTTGCTAAAATTGCTGTTGGCAGTGGAATCAGAACTTCAGTTTTCTGAATGTCAGGCGGCTCGTGTGTGTTATGGAGGTGTTGCTGCTCCTGAAATTCTAAGGGTTGTTGTGGGACATTGCAGACACATTGTGGAGACACATGCTGTCAATTTTGTTTCATAAGTTTCTGGTTTGAGTTCCATTCCAGATCTGACTGTTTTCACTGCGTATGATTTCTCTCCATTAGAAACATCACCCAAGAAAATCTGATTTTAATGTGGTGTTGTAAATATACATATATTTTCTTAAGCATCAATTTACCAAGTACATCATGATACCTGCATTTTGAAATCCTTTGTGTATTGCAGTGTATTAAGGTGGTAGGATTCTTTTTCTTCCAAAATACTTGTGTTTAACATGGCTATTGATTTTTAAAGATAGTCAAACTTACAAAGTTATTAGCTAAGCTTCTGGAATAAGAGCATGCTGCACTGCTACAAATTTTTTTAATGGCAGTAATTAGGCTGCTCTTAGGTTCAGAATTTTTCCTTTGTGTAGATCTGCTTGAATAGATAGTTTCAGTGGCTAACCATTCCAAGTGGAGAATTAAATTGGGAACTTAGAAAGTTAGAAAACTCCCTTTCCTCTTTCATTCTGTAAATATGAACATTACCTATTGTTCATAATGGTTTGGGAGAAGAGGACCAGGTGAGAATATGAGAAAGCAGAGAGAACTTTGGACAGGAAGGGTCGCCGGCCTTTGTGAAAGCGTGTACCTTGACCTTGTTCCCTGTATCTGCTGTATGTTGGCGCACGCAGAAAGAGATGAAATGCGCAGAAAGAGATGAAAAGGAGACAGTCAGTAGAGCACCACCATGGTCCACAGCACCCACTGCTACCTCTTAACCTGCAACCGAAGGAAAAAAGGTGATGGGCACTGAGTCAGGTGAACTGTTCGGGCAGCTGTTCAGGAAATCTTAACTTCTGGGCTAGGTAACTTCAAGAGGTTCTTTCTATCCCTGTGTTTCTGTGATTTCAGTGAAGCCTGGAAGGAAGTGGTTTGAGTAATTGAGTAATTAGTGGTAATGCTGTGCCTGATAAATCAATTTTAAATGGAAAAAAAAAAAAAAAGCCACAAAAAAAAGCTCTGCATTTTGGTACTTTGTCATACCTATTTTTTCAGGCCAATTGTTCAGCTACTCAGGTACATAATTTTATGATGTGATAAGCACAATTATAATAGCTCATGTGTTTCATGTTTGTTATGCTATTTTTTCTATCTGCAATTTAAAAAAAACAAAACACTTTGGAACAAGTTTTTGGTATTCTGTGGTTTAAAAGGACAGAGTTGAGTTTCTTAAATGATTCTATGTTAAACTGAGTAACACCTACTCAACACCTATGATGTTGCATCTGGAATGTTCGGTTTGGGTCACCCAGTGTGAGAAAGACTGGTAAACTGGAGCTAGTCCAGTCAGGGCTGCTGCCATGGTTGGAGCATCATGCCAGTTCAGGAGAGGCTGCAGGAACAGAGTTTGTTTAGTTGTACGTGGAAAGGATAGAATCCTCTCAAGGCAGACAATCTACTCCCAAAAGAAGGGGTTGTTGTGAAGAAGATGGAGCCAGATTTCATTCAGAGGTGCACAGCAAGAGGATGAGAGCTGATGGCCACAAGCTGCTGCAAGGGAAATTCCAGTTGGATGTGATGGAGGAGTTCTTGCTGCCGTGTCTGGTGAAGTACAGGGGCAGATGGTGAAATCTCCACTTTTGGGGGCTTTCAAAATTTGCCTGAACAGGAAAGCAACCTGATCTAATTTTGAAGTTAGACCTGTCTCGAGAGTATGAGAGAACATTCAGCAGTGCCTTCCAATTTAATTTGTTCTTTGATTTCTGTGATTATTCTTAAATAAATATCTACACAGTTTGAAACTTCTGTTGGCGGTAATAGTCACTGGAATCAATTGGGGAAAAAATACTGGAGCTTACAAGTGGCAAACAGATTGTGTACTCCTAGCCAAGTCAAATTGCCTGGCTTAATCTTGATCTAAATCCCTTTGGTTAGAGTTAGCTCCTCTGTCTCTCAGCAGAAGGGCAAAAAAGTTTTGTGTATGGTGGTGTTGGAAGGTGTTCTGTGAACACTGGCATGGTTATATCGGGCACATAAAAATAAAATAATTGCCATTTTATGGAAGGTATTAGTGGAATTCACAATACACAAGCTCACTTTGCTGCTAGAGTGTTTTTTTCCATATCTAAAAAGTAGATAAAAATCTGTGGAACTTGAAAATGAATTAATGCAACCCATAAGGCAGAGCAAGTGTGTCTTTCTTCTTGTGAATAACTGCAGTGTTCGTATGAGAGCAAGCAGGTCAGTGGTTAGGACTCGATCACCGGGTCTGTGACCTTCCTCTACACAGTTCTTGGGTAATGTGAAGCATGTCAGTGAACCAGATGAACACAGAAGGCAAATTGAAAGCTTCCACAGCTCCGTTCTGTATGCTAATTGTTAGGATTTGCTTTTGAGGAAGATGATTATTTTCGAAATCATTGCGGAAGTAAGTTCCATATGCGTTTAAAAACTAACAACCTGTTTAAAAATAAAATAAAATGGGGGGCTTTTTAGCTCCCCTTCTAAAGATGCGCTTGGCAGAGGTGTTGAGACAAACTTCCCGAGGTTTACCATTTATTGCATGTTTCATATTTGAAAACCTATGTTCTGGTGATGATTCAATTTTAAAAGAAAAAAGAAAAATAGCTTTCTCTTCAAACTATTTTTTTCCCTTATTTTGCCTGTCAGTTTTGGTGTGGCAAAATGCATTCCAGGCATTTGTAAGTAGGAACACACCTTTGAGCTCTACAGATACAACTGATAAGGAGAGAGGCTTTAGAGGGGACGCAGTATAGCGAAGGTGTGTCGTAGAGCATTTTGTGTGTTACAGACAGATGTGTGTGTGTGTATGAGCCCTTTCTGAGCCCTGGCTGTGAAGTTCCTTGTTCTTGTCCAGGGTTCGACTACCTTCTGCGGTTGGATCCTATTTTGAGGTATTTCCTTTCATCCACTGCCAACTTCTCTGCAGGTGGCAAATGAGTTGACCTCCGCATCCTGATTCATTTAGCTGATTGTTTCTCTGCTGTTCCTGAATTTCGCCATCTCCTTCAACTTACCCTTTCCATACCTTGGCTGTAGAGGCTTTGTAAGGGCTTGAACTATTTCGCTCAGCAGTGGTGAGGTTGAAATGAAGTGGCTCAAAAAGAGTTTTTTAAGATAATCCTCTCCCCTCCTAAGGTAGAACTTAAGATTTCCAATTCCCAAATGGAGAAAGGGATGATTAAAACTTCTGAGCTTCCTGGAATTCCTTTTCTCCCATTAAGATTTTGAAGCAGAATACGTGCCACAAACAGACACTGAAATAAGATGTTTTAATAATCTGTTTGCGATTGTGACAGTGGGACCTGCAGAATATTAAACAGTTTGAAAACTTCATCTTTATTCAGCTGGTTTATTGAGATCATTACATGAACTGGCTCCAATACTGAGGACTATGTACATAAAAATTTGGACTAGATGTGTTCTGAAGCAAGAGGCCAAGCACATTTCCTCTCTTCCATAATGGAATTAGCTAATAGGTTTGAGCTTGGCCAAATTGAAAAAGGAGTGTCTGTATATCGGAAAATCATGTTCATCTAAAAAACATTCTCCCTTTATTTTTGCAGGGTTTTTCAGTCTGCTGAAGGTGCAGTGGATACACTAGGATGGACACAGAAGAATTCCCTCCCCCACCTCCAGAAGGTAACACATAATTTTTATTTTGGTGATAACTTTCCTAGTAACAATGTGGTTATATTTTCAAAAGTATTTTTACCTCCCCAGTGCTCCCTCCCTGCATATCACTGTGGGGCTTGCTCCTGGAGGTATTTAACTATGCCTCCACTGAAACCTGTGTGCCTGCCATCCTCCCTGATTTATTCTTGGAGGTTGCTCACTGGTGTTGTAAGAGGAAGAAAAGGGGAGAGGATTGATCTTTACAGTCCAAATCTTAAAAAAAAAAAAAAAAAAAAAAAAAAAAAAAAAAAAATCATTTTCTAAGGTAGCTTAGGCTGGACCATATCATCACACCTTCACCTTGTTCTTCGTTGGCTATGAGTCCTCCAGCAAGTGCTGCCCTGTAGAGAACAAGCAAGCAAAGATATTTGGGTCAATGTCTTAAATGCCTGGACAGATTTGGAGTCAGAATTGGGAGGATGGAGGGGAGTGAGCTGTTCTCTGGTAGGGCACGTGCTGCTTCCACAGGGCATGCTTAATCAGGACAATGTCTGCTGAGGGCTGTGGACGGAAGATCTTCTGATGCTGCAGTTCTCTAGCCCCATATCTTCAGTTCTGTGCTCAGCCAACACATGTCCCAGTGGGAAGCAGAGGGGAAGTGTGCGTGGCTAAACCTCTCTGTGGTCAGAGCACATGAACTTATGAAATATTATTGTGCATGCAGGGCTGTTTCTGTAAAGTTAGCCCTTGGTGCTACTTGGCTGCTATGTACTGGCAGCCATATGGTTGCTAGGTCAGCCCAGGTTTCAGAGGGCACAGAGGCTGGATTTACAAAACACTGTATCATTGTCTTCTCCGCTTTTGCTTGCTCTAAAAGAATATTGCCTGTAGCTGTTCTTCCCCTTGTTTGATTTCCTGCAAAAACACACCTTTGAATGTCATTTGGTATTAATATATTTTAAGTCTTGAAAGGATTTGGCTTTTAATAGTTGGGTGCTGGGAGACTTCTTAAGAGAAGTATCATATATGCTTGTCCTCATCTTGCTCTTCCCAAAGCATTAACTTATGGAGACATGGATTATGTAGACCTGTGGCTGAACCCATTGCAGCTGTTCTTATTTTGGTAACGTTGCTAATACAGTTCGTATAGATAGTGACTTTCTGTAGTCTTCCCATGAATTTCTGCTCTGTCTGTCATATTGACATTGGACTTGCGTGTTCAGTGAGCAATAAGATGTATATAAATTCATATGGTAGTGTATATTATAAAGTATGTGCTAGCACATGTATATTAATAATACACGTATAGGTCACTTTAAATAAAATGTCCTATAAGTGTATTATTGTTTATTCACAGACTAACTCATACCATAGCTACATAAACCTTTTTCAGTATGAAAGAGAGTTTATCTTGGTTCTCTTCAGTCATAACTCTTTAGGAATTTTGGAATAAACATCTTAGGTCAAAATTGCTTTCCCACTAGCTTGGACGCTGCCACAGGCAGAGGTCTGTTACTAGATACTACCTAGGAAACTGGGAATGTGAGAGAAGCAGAGGATTGTGAAATCAGCTTTTAATGGGTTCACTTTTTGAACAAAGTTGTTGACAGTTTTATTTATGCTCCAAGATACCACTGAGGTTATTGCTGGCAAAATGCTTTTCCTGTCCTTGTCCTAACCCATTGTGGTCAGGACTCTGAATTTAACTCTGTTTTGTTTAGTGACAGTTTCTGTGAAATTGTCTTTTATCAGATAATCCATCTCAAAAGAAATGTAGTGCTGTGGAGAAGGATTCATCCGTAAGGAATCAATATTTCCACTTGAGGAGGAGCTGCCATTGTTCGAAGACTTCTAATAATTGTGGCAACAGCCCGAACTTCGTACAGCTTGTCAGTACTTGGGGCACTGACAAAAATTCAGGGCCACATAGTTCAATAGGATTCCAGAATTCAGCTGCAAAGCTCTTCATGCCATATGGAGCTATGTATACCATACTTATTTTCAGACCTGTTTCTCCTTAATATGCTGGCATTAGACTTGTTAACATAAATTGAGATTCTGCTCAAGGTACTGTTCTGCCTCATCTTGTGTCAGTGGATTCTTTCCCTGTCATTTGAAAAAGTTTTGTCCAAAGTTATCAGAATTATAATATTTTTTTAATTTTACCAATGCAATTTCTTTTTAAAAGCATATTTATAAAGGGTATCTCAGTGAATGTAAATTTTAATTACACTAAAATACACTTTAATTCACTTCCTAGGTAGTTCTTATTTTGCAGTTGGGTAGCAGGTGGAAATTTTAGGGCCAAGTACAACTGCAAATTCACATACCTGGATTAAAAGACGAAAAGGTATAGAACTGCTTTATAATGGTTGAGGTTTTTTTTCTTGGTGTGCATATACTCTGCCAGACCCATAGGGTCTGTTCAGAGGTGCTAAGCAGAATGTGGGCAGATGGGTGATTACTGTGGTTTGCAGTGAGGATGAAGTTCCCATGGTGTGCTGCATCCAGGACCCTCTGCAACATACTACATATCTTTTTAGCTGTTGCGTAACTAAAGTCCTGAACTGTGGTGACAAATCAAATAGCAAACTATTTTGTCATAAGTTGAAAGTGATGTGGATTCTTTTCTAACTTACAGTGTATACCCTGTACTATAAATCTCATTTTTGTACTTAATAGGTTTCCTGTGTCTTTGGGCAAGGAACTTCTACAAACTTATTTGTATCAGTCCTTATGTATAAAAAGGGGTAAAATAATGGTAAGCCTTCATCTTTGCAATAGGGATATTGTAAGAATATATGTGAAAGCTATGCAATTAAATTCATATTAAATAACGTCTTCTCTTTAGCAATAATCATCTGAATCTCTACCTTGTTTGAGAAATGTGAGTTCAGGTGCAGTTAAGGTCAGTAATAGGGCAGCTTCTTCCACTTCTTGAAAGGAAAAACCTACATATGATAGGAAAATATGACCACAAAAAAAAAGGAATTTAACCTTTATTTATTTCATTTATTATCCTTATGCAACATAGCTGCTTATAGCTGTTTGGACATTCCATTCATGCATGGTTAATTAGGCAATGACAAGTTTGTGCTAGTTAATTCCTTTACCCCAGAGCAAATTCAAGTACTGAAGAACTTCAGTAAAAAAAAATAAAAATTAAAAAAAATAAAAAAAGTCTTACATGCCTGTATGTTCCTTCCTCCAGAATGTTTTTAAAAAGTAATTCTTCTAGCAGTGATTAAACACTGCCTGCTATTTTTCTCTGTACATATTCTGAATGAATGTATGTGTTAGTAGCCACAGTGCTGCTGGAGGGGAGTCAATGCAAAGGTTTCCTTGGCTAAGAGAATAACCTGGAAGCTGCTTCAAAATTGGCACTTGAGATGACAGTACTAGCTTGGGTTCACTTCGTCAATGTGTATATGCATAGGAATTTCCCTGGCTATTTTGTGAAATAAAATAGAAATCATTTTCTTCTTTAAAATCTGAACAAAAACAGATTTTATCCTGGCTGTAAGTTACAAGAATGTTTTTAATTGATTGCTGCATTGGTGTGGAGTTAACCAAACCTGTCCCTACAGCAAGGACGTGCAAAGTGAAAGCCTTTTTCCTTAAGTGTTTGGGTCTTTATCAGGCCTGTTTTACAAGGGAAAGCATCTCTGTTAGCCCCAGGGGATGGACACCTGAGAAGCTTCTTGCCTAAGGGAAGTGGGGCAGGGTAGGGACTCTGTCTGACCAGCTCCTGGTTTTGCACTTCATTCTCTGAATGTGTCCCTTTTTCTCTGTTCCCGTATTCTTCACATTCATGTGACATGGTCTCATGTGATTTCTCTGTGAAAATTATTAGAAACATTGGGTTTACTTCCTGAGTATGCTTGTCAACAATTCATCCCAGTTACCCTAAACTAAGTTGCCTTTTACAACATTTTTAAGACCTATGCTCTGTTCTGTAATTAATTGAGTCTTTCAAGGTAGGTTTATGTGTAGTGAGGAGGCTTGGAGCATGGCTCCATTGTAGTACAGTTCTGGAGTCAGGAGCAGATGGTATGTTTTGCTATGTATTTAGAGGAAATGAAAATTATTTATGTTAAAATGAAATAGTAGAATTTCAGTATTCAATACAAGAACATCATGGGAATGAATTTGTTAGAATCACAGAAATGGTTTGGGTTGGAAGGGACCTTAACGATAACCTAGTTCCAACCCTCCTGACATGGGCAGGGACACTTCCCACCAGACCAGGTTGCCCAAAGCCCCATCCAGCCTGGCCTTGAGCACCTCCAGGGATGGGGCATCCACAGCTCCTCTGGGCAACCTGTGCCAGTGCCTCACCACCCTCTGAGTAAAGAATTTCTCCTTTATATCTAATCTAAATTTACCATCTTTTAGTTTAAAGCCATTACTCCTTGTCCTATCACAACACCCCCTGACAAAGAGTCCCTCCCCAGCTTTCCTGTAGGCCCCTTTACTGAAAGGCCACTGTAAGGTCTCCTTGGAGTCTTCTCTTCTCCGGGCTGAACAACCCTAACTCCCTCAAACCTGTCTTTGTAAGAGAGGTGCTCCAGCCCTTTGCACATTTTTGTGACCCTTCTCTGGACTTATTCTAATACATCCATGTCCTTCTTGTGCTGTGGGCCCCAGAGCTGAACGCAGCACTCCAGGTGGGGTCTCATGAGAGCAGAGCAGAGGGGGAGAATCACCTCCCTCACCCTGCTGGCCACGCTGCTTTTGATACAGCCCAGGATACGGTTGGCTCTCTGGGCAGCAAGCACACATTGCTGGCTCGCGGTGAGCTGCTTGTCAACCAACATCCCCAGGTCCCCAGGTCCTTCTCAGGGCTGCTCTCAATCCGTTCTCTGCCCAGCGTATATTTGTGCTTAGGATTGCTTTGGCCCAGGTGCAGGACCTTGCACTTGGCCTTGCTGAAACTCATGAGGTTCAACACCCACTGAGAGGCCCACCTCTCAGGCCTGCCCAGGTCCCTCTGGATGGCATCCCCTCCCTTCAGGGTGTCAACTGCATCGCACAGTTGTTACTGATCTCCTCCTGGACATTGAGCTGTTGACCACCACTCTTTGGGTGTGACCGTCCAGCCAATTCCTCACACACCGAGTGGTCCACCCATCAAATCCATGTCTCTCCAATTTAGAGACAAGGATATCACGGGGGACAGTGTCAGATGTTTTGTACAAGTCCAGGTAGGTAATGCCAGTTGCTTTTCTGCTATCCACCAATGCTATAAACTCAGCGTAGAAGGCCACCAGATTTGTCAGGCAGAACATGGCCCTTAGTGAAGTTGTGTTGGCTGTCACCAACCACCTCCTTATTCTCCGTGTGCAAATTTCCATGTGCAAAATTCAACTGTGTAGTTGAATGCCAAACACTCTGTACCTGAGAGACAATCATCCATCACTCTACTTCATTTGGGAAACACGAGGTGCTGTTAAAGCTGCCTGTGTGTTTTCTCACCTCTTTTACTGACTTGCACCTCTGTCTCCAATGCTTTGAGTAAAGCCAGGTGAGAAATTTTGTTCTGTTCTGCCGAAGATTGTGGATTTAAATGTGCTTCAGTGGGTTGAAACAGAGACATTTCCGTGTGTTTTTTAAGCTGAAAAAAAAATAAATATATGTTTTCACAACCGGTGTCTAGGAGATTTTATACAACTTTATATGTAAATGATCAGCTCTCTAGGGCTGCAAGTGGGATATTTCTTTATTCCCATTACGGCAAGATATAAAGCGAGGAGGCCAAGGGCTTAAATCTGGATATCCTGTATGTGACCAAGTGCTGTGATTGTGTCTTCCTGCTTTTTTTGTTTGTTTGTTTGTTTTCCTGCCAGTGCTGGAACAGTAAAGTAGTCGTCATTCCTCTGTCCCTGACAAGGAAGTCTGCCTTGAATCTCAGTGCGCTCTCCAGTAAGACAAAAGTAGGAATAACTGTACTTTCATGAAAGGTCCCATTGAGGTGACTGCACATTCCAAGAAAAAAAATAATCAGAAGAAACCTTGGTTAGGGATTAAGGAGCAGCTGAGTAGTTGCAATGTTGTACTGAAGAGATAACTGTATTTCTCTGCTAGGGGAACTTTTTATTCCATGAAATATGTATTTATGTATTTATATAAAAATAATTTAGATGATTCAGTTAACTTTTGTCCTGTTCAGTGAAGGATCTCATAGTTTATTTAGGTTTTAGCTGTTGTAACAAGCTGATTTTGTGACTGACACAGAAATCAGAGGCAGTTAAACAGGGGCTTTTGTCAAGAAAATCACTTGTCTATTTTATGGTTTAGTTTATGGAAGCAAAGAACAGTGGGGAAAATGTGCTTGTGTTTCAGGCTAAAGTAGGACAAAAAGATGTTACTTAGCATGATTGGGGGATTGAAATAAGAACATTGTTTAAATTAAACTGCAGCTATAAAGGGAGTTGGTCTTAGGCTAAATGGCATTGTTTGTTAGATATCTATTTTCAGCATGCAGACAGTTACAAATGATGGTAAAGGGGGAGCCAAGATTTCAGGAGAATGAGAACAGAATATGAATTGTAGTTATGAATGGTCCCTTGTTTCTGAAGCCAGCAATAGCTTGCTGGTGTCTGACATCCCATTTGTAATAGAACAATTTATTTGTTTCTAAAGATCACGTTGCTCTCAGTAAATAAAGGAAAATGCACTGGTTAAGGTAAGGATCAATTATTTCGTGTGACAATTAAGACAAGCTGTGTAACAAAGAGTAACAAGAATATTTCCATTGCAGAAATGCAGTTACAGTGTCACACGTCCCTCCTAATCATGTGTTTTTCTTCAAGCCAAACATATTTGAGAGTTGGGGAAAAAATGAAGAGAAATAGATTAATTAAACTTATTTCTGTTTTTATTATCTACAAAGAAAACAAAATTTAAGATTTAATTATATTTTCTTTTCTTAGAAGTAATGCTGTAATTTTTTTTTGTTGGATGTTTATAATTTGTTAGATGAAATGTGATTCACTGTCATGGAACTGAGAGGTTAACTTTATCATTTTGATCATATTTAATGCTTTATTTCTGAATAATAACTTTTAGGGTGTATTTTTTTTCTTATTCATTCAGCTGCTTTGTAATATGACTTCACATCTGGATTTAACTTGCTCAGCTATGTGTAGGGAGAAGGTCCAGATATACTGATTGAAAAGGACAGTTGATGAAGAGATAAGGGGATTCTAGGGATGCCAACACAACAATTTTTTTATTTTATTTTTTTTCTGGGGTAATTAATATTCTTTCTGAAGAAAGAATATGAAGATGAAGAAGCAAACTTTAAAGGAATTAGGGGTATCTTGCAAGGAATATTTATGGAAGCTAAGTTCCAAAATTTTAATTTCCAACAATGAGTCAGCACACAAATAAAGTTATGAATATTTTTTTTTCTTCTTTGCCTCTTTTTGCCATTTTGGGATTTGTATCCAGTGCTAACTGGCCAGGATAAATTGCTGCCAAATAACTGAGGGATTTTTGTTTGGCTTGGTTTAGTTCCATGTCACAGATCCCAATAAATACTCACTAACCATGCCTTAGACTGCTGCAATGACTCCAACTGTAGAGTTTACGTAGAGAGATTAGTTTTTTTATACATTGTTAGAATTCTTTTATCTTGTGTATGAGAGCCAGCAAAAACTTGTTTGCATTATGATATGTTAGATAGAGTGTCTGAATTATTGAATGAAACATTTATTAGGTGCTGCTTGCTTTCTCTGCAGAGAGGAACTGAAGCTACGCCTAGAAAATGCACTTCATGAATATTTTTGGGAAAAAGCCCTACAACCCTCCGTATAGTTTCTCCTTTCTCACTGAAGGAAATGAGACCTAGTCATGGTTTTGTGAAATCCAGAAGATGATTTAGGCAGTTAAAGAAGGGTCTTTGCAGGAATACATCCTGTTGTTAAACAGTCCGTTGTTGCTCAGTAACTGATTAGGTGAAAGCATGAAAGTTCCTGAAAAATCTTCTTAAGCTCGCACAGGTTTTGCCAGGAACTGAAAGAAGGATCTTTGCGTTGCTGGGCCATGGAGATGCACATGCTGAGAAGTGGCTTTCACTGAGTGTGTGTGGCTGTTGCAGTGGGAGACAAAGGGAAATCCAGATGCTGACACTTGAAGTTGTCCCGGGAGTGGTGAATTGGTTTAGTGAAAGTGTCCAGGGGGTCTTTGTGGTCTCTGGTATTGCAGAGTACAGTGGAAGTAAAATTAACATTGGCTGTGAGTGCTCTTGCATATCTGATTATCTGTTTCAGTGACCCTCTCATGTTTGCATATGAGGAATGTTTGCCAGCTGAGTGCTTAAGATGACTCGTCATGTTGGAAGGAATCCCTTTGTGATTTCCCAAGTGGACTGGCTACAGCAATGAAGCACGAGGTTTGGTTATGTCAGCTGTCTATGGCCGGTTCTGGAGCCAATGCAGAGCTTTCTTTCCCTTCCATAGCTGATGAAATGAGGTGATGAGAAGGACTCTGATGCCAATGGAGTGTAAGATCCCAGGGAAACACCACCATTGCCCAGCTCAAGCCTATATATATACTGAGGTGATGGAGTTTCTGGTGAAAGCTTTGTTAAAAGGATATTGTGAAACAGAATTTTGGAGAGCTTGGTTAGTGAATCTGGATGGTAAGAATTGCTGTTTTTTCATGAGTTTGCTTGAAGTCCACAGATGTACTTTGAATTACAGCAGAACCTTCGTATGTTAGGACAAAGAAGAGCTCCAAAGACACAGTGAAACAATACTTGGTGGGAATGCTATAAAACTCGAGCTTGGCAGGCTGTAGCAATCACCCATGCCCACCTCAGTGAGCTGTGGTAGCCAGGATTTGTGAGCAGCTATACTCCTGCTGACTGTGCCTAGGGGAGTTCCCCCACTGAGCCTGTAAACCAAAGCCAGAGATCAGATGATTCATACCCATGGTAGCCTGAAATAAAGTTTGAAATCAGGCAGGCAATACTGCTGATCCTTATTGTTAACGTAACAAAGTGGAAAAGAGCTTAAAAACAGGGGATTGAAACCCTGCATTAATGTTAACTACTTCTTCCCCATTAGTTTCTGGGATAATGAATTTATCATACTTTAGTGTGTGTATTAAAGTTCGTTTACATTTCAGTTTATCTTTTAGTGCTCTGTAGTCTGAGGAAAGAAAGAACAACAGAAATTAGGTGAGAAGCCAGCTAAAACCCAACATATTTCCAGTGCTTTTCCTAAGTTTACAACACAAAACCATTCTGTACTAGCATATACATTTTTCTGTAGTACCAGATGATAGTCTCTGTTAAAAGATGCGTCTCTAAAGTCTTTTCTTGTTTAGAGTAAATTGAGAAGATAAAGGTTGCCTGCACTGCTTTGAGAGCAGTGTTAGGTAGAATTATCTTTGGGGAAAAGTAACCTATTGCAGTGTGTCCAAAAAGACAAATCAATCTCCAAAGCAGCATGCAGCTTCTGGACCTCACCTCGGCCATTACCACTGAAGGAAGGAGGCTAAGCGTGTGAACACTTCCAAGGAAGGTCAAGGTTTTTAGGTGTTAAAAGCTCTGCTTTTGGGAGTGGCTGCAAATGTTTCCGTTTTGACATTGCTGGATAAATGGTTGTTGAGCCCTGGCCTAATGATCCAGAGTACAGATTTCCTTTTGCCTACATCACGTGAAGGCATGGTGCTGACAGAGTAGGAGAAAGAAATGTAATCCAAAGTTGAAGGCAAACCCCTTGCTACTTCATATCCAAAATGTGTCAGGCTGGTGGACGGATGTTGCTAAACACAGTCCAAGACCTAAAGTACTTCGGCTTTTGCTTTGTGTGGGTTCTAGCTCTTTTTTGTATGATATACAGTTTATGTACCTGAACTGTGTGTTTTCTTTCTGTGGAAGTAGGATCTCTCATGGTCTACGTGCTTTTGACCCCTAGAATAAGTGACACTTCCTGCCTTGTGGGACTCCCAAGTCATTTCAGTTCAAACTATTATCAGATGATGCAGCAGCTTCTGACTGCTAATTAGAATTAAACAGGCTGTAGTAGAGAAAGGCATATTCCTTAAACAATTAAACAAGAACTGCTTCAGTTTAAAAACAATCATTTGGAAAACTATATATAATAGATGAAAAAGTAGAGAAGTAAAGGACAAGCCAGATTGTGCTTTCTTGTGGAGATATTATTAAAAAAATGGTAATTTTCCCACAAATATATCAACTGTGTGGTCAAAAAGTTTTCCTAGAAAATCCTCATTTGTCTTTCTTTCTTCACATGACGCTTGCATCCTGTGGTTAGCCAACATGCTCCTTCTCTCCTCTTCCAGAGCTGGATGCTTCATTTTTCCCAGTGACTTGTCCTTCTGCTGTTTGATTTCCATTTTATGAACGCTCACTGTTTTTTTCCATGTACGGGCTGTGCTTTTGGCAGCATGTTGCAGGGCGAGTTCAGCAATTCCTATAAACGACAGCGTTGGCTGTGCTCAGCTACACGTATCACTAGCAACAGCCATGTCATGCTGTATGTGTAGTTTCTCTGTTTTGATGTCTCTTCCTCGTGTTAGATGAGGTGGCGTTTACATGGATTCAGTCCAGTGACCACAGCAGTGTGATGTGGTGGAACCCTGATGACACCAAACTTGGAGGA
This sequence comes from Aythya fuligula, assembly GCF_009819795.1. NCBI lineage: Eukaryota > Metazoa > Chordata > Aves > Anseriformes > Anatidae > Aythya > Aythya fuligula. The sequence goes on along the minus strand of NC_045561.1, from coordinate 97,379,293 downwards.
GTTGTGGACTTTGCTGATGACACCAAACTTGGAGGAGTTGTGGACTCAAATGAGGGCGTAAAGGCCTTACAGAGGGATCTGGACAGGTTGGAGAGCTGGGCGATCACCAACCGCATGAAGTTCAATAAGAGCAAGTGCCGGGTCCTGCACCTGGGACGGGGAAACCCTGGCTGCACGTACAGACTGGGCGATGAGACGCTGGAGAGCAGCCTAGAAGAGAGGGATCTGGGGGTCGTGGTAGACAGCAAGTTGAATATGAGCCAGCAGTGTGCCCTGGCAGCCAGGAGGGCCAATCGTGTCCTGGGGTGCATCAAGCACGGCATCGCTAGTAGGTCAAGGGAGGTGATTGTCCCGCTCTACTCTGCGCTGGTGCGGCCTCACCTCGAGTACTGTGTGCAGTTCTGGGCACCACAGTATAAAAAGGACATGAAACTGTTGGAAAGTGTCCAGAGGAGGGCTACGAAGATGGTGAAAGGCCTTGAGGGGAAGACGTACGAGGAACGGCTGAGGTCACTGGGCCTGTTCAGCCTGGAGAAGAGGAGGCTGAGGGGAGACCTCATCACAGTCTACAACTTCCTCGTAAGGGGGTGTCGAGAGGCAGGAGACCTTTTCTCCATTAACACTAGTGACAGGACCCGCGGGAACGGGGTTAAGCTGAGGCAGGGGAAATTTAGGCTGGACGTCAGGAGGGGGTTCTTCACAGAGAGGGTGGTTGCACACTGGAACAGGCTCCCCAGGGAAGTGGTCACTGCACCGAGCCTGTCTGAATTTAAGAAGAGATTGGACTGTGAACTTAGGCACATGGTCTGAACTTTTGGGTAGACCTGTGCGGTGTCAAGAGTTGGACTTGATGATCCTTACGGGTCCCTTCCAACTCAGGATATTCTATGATAACCCCTTCAGTACCAATGGAAAGTCAATAGCCTTTAATACTGATGTGTTTTAAGTGTAGACAGGGATCTATCATGCATTCATGCAGATTTCAAAATAATACCCATTCATACTGTCCTAGCAGCCTCTCATTTTAAAGACTTGCCTCTCTGTACATCAGTGACGTTTCTTGGTGAAATATTAATGGCGGAACCTACACATACACTTCTGAGGTGGAAAAGATGGTTTCTTCCAGGGACCAGCATTTGGCCTCTGGTAGTGGCACTCAATACCAGTGATCGTCAGTGTGCAGAGTATGAAGGCAGTTAAACAGCCACGAAATGCTGGTTTCATGTAGCAGCCTTTGTAAATCACAGCACTGTAGGGGTTGGAAGGGACCTCCAGAGATCATCAGGTCCAACTGCCCTGCCAAAGCAGATTCCCTAGAGCAGGTTGCCCAGGTAGGCATCCAGACGGGCCTTGAGTATCTCCAGAGAAAGGGACTCCACAACCTCTCTGGGCAGCCTGTCCCAGTGATCCGTCACCCTCACCATGGAGAAGTTCTTTCTCATATTGGTGCAGAACTTCCTGTGCTCCATTTTGTGGCCATTGCCCCTTGTCCTGTCAAAACATAAGTATAGCCAGCGTTGAAGTGCATCCTGTGGAGTCAGGGAGAACAGGTCTGTTCATGTTGCTGCTGGTACTCTCTGGGCAGCCTAGTTCATACCTAAGGTTTTTGTTTTAACCTCTTTGGTTTTTGCAACTCTTAATTTTTAGCTAACTTCAAGCTTAATTTTTAGCATTGTGAGCCATCTGTGTAAATCTTTCCGAACATCTGCTGCTGTTGGTAGCAGCCTCTTTCTTAAGCTTGAACAGGCAGATTCATCGTTCTTCTGACTTGAGGTTGAAGTTTGCTTTTTATCCAGAAGAGTAGTTTCTGTTGTACATTCTTGACAATGTAATTAGTATGTAATTTGTATGTTTATGAAATACTGAAGAGAGGTTTTTACTTATTTCTTTGTTGTTTATTTGAAGGGAGAGCCTGTTAATTTGTGTGGTTTTGCTTTTGTTTCCACCACTGGAAACGCTCCTTGTTCTGAATATGTGCTGTTTGTTTTGTTTTGTTTTGTTTTTCGTGACTGTTTCCCATAGAGACCTTTAATGCTCACGTTGTGGTCATGCTTTGAATGTGTGTGAGCTTTGAGTAACTAGCAACGCTTTTATGCCACGGGGACCTGGGTTTCCTGTAACACCAGCTTAGCCCAACTGCATGTGAGTGGGGAATGAAAGCCTCTGGCTCCCATCTGCTTTCCAGGGAAGTAAACTGAGTTCACGTGTTTTTGGGTTTTGGGTTAGACTTTTTTTCTCCTTTCCAGCAAAGGAGACGCTTTCCACTTGTGTGACTGTACAAGGAGCTAATTTGTGGGTATTAGTGGTGTGCTGGAAAAGCGTAAGAAGCACAGCTGAGGCACCTGTTTGTGGAGGGCCTTTCTCCTCAACTGCCATCATGTCTGACCCCATGCCATGGCATGGAGGGTGCTCAGCTGTCGTGATGACATCTTGTTGTGGTGACACATCGTGGTGGCATCTTGGCAGGAACCAGGACAGGCCTCAGGGCTCCTCCTGCCAGCGCTGTGGAGGAGATAGGGCCCGGAGGCTACACACAGGGAGAGGAGGAGGCCATGCACCGCCGTCCTTTCCACAGGTGTAGGACTGAGGGAGAGCATCTGAGTTTGCTGAGTCCTGACGTGATGAGGTAGCTCCTGGATGTTTGTTCCTGGATGTTTGTGTCTTGTTGAAGATGTCTTGAGCAAAAATGCTCCATTACAGTATCTCTGCAGCCTGGCTTCATCCTTTAAAGCCGTGATCAGCAGTTGGAGGTCACTGAGCAGTGTGGAGGTTGGTGCTCGAGAACATTCTGGAAAAAGAGTTGCAGATATGCACACCCAGAAGGGCATACTTATGGAAATGGTCAGTTAGTGGCCTTGAAGTGCCAGTAAATGGTGGTTCCTGAAAGCCAGCTGTCCTCTTCTGCCCTTTGGTTCGTTTAAGTACTGATACAGTACCTCAGAGGCTGACATTGCTTCTGCTTGCTCTTAGCACAGCATGCTCCAGGGGATCTTGAATGGGCATTAGAAATTCCAAGCATGAAAGTTACTTGAATAATTTAAAAAGTTGTGCTTTTTTATTTTTTCATTGTGGAAACAGTTTATAATGGCTTGACTGCCTATTATTTTTAAAGGAGCTGTTGCAGTGGTGTCTCCTGTATGAGTCCTTGTTTCTTCTGCTGGTGCCAGACCTCCTTAACCACAGAAGTGCTGTCTCCCTCTCACCCAGAACTCCAGCCTCACCAGTCACCTTACTTGTTCCCATCCTTCCCTATCCAGCTATTTAGCAAGGCACATGTGAGCCAGCTGGCTTTCTTCTTCACCTTTCTTCCTGCATAGGTGCTCGGGGACAAAAGCAGGAGAGAGGCACTCAGGCCAAGTACCACAGCGAAAGAATGTTCAAGTGCAGTTCTCTCTCCTGGTACTGAAGAAGTCCCTGTCTCAAGTGGGAGATGTGAGCAGCTAGAAAATATTTTGTTGCTTTCTAGCTGTAGTAATGCAATCTAATCAGCACTGAAAAGCTGTGAGGATTAATCAAGTGGTGACCGAATCTTTTAACAGCCTTTTAAAAGTTTCAGCTGAATATGAATCAACGGCAGTTTTTCAAAGGTTTGCAAGTTGGCCAAATTGGAAAATTTTTGCAGTAGCAATTAAGCTTCTTCCTTGTAATTCCTATCATTTCTCAGGACAGACAAGTATCAAGTGAATTACAAAATTTCACCTGAAATATAAACTGAACAGCTCTAGCGCCCATTCATTTTGAAGTGTGGTCAGCATGATGTATCGGGGCCCAAATTGTTAGTTTTACAAAAGTAATAATAATTTTAAAAACAGTTATTTACTGTTATGATACTCTAAAAAGAAACAGAACTCACAGCTCTACCTTTGTTAAGGAGAGATTATATTCATAATTATATGCATTTTTTCTCTTTCTACAGCTGTAATAGTAGTTCTGTCTTGAGGCTGGCTTTGAAAGAGACAGAAAAATAAGTATCTACTTTCATCTATTCCTGCTTATATACTTAGCCACATGGGAAGTGGGTATTCCAGAAACATTACAGTTTCTGGAATTGTTTTCAGGTTGGGGGAGAGTAATTCTTTTTCCTTCTGGAGTCAGGATTTTTATCCTGGAATCAAGATTTTTTTAATATATATTCCAGTAGAAAGTTACATTTTGAGGCTTTCCTTTATTTTCATGAAGATATTTTTACTTCTATTTATTTCAGTTACTTTAATGAAGAGCACTTTCCTGGTTAGAATACAGCAGAGCACTAAAATCCAGACAGTTCCATTCCTTGTTTCTGTGTGGTGTCTGGTATACTTACATAAGGAACTGGGCAGACTCTAACTACCGAGAAATAAGGGTTTGAAATAGCAAACATATCTTTCACTTTAAAAGAGAGCTGAGGAGAACATCTCTGGAATGCATCAAGGTTAAATAATAAATACTTGAATTGTTATCCCTGGCTGTTTGCTTTAATTTGTAAGCTTTGCTTTTACATTTTGTAATATCTAAATGTATTTAAGCTAGTAAATGATTTTAGTGAAAACTTTTTCCTATTTCAGGATACTCAAGAATTTGTAGCAAGTTACAGGATTCATGGAGTTCAGTTTGAAGGAAGATGGCAGGTCTGTGTTGTCCTAAACATCTAGTGACAATCCAAATTACATGAGTGGAAAAGAGAAATGTTTTCAGATTGCACATCAGAATAAGAACAAGCAGCTCCTTCCAGTTTGCTTTAGTTTCAACTGCATTAATATTTTTTCACTAAATGATATTTTCCATCTGAAACAATGTCTACTTCTTTTGGTCAGTGTAGTTGATGATAAATATTTCAGTCACTTTTATCATATCCTTAAGAAAAAAAAAAAAAAGAGAATTTGGCATTCAGTGAATATATGACAGAGATCACAGACATTCCAGAGGCAAAATTGAGGAGAAAAAAAAAAAAGTGCATTGGAAGAAAACTGCTTGCTAAAGGGAAAAAGGGAAAGGATTTTTCCCTTCTGGCAGCATGGATATCTACTATGTCCTGCAGTCTTTGGGCCGTTCTTTGTTGTGGAGTTTTTCAAATATAGTAGATGCATTTTCTCTTTTCGTTCCATAGTTCTTTGCTAACCTTTATTTAAAAACAAAACAAAAAAACTACAGCAGATTGCAATGACTACGTTCCTGATTATGCAGAAGCCTTCTTTCAGTCTGCAAAGGCACTGTTAAAACCTTAAAACAGGCATGTACAAATGCAAGTATTTTTGATGGTGGTGTGTCTTCTTATGTCCAGGGCTTCCAGAGTTATTGTCACAGTGTCCCAGACTGCTGAATTGTTCCTGCTTAGGGTTCTGATCACTTCTTCATTTATCTTTGTTTTCTGTGAAAAAAACTCAACTGACTTCTTTAGGATCATCTCTGATTTATGTGATTGCAAGGAAAGTCAGTTTTACTTTTTTTTTCCACTTTCTCCTTTGTTTGCACTGTATTCAAAGTGTGTTTGCTTCACACGCATTCAAAGGGTAAGTGCTGATCTATTTTGTTTTAATTATGTATTATCTCTAAAAGAAAATTATTAGTGAAGCTTCACTAGCCTCATCTCAGCTTTAAAATTAATGCCACTCTATTTATCTAACTATTTATCTGTGCTATTAAACTATAAATAGTTTAAGGAAAATGAATGGGAAAGCAGATGGTGCCAAGAATGTTTCACAATTGGTAGAACAAAATAAAATTGTTTAAATTTGCTTATGCCCCAGCAGGTCTCTGTAAACATAGCCTAAGTTAGCTTGTTTTTGAAGTCAGCTTAAGAAAAAGTAATTTCCCTGAATAACATACCACAGAAAAGTCATAAATTCATGTGCTGTGCTAACGATTATGAGAGTATTTATTCCTTCTTTTAATTCAAAATTCACATTTTCACATTTAACCCTGAAGGAAATTTTTGTATTTCAGATTTCTTTTCCCATGTTTGAAAACTCCAAATATAGATTTAAAGGAAGAGAAGTAATTCCCCACAGAATGGTATTGGCATAGGATGAAGAGGTTTAATCAATTATTGTATTCTCATTGCTCTGGCTGGCACTTGGAAAGTTAAGAATGTGAGTAGTAGTGAAAAGGCAAATTGGATTTTTAGTAACCAATTTAATTATTCAAAGCAATTTCAGGCAGACTCTATAATGCCAAATGAATATTACTTAGGCCAAAAAATAATGAATTTTAAAGTGATGTTAAAAAGTTGTCATCTTTGGACACCACTTACCACTTTCCCCCTTTCCCCTCCCACCACGTATTTTTCTGCAGTCACAATTGCCTGGAAATCCACTTTCTGCTTTACACCTAAAGGATTGGAGGAACTGTAACTGTCTTCACGAGCATTACATTTTGCAAGATACATGGTGGCTTTTTTTGGTAGTCAGATTCAGGTCAAGCTTAACTATGTTTTGTGTCTTCCTAATTTGCCGTAGAACTTTCCAAGAGCAAAAATGTGTTTTCTTGTTAGTGCTGTTTTGATGTAACACAAAAAAAAATGTAGAAACAGTACATATTTTCTAAACTGTAGTTACTCATAATGTCTTTTTTGTATAACAGTCTCTATCTGCAGCGCTGAGAAGTTCTTCACATGAAGCAAATGGAAATCACCCCCACCCTCTGTTTATTTTTGTTATTAAAATAAATTGTTTCCATAAAATTAGAAGTTCAAAGGAGAATGCTTTTGCATATGAAACTGGCAGGATCACTAAATTCAAAGAATTAATTTAACCTGCAGGATTAAACAAAAGTGGGAGCGATGCAAAGCCAAAATACAGTTTTGAAACTATTTGGTGGGAGGTTATTTGTCTCCAGTAGCCCATCACTAAAGGATGTATGATCTGGGAAAGAACTCTACTTCTTTCTTTATGTCTTTTTTTTTTCATCCTAACCCACCACTGATTTAGTTTAGGGGCTCTTTCCATCCAGTAGTGCCCAATTACAGAGTTCTGCATCTTGTTTATTTCCAATGCAAAGTAAATGGAAACACAACAGGGCAGCATTAGCAAACATGACAGGAAAAAAAAAAAAAAAAAAAGATCAGGTAGTACCTTTCAATTTATTTGTTTGTAATCTAAGTTGAGAAACTCAACTCTCTGTTAGGTTTTCTGCCCTCAGTCATAACGTGTGAGTTGGTTGGGTTGTTGCGGGGAGATGGAGAGGAAAATTGAAGGGAAATTGTGCCTCAGCCGGCCAGGGTTTGCTCCTGGCTCCTGAGTCATTCCTTTTGCTTTTAGTGTCTCAAATTACCTTTTTTTGCCAGTGGCAGTTTTTGTCTGTCTCTGATAAATGACACTGTGCTGGATTCAGGTGCCTGGGGAATTGCATCAATGTGAAAGTGCTGGAGCAGAGAATAACCAGGCATATGATACCTAAGCTACCTAAGATACCTAAGAAAAAAAAAAATGGATCCAGAAGCTCTGTAACTAGCAGCCACAAAACTTCGTGTTGCTTCCTAGATGTTTGCCTGCGTGGTGTGGATATTTCATAAATTAAATGTATGGATTCTAGAGCTGACCTCTGGTGAGCAGGTGGGCTCACTGCTCTTACTTCAGCCCTGCTCAAGCAACACCTAAGTTTGGAGTGTGGCCTAACCCTATAGAAGTGAGCAGAGCAAGTTTAACCCCTTCTGGTTATCTCATCTTCCTTCTCCCGCTACACAAAATGCAGAAGAGCTTTTTTATGTGTTGGTAGGGTTTGCTGCTGATGCTTACTTGTATAGAACAGCCAGAGGAGTAGCCCGTGCACACACTTGAAGTTGTGATACTGTGGCTGTTACTGACTTCTGACTGACATCTTCTCACTTGTCTACCTAGTCTGGATGACTAACCACTATTTCATGCACTGGTAATCCCAAAAAACACTCTACTTGGAAAACAAAAACCTTTGAAGTACTAAATTTGAACTATAGAGAGAAACTGAAAGCTTTAAAAAATGAACAAAAACCTATCCACAATAATAAAACCCCTCTTTTCTTTTTTTCCCCCTTCCTGGCGAGCAGCAAGGAGTACAGAGGCAGTTCAGGTGGATGCTGAATCAGGAAGAATTATGGGGTTTTCTTGAGTCGTTTGGAAGAGCTCAGTAGCATTTTTTCATCTTTCAGAAAAAAAAGTATTACTAATGGACAAAAGCAAGTATGAAAAGCCTCAATCCAAAGGCATTCTGACAAAAGGGTTTTAAAAGGCATCAAAATTAATCTGAACGTCCTGCTGCCTCAGCCACAGACCGTGACCATAAATGCAGGGAACCCCCTTTTTTGTTCCTTAATATTTTTGCAATTAGTTTGCTTTCTCTCCTACAGAGAGACTGTGTGAAAGATCTTGTTATTTGAGGCTGCGATAAAATATGCTGGCTCAGCCTGCCCGAAGAAACAGAAGCCTTGGCAAGAATGCTGATTACCATGACAATCCAAGCAGTCCTGCATGGCAGAACAGCTGATAAGCATCCAGATTCAGGAGATCCAGCCGTCCTTGCGTGACTTTGTTTTTAATATCGTGTTACCTGAAGGAGGGGGAAAAACCCTATGAACCTCAGTAATATGTTTATAAAATATTTGTGTATTGACATTATTAAAATATATTTTTGTCCTAAAATTATGTGTTTTTATTACATTTTAATGCGTTGTTGAACTCCTGCGTAAGAATGGCGTTGGGGAGGAGCTTGGGAGGTTGGTTGGGCTGAAGAATTTCCACAGATGTTTCTGCAAGGAGAAGTCTGATAACAAATTTTCCTTGCAGATGGTAGCAGAGCAGCTGTGGCAGGTCTAGGGAAGGAAGGGTGAAGCCCTTTTGTAGAAACAGAAGGGTCTGAGGGGTTTGGGCTTCCCTCCTTGCAGCTGCAGTGGCCCCCTATGCTCTGCAGAGCATCTCCAGCAGCAGCTTTGGATCCTGCACTCAGGTTTCATGCGATGCAAATACGTGGTAAAAACAGCAGTAAATAATGCAGTGAGAGGTTTTAAATCCTCAGGGGTTCTTCATGCTCATGTGGATAAGAACAACAGCACCAAGGGAAACTGCTCAGCTCTTCTTCCTGCTCCCCACCCCTGCATGGGGTAGCAGGGGTGTGCTGCAGGGTGCTCATAGGTAAAGACAAAAAAATAGCCCACATGCTTCAGGTCCCAGCCACGTTGGGATGTAATTTGTTTAAGCCATTAGCTTTTCACAGCTAAAAACCCCCATACCAAAATACACCTCGATGACTGAAGTGTGTGGTAATGGGGTTACCACAGATTTAAACCAATGACATCATGTAACACACCGTCTCAGATTGGGGTAGGGAAAACAATCTGCTGCTCTTTAATGTGCATGAAGAAAGTTACGGTCGCTGTCATTTTGATTCTGTTAAGAAAGAAAGGGCATAGAAAATTGGAATTAGAAAGGGAGAGTGATTTGATATAGAAGAGTCCCTATCCAGCTACATTAATTCATGAACTTTTCTTGTTTAAAGAATCAGCTGCTTTAACAGCGTGACCAGCAGGGCTAGGGAGGTGATCGTCCCCCTGTACTCAGCTCTGGTGAGGCCGCACCTCGAGTACTGTGTTCAGTTTTGGGCCCCTCGCTACAAGAAGGACATCGAGGTGCTTGAGCGGGTGCAGAGAAGGGCGACGAAGCTGGTGAGGGGCCTGGAGAACAAGTGCTACGAGGAGCGGCTGAGGGAGCTGGGCTTGTTCAGCCTGGAGAAGAGGAGGCTCAGGGGCAACCTTATCGCTCTCTATAGGTACCTCAAGGGAGGCTGTAGCGAGGTGGGGGTTGGTCTATTCTCCCACGTGCCTGGTGACAGGACGAGGGGGAATGGGTTTAAGTTGAGCCAGGGGAGTTTTAGGCTAGATGTTAGGAAGAACTTCTTCACTGAAAGGGTTGTGAGGCACTGGAACAGGCTGCCCAGGGAAGTGGTGGAGTCACCATCCCTGGAAGTCTTCAAAAGACGTTTAGATGTAGAGCTTAGGGATATGGTTTAGTGGAGGGCTGTTAGCGTTAGGTTGGAGGTTGGACTCGATGACCTTGAGGTCTCTTCCAACCTAGAAATTCTGTGATTCTGTGATTCTGTGATTCTGTAATGTTTTTATAAATCTTGTTTGCTTTTGCCATAATGAACTAGGACAAAAAGGTATCTGTATTACCAGTTTCTCTCGCTTTCTAGGTAATTTAGTTATATTAAAGGGTTTGTTGTAAATTGCCAGAGGGTATCAACATGTTGAGAAAGTTCTATTCTGTTCCAGTGACCTAACATTTTTAGGCGTCATTTTATGGGCTTCATTCATAACATAGAGCACCTGCCTAACGTCTGACATCATTACTGAGAGCAAAAAAAACAAAGCTTGTCTTTCTGCATAGTTCTAGAGCAAGAGCCTAAAGCCACGGGTACGAATGATGATGAAGAGGACGAGGGAGAGCAGTTTGACTTTGACAGTGGAGATGAGATACCAGAAGCAGACAGACAAGCCCTTGTGCCACCTCCTCCTGATCCTGGAAGTAACACAGAGCACCAAGAGGCTAATGGCACCGGTAAGTCACCCCGACAGGCTCTGCATCTCTAGGCTAAGTAAAGAGGCAAGATTGATGATGGAATAAAAATACTTGCAAAAAAGAGAGATCCGTAGAATAGCTGTGCAAATGTTTTGATTATTTGTGCTAGCTGTACTGGTGGTAGATTTGACAAGGCAAGTGATGATCACACGCAATTCCTCTGAGGTTTCCCATCCATGTTCAGTGTAAAACAATGTCTCAGTCATAATGCCATGCTCCAGGAAACCTTCTATGCCCTTGAACCTGTAATAGCATGAAGATGGCTCAAGATAGTCTGCCTTCACAGCTAAGCTTGATGGTTGCTGATCGTATGACGTGCATAAAAAAAAAAAAAGTCAGAATGTAAGAATCTTGTTCATAACAGGGGTCTTATTTTTATTAGACATTAAAATATTTTTTACAACACTTGCAGATGTTCCCAGTGCTGAGGTATGCTCTGGAAATCGCTCTATTCTGCTCAAATTGACAACAGCTGATTTGGCTGACTTTGATCCAGTTTCCTTTTGTAAACAGTCATTGTGCTCATGGCAATGAGAGATAAATAACTCGTCAGGTGACTGAGCAGATTGACAACCTGGAACTTAAAACATGACTTTTCTCTGAAAAATTCTTGTTTGCTCATCCTGTTGTGAAGACGTGCTTACAGCTTGAAAGCTTCTGATCACTTGGGATCCAATTCTGTAGCTTGCTTCAGAGTAGCCTTTGGTTGCGCTGTGCCCCAGCTTGTCTCTAGAGATACCGAGGAGTTTGTGTATCAGAAAATAGTTTATTTTCAAGGAGGAAAACTTCAAAAGTTATTTTCTTTCCCCTGTTCTTATCAGAGCATTTTCAGGACAGCTCTCTGAGGAGCATCCCTCCAGTGAGCTTTTTCTTTGCTCATGGCTATTGCTAAAATGTTTCTTGTATTTGTGTATATAAGACACAAATATCTCTAAAATATGACTTGCAACATGAGGGCTTAAGACAGTTTTCAGCTGTGTGCTTATGGCAAGCAAGAGTGGACCCTAGCCACTTGTCAGAAATCTTATCCTGTATTTAGGATCAAATTATTGTTTTTCTGTAAGGCATTCTTGTAACCCGGTTGTTTTGCTGCTGGAGAACATTACTGTGTGGGAATTTTGTGTCATAGACTGTAAGCAGATTGTATAGTGGGGGTCATGTAAATGTTTACGATATTTGCAAAGAACAATATGAAGCACCTTGAAAAGGTATAAAAATAAAACCTTTATTTTTTTTTTTTTAACTAAAGGTGCTGATACCTTAGAAAGAAATGGGGAGATGCGAGCATCAGAACCTGCTGCAGAAGGCATTCCAACTAAAGTAAATCCCTACTCAGTCATAAATATTTCCCCAATGCAAGAAAAGGATCCATCCTCCTCCCCAGAACCAAGTCCTCAAGAAGAACCTCCAAGTCCGAACGTGTCTGGTGGCTATTCTGTCCCCGTGCCCTGTGGCTATGCTGTGCCATCCAATTTACCTTTGATACTACCAGCATACTCCAGCCCTGTTATAATACGCAGTGTTTCTGTAGATGAAGAAGGTACTGTATTTACGCAGCTTATTTTATTTGATGGGGAATCCTTGTTTAACTTCAGATACCTGTGCTGCTTTGTAAATGCTTATGTACCATTCAGCCTTGACATCTCTGGGGGATTTGGTGTCAAAATAGAATAACTGTTGTGGAGTAGGAACTAAAATTTTGACGGACTCAGAAGTATCGGTTTATTAAAACAAAAAGACAGGGAAAAAGTAAACATTTTAATGGGACTCTGTTTGCCATATTAGGATTGAGATAGCTAAATTAAGATGTGTAAGAAAAAAATGAATGTACACGGCCAGTTCTTTTCAAACCTTTTAAGTCCATGATGGTTGACCTTTAGTTTGCTGGCACTGTATCACAACATAAAGCACGAGTCAGGACTCTCCTGTCTTATCTTGCCATTAAAAATAATTAATGTTAATTCCCCCTTAATGTCATGAAATAATTTCCAGAGTAATAATTCAGTGCTCAGGCCAACTGATTTCTTTGCAAACCCTTATCATGCTTGATCTGGGTCCTGGCAGAGTTCCTGTCCCTTTTACCTTTTCTATATGCACTTCTGGTGTTTTTTTTTATTGTTGTTGTTGTTGTTGTTTTTTTTCAGACCTTGTGGATTTAGAATTGCTGCGGGATTTTTTACTTGATAATTTGGTGCATTCTCTTTGTCCTTTAGTATGATTTTAAGATGGAAGGGGAAACTAGAAAGGGGAATAACTATGGATTATTGCAGAAACAGGAACAGTCCCAATATGTTGTAACCAGAATTAGCAAAGTTGACAGCTTAATGTCAAGAGAGCAGGAAGAGCAGAAAGCTTTCCATATCCTGTCTTTTTTTTTTTTTTAATTTGTTTTGTTTTGAATATATTACTCTTTAGCTAGGAGGCAATTGTACTGTAGTTCTGTGTACTATATGTTTTTTGCAGCCTTTGCTATCTACTTCCGTTAGGCATATAGGAGAGTAAACCCAAAATTTTTGTGTTGTTATTGCCTGAAGAGGAATATATGATTGAGAGATTAGAATTAAATGCATCAGATACTGTAGCTTCCTTTTACTAGCTCCTATACCAAATTGCTGTGCCTGTGTGAATTCTTTCAGTTGTGAAAATAGGTAAGATAGTGTGAAGAAACTCACACTTTTTTTAGAGATTTTAGAGATTCTTAAGAATAAAAGTGCTGTGTGGAAGTAAATCATTTGTTAACTATTAGTAAAACTGCTTTCTTATACTGAAGTGTACCGTTTGAACCCCACTGACATTATTCCAAGCATTTTGTTGATTATATGTATTTTTTCTACTTAGCAGGTATGCAGTCAGCAACTGAAGAATGTCACTGTAACTCTTTAAACTCAGAGGAACCCCAAAATAGGTGATTGCCAGTTCAGTATGTTTTAATAATCTCTGAAACCTCAATTCCTGATAAAACTTGCATTTGATAAATACTTCATTTTTCATGTCTGATGCTTCCATGTTTTGTTATTTTCATCTTCTTAACTCCATAACTCTGCTTATTTACCAAAATCCTTGCATTTCTTGAGGTTGGAAGGGAAGTGTTTTCAATCTATTGACTAAAATTGTCAGATAGAATAGATTATTAAATCCTAATTACATACTGAAGCAGAGTTTTTGAGTAATTAGCAACCTCAAAATGAGAACTGGAAGGCAGTGAGATGTTTTTATTTATTGACTTGTTTTAATGGTTGTTTAAAAGTATCGTTGTGTAGCTTTTAATGATTTTATGCCTTCCCCCCCCCCCCTCCTTTTTTTCCCCATCAGTGAAGATAACCAGGTCAAGAGAGAGGATGATGCTCTGGCAAAGTGGGTTGCAGATCCTGCAAACACTGCATGGATGGAAAGTAAGTATCAGTGAGTTCAGAGTTAAACTATAGAAGAAGGTCAGTTTTAAGTTGTGATAAACTGTGTATGTAATCATGTATGTTTTATGGGAATGTCAGTGTTCACTTTTATTGTGTTTTCTCAGGTATGTTCTGGAGCCCATTTATACATAGTTAAAATATTCAGCAGCATAACAAAAATTTGTATTTTAAAACAAAATTAATATTGACTTTTCCATGAAGTGCTTTTTGGAGACTATGGAATAGTTCATCACTTTTTACAGGAAATCACAGAAATCATTTGGCTATTTCAGTATGTCTGTGGTGGAAATTTGCTCAACTTCACAGTCTGCTCTGTGGCTGTATGTGAAATCTTCTCATGAAGTAATTGGCAACTGTTTGCTTAACGCATTTTCTCAACATGTGCCCTTGGCTAGTGGGTGCATTTGAAGCCAGAACAGAGCCTGTGTGGTTTGAGGACAGGTTATCCTGGCTGTTCTCACCTGGGACAATGTGAGGGATCCCACTGGGCTGGAGAGTCATCTAAATGTCACTTGAAAGAATTGAAGAATTTGCGTTCCTGTCCTGCCTCTTAACTTTTTGAGATGATCATTATGTTATGTACAGTTTTGATTATTTTTCTAAAAATGTCTATTACAGTTTCTTACAGCTAATTAATAAGATAATAAGCAGCACCTGAGAAACACTTCTACTGTTGTGAAAAGAAGTGAGAAATACTGAGTGTGGAAATAGATTTCTATTTTCAAGCTACCAAGGCTCATAATATACAATATAGATAAAACTGCTTGAATTTTCACAAATACATTACTGTTACTGTTGCTATGCATTATTCCTTTACTTGGATAACCTTGATTAGATATACTAGTAAAATGCTGATGGAGAATGGGTCGTATCTCCATTGTATTCATATATGCCAGTATAACCAATATACTCTGTTGCTTCTGTTCAGATTTTGGGTGATTTCTCATGCCTTTTTTTGTTTTGTTTTGCTTTTAGACCCAGATGAAGTAATTTATGATGATGTACCAAGAGAAAATTCAGACTCTGAACCAGGTTTGAAGTCTTTGTAATACAGACCATGCAGGTTTTAGTTTAAATTGAAAGCAATGTCATATGGCCTCTGTGCATATATAATGAATAGACACATTAACTAAGTTCCATGTAAACAGAATTAGCATTCTAACAGTAATCAATAGCTCTTATAAAGTTCAAAATTAAAACTAACTTTTAGCACAGTCTTGTCTCAGCAGGTCTCCTACACCTCTCTGCCCATAAGCTGAATTCTGCTGTGTTTTATAGGTACTCTGGGAAATCCCTAACTGGTTGTGTTCTGTGCATTAGAGACTTGCAGTGGTGGGTGTTGTACTTGTAGTGACCTAAAGAAAGCAAAGTAGGGAAAGAGTGTTTTAAATACTTATCTAGTACAATGCAGCATTATCATAGTTGCACAGAGAACTGCTCTATTCTGGGAAGCACCCTGTCACATAATAATACCTGTTAGATGGAAACATGTTCAGCTCTCTGAACATTACTTGAAGAGGAGGTTCAGGGCAGCTATTCACCTTTCTGACTGTGACTCTCCAGAAATACTTTTTCTTCAGCTTTGGAGTGGTTTAGCTCCTTATTGTGTGACCATGTTTGGAAGAGGCAAAATAGATCTTAAAACAGTAGCTGAAGCCTAGATTTTACCTTTACTGGGTAGGAATAGTGGAGTTAGGGGTCAAGAAGGCTATTTAAACAAGTTTTTGGTCAGGTTTGTTGGGTGATTTTTCTTCACAGTGCCTGTGCTTAAGGCTTGGTTGCTGCCAACGAACTGTTTGAATGGATCTGCTTATTGGGAACTCTACATTTACTTGTCATGGCTCTCAGGGTATAGGCATTTATTTGATTCTGAAGTTGGCTATGACCATGTTAATGGTTCAAGCAAACACTTGGGACTTCTGGTATGAAACACACAATTGTCTTTAAAGCCTTAACTTTTTTATTTCTTGCTATTAGTGCTATCCAGGCAAGACATTTTGCAAATTTTATTACTATTTTATTACTCACATTTATTTATTATTTCAGTCTATCATGTTGCATTTAATGGCATGAATGCTTTTAGTACTGGAAGGTCCCATAGTGGACTGTGCTACTCTGGGCAGGGATGTCTTCGCGCTGTGTTTGCTTGGTCCAGAAGCACATAGACTGAGGCCAGAGGCTAACCTGAGGAGATATACATGTCATGGATGCTCTGCTGAACATCTCTGTCAGAATTTTCACGTTATGCCATAAATCAGTAATTAAAATTTTGACATTCTATTTGTTCCCAGAGTTACTGAAAATTTCTGAGAAAATAGGTAGCAGGGGAAATTTCATATTTGTACGTTCATGTTCTTTATGTTTATTGATTATATAGTTTGATAGGCAGACACTCCTATTTCAAGAAAAAAAATCTGTCTGAGCTCATTCTACATCAGTAGGTGAACAAGATACATCCGCTAAATCACTGGGTATAGTGTGTCCCAATAATTGCATTGCAAAATTTTGGCCTTTTTAAGTCTTGAATTATTTTGATTTACTATGATAATTCTTTTAAATTATTCATTGTGCTAGTTTACCACTAAAATGTGGTCCTTCAGGCAGTTTATTTTAAGGACAATCTTGATATGCATGGAGACAAAAAAAAAAAATAATTAAATTTTTGTTATTCCAAGTGAGAGGAGATTCTTCTGTGGTAATTCAAAATAGTTTCATTCATGCTAATAATGGAAGATTTTTATTGCTCAAAATGAATTTTTTTTTTAAATAATAGAATCCTGGGATCAGCCAGATATGTAAAATATGTCAGCTTTTCTTTCAAGTATATATATTTTTTCTCAATTTACATAAAACTTTAGTCTTGGAATAAAAGAATGGCTAATGTGAGACAGTTTTAAATGCTAAGTTGTAACCTCTGACAGTAGGGATTCCTGGCAGAACTATCCATACTTTTCTACTTGTATTAACAAAGGATTCTGTTAATGTAGGCTGCATGCTTGTTTCCTGAAAAATATTTGGCAATAAAATTTTTCCATTTTGTTTTGAGTTACTAGATGCCTGTGCCAACTAAAACAGCAGCTGAGGTAATAATGATGGAAAGCTTAAAGTTAAAAAAAAAAAAAAAAAAGTTGCCCAAACAGTGTGATTATTTGTAGTATATTTTTTTTTTCAGTAACTATTTTGGAAACATTTTTCCAATGACTTTAATGGGTGGTACTTTGGTCAACCTCTGAAATAATAGCTTCCTAGATCTTGAGAAGGTTAATATTTCAAGTTCTTAGACTTGATGGACAAGGTAAGAGAGGAGAGAAGCCTAGTCAAAGGAGGAGTGCCAGTATAACTGCAAGAATGAGTCATAAAGTACCAGAGTTTTGTAATGTATTTCTTGTTACTTTGGTCTGTTCTGCTTGAAATAGTAACGTCTTCATTTGATTCTCAGTGTTTTAGCATTTGTTGTTTGAACTGATCATGAAAAGTTCCTAGCACAGCTACAGTTTGAGCTTCCATTGAATTTCTTTTAAAAATATTGTGGCATTTGGACAGAACAGCATAATTTGAGCATGGCATGTTTCTAAAGGTATCATGGTGTGTACCCAGAACACCAATCATGTCCTGTTACAGTAATCTCTTACAACAGAGATAGCCCATTTTGGCTCTTTTGAATATTGGGTTACTTTAAGCATGTTAAAAAGTGTGCATACAAAAGTCTGCCTAATTCCTTATGGTACATCTGAACAAGAGGTTTTTCTTGTTTAAACAAAAAGGTATTTCAGTGTAGTTTTCTTTTATTTTGGTTTAATTCTTGCAGAAGAAATGATTTATGATGATGTTGAAAATGGCGATGATGGTGGAAACAGCTCGCTGGAATATGGGTGGAGTTCAAGTGAGTTTGAAAGCTATGAAGAACAAAGTGATTCTGAGTGTAAGAATGGAATGCCCAGCTCCTTTTTGCGAGGCAACCACAAAAGACATGTATGTATCCTGCAGTACTGCTGTCATTGAGGTCATCCTGATTTTCAACACCTGCCTTTCTCACCTGTATTTCCCTTCTCAATCCACTTTCAAATACCAACATATTTTTAAAGGACACACAAATCTGTCTCCTTTAAAGAGACTGTCTTTAAAAATAGGATGAATTTTCCTTGTGGGCAGTTCCTCACAGTTTCTGTTTTGCAGCTGGTGTATTAATGTAAGTGGTAAATGTGTATGGAAAATAATGCAAAGAAGAAATGGGATAAGCCTGAAAAAACTTGAAGTTTTGGGATCCTTTGGGCACTCAAAAGTCACAAAACTCTGCTAGTGTTCCCTGCCTTTTTGTCCTAGATCACTTTGGTTCTGTCTTGATTCACTTTGGTTGTTTGAAGGTGAGAATTTGTGTGTGTGTGTGTGAAAGAGAAGTTTGTACCATTTATTAATGAGAGAAGAAAGGTTGTGTGGATAAAATGCTATTTCTGTGACATCTCTGGTCCATGCCACAGGAGCCAGGAAGACACTGACAACATGGGTATGTGCTCTCCCTGCATCTTTTTGACTGCATGTTGGGAGGAGACCTGGCCTCCTGTGCTCTCTCCTTCAGCTGCACTCCTTTTGCCCTTGTGCGCTCTCTGTGAGAACAAAGTCTTGTGTGGGAGCTGGGGCAGCCATCCCGCTGCCAGTTCCCTGCTCTGAGGGCTTGGAGGATGGAGGCATGGTGCAGAGACTGGACACAGCTTGTTTGAGAAGGGGGATGGGGTTTGGTGCCTGTAATCACTGCAAAAACCTTAGGGCTTCTCAGTCACATGCTAACCAGTAACAGATGCTGTAAGCTACTTCATAATTGAGTATAGTCAGCGTGCAAAATGCTCCAGTGGCAGTAGGATGTAGGGAGGCTGCCATGGCTGGGGTAGCACAGTAGTAGGAAGAGGAAAACTCAAAGGCTGGGGACTGAACCTGCCCATTCTGCTGGGTTTCTCAGTAATGTAGGTGTGCTTGCTTTCTTTAGCTGCTTTCTGCTTTTGGCTCTACATATTTTTTTATCCTGATTTAAATACTACTGCTACCACCTCATTTTACACCGTTCTTCCAGGGAATGCAGCCCCAAGTCCACTTGCACTTTCAAACAGAAAATGTACAAGAACATTAGGGAACTTGCTTAGCACTTGTTCTTCCATAGCACCCTTATTTTGATTTTGCAGGCTTCTTATCTTAATGAAAACAAAAGCCTCACTGTCTCCCTCCAGTACCCCTTATCTGCTTTCCCCTGACCTCCATCCTTGCTGCGTGCCCTTTGGAAATCAAGGAGTGAGCAATTAGCTGGAAAACTTGATCCCACTCCAATCAGCACTTTGTGAGCTGAGTGCTGATGTTGTGCATTTCAGTGTGGATTTTTTTTTTTTTTTTGACCTAACCAGAAAGAACAAGTTTAAGCTATTGCAGCGGTTTCTTTCTGGGGAGGTGTTGGACTAGCCTGAAGAAAACTGAGTTTGGTTTTTGAATACCTGTGGAAGAGACTGAGTAGTACTTTGCACTTGAGCTTGTAAGTCTTAATGTGGCTGTTGGTTTGTTCTTCTGAGGATAGGGGTGAGGAGCCTAGGAACAAATTTGCTGGTGGATGGAGAAGTTGGAGAGACCACCCACACCTGTATGGGTTTACTGGGAGCTGGAAAAGTCAGGAAGCTAGAGAAGGGGTTTAGAGGAGGATGAGGCAAGACTGAAATTTCAGAATTGTTAAGACAAATAATCAAGCATCAGCATTTCAGTATAGGGAGAAACCACTCTCCTTTATACCTGGTCCCTATATCCATTCCTTTGACTAACTTTCACTTCTCCTCAGGTCTTATGATGGACGTTAGCAGTGTTTTCTCAGCATGTCTCCTTGTAAAGTCTTTTATAGCCTGTAAGAGACTTACCTTATTATTTTTTTCTGTTGGTTGAAAAGCATGGGAAGGTTGGAGGCATGATTTTAATTGTAAGTGGTGGTATGACTTCCCTCAAAGTCACTTTTATTATAAGTTTTGAATTGTTATCTTAAATTCTATTTTTTTAAGAAGAGAAAACGTTTGTACTATCAAATATTTCTAAGCTGTGAACCGGATGCTGTTCTTAATTACACTGTTGTAATGCCAGAATCATCGTGTTGAAGGTAATTGCATCCTGACCAGCCTAGCACAGCTGAATGCTGGACCTGCCCCTTTGTTTTCAGCTCAGCCGGCCTTCTCTTTCCTGATGCTTTGATTGTTTGCCAGATAATTCTGTTGACATCAAGCTGAGGGTTTTTCCATTGGGCTTCTTTTCTGTTATAAGGCACACAAAAATATATATTTTTTTCCAATTGAATTTTTGCTGCTTTTATCTTGCTTTCTCAAAATGCTTAGTGAGGATTAATGAGTACTCCAGGGTATTTCTCCATGAGAACTTCCTTACCTTGCAAGTGCTTGTACTTATGTACGAGGTGCTTATGCCTGCAATCATTCAATGAGGCTGTGACAGAGCAAAGATGCATACTTCCCAATTCCCACGCATGTGGGAACTACAAACCTGTGCATCCTCCCTTATTTTCTCCTTACCCAACGCGCTAGTACAGTAGATCTCCATTTTCTCAGGTGCCACAGCTCCTTCAGCCCTTGAGAATTCCTCTGATTTGCTGTTTTGAAAGAGCCAGAAATGCACTGGCAAGGTGTGCTCCTCTGAATGATGAGCTGAAAGCTGATGTGTCGTTTCCAAACAATTTGTAAAAGATGTGCACGGTATAATTAATATGCAGTTAGCTTAGACTAAGTGACTTTGTCCCTCTCTTTACATAGTTGCCAGCACAGCGCAAAGGTGCCTGGCCGACTTTCGGTAAGTCCAGCGATCTGCAGCAATAACAGTCCACTCGTCGGGCTGGAGCTTCCCTGAATGAACGTTTTCTCAGTTATCTGTGTGTCAGGAGGCAGAATTAGCAACATGCATGATGTGTTTTAGTACTTTAGCATTAAGTTTGCACTACAGGCTTTTTGAAAAGATTGTGTCTTTTTATGCACTGTAGCTTTCTCATGACCTAACGCGTTTAAAGGAGCATTATGAGAAAAAGATGAAAGATTTGATGGCAAACACTGTGGGAGCAGTAGAGATTCAGCAACTAAAGCAAAAACATGAGCTGAAGGTAGTGTAGTTAATTTTTGTAATTAGCTATGTTTAAAATGATTGCTTTGCCGACACAGACAATATTGTCTTTGAATAATAGCTTGAAAAAGTGGACAATGATTTGTTTAAAATAGTTCTAAATGTGCTGGATTGCTATGTAGTTTGTCTTAAAAGTGCTTTGTCAAGGGCTTTTCCTCATGTTTATTTGTCAATTGTAACAATTTCAGAAGATCGGGTAGGGCATTGGCCTGCCCTTATCCCAGAGCCTGAGCGAGGAGTGAGCCCTGGTGCCTTTGTGAAACCCCAGGGAGCTCCACAGGGCTAGCGTGACCCTGGCACTCTGTCCATGTCAGAGCAAATTGTAGGACAGAGAATCATGCTGCTGGCCATTCTGAATGGAGCCAGCATGAAAAGGCTGCTTTTTTGCTAAAAACTTCAGCTCAGACAGAAAAAAACTGCCTGAGTGCAGCAAGACAGCTTTGTTTGTATTCTGGTGCAGCTGATGATGTCAGCACGGTTCTGGCAGTAGTGGGGTTTTATTTTTATTTTTTTTTTCTTTTTTGCCTTGGCAGCATTTAGGAAAGGAAGAGTACAAAGCAGTTTTTAATGAACATGTCCTAGCAAAACAGCACTACTTTTTTTTCCATGAAACTTCTTTGCTGTAGTATTGTACTACAAAATATACTTAATTAGATCAACTTACTGATTTCTTCAATTAATGAAATTATTAGTTGTAAAATTTTCTGCAAAACACAGTGTTTATTTAAGAATATAGTTAATACAGAACTGAATTTTTAGGTCAGAAATACTTTGGCAGAGTTAGAAGATAAATAAGAACCCTTACCATTAATGACATGTTCTTAGTGTTTATTTGTTATATATTGTAAAGTCGAGCTTTTGAGACTATTTTAAGTTCAGATGTTTGAAGCAGAAGGATTCTTAAAGCATTCCTGTTATTTTGGGTGTGCATACGAGGTTATCGTAAAGTGAGATCCTTTCTCAAGGTTTGATTTGATTAGGAAGTACAGATGCTCAGATCTATGGTTTGATGGATTTGAGTACTTATTATAGCTATTTCATTGACTTTGGGCTATATTTATAGCCTAAAACACTTGACAGCATTCTTTTAAAAGGTATTTGGATCAAAAGCATTCTGCATGTTATGCTCAAGCGGGTTGGTATTATTCACTGAACATGTAGAATGTATTTTTTATCTTACAGATGCAAAAGCTCATGAGAGCTGCTAGAGAAGGTACCAAAGATGGACTTGAAAAAACAAAAGCAGCTGTGAAAAAGGGTCGTTCTTTCATTAGAACTAAGTCTTTTATTTCCCAAGGTATGTATGTGTCAGTTATGCTGTGCTAATGTTGTTTTTTTCTAGTCGTTCCTGACAAAGGACACAAATAGCCTAGCAATTTTTTGTACTAGTAGCTGAGTACTGGTTGCATCAAATCATAGAATCACAGAATGGTTTGGGTTGGAAGGGACCCTGAAGATCACCCAGTTCCAACCCCCCTGCCGTGGGCAGGGATGCCACCCACTGGGTCAGGTTGCCAAATCAGCTCTGTCAGCAAATAGTGTAACATTCAGTTCAGATCACGGTGCGGTCAGTGCATCTTGAGTAGTTTTATGTTTGGGGTGCAGGCCTCAGTGACCTAGGGAACCGGAGGACAACACAGAAGAGTCCACTTAAAAATAACAGTGTCAGAGATGCTAGTTAGATACTGGTTTATGGGGATTATAGAAATCATGTTAAGGTACTAAGTCTGTCCACTTCCCTCCATCTAATAACTCCAGAGTGTCTGTTAGTAAGAAATTCTGCTGTTATGATCCGGATTTCAGTGGAGTGATAGCTATTTAAAAAGTCTATAACAACCAAAAAGGATAACAAAAACTGTGCCTGAGAGTGGTAGCAAGGAAAGAGTCTTCTGCTTTATCAGTTTGCTGATTTCTAGCAAAAGCTGGCTTTTGGGTTGGGAACTGTCACAACAGAAGAGGCTCTAAAATAAAAAAGCTGGAGGTATTTGTGTTCTTCTAATTTAAAACAGGCATCAGTCCCATGTCGTGACCCTCAGCAGCCACAGTCCACAGCTACTTTTTGCATGTGGTAGTGACTATACACAAATTTGTTCTCCAGGATAAGGCTGAGAGGTAGTCTGTTTTTCTGCTCAAGTTTCTGCCCAACTAATTAAACGGTTGTAACTTCAGAGCTCCTAAAACTACAGTTTTAAGAAGCCAAAACCACAAGACTGGAACAAGATGTTTTTAGCAAGTGAGCTAACATAAAGCTGCATCCTATCTGTAAGGACTAGTGCACATCTCATTATGGTCTCTAATAACTGGTTCTAAATTTAGGTGAGTCACAGCCATAAAATAAAAGATTATTTGCAGAAGGTTTATTGAGCAAAAATGTATCCTCACCCTCTTGCTGTTACACAGTAGAAAATCATCTTCGTTAGTGTTACAATGGGCCCAGTACTCCTCCTCACGGTTGTAGAGGTTAGGTAGAAGGTGCAGGATATCTATGGAAGATCTAATCCTCTAGCCAGTTACCAAATCAGCAGGGAGCATGTGACAAATTTGCTGATTAATCTCATTAATTCCTCTAGCCAACAAAACTGCTTCCCTTAATTCTCTTTGTGTTCTAAGCCACAGTTTCTCACACTGTTCCTTCTCTCTCCTCTGCTGGTGTCGGGCTGTTTGGCTGGCTGTGTACTGCCACCTATCACTGCACTTTGGTGGTGCTTCTCAAATGAAATTAGTGGCATTGAGAAGTCCATAGGGACTAATAGAGAATTTCTTACTCTCATTTCTTTTGAAGGCCAATGTTTTGATACGTTTGGCTACTGATTTTAGTTCAGTCAATGGAAGGTTGTATGAATTTTCTTGCACTGAATCATGTTATGTCTGTGTTTAATTTCATCCCAAAGGTTGTTTGTTTAAAAACTGCCGGCCCTGTAGTTGCAGAGCTTTAACCCTAGTTGTCATGTCCTGCAATTTGGACAGCTCTGTGCTCTTAGCTGTAAAGAGGAAGGAGAAATCATGCAAAAGATGCATAGGCTATCTCCTGCTGTGTGGATTTTAGGACTTTGAGATAGCTTTTGAAATATGTTCCGTACTAGAGCACCTATCAGTGCTGGTGTTTTTGTGATTTCACAGGTAATACAGAAATGCTGAGAAAATTACTTTTGTACAGGAAGTGAAAATAAGGCTATGTTGTAAATACTGTGCTTGGGTCTCTCAATCTCTGTGTTGTCAAAGTTGACAGTTTTTTATTCATCTATTTGTAGATCATAGATCATCATGTCTGGAAGAAGAGGAGCTAAACTTATTTATTGATGTGGACTGTATGCATGCAGAAGCAATTATGACCCCTATGCCTGAAGGATTATCACAGCAGCAGGTAAAAGGCTTTTCAAAACCTGGTCTTTTACCTCTTTTTTTTGTTCCCCCTTATTTTCTGCATCAATGGCTGTCAGGTGCCTTCCTCTTCAAACATTCTGGCATATGATATAAAATAAAGGGAGATTAAATTCAGACTAGAATAAGTAGTTTTTTGAAAATTGGTGTGTGTGAAATGTATCAATAAAGAATTCAGCGAGAGATACAAAACGTTTTGCATTATAAAATTAGGAACTACAGTAATTACTTATTTTTCTGCCTAAACATTTCAAGCTGAATGTGATGATTTTGAGTGAAAAAGAAGAGTTTAAGATTTTTTTGCTGAGTCAGAAGACGCTGGTGCTCTAGGAGTTCTCTTTTAAATGCAGAGAACATTCTGTGTACTCTCTGCATCTTAAGATTTCTCCTGATCTAAAAAAAACTTGTCCATGGTAAAGTCAAGTCTACAGAACAGTATAGTTTGCTGTTCACCACCTCAGATTTCTATGGTCACTGTGGAAACCACGTCAGTAGACACTGAAATCAGCATAAGTTTGAATTTTTGGCTGGAAATAAATCCTGTTGGTTCATGTTACTGTATTGTTGTGACAAGTTATAATGACAGTGTGAGAGTTTTTAGTATCTTGTGGCGTAAAGTCATGAGTTGGTCAGTACCTTAAAAAAATGAGTGGCGAAGCTAATGGTATTCTTGAAAAATAAGTTAAAGAGTAGTTGAAGAGAGTGGTATGGGCTTTTGTTTTGCTTGGTGAATTCTGTTTTTCTGATATGTTTAGCACAATGCAGTGCTAGATCTTGTAACGATACAACTACCAAATGTATTACATTACTGTAACATCCCAGCATCACTGAATGCTGTATTTTCCTTCTTTCCAAATATGGGTTTGGGAGTTTCACTGTTTTCTGTAGGTAATTAAAAATGGATGTACTTTCTTCAGGAAAGATAGAGAGCTCTTAATTTGGAGTAAGCTGTTAATTGCTGTGTAGGTCATGATATATATTGTGTATCGTGAAGAGAAGCCCAGCTGAGCAGGGATGGAGTTAGGAAAGCCAAAGCTCATCTGGAGCTTGAGAGATGTGAAGGACAACAAGAAGGGTTCCTTATATGTACACTGACAGCAAAAGGAAGGCTAATAAAAATATGGGTCCCCTGCCTGATGGGACGGGGGACCCTAGTGACAAAGCAGGCTGAGAAAAGTGAGGAAGTCAGTGACACCTTTGCCTCAGCTCTTACTGGTAAGGTTTGTTCTCAGGCCTTTGAAGCCCCCAAGCCAGGGGCAGGTTGTGTTAGGGCAAAGCATTACCTGCAGTGGAAGATACAGCTAAGGTGTACTTTGGCTGGATGGACATGTCCATGAAACTGGGTGGCACATATTTAGTGGTTCTGAAGGTATGGCCTTGATCATCTAAGATGACAGTGACTCAAAAAAATTTAGTTATCACACTCATCCTCAAGAAGGAGGGTCTGGGAAACTAGGGTCTGGCTGGCCTTATCACAGTCCCTGGGAGGTTATGCAGCAAATCCTCCTAGTAGCTGTTTGTGAGTTTGGGAGGGACAGAAGGATGATTAGGAACAGTCTTCAGTAAGTCCATTAGTGCCTGACCAGCCTGTGTGCCTTTGGGGTGACTAACTTGTGGATGGGGAAAATGGAGGGTGTCATTCCACTTCTGCTTTAGCAAGGCCTTCAGCGCAATCTCCAGAAGTATCCTTGTAGCTGTATGTGTAATATAATTCCTGTAGGCAGACTATAAATTGAGTGGAAAGCAGGTTGAAACCTGCTCAGAGGGGTACAATCAGTGGTACAAAGCCCAGCAAGTGGCCGGTGTTAGTGGTGTCTGTCCTGCAGGAGGTGATACAGGCCCAGTGCTGCTTAATGTCTGTATCAGTTCTCTGGGTGCCAGCTGCAGTGCTCCCATCAGCATGTCTGCAGGAGAAACCAAATTGACATAGGCAGCATGTACAATGCTGGAAGGTAAGGCTGCTGTTCAGGGTGACTTGGATGGCTGAGGAGCTGGGCTGACAGCAAGCTCCAGTGATGCCAACAGTGGCAAACGCAAGTCCTGGCTTTTGGTTCAGAGTATCCCTGTGCCACACACAGCACAGGCAGGGGACAGACTACCCAGCAGCCCTGGGGATCCCAATTGGACTGGAAAGCTCCTTCCAACCTGAGTTACCCTGCAGTGAGTTGTCTTTATGGATGTTCTTGCTTTAAACAGTAGGTGGCATGGTAGCTTTTGTTTAAAAGCAAGCTCCTGTTTGAATACTATGTCCTGCTTCGGGTCTCAATCATGTTAGCTTTCACGTCGTTTTAAGCCTGTGACTAGAATTCTTTCGATTTTTTTCTTTTCAAATTTCTTATTTTAAGTTGTTTATGTTTATATGCTATTCCTACTAGCAACAATGCTAATATAAATGTAAGACTTGCATGCAAGCCTATTGGAAGTTACATATATCATGATGACCAATAGGTGCTGTTAAGCATTTATTTTGTGTATTGTACAGCCTGAAAAAGCATAACTCAAACGTATTTATTCTTTTCAAAAGTGTGAACTGTGACTAAGAGTAGCAATGTTATCTTTTATTAGAGCAACCAATACGTTACACCCAATAAAAAACTTAAATCTTGTCTAAGCACAAATTAGACACAATGAATTTTACCACTTATTTCTTTAAGCAAGGCCTCAGATAATTTTGAAGTCTTCCTTTGAAATGCCAGCACTTGAAAGAAAATCCTTACATGACCTACACATAATTTAATAATATGAAATGCAAGTGTGAAGAATTAAAGGCAGCTGAGGAGAAGAAAGCAGGAGGCTGTGGGGATCAGAAGCAGGGGAGTTTCAAGAGAAGCAAGTCTGAGATGTGAATTTCATGGTCTTAGCCTCTCATTTCAAGGCTAGCTTAAAGTAGTAAAAGAAGCAGTTTTGCCTTTCCTTGTACTTCTGGGTAAGTGGCTTGTCCCTGCCTTCCTACCATCTTCTCCCTCAAGCAGAACATCACTTTTGAAAGTTGGATTAGGAAGTGAGTTTGGGTGAAGACAAACCCTTAAAAATAGCAAGAAATATAATCCATAGCAGTTAGAAGTTTTACTTTTAAATCAGATCAATTTCTTTGTCCTTTCTCTCATGTTATCTGCATGTGTATACAGTATGTTTCAGCTAAATCACAGAATTAGGAAGTAAAGAAGGATATGTGATGAATAGTCTGGAGTTTGTAAACATGAAATATGACAGTATTTCCTGAAGCTTACAATTCTGTTGATTGGTATAAATATAGATAAGATTTTCACTTAGGCATGTTAATATCCCCGCAAAAAAAATCCCAACTAAGATAATTCCTCATAATGAATAAATTCATACATCTAAAAATAAAAGATGTTTCAAAATTAGAGTTTGAAATTGGAAACAATCAGCAAAGATTATATAGGCTTACAATAACTGTCGTTGTCTTAAACTTACTATTACTCTAAAATTATTTTTAATGACTCTTGAAGATGTACGGTGTTTATGGTATGGCAGTGCCAGTATTTAAATTGCCTTGTGTTTCTTGCTTTTTATCAGTGTGGGATTTTTACCACGAGCATTCCCACTTATGATAAACATGTTTTCCTTGAAATTAATCAGGTAACTTTATTTCTTCAACAGGTTGTGAGAAGATATATTTTGGGCTCTGTAGTTGATAGTGAGAAGAATTACGTGGATGCTCTGAAAAGAATTTTGGAGGTACTGCAATAACTTTTGCATTCTATGGCTTGGGAATTCGAAAATTAATCAAATTCTTAAAGAATCTGTAGCGTGACACACAGATTCTGCTACAGATGCTTTATGCCAAATGTTCAGAGAGATTTTGTGCGTATGTGCTGTTACGTAATTTGTTTGACTTTTTCTATGTATAGAAGACCCCATTTAAGGCGATTTTAACATATTTATGTATCTTTTTTTTCCCACAGCAATATGAGAAGCCCCTGTCAGAAATGGAACCAAAATTACTGAGTGAAAGAAAACTCAAAATGGTCTTTTACCGTATTAAGGAAATTCTTCAGTGCCATTCAATGTTTCAAATAGCACTGGCGAGTCGTGTCTCTGAATGGGATTCTGTTGAAATGATTGGTGATGTCTTTGTTGCTTCAGTAAGCAAATGCATCGAAACGTATTATTTTTATTTTAGAATTGTTATTCAGTCTCTGTATCTTTCTGTTTAACTTGACCATTTTATATCCCGTGTTCTCCAATTCCTGCAGTAACTGTCAGAGTATATGTGTACCATCATGGTAAGGAAGCTGGCACCAACAGGTGTCTTCAGCTTGGTTAGCAGATGAGAAAGCATTGTGGCCAAAATTTTCAGGCCTTGATCAAACTTTGAGATACTTAAGTAAGCAGTTTCTTTTTCGGAGGAAATAGGTTCAAAAACTCACCATAATAAGGGTGAGATCAAAGCTCAGTTTCGCTTAAAAAGCAGGTAGTTTTATGTATGTGGGACTTTACATATTTACTGGGAATAGAAAAAAAAAAAAAAAAAAAAGAAAAAAAGAACAAACGCAGTACTTGATGTCCTGAGTTCCTGAGTTTGAACTGAGCCTGGAGCACACACACAGAGTATTTGTAAATCCCTTAATGGACCTTCATCCAGTGAAGAACTGGACTAGCCACTGGCTTGAATTACAGGAAACAAAAAGTTGCCATGGTTGATAGAAAGATGTTATTCCCACAGCAGGTGTGTGAATGGAAAGGGAAGGCTACCTACTGGCTGGTTTGAGTACTTTGTTTTGTTGCCACCCAGCTGCTGGAAACTACCACCTTTTCATTTCAGCTGAAAGAGAGCAGGGATGTGCATTTTTGGGTGCTTTGACCCCATTTCAGTGAAAATGAAACGTTTACTAAAGAGTCTGTCTTTAAACCAGATGTATCTTACTTTGACCGAAGCAAATTAGGGTGTACTTACCAGGCGAGCTCTGCAGAACCTTTACTGAGGAGGCAATGGGCAGACAGAGATCTTGCCCTTCATGTGGCTGTTTGCAGGTCACAAAACCTGCTTTCTTGCTAAACATCAGCTAAAGATGGGTTGTGTAGGCTTTGGGAATTCACTTGTTCATTGAATCTGGAAGACAGGCAGCAGTGCATTACCACTGTGAGAAGGTCATGGGATTCCACTAGCTGCTTTGAATCTCAGTGGAGGCTTCTTGATTACACAGAGTCCCCAGGCTTTGCCCTCGGATTGAAGCCAAGGTGAAGCTATTTCTGTAAATCTACATTTTATAATTCATAGCTGCTACATCTGTACATCTCCAAGCTGTGTTTTGCAGAAAAGTTATTTTGGGTATCTTCAGTATTTCTGTACATCCAGCACTGAGCCAAGCAAAAGCCTTTAGCTCCTAACAAAGTGAGTCAGGGCTCTAAATAATACTGTTGGGCATCCTTTGTGCTTATAGTTATGGTCTACCTTTTTATCTTTTTAGTTTTCCAAATCTATGGTATTAGATGCGTACAGTGAATACGTAAACAACTTCAGTACAGCAGTGGGGATTCTTAAGAAAACATGTGCCACCAAACCTGCCTTTCTGGATTTCTTAAAGGTGAGTTCACTCAAGCTTAAAACAGCTGCACATGCGATATGAGTAAGACACTATAAATTAAAAGGGGGAAAATAAGACTATAATACTGTATATTATGTGACTTTGATTTTATGGCTTAGGCATATAAACTCTACAGAGAATTCACTTTCACTACTTTGAGAATGATAACTTGATTCTAGATCCTGGATGTGTTTGGAAGTGCAGAGTGGTGTTTTTTGTTGCTGTTGTTCAGGTCAGTTTATTGGTGTTCACATCGCTGTACTTGGCAAAACATTGGGATTCTTTCTTATCAGGTGAGCATGAAATAAGAGGACTCAGATGGTGAACTATTGTTTTGGATTTATTTTACTTCTAAACTCTTCATTCTGTTGTGCAGTCGTATAGCTGTACTTCCATTCCACAATAATTTACTATTATTTTGCAAATATATTTTTATTTTTTTTTTACAATTTGGAGATAAAATTGATTATTTTTGTGCAGAATGTTTACTGCCCTGATGAATGCAATAGTGTGCATCGTGAGCCTGGCACATGCAGTGGAACTGCTGGGAAGCCTTAGGGGTGATGCCCTACAGAGGGTATGCAAAAACTATTGCAAGGCTTTTAGGCTGTGTGTTACACTGCTAAGAGCCTGGAAGCTCAGTTTGTCTCATTTTCCTGAGAGTCTTGGATTGAGCTGGGCCTCTCAGAGCTGTCACTCTGCCAGGTCTGCCACAGTGGTCCATCAAATGCTGAAGTCGGGTGCCCTTGGCAAGATAAACTGTGAAGCTTTTAGGTTGCTAGAGGATTGGGAAGGGAGGGCCAGGGGAGCTGATTGCTAATCTATCTTCAGATCTTAAAATTAATTCAAAGCATTTTGGAAGTATGGCAGCAGCAGTACACAGGATTGTATTCTGGAAGCCCTAGGCACCACGAAGATGAAACTCTGTAAGGTTACTTCTCACACAGGTATAAGCCCATTGTTCCAGCAGTGGCATCATTTATGCTCTTGACAATCCTTGTCAGTACCAGCACTGGTGCTGCTCCCAGCTAGGGAGTCACAGTTGACTTCTTAGGACAGAGTAAATTTATGTACCACCTGTTTTTTTATTATTATTTTGTCCAACTGCAACTAACAGACTTTGTGCAAGAATTTTCTCCACCAGTGGTCAGGCAAAAAAATGGTTGTGAAAATGTAATCACTGCACAAAAGTTTAATATTGTTTGGTTTTTAATATTGAATATTTCTTCTACTCTTCTTTTTTTTTTTTTTTTTAATCTTTTGTGATTCTGATCAAAATATTCAAAAAGTTGAAATATTTTAGACAAACAGGGCTTCTGAACATGCAAATGAAATTTGTATGTTCTTATCCCCCACTCCTAAAAACCAAAGTAATGGATTCTGATATTTTTCTTTCCAAGCATAAATCAGTGATCTTTTCCCTAGTTTCTTCTAATAAAGAAAATGAAAGTCTTTTTGTTTCCACAGTACTGAGATAATGTTTTCTTTAGATTTCCTCTTAAAAACGCATTGGTTTTCACACATTTATGGTCTCTTAGGCCCAAGGTACAGATCAGCAATAGTAAATTACAGAGTATAAATTGACAAATCACTTGGATTTACAAATTTAAAAACTGGAACAATTATGTTCATTTTGTTGTACTTGAAGTTAAGCAGATGTTTCATTGCATTGCTTATGTTAAAAAGAAAAGAAAAAAGAAAAGAAAAAAGAAAAGATGTGGTTTATCACTGTATACATAGGTACCACATTGCTGGTGAGGCTTCATCCCAGCTGCAGTTACTTAAGGAGGAGATTTAAGTTTGGTTATGTACCAAATACATCACCATAGTGATTAATAGTGATTCTAAAAAAAAATAAATTACTACTTCTAAATGAAAAGAAGGAATATTTGTAGTAGCATTTTTATAATAAATGAAATGATACAGAATATTTACAAGACATCTTTTCATTTTGTAACTGATGGAAATACACTTAAGGGAGTAAACAGTGTGACTGTCTTGCATTGCAGCAGTGCCAGGAGTCAAGCCCTGATCGGATTACACTGTATGGTTTAATGATGAAACCTATCCAGCGCTTTCCACAGTTCATTCTGCTATTGCAGGTAAAGAATATTTACCAAACAGATTTACCCAATAAGTGTTTTTGCTGCATTCTCACATGGCTTGTTTGTGGGATTGCTGGGTAGCTGTCTTCTGCTAAAAGACTATGCTGCAGTGGCAGCGACCACTGGATCCAGGGGAAATATCAAGGAAAAAAATTGCAGTGCATCATCACGTACTGATCTCTGATTGCATGGGCAGGCAATTCACTGTAATTCACAGTTCCCCTCTGTAGACCTGCTCCAGACCAATTTTCAGTGTTTCAAACTCCTTCCAGATCATGTCAAGTCTATCCCAGAGAGAGCTAAAAGTTAGCTGCATTATGCAGGTGTGACACAGGGCAGGCTTCAGGATGAAGGTCCAGGAATTAATGCAGGATAAGGTTTAGAGGAAGTTGTGGTGGGAGGTTGTGGGTAGGTAGCTGTGGCAAGAGCTTTTGAGACAGCACAAGAGATGAAGTTTATTGTGGCAGGAAGCCATAGCGAATTCGTGGTGATTTTTAAGTGCTGTGAGGAAGGAGCAAAAATTTCAAATTGTTCCAACGTGTGCCTACAAAAGGGAAGGGTTTTTTAGCAGCTGTTGTAACCTCCATAGAGTAAGTATGGTCTCCTACTTTAGTATGATATTGCTGTCAGTGTATTAGTGAGGAATAATAATAGTAATAAAGATAATTGAACATTATTATAATAAGAAGTATCAGAGAAGTTTAAATGATTGTTTAGACACCATATTATAATATTGCTTTTCAAATCGTTTTCTATTGTATGCAACTTCTGCTAATCTTTTTTTGTTACATTTGGAGGTTTTACATTTATTTTCAGGTTTCTTTTCTGTACTTTCTTCCTATAAATAATGACCCCATTCAATATCTTTTTTTAATATCTATTAAGATATTCAGGAAAATAAGTGATGCACAGTCTGAATATTCATTAGATGTTCATTGGTCTTATTCTTTAGTAGTATTCAGGTAAGGAATGTAGCAGTAACTTCTGCACACAAGTCCACAGCACATCCTATAATCTTTTGAACTTGAGTTTGGAGTTAATTCTGATTTTTGTTTTCATTTATGATTTCCCTAAAGGATATGTTGAAGAACACTAATAAAGGACATCCTGACAGATTACCTCTACAGATGGCTCTTACCGAACTTGAAACACTGGCAGAGAAGTTAAATGAAAGGAAAAGGGATGCGGATCAACGCTGTGAAATAAAACAGATAGCAAAAGCAATGAACGAACGTTATCTGAACAAGGTTAGGAAGCAGAAATGTGTGATGGAAGAGTCAGTTTATTATTAGTTTCTGGGTCTTGAACAATCTTTAGAATGGACTCTGAAGGGGCACCTGCGTTTTTTTCTGTAGTGCTTGACACCATGGGGTTGTTCTGGTGGTAGGTGTGAGAAGTGAGTTACCTTCAAGACAGAATGGGTTCACTGGTTTAAACCACAGTGTGTTGGGGTGGGTAAAATGCTGAAATAGCAGCAGCAGTGCTGGTATTTTGTGGCAGTGTAGAAAATAGCAATGTTTTCTTTTTCTGTATCAAGTTTTCAAGGAAATCTTCTGCATGAGAAACTTCAACTTAAATTTATCCTAGAACCAAGGAATTACTCCTGTGTAAAGGAAGGAACCAGTTTCTTACACCACAGTGCTTCCAACTGCAGAGTGGTTGAGAGTGTGCTATTGAACATGTCCAATATCTTTCCTGTCTTGAAGAACAGCCCAGTCTGTTTCATTCATATATTTAGATCTTATAATAGAAATGTCTTTGAAGAACTGCGGAAGACATTCAGTTATGGGGAAGGAAAAATTTTCTTTGAGTTTGTTAGTAGCTATCTGTATTGTAGATATATGTATGCTTATTTGCATCATAAATGCTTCTGTTTTTCCCAGTGCTTCAATTATTGCTTTCATGAAGTTAGAGATGATTGTACTTATTCTGGCATGGAGTAATGGAGGCATGCTAAAGGAGTGCAAGGAGTGCTTTTGTCTGTGATTCATAAAAACCCTGGTAGTTTTAAGAATAGAAAGTAGTCAACCAGAACATACTTCTACTAAGCTCTTTATGAAAAAAGAAATACTGAATTTATTGTCATCCTGGCATATTATTTCCATTCTAAGTGCATTAAAGAATGGGTTCAGGTAATTTACTTTTTCTCGTTCTCATACTCCTGCTTTTTGAATTAGCTACTAATGATTATCTACAAGTGACTGAAAGAGTTAAAGACACAGAGTGTGCCCTTTAGCAGGTGGTCCAGATTTCTTTTTATCAGTTGATAGCAACTGTAAAGTCTCATGTTCTGTACCAGGAGATTTGAGATCTAGCTGCGTAGTCACTTCAAATCATTTAGCGCCTTGTGCAACTTGTGACTTAATGTTTGCTTATACAGATTTCGACAATGCCATTAAACAATGCCAGGCAAGGTGAAACAGGTGGTGAAGGAAATGGATAGATAGGAAATGGGTGCGTTGCAGACCATTTTGTTTTCTCTGCCACTATGGAGATGTATTTGACCTGTAAGGAATTGGTTCATGCTTGCACGCAAGGCTGAGTCTCAGCACTTGAAGAAAATTTGCAGGAACAGTTTACATGTCCTGCACCTTTTGTGTGTGTCATGTTCTTGGCAGTCTGTGGAAATATGCCAGCTGCACTCCTTCACTGGTTTTGTAAGCCAATGTAGACAGAGAAGCTGAAAGCATTCTTCTTGCACCCACTCTGACTTGCCCCTTTGTGATGGCTGGAACCATGTGTAATGTTTAAACGGACTATGAAAGAAGAGGTGAAGGAAGGAAGTAATGGAAACTGTGGAAGCTATGACTTTTTTTTTTCATTAGAGGATCTTTATCAATATGGAAGACTTTCAGAGCAATTACATGTTCCATATGAAGAATTAAAACCCCTGCAGGACATATCCTGGGGTTATGTTACTGCTGCAGGAAATGAAAAGCAAATCAGTAAAGACACTTAATTCATTTGGCAAATTCACTTGTGAGCATTTGTAGTCATATGGCAATATTGCGTTGTTGTTGTTGTTGTTCTGAATGTTAGATGAATAATGTATAATAGACGATGTTGATTGTTTTTAAAATCTAGTTACTTAGCAGTGGAAACAGATACCTCGTACGGACTGATGATATGGTTGAAACAGTTTACAGTGACAAAGGAGAAATTATCAAAACCAAAGAACGGCGACTTTTCATGTTAAATGATGTGCTGATGTGTGCAACGGTAAACATACGGTAAGACTTAACTAATATTTTTTAAATTATCATTCAAGTTTAAGCTGGAAATGATGACAGTGAAAAGAGTTTTTGTTGTTGTTGTTTTTACTATGTCTAATGATCTCTATCAGTTGTCATAATGAATGGACAGCTGGCTTTTATACACTCTTCTAAATTGCCTGCTGATATTTTGAAGTTCCAGAATAAATTTGTGTGTGTGAGCATATATACGTGTGTGTGTGCGTGTGTGTGTATATATATATATATATATATATATATATATATATCTCAGTTGGAAACTGCAGTTAGAAATGTGCTGTAGAATCATCAGTGTGCATTAGGGTAGAGTGGAGTGCAGATATACCACGGTAGGTTTTTTTTCTCTTCTTCCTTAAATTCGTGCTGTCACATATCTGTAACCTGACACGATATGGAAGTTAAAACAAAACCAAAGCTAATGCGTGTAGCTAGAGAAAAGAAAAAAAAAAAAAAAAAAAAGGAACACGCTAATGAAATTCCAGCTGGGGAAGGGTTTTTATCTCTGAGACCAAATGTTGAAGGATTAAAGTTGAGGTGCTTTGAAGAAAGCATTTTTTTTAACATGCCTTCTGTTTTAGTTGGCTGTAGCAATTACTGTTACTATAGCACTGTGTATGCCAAGGTCACACTCACATTCCAATGTTGCTTGTATCATGAATTGCTTTGTGTGTTGGTACATTCTGACAGAGAAAATGTAGACTGTTAAAATCTTCCAAAAACAGCTTTTCTTAAGCATAATATGAGTTGTTACGTTAGTTCGTTGGTGAAGTCTGAATGCAGCACACATTTTTGCAGTAGTGTGAATGCTTGGTCTCACATTAGTGAGCAAGAAGTACGTTTTCTGAAGAGCAGTTATTACATAGCAAAAGCTTATATCCAATTATCCCAGGAATCAATTCTGTTCTTTAGTAGCTTTTGACCACTTATTTTCATCATTGTCTTGGATTTTTTGTAGTTGGTCCTGAAGTGGCAATGTGCACTCTGTTTTCACTTGGCGTCTGAAAAGTTCATGATTTTGCCAAGTCTCTGGGTTCCTTGTTAAGTCAACAGTTCCAGTTATCACTAACAGCACTGTTGTTCCTGACATTAACTGTTTTTTTCACTGCAGAAGAAACTACTTTGTCAGGCAAAATATAGTTAGGGAATGAAGGAAATAATATGATAAATTTCATTGATTACACTAGTATACAGTCCAGAATTTTTGGTCCAAATGAGCTGTAGTTTCATTTTAGCTGTGTAGAAGTTAGGCATCTAATCTAAGCTAGGCTTCTGTTATAGCAGTGGTTTTCAAACTCAGCTTTGTGCACGCCTACCTGTTGACCGCTGAAGGTGTAAACTTCTTCAGAGAACTTACATGTACAGGTAGCAGAACAGCACGTGTCAGCTCAGTTTTCTTAACCACCTTTTATCAGTCTTTACAGAAATAGTCAGACATCCCAGGAGCCTGGCAGGCGTTGGTTCCAGAACAATATTCTGTAGCTGGCAAAAGATGCATTTCTGCAGTCCGTGACCCCCAGAAGGTCCTTCTTCACGTGTAGCCTAGATGTCCGGCTTAAACTGGAGACCTAACTTTTAAGTAGTGGGAGTTGGACAGGGTGGATGCTATCCCTAGCGACTGAACAGCTGTGTCCTGCCCTGTCATGTTTTCTTTCTTTTTAACTAGATCTAGAGTTCATAAATATTTGCTTAAGTTGTGGTACTTTTGTTTTTTCTGTTCATTCTTGTCTCTCCTTTGAAACAGAAGTGTGACTGTGTGGTGAATAATTAGCTGACTAGCTGAATGTTGGTGTCCAGATACTGTTCTCACTAAACACTCCGGGCCGATTTCTCCAAAGCTTTTATTTTGCTTACTTCAGCCGTGCTTTCTGTGAAGGAAACATTCCTGTTTCCTTTCATATCTCTTTTGTGCTTGATAGTAGATGTTTGTTACATATGCTTGAATGTGTGAATAACAGAATGAAACAAAGGAAAAGGAGCCAGTGAATTCCATTTCTATTTCAAGTAAAGCTTCCTCAGCGTGCTGTTTCCTCTGAAATGCCTGTTGTGATGTACACATCCGTTAGCAGCAGTTCACGTGTAGATTCCTCTTAGAAACCACAGCAATTGCAAAAAGTCTGCTGTAAAGAACATCCTGGGCTTTGGGCTTCGCAGAAACGTTGGCTTGTCAGCAATTGAGAGGTTGCATTGACCTTCCTCTTCCTGGTAGTCGTTTCAAGGTCCCGTCATCCAGGCTTTCTTGAATGCAGCAGTTACTGCTTTTTAGCACTGTTTCAAGTACTGTCCTAAAAGACAGTACAAGCAAAAAGAACTAGGAAAAAGTGGAGCCATAGTATTGTCCTATGGGCTCGTGTTTGGATGTCAAGATGCATATTGATTTTAAAAGATCCCACAATCACAGAATGGCTCGGATTGGAAGGGACCTTGAAGATCACCAAGTTCCAACCCTCCTGCCGTGGGAAGGGACACCTCCCAGTAGATCAGGTTGCCCAGGGCCACATCTAACATGGCCTTGAACACCTCCAGGGATGGGGTATCCACAGGTTCTCTGGGCAACCTGTTCCAGTGCCTCACCTCCCTCTGAGTGAAGAATTTCCTCCTGATCTCTAATCTGAATTTCCCCCCTGTTAGATTAAAAACATTCCCCCTTGTCCTGTCATTATCTGATAGAGCAAAGAGTATCTCTCCATCTTTTAAGTTCTGTTTAACTACTGAAAAACTGCAATGATAGAAATGTAGGGTCTGTTGATGGCAGTCCTGTGCTGTCTGTAAACAGGATTATCTGCACCTGCATAGCTATCTTTGTACTCGAACAAAGGTCAGTCACAAAAGTCATCCTGATGCATGTATTTCTTTAAAGTTTTACACAGTACTCAGTCTGCTGAACAGCAGATTTTCTGAATTAATAAATAGAATGCCATAAAACACAGTGACTTGCCACAACAATAATCTGTGTATGTGTATCTTCCAGCTCATCCTACGAAAGCAGTGGCACTGTGACAACTGGCCAGAGGTATTTATTAAAATGGAGCGTACCACTGGGACAAGTGGAAGTCATAGAGTACGGCAGCAGTGAGGGCCAAGGAGAGAACTGCAGGTTTCCACCCCAGCACTCTGCTGAAAATGTCGTCATTAACTCTAAGCCAAGTAAGTGACAGCTGTTACAGATTTACATATTTCATTTTTTTGCTAAAATACATATGTCAATTGCAGTGGGCTACAGAATACAAAGGATTTGGTGCAAGAAGAATTCTATAACATGGACATTAACTTAATCTCTTCCTTTGGAAACTGAGAACTCAAGTGCTAAGACAATCTCTTGCCTTGCAGCGTGAATTAGTTGTGTTTGTCCTATTTCAGAGTTTTATGCATGAATGCATAAACAATTCTAGAAGTTTAAATCCTGAATGTGTATGGACATGCAGTAGATTTTTCTTGGTGTAGTAGGGCAGTTATCCAATGGTAGCTGGTTGTACAAATGTTCTTATCCCAGAGTTACAGTGAGGAATTTCTCTTTGATAAAGTTGACAAGCCAACCTGTTGCTGTGGCATCAGAGTCTGGCCACAAGTGGTTACTGAAGGGCAGAAGTTACTTCTCTGACGTCTATAGTATCCCGCCCTTCGAGCACGGTATCAAGTTCTTCAAGGAAGAAAACCCAAACACTTTAATATTAATTTTGATGAGTGTTTTAAAAAATATGCCAATAGAGAACTTCCTCCCAGCCTCTCTCCAAAAATGACCTAAGGCTCTGAAGTTTGCAAGTTCTTTCTGTGCTCATTAATCCATCCTACAAGCTTGCCAACTGCCCTCAAGAGATGTATAAATTTCAAGAGTTTACTCAGTAGCTAGCCTTATATTTATATATATATATATAAATTCTGTATTTGTAAGCATATTTAATATACCTAGATTGTGAAGCATATTAATGGATTGTAATTTAGATTGGTTTCAGTGCTAGCTCTGGGCATTATTTCACACTACGTTTATTTAATATTGCATGCTTGGCCTTGTGATTTTTTCCACAGTTGTGCTGTAAGGAGGCAAAAATATTATACTTCAGAACTGAGGTGTGGCTGCAGCATTTAATACCCCCCTTATTCTTAATGACAGTGTCAGGCCTTTTTGCTCCTCCCTTTTTAAATAGCCTAAGAACATTTTTATAGGTATTTATGACTCTTTTTCAAGGACGACCTCATTCCTAGAACTCCTTTAAAACGTTAATGGTTTATTTAGACAACGAGATTAGAGCTCTTAAACTATAGATTAACAGGTGCTGTATACATGACCCCAAGAGGAGTGAGTACAAGGGACCGTGTAACTTAGAATTGGTTCCCCTCATAAGAGTATGTAGGTGGAACAGCTTATGAATATTGCTAGCGCAACTTTATTCAGCAGCTTCATAATTGATTATATCAAGCCCTTGCCTGTCAGCAAAATCACATAGGAAGTGGAGGATGAAGGGAGAAAGAAAAAACCCTTACCCAAACTATCCTGTAGAAACTACTTGATTTTTTTGGTTTTGAGGTTTCTGTTTCATGATGTGTGGTAACAATAAAAGAAAAAAAAAAAAAAAAGACTTTGTACATCATTTGTAGTCTCAAACTTTAAATTAAATTGTGCTCAACAGATAAAAGGCAAGGTGAATTTGCTGTTCACTTAGTAAGCTCTGATCACTGCATTAATTCAGTCTTCTAATAAAAAGGATTGAAAGGTAATAATTAAAAAGTTTATGAAGGATACTGGTTATACAAATGAATAAATCTTCTCTCAATTTTAATCAAGCATTTCTCTGAAATGATCCAACTAAATCAATTATAATCAGTCATGAAAAAGGATGAGCTTAGCTTTGCTATTTGCATGTAGTGCTGTGTCAGCACTAGCTGTTACTCTGAATGCAGACTTGTCCGAAATGACCTGTATAGACAAGTTTGAAGAGACGCTTAATTGTGTTCGTTTTTCTGTAGAGGTGCTCTCTTAGTTCCAGTTTTCTTAGCTGCAGAAGATTAAAGAAGCTCAGAAAATAGTCTTCTTGCAGAGAGAAGGGATTGGTTAGACAGTAGTGGTTCACTGTTGCTTAGCTGCACCTACCAAGGTACTGTATTTTATATTTGATGATGACACATCATCATTGTAGTCTTGCATTGTCAGTGAAATATTTTGGGTGTTTAACACAAATGACAAAGCATTACTGGCAAAATATTCAATCATTGCTTGGCTGAAAATACATCACTTTATAGTCATATGTTGCGTTTCCCTCTGGTTTTGAAGTATTCCAAGGAACTGCTGTGGCTTCATGGAATGTGTTTTTAATCTGTTGAAGAGCAAGACAGCCTAAACATCTAATGATCGAGAGCAATTTGGGATGCTAGAGGCAAAATCGTGGTTTCCTTGAACTAGAACCATGTGTAGGTCTGTGTTTTCACCTCTCATTTCTCTCTGTGGAAACTGGAGAAGAGCAGAATGATGATGATTCTGTGTAAAAGCAATAGGGGGGTCACCTCTTCCATTTCTGGAGAACCGAGTAAAGAAAGTTTGTATCTGCAGCACACTGGGTTAAATATTTCCCCCATTAAGGCTATTTACTTATATTACTGTTGCGATCAACAAGAATTCTGTATAGTGTCTGGTTGTGTCCTTGTGAGGATTACAAGTTGTGCCATGATGAGAAAAATGTGATTAACTTTTTTTCCCCACCAGAATCCTTGAATTCTATGACAGAAGACAACTGCCATAAGCGTAGTATCTCACTAGTAACAGCTAAATGCAAATGGCACCCTAAGCTTTCTACCACGTTGCAAGAAAAAATATTTTAAAGATGCAAATTTTACTTTGGGTGTTGCAGGAAAAGTAATAGCCGAATTTGAATTAATCCTGTATAGGTTGTAATATGCAACTGCTGAAAGGTTGAAAGGTTTTGTTAGTACCTATAAATCAAGGGTGTACTTTAGTACTGTTTTAAAGAAAAACAAATGTTGCGGGAACATTGTTTTCAGTTAGCAAAATCATAAATTTGCAGTTTTCTACTCAGTTCTGCTTTGTGTACCAGTCGTTTATCTCTGAATTTTAGAGGAGAATCCATTTAGGGGCTGTTCAGTTAAACTTTTTTTTTCTTAAGGCTTTCTTGTCTCTTGCCAAGAGATACTGTGTGGCCTGAGGGTGTGTGTGGGGAAAGCAGAAAAAAATCTGAGTTTGTTCTGCTATGATCCTTCTGTCTTTGATGTGCTTTTCCCTTACTCCTGTTATTCTCCCCTAGCACCATAAGTAGATTATGAGATCTTTTAATTATGAACATGGAGAAAGATTGAAGTCTCAGCTGTTTGGCAGATTCCTTATATTTGTACTGTACTTAATACTGTTTTGTCATGGGGAACAATTATAACTTGTGTTTGCTTCCTGTAACAATATTTAAAGCACAAAACATTTCATATTCTCAATTTTCAGGAAAAACATAAAAAAAAAAAAAAATAATCGTGTTTTATGGGATTTTTTTGAGCGAATCCAGCAGAGCCTTGTTCCCTGTATGAGTTAATCTTTGAAAGTCTGTGAGTGTAAGCCTCTGGCACCCCAACCAGATGGTTCCTGTAGAAATAGCTACCTTAACTTTGTATGCCAAAGAGGTCTGATGTGTTAATTTACTTCAGTGGAACCTTTTGCAGCAGGATGAAGTTCTTCCCCAGTAAATCCACATACTGTTTGTATCGGCTATACTGATTCTCCTCTACATCCCAATCCTTTTAATGGTGCTGGTTCATGCGAAGAAGCATAGACACATTTATGGTGTTGAAAAATTGAATTAATGGGAAAAAAATTAATGTTGTTATGAACAGGAAGTTTTGATTCACTTGTGCTGGAAGAATTGTGTCATATAACGGATTTCAGTAATCGGTATTTGAAGCATGTTTAAAGTGGTTATGAGAGCATTTGATTTGTTTTTACGGTAAGATATGAAAGATGGTATAATGCTAGGTGAGGTTGCAAAGTGCAAGAAACAAGAACTGTGCTTCAGGACTCAAAAGGAACTTGGCAAAGGGATTGTGTTATGTGAGGAGAACCCTAGGTAATAAATGGTTGAAAAGCTCAGAAGAGACACTTACCTTAATTACACATCTTCAATACTTAATGTCAATTAGTGAATTCCATTCTTCCATTCAGTTTTGTTGATACTTGCATCGACTTCACTCTATCTGCACTACTGACAGTGACAGATTCAACGTTCGCATCTAGATGACTAGTTTCATTCGGTTTGGTTTTCCTTTCTTTTTCTGCTTGCTTTTGCCCCAGACAGCTATGTGCTTATTATGGTCCTGAGGGAATGAACATCAAGTTTAAGGCCTCCTGAATGTTAATATTTGCTCTGTCTGTTTGTGGGTCAGTCTTACTGTTCTGTGCATTGGTTTCCTCACCTATAATACGATCTCTAGTCTGGGTGGGAGGCCTTAAGCAGTCAAAGTATCTCAGGCATGTAATGCATCTTGTGGAAATCTAATGGAGACCACAGTTCACTTAAAACCACCCACAGGTAAATCAGTATCTTGGATAATCCTATTATCTCACAGAAGAATTGAAAGAGTAATCCAAGGCTATTCAAGTACCAGGTATTGCTAACCTATTTTTTTTTTTTTTTTTTTTTAATGTAAGCATCTAAAGCAATCAATACATTTGTTTTGCTATCTTTTTCACCATTATATGCTACTTTATTCTGAATGTTCCCTAGTAGTTGAAAGGATTTACCTATTGGCTATTTCCTTGTCTTCATGTTTATTACATTTTTTTTCTGTTGGCTTTTGATGAAGTTTACTGCAGTGTTGCATTGTAATAAATGATAATCATTCAATCAAAAAGGAAAAGCCAACTGAATTTATAGAAAGAGGGTGGCAGGTAAATTAAATGCTACTTATCTTCTTGTGATGAAAAAGAGGGAGGGTGAAAGAGCAGTGAGCACAAATTGTTTTTTAATCCAGTCCTAAATATGTCTCCAAAAGTTATAAAAATAGGGTCAAAGGCAAAATTGTAACTTCTCGTTAAAATGTACTGTGTTCCATTCTAGAAGAATGAGAAGAATGAGATCTTCACTTAAAAATCACCCTTCTGGAAATAGAATCACTGATTAAAAAAAATATATATATATATTTCACAGCTCTTTAAAGGGGTATGTAGGAACAATAGGTAAATACACTCTCCAGAGTTTGTTTCTTAGACCCCAGCATGTATTTTTATGAGTTTGCAATTTCTGCAGGCTGTTGACAGATGGTGAAATGTGGGTTCTGTGCTGAGATGAATTTCTGTTTGGTGCTGCAGTGACAGCGACCACCCTGAGTTGTC
The DNA here is from genome assembly GCF_009819795.1 of Aythya fuligula. NCBI lineage: Eukaryota > Metazoa > Chordata > Aves > Anseriformes > Anatidae > Aythya > Aythya fuligula. The sequence continues at coordinate 97,335,605 of NC_045561.1, read as the reverse complement.
TGTTTACTGATGCTCAGGGCAGCTCAAGAACAAACAGCGTGAGCTGTAAAAGTTTTACACAGTGTTTAATGTAAGAAGACTGCACTGTAAAGGCTCAGAAGCAAAGAGAGTGGCCTAAACATGCTGCCGTCACTGAGTGAGAAGCCCGTGCCTGTCAGCAGCATCTTGGCTTTCTGCTGCTAGTGGTATTCATTAGGAGTGATATGCAGCATAGGCTATTACTTAAGCAAAGAACCATTTAATTTTAACCATATGGCTAAAAGCTGAAAGAGAAAATGAGCAAGACCCATCTGTACAATATATATCATGCAGTGATGAGTGTGGGAGATAACAGTAAAATGAAATAAATGGTTTAGCACGTTTGAGTTTATGGCAGAGTTTTAATGTTATTTTTTTGTTGTTGTTTCACAGATTTTCAGTTCATTGCAAAAATCAAACCTCAGCTTCACTAAATTGTGATTTCTCTGCTTTCCTGATCAGTCTAGGGATAAATTTTACTCCATTTCCGCTTGCTTATGGTCTTGATCTCTGTTGTTTTTGTTTGTTGTCAGGCGTAACACAACACTGAAGTGCAGACGTGATTCTTCTGCGTTTCCTTCTGCTTTGTGCAGTCGGTTCATGTAGGTCTGTGAGTGTTACCAGGGAAACAGGTAGGGGTGTTTGATGGGCTACAGTGTATGAGCACTTGTGTTTCTGCCACTGTCTTCTTACTCAATGGAAGAACAGTTTTTCTCAAAAACAGAAATAATGCTGCTGCAAAAGCCATTACCACTGAAACTGACTTTTGCTGCTTTGTCCAATGAGAAATGTGGAGTTAGGGAAGGAAAATATGAAGGAAATAAAGCTGCTTTGTCATCACTTTCAGGCTGAACAATTATAATACATCATTTAATACTCAGTCTTGCTTACTGCGGACATTACACCAACTCTAGCATTGGTGATAAGGCTTTAAAATTATGATAATGGCATGAATTGCTAGGTGACCTAACTTTCATCGCTGGGATGAATTTACACTGGTATCATCTCTGGGATGATTTACACTGACAGTGTAAATCTTTGTTTCAAAACTAGTGAAAATAATCTGTATACTAAAGTAATGTAATGTGCATAAATGTAAACTATTGTTAATATATGTGAACAAAAGACCAGAGATTTTAAATAAATCTCACTCCAAACACAGCCTGTTCAGCCAAGCAAACCCAGAGACATTATATAGTTCACTGGCTCAGCAGATACGTGTTTTCAACTGGTGGATTATGCATAGATTAAATTAGGTGTTACATTTTTATCTCACCCACTTTAGAAGAGACTCCTTCCTTTGCTTTTCATACCCTTTTTAGTGGTTGTAGGGCTTTGACATTCAGCTCACAGAAACCTTTTTGTGGCTTGGCAGAGGTCTTATTCACATCTTGACACAGAGTAGTAAAATGAGTAGAAACTATGAGCAAACGAGTATGAAAAAGGGAGGTTGAGCTCCCTCACAGTACAATTTCCACATGAGTTGCAGATATTCTAGTCTCAAATTCAGTGGAAACCACTGACAGCCTGGCCAGCGTATGGTCCCTTGCAGACCTATCTCAAGATAGTTCGTTGCAGTACTATGATCATGTAAGTACATTCAGACATGCACTTTCACTGCCTGTTCATGTCATTGTTTATCTTCTCACATCCAGTTGTGGTAGTTTCACCCTGATGGGCAGCTGAGCTTCACCACACTGCTCTCTCGCTCCTAAAAAGAATGAGAAGAGAAAATACAATGAAAAGGGCTCAAGGGCAGGGATAAGGGCAGGGAGATTGCTTGCCAATTACTGTCACTGACAAAACAGACTCAGCACAGGGAGATTAATGTAATTTATTGCCTATTGATAGCAGAGTAGAACAGTGACAAACCAAATAGCAAACCAAAACCACCTTCCCCCTATCTACGCTCTTCTGCTTCCTCCCCCCAAGCAGCGCAGGAGAACAGAGAATGGGGGCTGCAGTCAGTCCCTGACACTTTGTCTCTGCCGCTCCCTCACGATCACTCTCTGCCCCTGCTCGCCTTGGGGTCCCTCCCACGGGATGCCGTCCTTCCTGAACTGATCCTGCAGGGGCTGCCCACAGGCAGCAGCTCTTCAAGAACTGCTCCCACATGGCTCCGTACCACGGGGTCCATCCCCCAGGATCAAACTTCTCCATCACGGGTCCCCCACAGGTGGGCGGCAGCTCCCCCCAAACCCCCTGCTCCTGTGTGGGCTCCTCTCCACAGGCTGCAGCTCTGGCCCGGGGCCTGCTCCCGCGGGGACTCTCCATGGGCCGCAGCCTCCTCGAGGCCACATCCACCTGCTCCACCGGGGGCTCCTCCACGGGCTGCAGCGTGGAGATCTGCTCCATGTGGGACCCATGGGCTGCAGGGGGACAGCCTGCTCCACCAGGGGCCTCTCCACAAGCTTCAGGGGAATTTCTGCTGTATGCCTGGAGCACCTCCTGCCCTCCTGCTGCACTGACTTTGGGGGCTGCAGGGCTGCTTCTCTCATTTTCACACTCCTCTCTCTGAGCTGCAGTTGCACAGCAGGTATTTTTTTCCATTTCTTCAATCTGCTCTCCCAGAGGCCCACCCAGTGTCACTCACTGGCTCAGCTCTGGGCAACAGCGGGTCCCTTTTGGAGCCAGCCAGAGCTGGCTCCGATCTGACATGGGGCATCTGCTGGGCTCTGCCCACAGAGGCCACCCCTGCAGCCCCCCTGCTTACAAAACTGCCGTGTAAGCCCAACACACCAGTTCCTCTCATATCCTTTACAGCCATGCAGTCACACTCCAGAGGCTCCTTGCAGCTTCCCTCGCTTCTTATGAGGTGGAGGCTTCTAGGTTCCTTCTGCCCTCCCGTTGGACCCTGCAGGTGGAAAGGGTGAGGAAAGAGCTGTAGCACCTCTCTGCTTTCATTCTACAGTCTCTTTGCTTCCAGGATTTTCTTTCCCCATGGAAACAGAGACAGGAACTTGAGGTGCTCTGACTTGTACCTGCAGTCAGTAGGTGGCCCAGGGAGGCACTTTGTATCTGTCCTCCTGGTGTGCTGCAGAGGAACTGGGCTGTGGGCTGAATTTCATCTATCAGTCATCCTGTTTCCCTCCCTCCTGTTCCCTACTGGTATAGCTGTTTCTGTCACTAGGAAAAATATTTATGGTGTTTTACCTCTAAAATTCCCTGCACTGTCAAGATTAGCTGAAGATTAATGTAATCCCTAAACCATGCTCACAGTGTATGAGCTACTTCTCACCCTCTTAAAAAGCTTTGCTTGTTGTTCTTGCATAATTTTACTCATGAATGGTATAGCATTATAATTGCTTGCATTTAATACCTTGTACAGTATTTGCAGTTGCAAGCTGCTGATTTTATCTGCACATTACTCAAGCTGTGTGAATAAGCAGGTTTGTGGTTGGACAGTAATTCTGTCCAAATTTTTGTGCGACCTATTTCTTTGGTGTTCAGATCTGATAGAATGAGCATGTATTGAGGCAGGTCTCAGCATTCATGCAGTTACCACTTAAGAGCTGGCAGGGAGGCAAAGCATGTTAAAAAATACTTGTCAGGATGAAGACTTGGACGATTTGTTTTCCAGTCTGTTTTATGTGTACTGGGTGGCACTGAGGACTTGGTTCATTATTCAGTGAGAATAAATACATTAAAAGAATTTTAGAAACTCAGATTATCATATTCAGTAATTTAGCTCTGAGAAATTACCTGTAGGTGCTTATATGATTAAAGTGCAATTAAGATTTCTTCCTTTGCAGAGGTTAGCCTGAGTAATGTCTCCTCATGTTTATGATAATGCTCTTCATGTTGGATGATGATGATGGTCTGTCCTGACAGTGTTGGTAATTAGGTTTGCTTGCACCGTGTCTGGATTTAGCAGTTCATGTTCTACTGATCTCAGGGTGTTTTATTGCTTGTCACTTAATATTCTGTACATGTTTGTGCTGCTTCTTCCCTGTACAAGACTGTTAATAATATTAATAAACCTTATTTAGGGTTGTGCTGAAAAGCTACATTGAGTACAGCTGCTCACCCTTTTACCGATGGCTGCCAGCTAAGCTTTTGTGTCTTGAGATCATTCCTCATTTCCTATTTACTTCAACTTCCCAACCTAGAGACAAACACTACCCTGTGAATATTTAGTTTGGATCTGAGAATTTTATGAAACCTAGGGTGAACTAGGTTTGAGCAACAGTCAGTGGCTTAGGTTTTTCAGGGGCATGCAACTGCTGAGATCATGAGTTTGATTTGGCATGAAAGAACAAATGGGGCTAAGACAAAAATCTGCTTTTCGTTTATGAACTTTAAATTGATCTATGGGCGTGTTTGTCTTCAGATTCCCTCCATGAAGATGGGTTTTGGTTCCCAAGCCTACTTCTTTGGTATTTTACTGGAATTTCAGTTGGCTATTAAAACACTCTCGTAAAAGAAAAAACAGAAAACAAACCCTACACGCATGCTTTCCTGAGGTGCCTATGGAAACAGGAACAATGTGTGTAAGCAAGTTGAAAGACACAGATAGGAGTGGTGCTGTGTGGGAGCTGTCAAGTACTCTGCTTACATAACAGCATGTGCAGGAAGCTAGTGGTTCAGCATCTAAAAATCAGGTCTCATCTGCTTTGTCACCGGCTTTCACGTTTGTAAAGAATTTTCAGACAGAAGGAGCTAGAGCTAAGGAGGCACTTTCCTTGTGTGCAGCTGCTGAGTTCATTTGTCGTCTTCTGTACAGGGGAAGTTTAGGAGCAGTGGGGCAATTGTCTTCACCCACCTTCCAGTGAAAGTGAAGTGTTTAATCACAAAGGTTTTTACAAAGGGAAGGGGTTTAGTATTTAGCAATGGTCATTACTACCAATCACTAAGTGAAAGACAGTATTCCGAGTATTCATAATCTTTTTACCAACTCTGTTGATCAGTTCTTAAACAGATGGCTTGTGTATGTAAATGTCATATGAAAGTCTTCTTTTCTACTTGCATCAAGAAAATTAGTTTCACTAGACCATCTTAGGGGGAATGTTTTTTTCTCTGTTTTTCTTGATCCCTTACCCAGAGCAGCTATAAGGCATTTGTCCTGTGTATTTTGCATTCCAGTGTATCTGTAGGAGCAGGGTCCCAATGTAGAGGAAGAATTCCTGAATTGCAGTACTTGGACCTTATTAATGCTTTCTGGCTTTCCTTCTTTAAATCAATTCTCAAGATCCTCAGAGAACAGAAAACTATCTTAACTTCTGATATAATTTTCTCTCTCTCTCCATTCTTTTCCTTCTTGAAGGTTGGCCATCAAGAACTGAGCAATGTGATGCTCTCAGTCCACTGTTCCTGTATGAGAAATCAGTGAAAAATTTCCAGGATAGACACGAAATCACATTTAAAACAAAACAGTGAGATAGTTCTGATAGCACTGAAATAGCTTTAAATGTATTATTGCTACATCATCATTGTTAACATGTTCAGGCTAAACTGTCTCAGACATCTGTCCAATTTATTATGAGGTGATCAAGAACTCATCTGTTATCATGATGATCTGCTTTCCAGCCCAGTGCACAAATTTCTCTGTGCTAATGTAGACTTAAATGCTGTGGAAGGGGCCTATCTTTTATTATTTGTTCCGAGAGCATGATTCTATACGATTACCAGTTTGTTATGCCTTCCTCAGACACAGCAACTTTTAAAGTTACCTCCCACATATATAACTTCTCCCCAGATCCCGGATGATTTTTATGCTCAAGATGAGGATTGAATCTTTTCCAGAGTTCTTTCCTTCACAACACTTGATGTTTCAGTATGCTGCCTGGATACACACAGATGGCTCAGTGGGAGGAAGCAATTTGAGTGCACTCAGCCTCAAACACCAAATCACAAATGGCAAGTCAGATTTGGGATTTATCAGCCTTTCAGCGTAGTCTGCAAATCTGGCACGTTCTGCAAGGGTGCCATTAACTTTGTGTTGCCCCTCAATAAAGCTGCAACTATAGTCAGGAAAATAGCCTTTCCCTGCTTTTATTACATGACTATTTGTGAACTTCCATCCTGTATACTGCACAATCTGACTTCAGGGCTCTGCATCTATCAGTTGAAGTAACCTCTCTGAGGACCTTGAATTTCTCTGATGCATCAGTTCTCAGTTCATGTCAGTATGTTTGTTTTTTTTTTTTTTTTTTCAAAGCACATTGTATTGACGTGTTGTGTTTTTTGAACCATAAAGGGAAAAGGTCATTACTATAATCATACTCAGAGCAGATCATGTCAATATTGGTTACTCTGCAGTAAAAAAGGTACCCAGGAGTTGGACTCAATGATCCTTGTGGGTCCCTTCCAGCTCGGGATGTCCTGTGACTGTGTGTGTGTCTGTTAACCATCTTCGGCTTAATATGACACATGGTTCAGAAATCTTTTCAAGAATACTTGTAATATTGAGACTATACTGGATGAAGTTTTTATTTTATTTACATGCCATTTGGATTTACGTGATATTACTTTCAAAAATCCCCCTAACCAGTAATTAAACAGGAGTTTGGAATTGGAAAGGACCACCTAAACCATTATGCCTGTTTACCCAGTCATTGATGCTTAATATATAGGTGTCTGCATCTACTCTAGGCTTTGTAACACTTTTTTATTTCCCATTTAGCAGCATAAATCTGTCATAAATTAGTAAGTCACAGCTGAGAATCAGAACACAGCCAAAGCTTGTGGAAGAGTTGAGTACAAGTAGCACATCACCACACTAAAATCTTTCCCTGAGTAATTCTTTGAGAGTGAGAATGGGGTGTGCTCCATTTGGGATTAAAATAACCAATATGCTCTTGGTGCCCGTGAGAATTGAAAATTTAGGGGAACCGGATGGACGGTGATCACCGGGGAGCGGCTGCACTGCCGGTACCCATTAAGGCAGCTGCTGCTGTGCTGGCTGTGTGCTGGAAGAGACACAGCTGCTGGCTCTGCTCCCAGGGCAAACAGCGTGTGGCCAGAGCTCTGCTGTGCCGTGCACGGGGGGCAGAGAGGGCTCTTCACAGGAAGGTCGGCTACTTTGAAAAGGGAAAACCTCCAATGCTGTGAGGGTTGTGAATTCAGCTCCTGTTTCCTCTTGGTCCCAAAGCGTGGCAGAGATCCTCTAAATAAAGATGGTAAGGGATTGTTTCCCCTTCTGCCCACACCCAAGACACATCTATGCGTGTATTTATGCACAACCTTCCAAATCCTAATTTTGCCTGAGCCAAACTGAGCAGACTTTAACCACACCCAGGGAGTTTCCTGCAGGCTTTGTAAATGGCTTGATGTAAATGGGCTAAAATAGTTTCTGCTACGCTTACAAGAATTACTACAGATCAGGCAAAACTGGTGAGTTTAAAGCTGTGGTTCTGAGCATAAGACTGAGAAATGAGCAGGTAGAAGTGTTTAGTATTATATTCAAATCACAGAATATCCCGAGTTGGAAGGGACCCTAAAGGATCATTGAGTCCAACTCCTTGGACTCAATATCTATATATGGGCTATACATGTATCTCAACTAATGATCAGTTGCTTTAATAAAACATTCCTGCCACCCCAGTTTTACTTTTTAGTTTTCACTTTTTTACAGCAAAAATTAAATTAAACGTTAACCTCCTTTCTTCCCTCAAAAATAAGTGGCAGGTTTTTCCCTTAAATCTGTCCTGAATACCTTTCAAAATAATGCTGAGCAAGGAGCAGGAGTTTTTTTGCATGAATTCCTGGTTGTTGGCACTAAACTTGACTGTTGCAGGGAGGTACGAATTCCTCTGGTAAGATCTTAGCAACAAAGGAGTTGATGAAAAAAAAATCCTGCTAACTTGCATGTGGCCAAGATTTCACCCTTGATCTGTAGGCGGAATGCAAAAAGCTTTGCCTCCGAAGCCATACAGAGGGTTATTGGCTACAGCACATGGCATTTTCTCCTAACACCATTCTGCATAACACGTAGGATGTGTAGAGCTGGGAAGAACCTTCTCTAGATTCCTGCTTTTTTTCCACAATGGGAAAAAAAATATGTTTTGGAACTTGATAATTCGCAAGAGTGGCTTAGAAAAGGGAAGGAAATGACTTTATCGTTTGTAAAACTTTTCAAAGTACAAAAAGCCACCCCCACACAAGAGTGTATCATCTGCTTTGGAATGAATCCAAGAGTTTATCTGTGCTCTCTGTGGAGGAAAGAAAGAGCAAACACCCACCCAAACCCGCCAGCAATCTAATGGTCAAGGAACATGTGGAGGCTGAAGTGGGCAAACCTCTGGCTATGAATTGAGAAACACATCTGATGAGCAGACTGCAGTGCTCCCCACCACCGTCACCACCTACTTCACCCAGGAAAAAACCCTTGGTTAGACAATTCTCAGCTAAATCAACTGATAGTTAACATATTGTTAGCCACCAAGGATCCAAGCAAGCTAATCCTAATTTAAAAGACATTTTGAGTAACCCTTGCAGGACCTGATTCAGAGATGAAATTGCTGTAACTTAGAACTCAGTATTGAGGCACAAATCGAGTGGTAAATTCTGAGAAAATTATTTTCTGAAGTGTATATTGTTATGATCTCAGTTATTTTTCCCTGTTTCAGTTTGTGCCTACTAAGGACCTTCAGGGAGGAATGATGATAGCCACAGCTATTGATTTCTTCCTTGGCTGACCATTACAAATTTTTCTTAATGTGACCATTTGTCACACATGAATATCAGAGATCAGAGGATGGAAGCAGGCTGTCTTTAATTATTGATTGGTTTGGTTTTTGGCTTTCTTCTCTGTGCTAAGAACTTGGTCTTTAATGAATGAGCCTGAATTGACTTCCGTTTGGCTTTTCTAAATCATTTCATATGCCAGGTTAGTTTATTTGTTTTGACATTCTCATTGCTTCCTTTTTAATCTTGATTTATTAAAATTGTATAAAATATGCATGATGCAAACAAAATAGACTCAGATGACAAATAGTGAAGGGGATTGAAGATTTATGCCTTACTCTTAATGCTGGAACTAGGATATCTATAGAAGCATTTGAAGCTCCAGGAAGAGGAAGGTAGAGAAGAGCTACTTCCAGGTGTGGTGGACGTATATGCTATAATGGGGAATCCAGTCAGTGTAAGTAGTTAAAGCTTGCTTTATGGCCTCAGTTGAAGCCTATGGCACAAAATCCTGCAGTATCTAAGAGCTGCCAGATTGCTTGCTTGCTGCCTGATTTGTTGCAGGTTAGTGTCCTGTCTCTGACCTGCTTTCGGTAATAAAACAAAATCTCAGGGAACTCCATGTTTATGAGGCTGCAAAGAGTGATCCTGGCTTTTAAACTTTAGAAATGGTGTAGCTGAAATTCCCTCGAGTGAAAATATCCATCCTATTACAAATGAATTCTCACAAACTTCCAGCTTTTCACAGCAAGACAGTTTTAAATTTTCTCTTGGATCAGACCCACAAGTATAAATTTTGGAAATATCTGTGGTAGGTTTTTCAGTGCAGCAGTTTGGTTTGTTTGACCGTGGGATTTATAAATGACAGGTAAATGAATGGACTTCTGCCAGAAGCTCAGCTAACTGCCAATTACTTACAATCACTCTAAACCTTGTTTTGCAGAAACTAACTTTTTGTTACAGAAATGTGGGGCAAGAATGGTTTCATTTGTGTTCTTTACAATGACAAACATGTTATCATGGCTTCCAGTCAGATTTCACCAGACTTCTAACACTGAACAGTCCTTTTCTTTACAAGTAGCCCCACTGAAATCAACAATTTGATGTGTCTAGGAACTAGCAATTCTGGTGCTTAATAATTTATAATTACTGTAGACATCCATTAGTAAAAGATTTTAAGCTAGCAGAAGAGGGATATAAGGAGAAAAGAGTTTACAGTTTTCAGGTATTGTTTTTATTCAAGTATTTGGACTGGAGAAAGTGAAAATACAGCTCAATGAAAGCACAGTCTGCCATTCCAGAAAAGTATTAAATTTTTGTTTTAAACAAATCATTTCTCAGCTGAAGATAATGTTAAAAACCTAAGAGAAAGCTCTTAGGACTACTTTGGGATTGTTTCTTTTTAATGAATGTAACAATCTTTTCTTACAGACTGATTTGTTTGTGAGGATAAGAAAGACTATATTGTGCCTTTAATTAGCATTCAGAACAGGCAAAGGAGGGTGGATGAAAGTTGAATCTATTCTGTGGTTGGGTAACTAGTAGTAAGTGCAGTAAGCCCTGATAAGTGCTCAAGGGCAATACTCCGAAATCCTTTCTTTTGTTCAATTTACCAAAACACCTAAAGGCAAGGGAATAACTTGCAATTTTCTGGGCATGTATAATATCTCCAGTTTATGTTTTCCTGCAGTGGAGAATTCATAGGTAAAGTAACCTGTAACATCTTCCGTAGGCCTTGTAATTTTACCTTCTAAGAGCATCTTTGTGGTCTGCAGTCCTAGGAATAATATCCATGTAATCCTTGTGAAATGAGTGTTTGGCATTACTTTTAGGCAGAAGCTGCCTATATACTGGGCATACGTAGCCAGAATTATATTTAAATCGTATTCTTGCCAGCTCAGGGTTGAAAACTGCTCAGGGTAGTTTGCTGCCCATAGACTAGCTTCCAAAAGTGTGGCTTGGTAAAGGAGCCATAGTTCAGATAGCACACTGCAGGAGCTAAATAATCTGCAGGGGGGTCCTGGGAAAAATAATCCTGCCTGATTCCTGTCATTCAGCCAACGGGAAATGTGCAGACTCTGTATGAGTCAGGGTGTGAGGTTTTGGGGGAGAGGGAGAGAGTTGTTTCTGCAAGAGCTGCGTAGCCATCCTTCTAACACGTCTGGGAGTCAAGGTGCTAGCAGGGCTTTGAAAACTTTGTGCATATGAATAGGCAGTTTATTCTACTAGTCAGAATATTTTTCTGAGTCACTGTTACTCTGCGAACAAGCATACTTATTGATGGCTAGGGAAAAATATTGCTGCTGCTAAGACTTGGTGCTGTTTTCAGGTCAGCTTCTTTCTTATTTTAGCATTATTGCAGTAGTGTTTCAAGTGGTTCAGTGAAATTGCAGATTCGTGTTAGAGTTGGGATGTGGGCATATGATCCTGCATTCTCGTTCTCTCAAGGTAAAACAAGATTTGAGTTTTAAACCATCATAGTGAAAGCTACAAATATATATTTTTTTGCTTCATCACATGACAGAAAGCAATATTTATAAGGGATGTTCAAACTAATGTGTAACAACAAATTTGGTTGTCGGTGCTAAGCAAAAATTCAGTATTACATAGAGGTTTGGAGGCCAGCGAGGCTTTGATATTTGTCACAATTCTCATTCATGCTTTAAAGCTACAGATGATGCTCTTCTTTCTAATAGATGAACAAAGTGAAAAAGACAACTAATGAACTGAAAGGAAATGGCTGTGGTAACACCTGTGTATATGCAAAGCTAGCATACAATAATATATACTACTATCTGTAATTTCCAATGACGCATTTTACAATTATCTGTTGTTAAGAACACTGGAAGCACCTGGAGCAACAAAATTAAATGGCCATGATAAATAAAACAATGAAGAACCTACTTGGACCTTGATGCATTAGTTGTTTTTATGATCCAGAGGGAGCAAAGCCTATTTAGATAAGCCTAATTTTCTCAGTGTTAAGAAATAATTACATATGTTAATAGTGTTATCTTTGCCATGCTTTCATCCTTTAACTGAGAATTACCTCTTTTTATTACATATAACCTTCTGTTCTTATTCATTTTAGACAAGCTGTATATGGGACCAGGGCAACTATACCATGATCTGCAGAACCTTTTGCATGACTTGAATGTAGTTGGTCAAATTAGTCAATTAATAAGCAGCCTTAAAGGAAACTATCAGGTAATAAACAAAGCTGGGTTTATTTTTCAAATAAGTTCCTGTTGTAAAGTAGCATAATTGTTTTTCCCTAGGGTCTGTGCAAGACCTTATGTAATTCTCTCTGTAAAGAAATCATGTTTAGCTCCAGTAATTCATTTGCTTTTAAATGTTTAGTGTTATAAGTAGATTACAACTGTCTTTCTAATATTGATCTACTTTGTTGTTTTGCAGTGTAGGTGGATACTACAATTGTCTGCATTTCCTCAGTAGCTGATAAGCTTATATGGAAACAGAATTAGGTTTTGATCTTAATATATTGGATTCTTACAGTTAGACAATGTAGTAGGAGGGTGTTTTTTGGAGAAAGCTCTTGATACTTGTACAAGCTTATAATCCTAGCTTTCAGGATGGAATTGTGCTTAAAACTGAGTGCAAATCACAAAAATATTAATGGACGTTCAGAGGAATTCTGAAAGCAATTTGCTTTGATTTTTTTTTTTTTTTTTTGCATCCCGTTCATTTAGCTTTTATTCTGGCAAGCAGATACAGCACCTTAACACTGAATTTCAGAATGCATTCTCCACATTCTTAAGACTTAATAAATAAAGATTTTAAAACTCTTTTCATTTTAAAACTCTTATTTGACACCATAGTATATAAATGCATGTGAGTATGTATATGAAATCTGAATTTCTTAGGATATCTTACCTTCAGAATCAAGGGCATTAAATAAAACACAAAACTTTGTGAAAACGTGTACTGCAAAGGAAGCTTTAGGAAGCAGTACTTAAGTTTGGACAAAATTTCACCAGGATTTGGAGGTGAATTTCAGCTGCATTATTGGAAGTATGTGTGTATCAAATACTATGGGACTTTCACCCACTAAAATATACAAAACCTCTCTACCTGTGCTGCCCGTCAGAGCCAACTACCTTTTAAAAACTAAAAATGTGATCAATGTTTCCAGGTTGAGACATGTAAAATAATTAGGACAATTTAGATGAGGTCAGCTTCTTTATTTTTAAAAGATACTTGAATTTTCATAAAATTCTAACTATTGGCATTTCATGTGCTCTTGTGTATAAATAGCTTGTTACTACTGATGCTTTCAGTGTCACTCAGATCTGCTTGCCCTCTGTGACTGAACACTGAGGTTGCAGAGGGTGGTTGTTGCAGCATCCTACCCAAGCAGATTGCATCTACACAGAGCTTTTGTGATGGCTACGTAAATATTTTTGCCTCAAAGATTTGTACAGAAGCATTGGCAGTATGTTTTATAGAGGTTTTCTTAAGAACAGAAATTTCTTTAGAACCATTTGAATTCTGGGGGGTTCTTTGTAACTATTCATTGAAATGAAGTAAAAGGGTTTTGCTGCAATTGATGCAAATTCACATTTCTTACTCTGACAAATGCTTGGGAGCATAATTTACGTATTGTCAAACTGAACAGTGTGAGAGTAAATCATCACATAAAATATGTTAACAACCTGTCTACAGATACTTTTGAGATATTTTTACAGATATTTTTGAAACGTTTACAAATCTGGCTAAATTATCCATGACCTAAATGAGATTCATTAGTAACTAAATGAAATTCATTTAGTTCATTATCCAGAACTAAATGAGACCCAGGTGCCAGGAATTTTTTGCTGATATGTGGAGATTACCTTAGTTTACTGGAAATAGGTCAGTAAGTGGCTGTTGAACCTTACCTTTTTTTATTCTTTCAGAACTTAAACCAATCAGTAGCCCATGACTGGACCTCAGGTTTACAAAAACTGATCTTGAAAAAAGAAGATGAAATCAGAGCAGCAGATCGCTGTAGAATTCAGCTGCAGCTTCCAGGAAAACAGGACAAGTCAGTAGTAATCTAATTTGCAAAACTTTCCAAATGGGTAGGGATGTACCAGGAAGGATTTGGGAGTTGTTAGCTCTTTCTGCTCTACTCTCTGTAAGGTTAGCCTCTCACTTCTGCTGTCGTGCCACAGTGTTGGCAACTTACATGTTGCAGGACAGCCCTGTAGTTTTTCTCTTGTTCCTCAGCTTTATGTTCTTGATGCAAGATGAGAGATGGGAGTTAGAGCAATGAGAGTTAACAGGGAATAGCCTTTGTTATTTCAATTCACCAAGGAGGATTGTTCTTTTCATACCATTTCATGTGAAGGGTGGGAACAGGGGCATATGACATATCATAGCCTGCATAGCCTCTGTTTCTATCATAGCTGTCTTTGTCTAAGTATTAGAAAATAATGGAATTTCTTCTTGCTCAACATTTCTAGCGTTGACTGTATCTCTTTGTGCATTTGGAATGGCCTGTTCTGTTTTTTTGTTTGTTTTGTTTTGCTAGTTTGTTTTTAATTTTTTATTATTAATTTATTTATTTGTCTTGCAGGTCTGGGCGGCCTACATTCTTTACAGCTGTATTCAATACATTTACCCCTGCCATCAAACAGTCTTGGATCAACAATTTACAAATGGCTAAACTAGCCCTTGGTAATTCTTAGTTGCTTACATTTCCTGTCAAGTTCTCAATGTACAGTGCAATTCTTTTCTTAGATTTTTTGGACAAAATTCTATCTGCAATAAAGTAGGTAATAGTGATTGTGTATCATTACAAATTAATGAGGATCTAGGCATCAGGGACACATTAGGATCTGGACATCATTGTCAAGGAATATAATTTCTACAGTATTTTAATGAAATCTGTGATAATCATTTCTAATTCGAAAATCAAAATTGTAATATCAAAATCAAAATGCACTAGAGGACAGACAAGTGAGAAATTTACTTCATTGTAAATTTATTTTTTCAGATCTTACAAACCTTTCAACCATATGCCTTTCAGTTCAAATTCCTGTGTTTTAGCTCAAGAATGATTTTAGCTAGGAAATGGCAGAAAGGTGTTGGGTTCGTGTTTAGCTTTCTGAGCATGAAATAAACATTTATGCAATTTTAATAAAACATTTCCCTAGTTGGATACATGAAACAAGTTTTTATTTTGAGGATCCTTGTAATTATGATGAATAGTACATGGCAGTAATGTCACTTAACTGGCAGAGCAGTGGTCATATTTGCAGAAGATAGATTTGCTGGAATCTGAGGAAAGGTTTGGTGGTGTTCAAGCATTCAAAAGGGAAAAGGCAAATGTACCTTTTCCTCTTTTAATAACCTACTGACAGGATCATTGACTTATGAAAACACCATTAACAATTCACTAGCATTAGGTGTTTTTTTTTGTTTGTTTGTTTTGTTTTGTTTTGTTTTTTGCATTAATGATAGTTATGTAATCTATATCAAATTTCTGCTCATAGTTGTAAGTTGTCATTTATACCAACAGAAGTATATATGGCATGAGAAGAGCCTGGTCATTATTAACCAGTTCTAGAATTATTTTCTAGTTCTGTAGAGAGGTGTAAGCGATTATTCAGTAAAAGTATCGTGAGATGTTTGTTGCTATTTTCTTTCCATTACAGCGGAGGATAACCTGTTAGGTTGGTTCTGCGTAGAAGATGATGGGAATCAAATCAAAAAGGAGAAACATCCTCTCCTTGTTAGACACATGCCAGTGATGATGGCCAAGCAACAGGAATTCAAGGTGAACAGAAGTGATATGCAAAATTACAATTGCCTTTCTTCAGTGATCTCTCTTTTAAGGAATACTGTATTGTGTGTGTGTGTATATACATATATTCTCGTGAGTTACAGTTATTCTTGGATGTAAGACCAATAGCAATACAAGGTCCAAGAGGGTCTCAGGAATGAACAATACCTGCAGTATTTAAGACTTCAGAGAACATGGTATTTAGTTTTATATTATATGAATTTTATTTTCAGGTGTAAGCTCATCACTCAATGAAAGCAAAATTAGTAGGAGTTTTGAACTTATCTCGAGGTTTCCAAGTGTTTATTTGAAGCTCCAGAGTAAACCTCAGTTACAATTGGGGCAGAAAATTGATCTCCTGCTCAAATTTCTGATTTGAATTAATGCACAGAGAGCAAATTTTAAAATGTTTTTTTTTTTAAATTATGCTTTATGGGGTCATATATCAAATGTAGTCCTGTTCTGAAAGGTGATGCAGAAATTGTGTTAATGGCTCATTTTCCAAAGTAATCTGTTTGAAGTCATATTTACCACTGATTTTAATGATGAAAATAAGTACAGCATGTCAAAGCTAGTAGATGAAAGGAAAGGGTGCTGGATGCTGTTTTTTCCTGTGCATCAGCAGGATTTCTATTGAGTATCAGTTAGTTAGGCTTGTACAAAAAGACTGATGGAAATAAAATTGTATATGTGTGACCAGAATGACAGTGTTTAATGTTATAACATGAGTACTGCTTGAAGCCTGAATAGGTCTGCAGATTCTTGTTGCTTGGACAGTCTAAACAGGAAAGAAGTTTATCTGAGAGCTTCACTGCGAGTATGAGTATACAGGGCTGGATGTTAAGGGGCAAATTGCTAGCTGGACATGCATTTGAAATGTGTAACACTTTTAAATGGGGACATGCCTATTATCCTGTGTTTTGTTTTGTTTTTCCAAGCAGAGCTGCAGTTGCACCCAGTCTGCTGAAAGTCTCTAGTCTCCCATACAGCCATCATCATTCATATCTTACTAAAACCTCAGATTTATCATTAGTGAATACTTTCTAATGTCACCATAGGTAAATAACCAAAAGAATTGATTTTTTGTAAGGGAATGTAAAATACTTACGTTTCCATAGAGCTAGGCATTTGCAAATTCTGTAGGGCCATGCCAGCTGCCTTGAAAGCCCAGATTTAACCCCTGTAATCAAGTTACAAGAGGATCTGTTTGTTTTGGAAAGAAGGGGAGGTCAGTTGCCCATACAGGTGTGTAATGGTCTTTGCTATCATCACTTCAGCAGAAGACATTGCATGGCAGAGTTTGCCTGAGCTTCAGGTCTGCTCTGCCAGTTTTACAGCTCCTAAAGAGCTGTGCAAGCCCAACTGTTACTCATGATGCTCTTAAGGCCTTGATGTTAGTGGATGAAATCATCTAAGTATTACTTGTGCTTTTCTGCAGCTTCAGCTGCAGTTTGGATTAGCTGTCTCAGCTAATCAAATCAAATCGCCCTTGTGAGAAGATAGTTGCAGCATGTGTTAAATGAGACAAGCTAAGACTGGCATAGATGCTTTTTTTTTTATTTATTCTTTTTCTGATCTTTCTGTCTTACACATGTAGTATATTGCTTTGGTGAATACAAACCATCATTTTTACTACTGCTATTCACT